>NC_073695.1:22852555-23572555 GCF_029784165.1 Wyeomyia smithii
CATTGTAAATAAAGTATAATTTTGATTCGACTGAGGGAATTCTACTCTAGTATCGAAGCAGTGTTTTGCTCCAATATAAGAAGTTTATGTTTGTCTTAACCCATCCGGTTTTTAATCCGAGAAATAACTTGAAACCCACTACTTGCCCAACTGTGTTTAATTAAAGTTTAATCTATCCTCTAACCTTCCGAAATAGGTGAAAGGATTAATGGCTAGTTTTTATAATTATCTTTTGTTGTAAAATCACATGCTCAACAAATATGACATGAAAGGGATATTAATGGAAGTAACTGAGTAGATTTGATATTAACTATACACAGAGTAACAAAAAACTTACTAACGAGCACATAATTCAAACAGAACAGGGCAGCACAGTGTCAGCGTGCAGAATTTGCGATGAAATCGAGTTGCTTTCTTTCTGATCAGTTTGAATTTCACTTGATACGTGAAACATGCACACCAATATGCCACAGTATATGAGTGCGCAGCAATGTTTAATTTATGTACAAAAAATATTATCCTGGAGCTCTGCCACTTGTCTTGAGCATTCCAACAGCTCTCAGTTACAATCAGGATAATTTCTGAACCGTTATACAATTCGTTTTGAGATGCACGACACCTCGGAGAGTGGTCAGCCCATCCGCGCAATTTTTCCTTTTTTGCATACGCTTATGAACATTTGTTTTTTTTTGCTGTTAGAATTTTTACAATTTTTATTCACTTTTTGCGTGTATATAGATTTTCTTCGTTCCATGAAAATGTTTCACAAAGTTCATCAAATGTTAATAATGTTTGTTAAAGTTAGTACCGTTTCTAGTATGTGTATAATAGAAGCAAATTTCATCTAACATTTCACTTTATACTTTTCACTTGTTAACTATAATATAATAGGCGTAAAATTGATTTCTATTCTATCCACTGCCTTGCACAAAAAAATTGATCCTCGCTAATGAGTGGTTCTGGAAAATAGCTTCGCTTGCCATTCCTTAAACTTTCACTTTCTGATTGTTAAATATATTACTATCAAAAAATAATATTGATAATGGTTCATCCAACTCGATCCTACCAATCCGGATTAATGACTGTACAATTGATAACTTTTCGCATAAATTTTCTGCGCATCGCCAAATGTTGAGTTTCATAAATATGGTTTCAACCCATCAGTAAAAATATATACGTGTTTATGTTATAAATTATTGCTTCGTTCGCGTGGTGCTTTGCTTCCTATTCTCTTTTCGCTCTCACTCACATTCGGTCTCACGTAAAATTTGCAGTTTCTAATCGCGATAGATATTTGATATCCACATTGAATCGAGAAAAAAAAAACCTCCGAAAACAAAAAAAAAGCACTTTAACTTACTCACAACTTTTCTGGTGCCGATAATAAACAATAAAACCGTTCGCATTGGATCGCACGGTCGATCCCATTTGTTCGCTGTCCCGCCCTCAAGCCTGCAACTGGGCATGCTGTTGTTGCTGCTGCATTGCCAGCTCGGCTGCCGTGGTTTCGCCATTTCGCTTGGGACTCGAAGTAAGCGTCTTTTCGGATTTCTTATCCAACTCTTCTTTGAAGAAAATTTTCGTGATAACAATATCACCAGTACTGAGTGTTTGGCAGGCGGCCTCTTTGGTTTCGGCCTTTGGTACCGCCGCTCCTGGTGGCGGCGGCTGGTGTCCGTGCTGCTGCAGACGGGATGACACCTTCGACGCACCACCAGTACCGGCGCTGCCTGAGAACGATTTTGGTGGTCGTCTGAGGAGATATTTAAGAGATATTAGAAAAAAATCAGTTATTGAAGCGATGATAAGATAAACTCACCCTTTGGTTTCCTCCTTTTTCGCCGGCTGCAGAATATTATCGTTAGTTACTACTATCGTATTGGAATTGAAATTGTTCATGGTCTCAGTGAAAGACTGGCGGTTGTTTGTTTCGTTGTCGGTTTGGTTCGGTAATGGCAGGCGTTAATTGGTACAGGTTTTCGAGTGTGTAAGGGTATTGTTTTATTTTTGTTTTGGTACGACACGTGCACAATGTGGATAGGAGGTTCGGATAGGCGGAAACAAAATCGAACAAGTTGCGGGGTGGGGGTAACACAAAGTTGGAAAAGGAGAAAAAAAGCAGAAAAAAGTGAATTAATTTTCGGTTGCGAATGAGTAAACGTTCTTACTAGCACTACACGCAAAGCCACGCATCCCAGTTGAAGCAGATAGGAAAGATTCGACAAAAAACGGAAAAGGCTGTACATGTACAGGTTTTAGTACAATAGTTGAACGGGAGGACTCCAGTAAGAATAGAAATATCAGTATCTATATTATGCTTCAAATAATGAAACGAGTGCGATATTTCAAGAAACCATTAAATATAAGGCCTAGATTCTTTAAAAACTCAAAATGCGTTACAACAAAAATATTTTCAGCAGAAGGAGGCAAAGTTATCAAGTTCTAACAATATGTTTAGGCTGATATAATTTGTTCGTGTAGCCAAATTTCTAAGACAACCGAGAATAGAGTGATGCAAGCAGGCATGCTATTGGGTGTCCTTTGACGCTTCATAACTAAAAGTATGCAGAAAAACATGCCGTAACTACTGTGGAACAAAACAGACTTCCACCACCAAAATAAGAAAAAAAAAATGAAACCAAAACAAGCACTCAAACCGATCCAGTCTCCAAACGTCAACAAAACTCCACCAGGGGCGGCGGGGTACAAAACTCACCTGATCGTTCGGCAGCAGCGTAGCGGCTGACAGAATCGCCTCCAGCTTGTCGATCTTGGCCATCCGGTCCATGGTCGTGTTGGAGAGAATTTCGTCCATCAGCTGCATCGATTCCGTCAAACTGGGCGGTTCGGAATTTTTCGGAGAGAATGTTCCGGGTCCACCGTTACCACCACCACCACCAGTTCCACAGCCTACTCCTGACAGAGAGTTGTCCGATGGTACACTTTCCAGACTCGGGCAATCCTGCTCGGTCGGATCGCAATCGTCGTCAGAATCGCTGGCGTCACCGCGATCCCGGTCAAAGTTCTCTAGCTTGTCTAACTTTTTGGCTACTTTGCAGGAAACTCGGAGTTTTTCCTTTTCTTCCTCGGTTAAATCCATATACCTAAAACAGAGCAATTTAGAACCCAAATCGATGGTGTAAAAAATTGAACCTGACCTAAGTAATCGTATCTCTCGGTTGCTCAGTACCACATTTTTGCTGGCACCTTTTAACTTTGCTTTTAGGTCCTGGATTTCCGAACGAACCTTTCGCTGCTTTTTACGCATTTTCACGTCCACTGGGCGGATTAACATTAAAATCTGCTCAGTACACAACTCCGACAAAAGCTCTCGGTATTCAGGTTTAATTGATCTAAATATAAGATAATGTGATTTATTATTCGTCAGAATCTATTTCAGAATGTTGACACTTACGAAGCCATATTGAGGTAAAGCTGCTCGTTGATTAAAATCAGCACATCACCTGCTGCGTACAGTAACATATCACGGGTTAGTGGCCTTCGGGCCCAATACTTTTGATCCCGACGGTAAACGTTCTTCAGCTGATCCTTCATTGGATTAACGGTGGCGTTATACATCTCACAAAGAGTGTTGAGCGAAACGTTTTTAACTTTGTATACTTGTTTACCCTGGTCCTGGAACTGAAGCACGGCATGGGCAGACTAAACCAGGGAAAGAAAGCAGGTTTAAATAAACTTCACAATTGCAAAGCGTGTTAACATTTACCTGCGTATCGAATACATTGCGTAACATAATCTGAAACTGGTTGTACAGATTAACCGAATCGTTTCGACAGTCGTGTATAACTTTGATCACTTTTTCGGCCTCCAGAATCTCCTTGATGCCACCGTGGGCCACCATATCCGGACAGGTGGCTACGTCGAAGATGAACGCTTCCCCCCGGGTTGTCCCCAGCTGGATCATGGTGATCTGACCGCGAACGCCCAGATTGATACCCTCGCAGTCGAACGATATCACGGCCTGGTCTTCGTATGCCGACTTGAGGATGGCTTGCGTCACAAACAAGGACTCTTTAACCGTAGAAATGACACGAGTATTTTGTAGGACTTTTATTTTCCATGTGTCCCCTATGAAGTAGTTGTTCGAGTGCACGGGACTGGCTGGTGTTGGCGAGACGGGATGCGGGGAAGGATTGTTATTTGCCTGAATACTTCCCCCGCTGCCGATAGTTCCGGGGCCCACACCGCCGCCACTGTGAAAGTTTTGTTGAATGGCAGACATCGATTGCTTGTCTTTTTCCAGGTTCTCGGCGAGCGTTTTTATCACCAAACTATTGATTCGCTGCTTGAGCGTTTGGTTTTTCGGATTCACAGCCAAATTATTGTTGAGAAGATTCGCCTTCTCGGTGCTAGGGTTGGTAGAATTTGCTTCTTGTTTTGAGTTCGAGTTTTGCTGCTGCTGCTGCTGTTGTGATTGACCCTTTATGTATTGCGTATTTGAGAGTGACGGGCAGTTTTTGGAGCAAAGGTTTTCCATTTTAAAATCATTGTTTATCAGCAAACTGTCAAACCCACTGGTGGGTTCATTTTTGTTGCTATTCAGTACATTGACCGCATTGTTGGTTCCAATTCCAACCGAAACCGGTTCGTTAAGCTTAAAATCTCCTATCATGTTTTTCGGTGAGGCTGTCCGACTTGTGTTACTGCTGCCATTCGTGCTGCCGATTATACTACCACCACTTCCCCCGGTGCCAGTGCTTCCGGGACCAAATATGGTATTGATAATGTTCAGCTTGTCCTGAGCCTGCCGAATGTGCGAATCAGACAGCTTTGGCTTCTGCAATAGTGTGACTAGATTGGATTGTATGTGGAAGCAGTCAGAAAAGAGCTTCAGAAAGGTTTTCAAATCATCGGGAGTCTTGAACATGTGGTACCACTGCTCCTGCGGGAAGTTTGAAGTTACCATATGGAAGAGCTGGTCGACGATAATCGGTCCTTTAATTTCTATGATTTGAGCAAACGAATCCAGCAGCTGCTGGGTAGCCTGAGTGTCAATGAAGGAGTTCGGAAGGTGCAGCCGTTCTGAAGCAGGAACATCTTCCTCGTTTTCGCACCCGACCAAAACCACATTCTCTCCGTCCACCACGTGGAAGGTGTCCGGATGTTTCAGCAAAAATTCCGTAAACTCACGGATGTGCTGTCCGGATATGTGACGGACTTGTGGCGATGCCTGGCTGCGATGGCCCAGTAGACTGCGAATCGGCACCTCCGTGCCTTTGCCGTACTGCAGCAGTTTGTGTTTGAAGTAGTCTTTTGCCTCTTGGATGTAGTCCCGCTTGTTCCCGATTGATGGATCGTCCAGGTTGTTCGAAGCGCTGTAGCTGTTGATATGTACAAAGTCTCCGCTGATCTGGAACAGCGCTGGGTAGTTCGAGAGAAACTTTTTCAGTCCTGAAATCGGAACAAGTAGACAAATGAAAAAGATTAATTCAATACAGATTTATGACAGGAAGCATAATAAAGTGGGTGCTATTGCTTTTAATGAAACCGTACATTTCAATTTCACTACATGTACAGGCAGTCAACATATCGTTCGTCATGATATTTCACCGAACAGAGAAAGTTGCAGTGAAATCCAGAACACAGACGCTGTTTACACAAACTGCATCTTCAACAGTTAGTAAACCGAATAAATAAATTATGCAACAACAATTAAATACAACACCACCACCAACCATGCCTGAGCTCTATCAGATCATGTTCGATTAGCCTCTGCCTGCATGTGGGGTTGCGAGGAAGCATAAAACAAGCCTGCAACTGCACACGTCCGTATCGACGCAAACGAGAGCTGTTTGCTTTATTAGGTCGATTGGAGCAGATTAGAAGACCAGATAAGCGTGGTCGGCGTGCATAACCTACTGGCATCATCGGTTTGCTTCCAGTTAAACCCGTCCGGAGCACAAACACAGCTCAGCGCAGGGTGTTTCATATTCAGTAACATCGCTAGCTAAGTTTTACTATATTTTCTCAAATCTATGGCTCGATGAATCTGAAAATAATTAACACCCTAAAAGATTAGAAGTCAGTATACGCATACATTGCACACCATGCAGTAATAGAGTACATACTGTGTACTTGGGTTGCTCTTCAAACCTGAAACCGATACAGGGCAAACATAATTAAGAAACGGGAGGTGAAAAATTGGAGACGATCTTCAGCTGGAAACATGGAATGCAGAAAGATTTACCACGTGTATGGATTTCGTCCGTCGCGGTGAGAATGGGGGTTCATTGAATTTAAAGATATTATGATCAGGCTTGGAAAATTTCCCCTTAAGTTGCAGTTTCAAAACAGAAAACATATTCTAATTTATGGTTGTTTACAGGAAATAATAGTTTTTGTATCGAAAGTTTTCTAAAAACAGTAAAGCAACGAATACTGTTTACGCTTTTGTTTTCATGTTTGTAGTTCCCACGCTGTTTGGCGGGTAACTGCGCAACCTGAAGGAAAAACTTGATAATCACACCTAAAAAACGAATTATCATTGTTCGTAGCATCAAAAAAGCAAAATAGACTTTTCACTTTGAAGAAGTTTGTTTGTCATTCTTAGCTTTTTTTGTTGCTTCCCATAGGGTTTCACTTTCGTAATTATCTGTGGGTTATTAAGTTAGTAGGCAAATTAAGAAGATTGGTAGGCCATAATTTTACAGTTCTCCAGACACGGTAGAATTTAAAGCAAACAAGGCAGGCGAAACGTGAAATTGCATATCACTCATTGATGCGGCTCTACCTCAATTATCTAATCAAGGTCATCTTTGAAATTTCCGGCAGAATAAACTAAGAATATTTAGTATAGTTGTAGCTTTTTTGATAACTTTAGTTAAATGAACCAGAAACTGCAAGGAAAAAAAAATACCGTCGTTGAAAGAGACCTTATTAATATGCACAGCTGTGCTTCAAAAAATTGTTCAAAGAAGTTTTTCAAATTCAACTTGAAATATTCAAATCCAGAAAAGGGAGACACAGCAATTTTTTTACATAACTTCACAAATAGGTGATCAAAAGCCCTTTTATAGAAAAATATTTGCCTAACAAAGGGTTGCAAATACTTAACAAAGCAATTGCAATCGATGGTACAGAACGCTGTTTTATGGCATGTACTGTCTCATATGGAATATTCCATAATATTCTTACTCTAACCGATGAGTAGGTTGTTGAATTGCACTCGCGGTTTTAAAATACAATGTTTGAAAACGCAATAGTGCAAAAGATTAAAAAAAAGCAAAGCTTTGGTGCTTCATTCCGTTTCGGAACTTGATCTTCTGTTTTTTATACACACACATACTTCGCAGCCAACTGTTAAATGTACAGGACAATTGCGGGGCTAGCGCTACGATCCTACTGAAACTAACGGTCTCTCCCAAGGCGAGACTCGAACCTACGACGACTGGCTTGTAAGGCCAGCATCGTACCTCGAGACCATCTGAGAGGTCCGAAGAGGTAAAAGATTAAAATTATTATTTGCTGTTAAAGTGTGTATCTAGTTTCATCGCAGAAAAAAACTGGAGGTACTTTTAAAATATAAATCGTTTAATAACTGGAGATTCATTTCGTCATGACGGAATAATAGGCTATGAACTATCCCGTCATGACGGAATAGTTCGTAGTCTCTATGTTATAGAGTTTTGACAGTATGATTTCGCTGATTTACTATAACGTTATACTTTTGAGTCACAGATGTCATGGAGGGGGATTTAAATGGTGAGTTGACAACTTGGAAGGAGCGTCAACCTCAGCTCCGGTCCTTACAAGTTCCTATCTTACCCCTCCACGAGTCATAAGACCATTATAGACTGCCAGCTTAAACATGGACGCGAATGTTTAGTGTATCTTGGGCAATGTTGTCATCCGGCAACAGCTTAGTGAGAAAGTGCGTCGTGATCATTGGCGTGTTAACCATATCTCGGCGGTAGAGGAAATGCTTCTACAACCCCAGCGCCTGTTCACCAAAATGGTGCGGCTTTTAACAGCGTCTGTTTTCCATGTTAGAAGCGGCTGATCAATGTCATGGTGCCAGCGTGGGACTCTAAACAGTGCTGTCACGATAGTTCTCCGGCTAGACTGGGGGTTGGTATAGGCCTTACAATCGAACAATCGGCATAGACCTAGGCAACGAAAACGGACTAACGATTAGAAAATTCGCATCATGGAACTGCAAGTCTCTAAATTTTTTAAGAAGTACACACATTCTTTCCGACTTATTGTGGGTCCGCGAGTTCGACATTGTTGCGCTGCAGGAGATATACTGGAAGCTCCCTTCCCTGGTTCATACATACAGGGATGGTTACACCATCTCTTTAGGAGCTTTAGGAATTTGAACCTCCAAGAACATACACATACGTAGAACCTGCTTCCAACATACCCGAACGAACACATAAGATTCGCATGGATTCCGTAGGATTCTTCACATTGAAATCGTGAAGCGTCCTCGATAAGGAATCCTGAAAAAAGAATCCCCGAGAATGCCCAGTCTATAGGGCTAGGATTCCTGAATGAGAATTGTGTAATAAGAATTCTTCAGATTCCCTTGGATTCCTCACATTGGAATCGCGAATCGTCCTTGATAAGGAATCCTGAAAAGAAATCCTTAAGACTGCCCTGTTTATGGGGTTGGGATTCTTGAATGGGAATCGTGAAATGAGAATCCGTCGGATTCACTAGGATTCCTCACATAGAAATCGTGAAGCATCCTTGATGAGGAATTCTGAAAAAGGAATTCTCAGGAATGCCCTGTCTATGGTGCAAGTATTCTTGAATGAGAATCGTGTAATGAGCATCCTTCATATTCCCTAGGATTCCTTACATTGGAATCGTGAATCGTCCTTCATAAGGAATCCTGAAAAGAAATCCTCAAGACTGCTCTGTCTATGGAGTTAGGATTCTTGAATGAGAATCGTGTAGTGAGAATCTTTCGGATTTCCTAGGATTCCTCACATTGAAATCGTGAAGCATCCTTGATGAGGAATTCTGAAAAAGGAATCCTCAGTAATGCCCTGTTTATGGGGCTAGGATTCTTGAAGGAGAATCGTGTGAGGAGAATTCTTTGGATACGAAACCTTTTACTTCAACCGTTATGTGCTCGATGGGGTTCTTGGGTACCCCAAATTAAAGTACTTTTAACTTTTGCAATTTTCATTCAATACTTGATTTGATACTTGTAGCACCAAAAGATTCAGTAACTTATCTACTTTTAAATCAGCGTTAGCAGTGCCTCGAAAAAATTCTCTCATAGCCGGATATCCGGTTTGTAAGGGATATATTTCGAAACTGGGGAATTTTGAATGGCCGAATATCATCCGATATGGGTATTTCCGGAATCGGGATCATACCCAGAGACTAGAAAACGACCCAGACGCCATTTTGAATTCCAAAATGTCGTCTGGAGTCTATTTTCGGTCTCTGTGCATAATTTAGATTCCGGAAATACTCATATTGGGAGGTATTCGGCCAGGTATTTATATTTCCCAGAATCCGGAAGTCACCATTTCAGAATTCAAAATGGCGTCTGAGGTCGTTTTTCGGTCTAGGAGCATCATCCCGGTTCCGAATATACCAATCTTGTATGGTATTTGACCTTGTTTTATTTATTTATTTTGTTGGTCACTAGAAGCGCCAGTGTAATTTATTCCGGAAGGACCAAAATACCCAAAACCATACAAATGGCCTGTTGAAGTAATTCTATGTATCTTGAACCAATAATTGTTAGATTTTTTCCAAATATTCATGAAATTCCTCAGTTTTCGGAATATTGGATTTCCGGGTATGAGAGAATTCTGACGCTAATTTCGAAGTAGATAGGTTACTGGATCTTTTGGTGCCATCGAAATAAAATGAAAATCACAACAGATATAAGAATTTCGAGCATGAAACGGTTAAAGTCAAAGGTTTCGTATCCGAAGAATTCTCATAACACGATTTTCACTCGAGTATCCCAGTCCCATATACAGGGCATTCTTGAGAATTCTTTCGTCAGGATTCCTTATTGCGGACGCTTTACGATTCCAATGTGAGGAATCCTAGGGAATCTATGCGAAACCTATGGGTGCGACTAACGTATATATGAGTTTATTCTAACCGGGACGTCAGTTATGTCGAATAGTCTGTCCTCGTTAGAGTCAGTTGTTCAAATTTGTAATTCTTTTCACATATTTAAAGAAGTTTCTTTCGCATTCTAATAGGTTGAAACAACTTCGGCTTGATGCTAGAAGGACGCAAGGTCGATGTACAGTTGCAGTGTTCAGTTTACTTTGGTGATACCCATATATATTTGATTTCTAATCTTTCTGAATCATACCATTTGAGGTTCAGATCAGAGGAAGCCAAGAAGGGGAATCTTGTTTGGCTGATATATAATAAATGTTACATTGAGCGTCCTAGTAGAATAGAATTAGATATACAGAATATGCAATGTTTCCATTCGGTTCTACTAGTACTACAAAAAATCGAATACCGCTGAAATCGTCCGCAAATACATATTTCGGTTATTACTTATAATCTTTTTAAGAGAGAAATTTTCATTTGTTAACCATCGATTACACGATTGTTTGGTCAATATCAATAGGTTTTGTATACTCCTAAAGTAGAATTACCAAGTTACAAGATTAAATTAGGATGTAGAACACACTGAGAAAGAAATAACTAATTTTCTCAGAAACGCAATTTGATCCAAAACGGAAGCAAGTTTACCGTCTCTCGTGATGAGTATAATATTCTATATGATGTTGGTTAGATTCTTCAATTTTATTTGGAAAAGAGATAGACACATTACGACACGTTTTCCTCAGTGTTATGCTATACACTCAGTTTTTTTACGTTGGGAATACGTATCTCGTAAAAAACCACGTTCGAAATTCCACGCCTAAAAATACGCGTTCATTCAAAATACCGCGTAAAAAATATCCTCGTAAAAACCCGCGTAAAAACATTCTGTCCGGATCGTAGAGACGATTCCTCTTACGATTCTGTCGCCGAGTCGCCGAGATTCCAAAATTTGGATTCTTTAGGTTTTCCATAAGCAATTCGAACATATTCTGTCCGTATCGCAGAAACGATTCCTCTTACGATTCGTTTGGATTTTGAGGATTCCTCTCACGATTCCGTCACCGAGTTATAGGAATCCTGGGAATTCCTACTCAGGATTCTCAGCGTGTTGGTTAGGGTAGCCTCCCATATCGGTACATCTGGAGATCACCACAACAGATTCAACACAAATCGATCACGTTTTGATTGACGGAAGACACTTCTCGGATATTATCGACGTTCGAACCTATCATAGCGCAAACATCGATTCTGACCACTAGCTCTATAGTCGAAAAGCGCCAAAGACCTTCGGTTGTCAACAACATCCGCTACCGTCGGCCGCCACGGCATGATCTGGAGCGACTTAAATTCCCCAAAGTCGCTACTCAGTACGCGCAAAGCTTCGGGGCAGCGTTGTTGAATGAGGGAGAGTCTACCGAAGCCCCTTTGGAGGACTGCTGGAGTACGGTGAAAGTAGCCATTAACAGCGCAGCGGAAGGTGCTTTTGAATGCTTTTGTCGAGAGGAATCGACGTAATGGCTGGGTCGACGAGGAGTGTCAAACGATTCTAGACGAGAAGAATACAGCGCGGGCATCGATGCTGCAGCAAAGGACCCGTTATAACGTAAGTCAATACAAACAGAAACGAAGACAGCAGACCTATGCTTTCCTAGTATAAAAATCGCCGCCTGAAAGAGCTACAGTGTGAGGAAATGGAGCAGCTGTATCGTTCTCAATAAAAAACACGTCTTTTTTTGGGTCTCATCATCCCGGTTCCAAAAATACACACATTGGATGGTATTTGACCTTGTTTTATTTAACTGATTCTATGGCCTCTAGAAGCCTCATTGGGATCTTCTCCGGAAGGAATTTTATAAACTTTGAATCAATAATTTTAAAATTTTGTTCAAATAATAATTAAATCCTTCAGTTTTGGAACATATCATCACGAAACCGGATTTTCAGGAATAAGAAATTTGTTTCAGAGCATCGCTTTAACGCAGCTGAAAAGAATCGGTGCAAAATTAGCAAAAAAAGAACATTCTCATTAAGGATAGCAATAAAATACACTGTTCATACTGTTCTGTGCGAACTTTTGCCCCGCATTCGGGGTGAAAATTCGCATGAGTATTTTTAAGAATGAAATTCCACGCGGCAAACAAAATTCGAAAAACTCTCGTAAAACGTTTTGAAGACAAAAGGTTCATGTACCGCTTGGAAACAAAACCGAATTTTATGATAGTTTTTTGCAGTAGTTCTGTTGCAAAAACAATTAAGTGCGTACTTGTAATCCCTAGATTGGTAAGCATTTGCTGCCACATTCTGGAATTATTCAACAAATTTTTATCCGTCAACAAAGTTTCGTAAGAAACCCACAAAAAAAAATACTTTCATTCAAAACTGTACAGCAATCAAACTGATTAGGTTTCTTTTTAAACAGTTGACATTTACAGATTCCAACAATGTAATCCTGCTGTGAGATGTCGGAATGTACATGTGGGAAATTTCTTAGCCATCAGGGAGTTTTGCATTTCCTGTATCATCTCAACTTCTTCGACAACTTAAGGCTTATCAGGAAGTCTGCACGACAGATGTTACTTATTGATTTGATAGTTGAAAGGCCACAGCAAAATTTATATGAAAAAACTTTTAATTCATCACAAGGAGTTTGGAAAAACCACGAAATGGAAGAAAACCGACAACTGGCTTTTACCTCACAAAAAATCAAAGCTCACTTGACATTCCGACCTAGAGTTCGACTGTCCATTTGTCAGACACAGATTTCGCAACCAACCGTTAGCGCGTACTATATTGCTGTACTAGCGCTACGATCCATTATGCTTTCTTAATACACTTTCTTAATAAGACAGAAACACATTTTCATGTGAAAAAATTTCAATGTTTTTCACATAATTCTATCTTTACGTTTCATGTTTTTTTAACATTTGCCAAAAATTACAAATTTTTACGATAAAGACTAGACTAGAACATATCAAATTGTCTGTGAAGACCTGAAAAGTCAGTAATTAGAATCAATTCTTCTAGATTGTTTTTTGAAACTCGGATGTTTTGCGCTACAATTGTGTAACACCACATGGTCTAAAATTTAAAGCCGAACTAGTAAGTTCAGGTTTCACTATAACGAGCCTCTACTGTTGAAAATAATAACATATGAGCATGCCCAAATGAAGTCATTACTTTTTGAGTAGTAATTGACCAATCCGTGTACGTCAGGGTAGGTTCAAGTTTGTAATAACTATACTTGGCAGATCCAAACATTGTTTGTGTTCGTAGAGAAAGGCCACCAAAAGGAACCAATCCCAGCTAGGTACTACTATGTAGTTTCGAACACAATATACATCCGTTACATATTCGCGCGCATTCGGTGCGAAATTAAAAGTTATCTCTTTCGACCGAATTTTTTCAACCGTAACCGTACTGTCACAACACCTCTCTGCTCTCTTCGCACGCTGCAAAGTGCAAAGCGCATCGCAGTTCACCAACGCTTAGTCAGCTATGAAGTTGATACTAGGTATGTGGCTGGTCAGTATTACGATGAGCGATAATTATGGGTTTAGGAGTATGTTGAAAAAAAAAAGACCACCTTCGCTTTCCACTCGCTTGCACTCCACTCCTCCAAAGTTTGCCCTGATCGACCCCACCTGCTGCTCTACTGCACACTGTTTGTTACCGAGTCAATAACGTTATGTATCGATTCATTTCTCCGGTCATCGTCGTCGTCGTAGTCGTCAGCGCCGTCGTCGTTGCCCCAGTCGAGTCTTAAACAGGAAAAATGAAAGCCACGCAAAATCGAGCATTGATTTTCTTTAATGAATTTCTTTTTCGCTTTTCCGTTTGCTTTCTGTGGCTGCCGTCTTTCTCGAACAAGTTAGTTAGGGTGGTTCAAACAAATTACATAGAATTGCTTTGCAAAGTCACCACGATTGTGAAATCACATGCTAGATTGAAATAGTAGAACAAACGAAAAGTTTTCGCTTTCAGCTCCTTTGTTGCACTTGTAAACATGATTCATCCTACGCCAATAGATCGTTGTACCGTAGAGTAAAATATCTACTTCTCCACCAACAGTGCTCAATTTGGCAAATAGCAGAGTTGTTGTTGTTTTTATTTGTTTCACTTGTTTATTGTGTTCGGTGTGTACGAGGAATCCAGTGAAAGAAGCACGCGGAAGGCCACATAACACGGCTACAATGACGCGGAGGCCAGTCAGCCTGGCCTGCCTGCCAGCCATCAATATTTTTCGAAGTTTGTTTAGCTCGAATTTGCATAAATTAAGTCACCTTTTCACCAGTTTCCCTGCTTCAGGTAGAACCGTTTGATAGGCACTTAACTGTACGAAGCTAGCGAAATCGGGAAGCACAAGGTGTTTCTCGTCGGCAAAGAAATCTTTTGTCTTCGTCAGATTTAATTTTGGAAGTGGCGTAAATATGAGAGCTAATTTTCATTCCTTTCCACTTGGGATCGTTGATAAAAAATTCAATTTTAAAATAACAAGCCACAAGTTTCAGCTCAAGTAGTATTTTTATCGACGTATTATCATTTTAATCATGATATTCAATCTCAGTGTACTACATTTGGCCTCAAAATATTTTTGCTGCAATAAAATTAATATAAAAAACAGTTTCTTAACAGTTATTTTCTTACAACTGCATCAAGATAACAAGGATTTTTTTTACCTTTCATACACGTTGCTGTGAAACTACTACTTCTCTCACGGAAAAAACCTCAAACGATATTTTATATTCGTTGGGGTAAAACCAATGACAATATGGTGGAGATTAGAAATTTAATAAAGTCTTTTAATGGCAAGACTTCCTTGATGAACGGCCACCTATACACAGATCGCGCTAGCTTGAATAAAATCCACCATCAGTCGCCTTTTTGATCACAAGCAAAATATTGTAGACTATTTCTTCTCGCAGTGACATAAGCATAGAAAAACTTTTCATTCATCAAATCAACATTGAAAAATAAACCACATTCATAAATAAATAAAAAATTAGTCACTGGTAGTAAAATAGAAAACTGTCATATGGATGGATTTTTGAGCAAGGTTTCACTAAAAACCAGTCGTGTGTAATACTAACCCAAGCAGAAACGAATAACAAATCCTGGTCATATTATGCTATTCGTTTCTGAATAAAAAGTTTAAATATTCCATTGGTCATTGATTTGTTATTAGGACAAACAAACTGCACGAATGATGAAAACATCATGAGTATTAAAATATATAAAATATGGAAACAAAACACTATAAGCCTGGACAATGTTGATGTCTCGATAGTGAAGTTTTTCTGAAGAGTTTCTAGCAACTTCCTTCAACAGACAAATTAATAATCCGCTGTAAGAATGTTATTAAAACTGATGTCTCGAAGGAAAACATGCTGATACATGCAAAAGCAAACTTGATAAAGCATGCACAGCCCTAAGAGCGAATATCTTCCCATGCCTATTCACAGGGCATAGTATGTGTCATCTCAAGAAGCTAGACATACTTGATGATGATACATTTCGCTTTTGTCGCATCGAAAGCGAAACCTCGGAACATCTACTCTGCGAATACCTAGGGGTAATATCCACCAAAAAAATTTTTTTCCCCATTTTTTTTATTGGCCTAAATCATGCTAAGACTATCCAAGAATCAAAATCTCCATCGCCCAAGTACAGATCTAAACTCAAAGTTCGTTTAAATCAATTTTTACCGAACCGCTTTTATACTTCAAAATCACATTTTTCGTTTAATTTAGCGATGCTCGTTTTTCTTTTTATTTCGAGGCTTTGTAAACTAGCAGAAGTGCCCTATGATCGTTATCGTGTTTCAAATTTGAAGTATAGAGGTCGTTGCATCAAATTTCCCTTTGATCAGCCGTTCTCGTTGTGTACATTCTTTGTTTGAGTTTTTCCATAATTTTTAACTGTGAGTTATATTCAAAAGTACTTAAATATGAGTGACAAGTTTGAGTTTTGCGTGGGATCGGGCGCCAACTGTGTCAAAGTCGCTGAGCAGCGCGTGTCTGATATCGCGAAAGAGGCTAGGCGCAGCCATACATCAGATGACAGAAAGGAAGAAGAGGAAAATAAAACCCAGGAAGAACAACTTTACGGCGCAGGGATACCCGGACGAACACATAAGATTCGCATGGATTCCGTAGGATTCCTCACATTGGAATCGTGAAGCGTCCTCGATAAGAAATGCTGAAAAAAGAATCCTCGAGAATGCCCAGTCTATAGGGCTAGGATTCCTGAATGAGAATCGTGTAATAAGAATTCTTTAGATTCCCTTGGATTCCTCACATTGGAATCGCGAATCGTCCTTGATAAGGAATCCTGAAAAGAAATCCTTAAGACTGCCTGTTTATGGGGTTGGGATTCTTGAATGGGAATCGTGAAATGAGAATCCGTCGGATTCACTAGGATTCCTCACATAGAAATCGTGAAGCATCCTTGATGAGGAATTCTGAAAAAGGAATTCTCAGGAATGCCCAGTCTATGGTGCAAGTATTCTTGAATGAGAATCGTGTAATGAGCATCCTTCAGATTCCCTAGGATTCCTTACATTGGAATCGTGAATCGTCCTTCATAAGAAATCCTGAAAAGAAATCCTCAAGACTGCTCTGTCTATGGAGTTAGGATTCTTGAATGAGAATCGTGTAATGAGAATCTTTCGGATTTCCTAGGATTCCTCACATTGGAATCGTGAATCGTCCTTGATAAGGAATCCTGAATAGAAATCCTCAAGACTGCCCTGTCTATGAGGTTAGGATTCTTGAATGGGAATCGTGCAATGAGAATCCGTCGGATTCTCTAGGATTCCTCAAATAGAAATCGTAAAACATCCTTGATGAGGAATTCTGAATGGAAAAGGAATGCCCTGTCTATGGTGCAAAAATTCTTGAATGAGAATCGTGTAATGAGAATCCTTCAGGTTCCCTAGGATACCTAGGAATCCGGAAAAGAAATCCCCAAGACTGCCCTGTCTATGGAGTTAGGATTCTTAAATGAGAATCGTGTAACAAGAATCTTTCGGATTCCCTAGGTTTCCTCACATTAAATCGTGAAGCATCCTTGATGAGGAATTCTGAAAAAGGAATCCTCAGGAATGCCCTGTTTATGGGGCTAGGATTCTTAAAGGAGAATCGTTTTAGGAGAATTCTTATGATACGAAACTTCTCACTTCAACCGTTATATGCTCGACGGGGTTCTTGGGTACCTTAAATTAAAGTACTTGTAACTTTTGCAATTTTCATTCGATACTTGATACTTGATTTGATACTTGTAGCACCAAAAGATTCAGTAAGTTATCTACTTTCAAATCAGCGTTAGCAATGCCCCGAAAAATTCTCTCATAGCCGGATATTCGGTTTGTAAGGGATATATTCCGAAACTGGGGAATTTTATGCATATTTGAACAAAATCTTACAATTAATGGTTCAAAGTTCTTAAACTTACTTCCACAGGCTAGCTTTTGAGTGTTTAAGTGATATCGCTTTAAAATGGTCCTTCCGGAATAGATTCCAGAGGAGCTTCTATTGCCGTTAGAAACTATTAAATAAAACAAGGTTGATTACCATTATAGATGAGTATTTTCAGGACCGGGATGATGCGCCGAGGCTTCAGACGCCATTTTGATTTCCTTAATGGTGACTTCCGGTGTCTAAAACATAACAAAATCTGGCCGAATACCTCCCAAAATGAGTATTTCCGGATGAGTAATAATGCTCAGAGACCGGAAATCAACTCCAGACGCCATTTTGAATTCAATATAGTGACTTCCGGTTTCTGGAAAAAGGCCTAAAATGGCCGAATATCATACGATTTGGGTGTTTCCGGAATCGGGATCATACCCAGAGACTGAAAAACGAATCCCAGTCCCATATACAGGGCATTCTTGAGAATTCATTCGTCAGGATTTTTTATTGCAGAAGCTTTACGATTCCAGTGTGAGGAATCCTAGGGAATCTACGCGAAACCTATGGGTGCGACTAAAGCAGGTATTAGACGAAGCAAATATTTGCTATTTTTCAATACAGATTTAATTTTGTGCAAATAAAAATCGTACCAAAAATAGCAAATATTTGCTTCGTCTAATACCTGCTTAACGTATATATGAGTTTATTCTAACCGGGACGTCAGTCATGTCGAATAGTCTGTCCTCGTTAGAATCAGTTGTTCAAATTTGTAATTCTGTTCGCATATTTAAAGAAGTTTCTTTCGCATTCTAATAGGTTGAAACAACTTCGGCTTGATGCTAGAAGGACGCAAGGTCCATGTACAGTCGCAGTATTACTTTGGTGATACCCAAATATATTTGATTTCTGGTCTTTCTGAATCATATCATTTGAGGTTCAGATCAGAGGAAGCCAAAAAAGGCAATTTTTCCATTTTATTCTACTAGTACTACAAAAAATCGAATACCGCTGAAATCGTCCGCAGATACATATTTCGGTTATTACTTATAACCATAATCAGTGCTAATATGGACTGCTGAAAAAGAATCTTTTTAAGAGAGAAATTTTTATTTGTTAAGCATCAGTTACACGATTGTTTGGTCAATATCAATTCCAGACATAGGTTTTGTAAAGTAGAATAACCAAGTTACAGGATTAAATTAGGATGTAGAACACTCTGAGAAAGAAATGACTAACTTTCTCATAAACGCAATTTGATCCAAAACGGGAGCAAGTTTACCGTCTCTCGTGATGAGTATAATATTCTTTATGATGTTGGTAAGATTCTCCAATTTCATCTGGATAAGAGATAGACACATTACGACACGTTTTTCTTAGTGTTATGCTATACACTCAGTTTTTACGCTGGAAATACGTATCTCGTAAAAAACCACGTTAAATACGCGGAAATCAAATCTGCGTTGAAGAACCGCGGTAGTTCGAAATCCCACGCCTAAAAATACGCGTTCATTCAAAATACCGCGTAAAAAATATCCTCGTAAAAAACCGCGTAAAAATATTCTGTCCGGATCGTAGAGACGATTCCTCTCACGATTCTGTCGCCGAGTCCATTCGATGGAAGTGTTATTAAGATGGATTCTCACATTGGCAGGTGGAACAAGTCGAGTTGATTTTGAATGCGGGAATATAACAGCCTGGGTCTTAGCTGCATTGATGCAGATCTTCCAGCTGTTAAAATAGTCGGACAAAACATCCAGACCCTCTTGTAGTCTACGCGTCAAAGCTCTAATCACTCGACCTTTGTAGTTAATGGCAGTGTCGTCTGCAAACATAGACAGGATGCCACCACCCGGAAGGGGAGGAGTACTGAGGTAAATATGTTGAACAGGATGGGACCAAGAAGGCTACCCTGTGGGACCCCAGCATCTACGTTAAACGTATCAGAGGGAATGTTGTTGAGGAAGACCTGGAATGATCTATTCGACAGATAATTCTTGATTATCTTCACGAGGAAGATCGGGAAGTTGAATCGCTGCAGCTTAAACACCAGGCCATCATGCCAGACATTATCGAACGCCTTTTCAATGTCCAACAATGCCATGGCAGTTGTTTTACTAACGGACTTGTTTCGCCTTAGGATCTGAGTAACTATAGTCAGTTGGTGAACGGTGGAGTGACCCTGCCTAAACCCGAGCTGTTCTGGGAGGAAAATGTTATTCTGGTTTACGAATTCTAATAAGCGACTAAGAATCAACTTCTCGAATAACTTCGAGATGCACGATAATAGGCTGATGGGACGATAGTTTTTAGCGTTGGTAGGGTCCTTACCGGGTTTGTGGATGGCTTTCCACGGACTGGGAAGGAGCAAAGATGTTGAGAAAAATGTTTGTTACTTAGATCCACCAACCTGGCTTTGATGATTTTGTTAAGACGATTGATATTGGTCTTCAGGTGAGTCAGGCCAGAGCGCTGGTACTGTCGTCTAATAGCATTACGGAATTGGATATACCGTTTGGTTGTGTTGTCTAGGTTTAGAGAGTTACTCACCAGACTGAAAGCTGGCACATGTAGATCCCGAGCCTGGGATAACGCCTCATCGATGGACTGAAGACACTGGTCGATGTTTTCTGAGGACTCAAGCTGGACGCTGTAGTCTATTGCGTTGTTCCAGCGATGAACCGCGCCCAATCGACTCGATGGTAGTTACGCCGAGAGACTTGGATTCGGTTAGCAGAGGATCCAACTTCGACTACCACTGGGAAGTGGTCTGAACTGAGTTCTTGGTGAACAACCCGGTCGGTGATGTTGCCCATTTTGGAGATGAACAGGTCGATGGTTGCGTGTACTCCGGATCTGCTCAACCGGGTGGGAGCGGCCGGACCTAGGATGTTGTAGTGTCCTACTTGTAGGTCGTTGAAGAGGATCAGACCGTTTTGGTTGCGTCGACTGTTACCCCAGGCTTGGTGTTTTGCGTTGAGATCACCCGCAATGATGAACTGCCCCTGCCTCCGAGTCAGTTTGATTATGTCGCTTCTTAGGTTCGTTGCCGACCCATCCCTTACGTTGACTTGCTTGGGACAGTAGGCTGCGATGATGGTAATGGGACCGACTCCAGTGGTCACTTCCAATCCCACGGCCTCGATGACCTTGAAAACTCGGTAGCAGATGACAGCTTATTTCACGCCGAAGAGTAATAGCCACACCTCCTCCAGAAGAATATGCTCGGGAATCGGGAAGGAAGATGTTCACCTCAGGTTTGAGATGCGTCTCCGTGATGATTGCAATGTCTAGTTTGTGTGCGTTGAGGAAGTCAACTAGCTCGTAATTCTTGTTCCTGATGGAGCAAGCGTTCCAGTTAGTAATCATGATGATTTCACGGTCCATATTTGGAAGCGATCATCACCGCAGACTGCAGTTGTTCAGCTCTACTTTTGCAATTGCGAAAAATGTTTATGCATTCCACGACCAGTGATACGTATTGCTCCATGGTGAGCATGGGTTCGTTTTCAATTGTGCCAGTTGCAGCTTGGGAGAAAGTCATTGCGGACGAGTTCCCTTGGAGACCTGGTGGGGGTGAACGGCTACCGGGTCTCGTTGCTTCAGCATACGAAGAGGCAGCTGTGACTGGTTTGGTGGTTGGATTCAGCGGTAGCGGGGCGAGCAAAGGTATGGGCTGCCGGGAGCCAATGGCAGGGAACTCCTTTGTGTTGTTTGGCGGCACCTTTCGGCGACCTGGTTGGTTGTTGGTGGAGGCCCGCTTACGAATCTCGATGAACTCTGCGCGTTTAGGGCACGTTCGACTGGTTGCTTTGTGGGCAGCCCCACAGTTGGCGCACACCGGATCGGCGGTCTCCATCAGCTGGCAGGCATCGGGGGCGTGCGTTTGGCCACACTTGATGCAACGGTACGCCATATGGCAATTTTTAGTCCCGTGTCCATACAGCAGGCAGTTAGAGCAGTGGGTGACGGTGCACTGGTTTGTAGCGCTCCCAGGCTACGATGATGTGAAAAAGTGCTCGGATGGACTGCAGGTCCGCCAGGCACGTTGAATTTTTCTCCAGGTTTACGAGATATAATTGATCACGGTACTTCCGAATTTTGTTGTGCCGCGTCATCTTGTGGATCTGGATTGGCTTGAGTCCTTTTGCCTTCAGTTCCTCCAACAGGGTGTCAACTTCCATGTCAGGAAGACCGCGGAGAACAATCTTGAGGGGTTTTTCTGCTTCGATGTCATGGGAGAAATATTCCACCTTGTGTTTCTGCAGTATCACTTGCACCGCCTTGTAATGACTCAACGACGGAACCATCAGTTTGTATCCCTCAGTGCACATGCGGATGATGCATCTCAGTCCTTTGTCGATATAAAACACAATTGCTTCACGTGGTGCTTCCGGGAAGCCTTTCACATAGAAAGGCGGGATTTTCTCCTTTTTCACTACTTCGGGATCTGTGGCGTTTTCCAGGACAGCGAATCTGTTGTTGGCCAAAAGCTTTTTAGCCGCAGGATCAGGCGTATTGTCAGGCCGAGGCCGTTTCCCCGTACTGGAACTGGTTTTTGATTTACCAATATTCACCGTTCACCGGGTTCACCGTAGCGTCGGTTTCCAACGCGAACACATAAACTTACGAACGAACGTACAAAACGAACGGAGCGAAAATAAACTACTGTACTGCTCAACAAGCTAGCAGAGAATTATCTGACTGATTGATAATGAATCACAAGCTGAATTTTCTACACGCAGTCTTTTGTATCGAGTTCAGAGTAGATTTTTGCCATTAAGGAAAGCTTGGCCTTGGAACTTTTCACCTTTTTTCACCATTAAGCAGTAAAGCAACAATGTTAAACATTATATCAAACAATTGTTACACATTTTATCTATCCACCGACATATAGATGACTGAGATGCATTAAGTCATTCGCTTGCTATAACCGTTTGAAATCTGACGCAACATTCGCCAGTTTCATTTTCAATTTCACAAAATGTAATCTAGTATAGGAAACACACATATTTTGACTCAACACACATACATATTTTGACTCAACAAAGTGTTTTGGTTTGTTTGTCTTTCTCTCAGCTGCGTGGCCACGCCCTAATGGCAAAAATCTACTCTGAACTCGATACAAAAGACTGCGTGTAGAAAATTCAGCTTCAGTTTGGTTTGTTATACAATAGCGAGTGCAGTGCAGCTGTTGAAGGTACGCGACATTGAGAAACGAGAGCTGCATACGAGTCAACTTCCAGGCACTGCGGAGCATGTTACCTTTATTTTGCATACGGCAGCAACAGTTACCATCGTACGCTGCAGAATATTTAGCTAGCACAGCTACTGGAGGGCACATCGGAGAGCAAACTTTATTATGCGCGGTCAAGCAAAATATTCAAAGCTACCGATGGTGCGATTATCAGCGTTCTGTAGCACTAATTTCTAACTGAAGATTATGGAATCGGTTCTTTTCAGAACTATAGATGCTTGAAGATAAGAGTTATGAGAATTTTCGCAACTACTACTAGTGTAAAATTTTCATGTATACATGCATCGTTAGTTTTACAATAATGACCATCAAAAATAAACGGTAGTGTTGCCTATGAACAGTTTAGCGCAGCATGTAATGTATACATTTAGTCCTACGTCACCATTTCATGCAACCCCTAGGGCTGTAAACCATGTAGTATTTAAGCATTTGGTAGATATTACCCCTTAATACAACGCAGAATGCGGAATCTTCGGAAAGAAACATGTAGAATCTGCCGATATTTGAAGCAGAAGTCCTGCTGAGGTAATAAACTTCGTACGCAGTGTGAGAGTAGGCTGGGGCATACCACAATAGATTAACTTATGGTCGCAGTTTTATTGTAAAGGTATTTCTTGCCAAGAGGAAATAGTCTCATCGAAACCTAGTTCCTCCGGTCAATACCGTGCCATCATTATAATTCCCTGGAAAGAACTGTTCTTCGTTCCCGTGACCAGTTTAAACTATAAATGGGGCTATTTCATCAAGAAGGAAGAGGTACTGTAGAATCCCGCGAGAATGAAAAGTACAGTAGGAAGCCTGAGAATAAACTCGTATTGAAGTCGTTTGACGACTAAATGTCTAATTCCACCAAGTTTCGAGTTCACGACCACCTGTTTGTTAAAGCAGACTTTGTAACCTTGCGGCTACGGAGCTTCCTTCAAAATGGTGTTAGTTCAGAAGAGAGAAAAGGTTATTCCGAAACTAGCTGTTTTTCACATGTAGTTTGAAAATTTACAAGCAAATAGTAAAGCAAATGAATAGGATTTTGGGATTCGCAGGTAAAAAAGATTCAGTAAGTACATAAGATTTAAGATTTTTATTCTAATTTTACTTCCCCATAAATTAGGCTTGTTAATTTTTTCCAGATAAGAGCAGAATTTAGGAGATTTTTTTCAGGACATGGTCATATTTTGATTTTTTCCTAAATTTTATTTTTGTTCATTAATTGGTAACTTCAATCTGCGAAATTCAGTTTTTGCAAAACTTCAAGATCCTTTGACTCAGTACATATACATCTGACATAATTATTCAATGCTTCGAAAAGTATCTTAGGTTAGTTTACAGAATGGTACTGTTTGTATAGGTTTACCATGCATTCCAGATCGAAATTATATCTCGTGTTCATTTATGTTTCACTTCGAACGTCAATTCCAGACACTTGCTCAGTACATATATGAAAATACTGGTCATTGATAAGTGTTTACTTGTGTACAAGAAACGCACTTTCACATCATGATAATTACTCGGTCAAATTAAAAACTGGAGATTAGGCAACGGTCGAAACATTTGCTCGACAACGCCGTTGTTTAAAGAGTCTCCAAGAAAGCCTAGTAGCAGCTGGAAACCACTCCAACCAAATTCTGCGTCACTTCAATCTTCATCAATTACCCCTTAGCCATTACTTAACATCGCTCTCGCGGGTCTTCGGGTGTATCCACTATCCACTAACGCTGGCAACAGCTGAGAAAGTGGTACCTGGAACTGGGTTGACGTGGCCTTCATGAGACGCAGCAAAAAGGTGCTGTTTGACACCCGAAGGCAATCCGGTTTGTTGTGTGGCTGTCGTGGCAGTTACAATGTTTGCTGTAACAGGTTTCTTTTATGATATGTTTTTTATAATACACTGCAGGTAAAATTTTAAAAATAAACATTTAAATTTAAGTTTAAATTCTAACGAAATGAAGCAATAGATAAGAGAAAAGATAAGTGTACGCGTGGCATTGATCACGCTAGTTGAACCATACGTTGATGAACTTTATTTTGAATCTCAAAAAGAAAAACACTTCGGTTAATGTAAACTCACAAGCTCTAGCCTCTTGAAGTAATTGTTTATACAACTACAACTCGCTACCCCTGGTCCAGTGTTGCTTTGCAAGACTGAGCAAAAACAACAAACTTTTTCCAGCCGAAACCTTGACGAGTCGATGATGTAGTGAGCTAAATAAAAAAGAAAAAAACACACACACAAACTGGTCAATGAACCGATAGATGCAAATTAGCATCACGAATACCTTCGATTTCGTCTTGCAGTTTATGAGATGCGTTGCATCGCAGAGTGGAAAATTTTCGATTAGACTTTCGATTGTACCGTGCGGATTTTGCGGGATCTTGCGGGAAGGTAAGCTTGCGTGCAGCCGGAAACAAATAGCGGAGGTCGGTAAGCAAACGAGAGCAAGATAAGAGAGATTGGACGACGAAGCAAATCCCATCCAAGGGCAGCGAGAAGTATTACCCTTATAGTATTAATCTATTTTTGAACGTGAATCATTAATACGAAGTGACATTCATCAAACACTAGCTGCTCTTGTTTAAAGGGGAATAAAATGCAACAAAGAATTTGTGCCACATCATACCGAATGTATATTGAAGATCCCAAATAAAGCAAAAAGCACACGAATCAATAATCACTCGCCGCTCTAGAGAAAATCCAGCACTTTCAAGTAGGTTAATCTGTCAACGTCAAACGAAAGCAACAGTTTTCTCATGAAAGAAAGCCAGAGAGGAATGGACGAAGGAAAAAAAATCATGCCGCCCACCGGCAGCGCGCCCGTTAGGGTGGCGTACGGCCGGTGTCTTATGGTTTGGCTTTTCGCAATGTATAAAATTCAAGCTCCGCGTGCAAGTACATACTGCACCCATAGACACACACATACACGCTCCTGTAAGCATCTATTGATTGGTGCGCCAACGTGAAACTTGTACACAATGGCTTCGTAATATGCCACAGTCCAAACCGGTCAACCGATCGAATCTTTAGCGATCAGAGGTGCCAAATCGAAAAAAAGAAGTTTTTTTTTGTGGCCACGAATACGGCTCGTCATCATCAGTCGCCACTCGCGGCGAGCGAAAACCAATAATTGGACGTGATTTGAAGCTCAATTATGCCCGCGATCGTCGTTTCGAGATGCATTTATACGAACGCAGCAGCAGCGCACATACCAACACCACATACAGAGGTAGCTAGGTACTATTTTGTCATGGCAATTTTATACGTGGCTTCTCCGTGCGTTTCTTTTTCATATTTTTCTGGGTGCTGGTGGGTGGTGGATTCGCGTGAAGATGATGTATTAATTATTGTTGGTAAGAGGCGACGAAATGAGCAACGCAGCACTACAAACGGTGCTGCGCGGGTGCAGTGGGAGGATAAAAAAGAAGTTGCTTCAGCTTCTGGCGAAAGAGAAGCCTTGCCAAAAAAAGCAGTTTGATGTTTTACATACAATTGTCAATTTTATTAAATACTGCCACTGCCGCTGCATAAGGAATGTGAGAACCGTTGGTTCATCGCGAACAAAGGCCTCGAATCGGCGAAACGGCTTTTCAAGTCTGGTTTCAGTTTCAATTGTTAGGTACTAGAAAAGGGAATGCGGTATTCAGACGAAAAAGAAAAAAAACATAAAGGTGACACAGTTTAAATGGGCGGATTTTTTATCTAAAGATTATCGCGGTCGTAGAAAAATTCTGGTAAGATGTTGTCATTAAAACTGTATGAAATCGTTGATTGGAACAACAATTCACATTGCAAATTAAGCAATTAGTAAATGTTCTCTAAAAAATGGCAAACTAGCACAATAAATATGTTAAAGCAGTGTTTAGCAACCGGGAATCTGCGGCCGGCAAGGGAACCGAGAGGGGCTTATCTAGGGGGACTGCGAAGCTCTTGGTAAATTTGACAGGTAATTAAAACTTCTTTCTAGATATCTCTGCGAAAAAGGATTTTCAACTCTTCTGCGTATTAGAACCAAGTCGTGAAACGAATTAAACTTGCAGGGCGACATGAGACTGAAAAATGCAGGCTCGTATTGCAAAACTTGTATCTACAAAAAAAGTACGGTATGGGACTGTTTCGGCAAGTTTTCTGCTTCATTTTAATGCAAAACCTGCAACAGACTGGTCGATACCGATGTAATGCGAATCCGTTCTCTCCGGCATGAGGTCGCGCTACAGTGGCAGAGGCCGAAGAGGTCCCACATCTTATTTCTTGGAAATAATTCAAAAATTTTAATTTGAAATATCTCGGAAACGAATGCTTAGAAGGTCGATCGCCGTGAGCTGACACTATTGGAATATGGCTATTATGGGGAAAAACCTTAAATGAACATTGCTTAAAAACTTCTTCCTAATAAAATTCTGATATTTCCTTTATTATACATCAAAACTAATATTGTAATTTAAAGTTTCACATACAAAATCAAGGAAAAATTTTTTTCAGTAATTTGAAATTTGTTGTTCGTTCTAGATTTGGTCGTTCGAGTATTTTCATTTGTAGATAAATAACAGGTTGCAGGTTACAGAGTCCGTAGGCAGAATCTATTCGTCTATTCATTGACTTAGCTACGTATTTTTTTTATTAAAAAAAAACCTAAATTAATCCACCTAGCGGTGAGACTCAGCCTTTCTCATTCGAACTTATTATTTGTTAAAATAGATTTACACCAACACTTAAAAATACACTTTGATAATTTCTGCTGGATTTGTTTATTCTCTTGTTTTTGTTCACACAACTATACCGAACATTCAAAATATAACATTCACACACATATGAACATACATTAACACATATACTTGCAAAAAACATCGTATCTTTTCAAATATATGATGCGATTTTGTTTTTAATCGAGGTATAATCGATTTGCACTCATATACTGCGTATAAATATTTAGATTGTTTATGTCAACTTTAGTTAGTAGATTTCAAATAATTTATAATTAAATGTTGTTCCTTATACATTAATTTGAATTCTTCAACGCAGTTGATATAACTAATCGTTTTTGAGGGGCATTCAATGAATGGGCAAATACCAATCAATATGGGTTCTTGAAACCTGGATTATACCCAGTGGCCAGAATCCTACCTCAAACCCCATTTTTAATCCAGATGACCAATACGATTTGGGGTAGCGGTATAATACCCGGAGGACAGAAATTATCTTCGGACGCCATTTTAAATTACTAGACAGTAGCTTCCGGTTTCTGGAAACCAGTCTAAAAGAGGCAAACATTACGCAATGTGAGTTTTTGAGTACCCGGGGCGATCAGAGGCCAGGAATCAACTCCATACTTTATTTTGAAATCCGAATTTGCGACTTCCGGTTTCTGGAAAACATCCTTCAATTGCCAAATATAATCCAATAAAGGTATATCCACTCTTTGGATTTTAGAACGTTGCTGTTGTATTTGAGGGAATAATTGGAGCATAGTATTTGAAGTTTGACGTAATATTTGTACTAATTAAATAGCTTTTCTATCATATCATGTCCTAATTTCGAACTTTGATCAAAGCAGCTAGTTTTAAACAGCCATTTGGTTTTGTTTCTTTGTAATTTTGAGGAACAACCTGTTCGTTCGACCCATGTTTTCTTTAAATAAGTCGTGAAATCTTTGAGAGAATAGACGTTCAATATTTTTACAATTTAACACATAATGGTTAAAATAAAAGTCCGATTACACTGGTCAACACAAGCGTGGCCCGAAGGTAAAACTAAAAAAAAATTATAGCTTTTCCTGTGAATCTATTTCTTTCTAGGGCAACTATTGTGAGCTTTAGAGCAGCATTTTTTTTTTCGATTTTGTCAACCAGTGTTATAATCAAATGTAATGGGTACCAATACAGCAACTGAACCTTCAATTTAAAACTAAGATTGTTGAAATCAGTCATGCCAACTTTGGCAAAACGGTTGAGTTTTGAAAGTTTTCTGAACACGTTTCTTTTTATAATCTTCGAACTACATGTTCAATCACCATAAAATTCGTTATTTAGGGGTTTTGAAGACAGTCCGTTCATTTGATACCTATTTTGTTCAAATCGGTTGTGTAGTTTCTGAGATAATGGAGTTTCATAACTTTTACATTTTGATACATAACAGACAAAGTTACAGTCCGATTATAATAAAATTCAATAGGATGTTATCAGGCAACTAGACCTTTCTATTGCAACTTATTTTGTGAAAATCGGTCCATCCATCTTTGAGAAAAGTGGGTGAGTTCAAGCAGTCTTAGAAACCTGTTTCTTGTCATAGCCTATTATACATAAGGGACAAAGTTAAAGTCCAATAACAATAAAATTCAATAGGGTCTCATGGGGCAACAAGACCTTCCATATGACACTAATTTTGTGAAAATCGGTCCAGCCATCTCTGAGAAAAGTGAGTGAGTTTTAACAGTGTTTGAAACACGTTTCTTTACATAACTTTTGAACCACATGTTCGATCCTTATAAAATTATTTTACAAATGGTTCAAAAAACAAGCCCGTTTTTTTTTGATACCGATTTTGTTCAAATCGGTTGTGTAGTTTTTGAGATAATGAAGTTATGTGATTTTCACATTTTGATGCATAACCTCGAAACTAAAAATCCGATTGCAATAAAATTCAATAGGGTCTTATGGGGCAACTAGACTTTTCATTTGCAATTAGTTTCATTAAAATCGGTCCAGCCATCTCTGAGAAAATTGAGTGAGATTGGGAGACTGTTACATACATACACACACACATACAGAAAATGCTCAGCTCGTCGAACTAAGTAGATTGATATACGAGATTCGACCCTTTGGAGCACTTTCATACCTTTGTTTTTTTCAGTGATTGCTATACCTTTCTAGGAGAAAGGCAAATAGCGTTCAGCTCATTTATATCACTACTTGATATAGTTTTAAACGTTGAAACTTTTATGTACTGTTTTAGTGGCTTTTATGAAATTCTGTTTTCAAGCATAACTCTGAGATTGTTTATATCACGCCATTTCCATAGTCAAATTTTAATTCTAAGGTGTCGTACCCAAACTACGTAACACATCAAAATGAGAAGGATGGGGTACACTTGTGACCGTTATAAAACTAATTTACAAAATTAAAAATTGGGTATTTTTTTACAAAATTGACAAGTTTGCGACAGTTTGTCTGTTTAGGTGCGGGAGTACTATCTAACGTTACTTATTATTAACGTTTGCATTACAAAAATGGACTTTTAACGGATGGTAATTAAAAAAACTAAGACAGATACTAGCTTACATGCAAAAAATTCTACGCTCTCGCGAGCGGCCTTTCGGTAGTTAAGCGGAACATGAGTTTTGATTTTTTTCTTCGTTTTATTTCTCAATTCCTTCTCAGTTTTCGCGACTAAATTGTTATAGTAGATCTTACACCTCAGGTTTGCCCAGAAATTCTCATTGAGACGCAGCTAGGGGACGTTGGGCGGGTACGCCGACTTAGGTATCACATGGATCTTCATCCGCTTTATCTCCTCCAATGATCGCTTCGAGTAGTGGGCTGACGCCAAATCCGGTCAGAACACCGTGTCATCGGCTTTACGGTATTTCTTGATGAAAATGGCTTTGACACCCCTTTCGCTTATTGTAAACCACAGCAGCACTTTCTTGGGAAACTTGGTGTGTGAGATGAACTTCACCTCTGAGCTCACCTACTTCGTGAGTGGAGCAAAATACGAAGTGCCCTGCCAGTCGTTGCCATTCGGGGTGAGATAATTTTCGTCGTCCATTCCGGCGATTCACCGGAAAAATCGACTCGACCATCTTATTCAACCACTGCCGCTGCGTCATTGCCTGCAGCTCTGAGACCAGTAAGCGGGACTGCCGCTTCCTGACATGTATGCTCATGTTCACCAAGTACTTTTTCACTGTTTGGGAGGTCCCGACCAAGCGCACGCAGCGATGTAGCCACTTTTCCCTCGTTCTTCCTCTTCAGCATCCTTTGCACCTTATCGTTCAGAATCGTCGGGCATCCAGAACTGGGCATTCTTTCGATGCTCTGATTATTATCCAACAGTTGCTGTCTGAGTGATAAAACTGTCATATTTTTCGCTGACGTAAACTCATTGAAAATGGGAATTTTTTCCATTTTTTAATGCAAACGTTTTACATAGGGGGAAGGGGGTCTGAAATCTAGATTCTTTGCGTTACGCCATTCGTGTATCACGCCTGAACGTATTGATAAATTCGCAAACACATACACTGTGTAAAAAACGCCCGTACAGAAGAGTTCTGGCAGAACGTGATTTTTACGGACAAGAGCAAATTCAACATTTTTGGGTCTGGTTGACAAATTTGAGTGTGGCATAAGCCCAACTGTATCTAAAGAGATTGCGACCAACAGTCAAGCATGGGGGTGGTCACGTTATGATGTGGGGTACCTTCAGTGCAAGTGGCCCTGGAAATCTCACATATATTGAGTACTATGTAGATCACTATCGATCGATTCGTGTATTTGGACATTTTGAAAACGCACTTCAAAGCGAGCGCGATGAAATTGGGTCCTGGATTCGACTTCAAGTTCGTCCAAGATAACGATCCTAAGTATTCCACGCATCTTATCAAAGAATGCCTCCTCTACGACGTCAAGTCGACACTTCCGCATCTTCCTCAGTCACTAGATTTCAACCCAATTGAAAACTCGTGGGACCATTTGGAGCGGATGATCCTGGAGCACCTAATTCAGAACGTTTTGATGGAAGAATCGCAGAAAATCTCTTCGGCAACAACACGAAAGTAAGCTAGTCTATGAAAAAACGTCAACAGAGTGTAACTGATGCAAAAGAAGGCCACACCAAGTATTGAACTGGTATTTGCGATTAACCTGGAAGGATTTTCCAATGTGTACGGACAATTTTTGACGTCGTTTTTGGGGATATTTTTTGTTTTTATTATTTTTGTTAATGTGGAATGAATTATTTGATGATTCGAAATATGCGTATGCATGAGGAAGTGATTTTACTACAAAATGAAATATAAATGATTTTTCTGTTGATTGATTAAATGTATGTTTTATAACTTTTTTATTATTACAACAACTGTACGAAGCAATTTTTTGATTCCCTGTATGTAATCACCTCCATTTTGATATTTTTTAACTCACGGATATTTTTGGAAAATTTTGACTATCTACGTTTATGGTAAATTTTGAAATGACATTGGTAGATAGTTGTTTACGAACCAAGCCCATGCAGTGGTGGGCTAGAGTTGACAAACTTTACAGTGCGCCTCGGAGGTACTACCAGGTCAACACTGGGTCAAAATCGAGCGAATAAAGAAAGATTTTGACAGCAGTTGAGTTTGGGCTTCAGGTTAAAACTAGGTAGGCTTGTGGAATACAGAAACGCGCTATAAACAAATTTTTCTCAGCGTAAAAATAGATTGTTTGGAGATTTTGATTGTGAGCGCTCTGATAAGTTTCCAAATTTTGTAGGGTAGCGAAATGCTTCGGCAGGTTTCTGCGTAAGATTGCTGCAGAGAACCTATCGAAGAAAACCACTGTCGGAGCCGTTCGCTACCCTACATGTTAAATCAAAAATTTAGAAAATTTCGGAGGAGTATAAAAATGTATCGCTTCGATATTATTTTTTCAACAAACCGTAAACTGAGGTGTCTTGAATCATCGAGTTGACATTGATTACTAAATATATTTTTTCGTTATAATTCGTTAAGTGCATGGGTTTTTTAAGGTAACTACTACTGATTGGGTCAAAAAATGTCTCGACTCCTACTAAAACATGAATTGCTAAAACATGAATTGCGAATAAAATGAGTTTTCAGCAATTGCACAGAAACATTCGGTTTGAACAAATACAAAACAACTAGCTGCATGCAAGTTTAAACTGTAGGGCAATCACGTGCATAAGTTTTTGGTGATGCGTTATTTTAATAAAAACCGTCAATGACCAATGAAATATAAGAGATGAAAGTAAAAATTCTTTAGTGCAACTGTTTGTTTTGCTGTGGCAAACACCATTGTAGAACATTGAAAAATTGTAGAAAATCACTAATAAATATTATATGGAAAACTTCAAAAAAGTCCATTTTAATAGGCAAATAGAAGTATGGTGTCTTTGACAAGGTGTTTCTTATAGAATGTGCTACAACTTTGCCCAGCAAAGTAAATTTTTATATGCAAAAATTAAAAAAGTGAAATAGGGTGGATGTATCACAATATTGAAACTTCTATAGAATGGAGAATAATTGATGGATCAACTTTGCTGAAGACACTACGCCTCTAAAATCAATTTTTCTGGGTCAAAATAACTTCGATCACGTTTTTGCAGCTTCGAAAACAGTGTGCTCCGTGAACAACCATCCATGTATTTTCTAAAAAAAATATATGGACCGCGAACATGCACTAAAACATACTGTACACGCTTCCTGAATGTTTTTTTGTATTGTTAAACTTTTTTTGAGTCGTTGCTGGCCATTTCATTACATCAAAATAATAAAGTTTCACTCAAAATAATGAAGTGATCAAAGTCACCCCAGAATAAAATTTTATGTAAAAATTTCAGAACAATTTTAGAAACGACAAAGTTGTTACTAAACTTTTGCCAGTACACATTTAAAAATTATCAAAATCATTTCAACAATTATATTCTTGAAATACCCAAGAAATACTCAAGAAAAGTGATCAAAGTCACCTCGGTTCAAGGTACCAATGTTTGCTCTAATATGATTAGAGTTTTCTAACTAGAAAATACCTCACTGAAAATTTAAAAAAAAAACTAACACTTACCTAACTTTTTCCATTTTGATAAGTGAATCAAATCACGTTTTATGGAGAACACAATTCAGTGGTCGTGTTTGTTTGTTTGCCTCGCCATTAGTACGATTAAACAGTCAAGCATCGTAAAGATGCGACCAAGAGCATAGTTACGATCATATTTACTCGCCTGCAGTCCATCGGCGAACACTCCACCCGTCTTTCTGTTGTATATTTTATGCTGATGCCCACTTCTTCGCTTGTAAAAGTTGGTATCCTAAGCGCCAGTAAAAATGTTTATATCAGCTCAGCATTCCTCGCCGGGCTTCGGGTATTTTTTTCTCATATTTCTGGCTTATGGTTAATATTTTAAATAATAACGACCCCATTCGAAAATTGCGTGCATGCCAAAATAAAATAAGTTCTTTCAACAGTTACCAATTTTGACCCGCTCCTCTAGAATAACCTTACAAGTTTATTTCCCGGCGAAAGCAGCCCGACATCGATTTAACATTTCAAGACGCTGCCAATTTATTCAATGTTCATGCACGCCTTTGCAACCAACAGAAGAGTGCTCGAATTTATGCCGCAGACGTGCGTTTACTTGTTGATGTCTCTTTTATGATGCGGTCGTCCACAATTTTGCTATTCAGGTACATGCAATGGAAATCAGCCACCTCCGATACCCTCGTTTTGTTGGCGGAAATCGTGGCGCACACAGTATCGGTAATATTTATTCGACTGAGTTACGTTTTGATACCTGTTTCCCCGCCTCATGGTGCGATTAGGTAGCTAGGCTAATGCAATTCAGACGTGCATGAAATTGCAAACGAGATTTTCTAGAAGATTTCCGCCTTAGTGATTTTGCTAGAGTGACAACTTAATGGAGATTAGTTGGGTACTTTCGTTTGCTCTAATTTACCGAGAAAAGTGCGCTACCGCGTTTGTCTACAAGCTGTGACGGTCAAATTCTCTTTCAATTGTCGTAGGATTAAAATGGCAGTGACAATGGCAGGGTAAAGCATTCGCGGCATGTTGCAGAGGGCAGTAAATTCCAGATGCAGTTCTGTTGAACTTTACGAGCGTTCAGCGTGAGAGCGACGATTCAGAGCCTGGTGTAACGTCGTAAGCTGCGTGGAGCCCAACAAATGCGATTTCAGCACGAAAATTTCATGTAATCTGGCTGCATGGCTGCTGTACTACCTTTTCACTTAGCTACCCATACCAGGTGAATTCGTTACGTGAAAAAAAAACCTTTTTTAGCCGATAGGCACTTTACAAGCAACTTTACGAGGTTTTAATTGCACGATCCCAATCAGTACATGAAAGTGTGCTGCTGCGTAGGTTGAAAACCCCTTATTTTTTCGATTTAAGTTTTCGCACACTGATTGAATCGGTCTACTGGGAAACTTAAAGTGTCATTGAGAAAGCTCAGTGATGCTACGTACATGAATTTAATTGACCAATTAGCGACAAGGGACACTCATACCATTGGTTTTTTTTTTCAAATCAATGAAGCATGTGTGCTCTGAAGCAACGATTCTGTGTTTGAAACTTTGTTTTTTCAAATTCCTACATTGTGGGTTGATTTCGATATTTGCACAAAATAAAACGAACTGTTTAAATTATTCCCAAAATATATTTTTATACCGTCTGCCGGGGTGAGATTGTGCCAAAACAAGGATACATTCTTGTTTCTTAGCTTGTAATGCACACATTTAGGCAATGAGTTTGATCTAAATCGCGCCAATGCACACTCAAATGCTTAGTTAACGACTACCGCAAATATGGTTAAGTTACAATAAACTATAATCTTGCTAATAAACTATTTAATAGCTGTTTAATGAACAGTAGTGCATCTACGAATAATTCTCATGAATAACAGGGGCTGTAAGGGGTTGACCAGAAACTACGTTTCATATAAATTACAGAAAAATGTATGACTGGATCAAATCGATATCTGAAGTAACCAGTTATGAGAACGTGGCTTATAGACAGTCTCTATACACATAGTAGCGTCTCCAGTTAGCTTAGAAAGGAAAAACGTTAGGACATAAAGCCTGAGAAGACTTTTCGTTTCAATTCTTATGTGTCATTGTTGTATGTATATTCCATTGGGGATTTCAAAACCGCTGGAAACAACCCTCCTTCCTCGCTTTAAAAGTTCTATTTTATATAAAATACGTGTACACAATTTTGTTACATTCCATAAGTAATATCAGTCATTGTGAAGTGTTTTGATGTGTTCTGATATAATTTTGTCGTGAATGTGAATTCCGCACACTGTACCGTTCATTATAGGTTGGCACAATCTCACCCCAAAAGGGCTCGAAAAGAGTACGGTTTGGAAAAACACTATTTTCTGAGTCAACACAGGTTCAATGCATAATATTTCCTCAACACATTGGAGACAACATCCTAACGTACTAGCTGAGCAGTAAGTTGATGTGATTTCTTGATCGGGTTGGTTTGCCTGGAACGTTTTTGGATAACGTTATTTGCGCATGTTTTTCACCCTGTACTTTGAAACATTATTTAAGTGAAACAGTTCACTGACATTATCTATATTCCATTTGAAGTTGTGAATAAATATGTCATGTTTCATAAAGTATTGAATTTGAGGTATTAGGTTCAAGAAATCTCAAGTAGTTTTAACATTTAAACATTTCCCTTTTTGGCTTAATCTCACCCCCGTGGCTTAACCTCACCCCGGCAGACAGTATATATCAAATAAATATATTTTTACGTCAAAATTTTCCCTAATTTTCAAGGCAAATGGTTTTACCCCTCGATTTAGTCGAGCAGCCAAATGATTAACTTAGAAAATATGATAAAACTTGACGGTAAATTGAACAAATAAGAGTGATGTGATATTGCTAGTGCATTTTCTCTAGTGCCTCAACCTAGAACATTGCACTGAAAATATATTTTAGTTTATATATGAAACGATTGTTTCGTATTCAGTATAGTGTCGCACCGCAGTAATTTTTCGAAGCTTGGACAGAACTGAATCTAAGTCTACCTGAGTCTACCGCGCTCAATTTGCAAATCCTCGTCTTGCCGTTTGCATTCATTCTCTTCATATCCACAAATGGGAGTGCACGGAATCAACACTAACACATCGGTCTTGCGAACCAAACCCACTGACCATACGAGTACACGCTTTGTGTATAAATACATGATATTTATAAATATTTATAAATTTATATAAATATATGATATTTACATTAAAAAGTGTACTGCACTGAGAAGTCTGTTTTATGCCTCTCGCTCGCATCATTTACTAATATCGTAAGAATGTAGCAGTTGGTTCAGAACACTTTTGTACTTAACTTTTCTTAGATGAATTTTACAAGAAAACAATGCTGGGAGGAATTATTGGGACACGCAAAACACATATCTAAAACTACTGAGCAAGTCTTTGAGCGTTTTGTTCATTGGTATTCAGTCCTTTTCATTCCTTCAAGCCTTTCGAATTATTTTTAGATGTTTTGAGCTGAAATTGTTAAGCACTTTGAATAAGGTTTGATATGGTTTCCTTCAATCTTAGTATTAGTTTTTTTTGGTGTAGTTGCCTTTTAAACCATCTTTTGAATCACCCGAAGGCTGTTCTAACAACCCAGTTGTCGTAGGTTCGAGTCTCGGCTCAGGAGAGACTGTTGGTGTCAATAGGATCGTAGCAATGAGGTAGCTACACCATATTGCTGTATATTTAACCAATCGTTGGTGCAAGGAAAATTTCCCATGGTTCGCAAACACTTCTATATATTTCCAATCTTCAAGAGTGGTGAACGTAAACATATAAAAAAATATCGTGAATAACTAATCTGTGTGCGGCATCTAAGTTGTTCCAAATTATTGTGAGAACTGTTTTCCTGAACTGCACGAAAGTTTACATTTCCTCTGATCAGCATGGATTTATACCTGGCCGTTCCGTAGCAACGGACCTCATGAACTTAACATCGAACTGTATCGCTGAAATTGAACGCAAAGCGCAAGTCGATGTTATTTACACCGATCTAAAAGCAGCTTTTGATCGCATCGACCATTGTGGGAGTTTCGTTACGTTTTGTCACGTGGTTGAAATCATTCCAGGTTTGGCTAGGCGCTACTGTCTCTAGTTCCTTCACGAACAAATGGTGTAATGGTGTAATGGTGTAACGCAAGGCAGTAATCTTGGGCCACTACTTTTCATCATCTTTTTCAATGACGCGGCTAGCACTCTAGGAATTATTTGCAGACTTGTTTACACTCATGATTTGAAAATTTATTTGACGATTCGTAATATCAAAGATTGTTACCGTTTACAGTCCCTACTGGACTGCTTCGTGACGTGGTGTAAACTAAATGCCTTGACACTGAGCACGGCAAAATACGAAGTGATTGCATGTCACCGGATTCAATCACCGATAACTTTTATGTACGCAATTGACGGAATGGTGCTTAACAGAGTCTACCACGTAAACGATCTTGGAGTTATTATCAACCAAAGATTGACTTTTGAAAGACACCGCACAACGATCGTTTCTAAAGCCACTAGAAAACTTGGTTGGATGTGATTTCAAGGATCTCCATTGCTTTAAAGCGTTAGTGCGTCCCATACCGGAAAATGCAAGCGTAGTTTGGACCCGCATCAGCTGTCTTGGAGTTTTAGATCAGAACGTGTGCAGAGAAGATTTATCCGTTTGGCTTTGAGAGACTTACCCTGGCGTGATCCAGTCAGATGATGCTATAAACAAATAAAAAGGTGAAGAAGAAACACATTTGTCTTTATTAGTAGCACAAAAAGGGTAAACAAAAGCACGTGCTTGGGTTGCGACGAAACTCACGGTCAACAAGCAAATGCAAACGGTATTCCCCATTGTTTAATGCGCAGGAAGGCATTTTCAGCCAAAAATTTTCAAAACATGTGAACAAATCTTGCAAAAATTTGCCGAACATTGTTTTTCCCACAATGTTTTTGGAGTTCTACGTCATCACTGTTAACAAAGCAAAAGCCCTTCAAATCCGAGATTCAAACCATCTCCGTACCTTTATAACTATAACTATGCTGATCTATGTCTTTTTGAAAAGCATCATAGTGCCTATTATACAACAAATCGAATGAATATTTAAAAAAAACATGCTAGTTTTAGTTTTATAAAAGATTTGCCTTAAGCTAAGAAGATACTCTAGAAATAAGATTATCTGGCCCCGTTAAACATTTTATGTGCCGTGTCAAATAAACGTCATGTGAAAAAAAAAGGTTATTGGATACTTATTTGAGATTATTTTTTAAGCTGTTTTTTTTATTTCAGAGGCTCTGCGCTTTCAACCGGCTTTTTTCAATCTGGAATTATTTTCGGTTCCGACTTTTGCACTATTTTATATTTCTTAGCTATTTTGGCCGGATTTTGATCATGCTAGTTTTTGGTCGTTTTGTCTTCTAGATGCTGGAGATTCGTTTAAGATTATTTTATCTTCAAGCTTTTTGATGTGCGTTTAGAACCGTATTCTTTTTGGGTTTTTTTCCCTAAACTTTTAAAGTGCTTAGTTATTTTAGGGCTCATTTTTGATCATTTGGTTTGCCTTTTCTAGCTTCTAGGAGTGATTCAGTCAAATTTAGTGAATTTTTATATTTATTTTTATGTTTTTCTGGTTCATATGGATTTTATGAAATTTTTGAGACTTATTGAAAATCAATTTTTACCTTGCTCTTGTCCACTTTGCAACAATTTATACCGCTTTTCTGGTTATTTCGGTTATGGAAACCACTTTCAGCTACACTAAATAGTCCATTCTGATTCGCTTTCTTTTCTTCTTTAGTAATATCGGCCGATAGTAATGCTGAATTTTGACCGTTATGTTATTAGTTGTACTTTTGACGTTTCTGGTCATTTCAAGTTAAACTTGAAATCATGCACTTATAATTTTAGTAAATGCTTCAGAGTGGTTCCAGCTGTATACGGAGTTTTATTCTGGTTTCTTAAGTTAAAGGCATAAACTTTTATATGCTTTTTTTCTACCTTTTAGAGACGTTTTAAAGTTTTTTAAGCTTAATTTGGGATAAATTTTTTATAGCAGCTTTCAGTTTTTCCTAACGTAAGGTATATTTCTAATATGACGATTTTTCTATTCTTGTGATCTGTGGCGGCCCCTTATTAACTTATGTTCAGCAGGAATAATTTGAGATTGTTTGGAAAAATAGTTTTTTTTGCCAGTTGCTTTGCACGCAATAATTAAATTGTTCTAAAGATCTCAAAATTCTTGTGGACAAATCATCGATAGATTTCTGTTTTCCTCTAACCCTTCTTGATTGCAAAATAAAACATTAAAAAGTATGAAGTAATATGACCTAATCGGATATAATGTTGCATGATGAAAGAAGAAAAAGGACCCACCGTAAGCATTCCAAAGTACCTACTTAGTATGTCATTTAATTTAATTATCCACGTGAGGTAACATTTAGAGCAACAGATACTAGACTAGCTAAGCCCTATGTACACTGCTTCGGTCATCAACTGGTCAATATTTTCATAATTTTAATACTCCTCCGGTTGTTTGTATACAAAAGCGCGGCTTCATTTACGACATCCCCGAAGCAGGAATGCTCAGTATTTTGCTACGCCTCTCACTCTATAACCGCTTGCCCCGTCCATAATTGGCGAGTCTCGCGTTACGTAAACTTCATTCCGTCCGTAGTTCGATAATGAAGGTAGTCTTCTTCTGCTTTTTTATCACAATCAATTGTCGTCAGCAGTACGTAGGTACGCAGCATAGAAACCTTCGAAGTATGCTTCGAATTAAAGTTTCCTTCTCACGCATATTCTGTTGCTTCGTGTGGAGAACCACCAACCAACAGATGCCGCTGTATGACAGTGACACGCATTCTTGCGATGTCCGCAGTCAGCATTTTAATGAACTTGACTAGCCGGTGCGCGATGGTTTAAGATCGAGTACGAACGTAGTATGTACCCTAAATGAATACATGTGTGTGCGCGCTTGTTTCTATTTTTGCTTCATAGTACGAGTCACCTATCTTTGAAAAGAAACACACAACTAGTGAGTAGCGTGTATTGCATAAACTATAGAAGTAGAACGACTGCGAAAAAAAATCAAACAAATGCCTCATTCATTCTGTGTTTTGCTTATCGTTTCTTTACACGGCGAGTTCGCCTATACCGACAAAAGAAGGGCGTTTAGGCTTCAACTAATTTATGTATTTAGGCAATGAATGTCACCGAGCATTTATAGCCTGATGATCAATATTGTACAGTTAAGGTTGGAGACGGCGAATGTTTGATGTGGACATTAATGGTATTACGGTTGTGGATCTAATTGTCACCATTCTATAACTTCTTGAATTTAAATCTTTAGGATTTTTTCTGGGTTTCAAGTATTTTAAACTTATATAAAGATTGTTTTGATATATTTTAGATTATTTAGAACCTGTTTTTGGACATTTGCCAGTAATGTGTTAGGATACTGAAATAGGTCAGCTTCTACGATTGCTGTTTGCATTTTTTGCAAACGCTCAAAGCAAATCCACTAAATTCAAGGTATTTTCATAACTTCGCAAATCGACTCGAATCGATCGTTTCTGATTTAGCGACTTTGCAGAGTTGTTTGACTCTGATGGAGATATGATTTTATGGTTTTCGTTTTGCATGACTGCTTTGTATGGACGTATTCAAAAAAGGCACTAATAAAAATAAAATATACATAAGGTAACAGGAGCATCGATTCCAAACAATCAGAAAACATTTCCGAAGATTTCATGTCTATTATAATATTTTACAATTCATTAATTCTTGTTATCAAGAGAAAAGGGATATTCGCTATTGTCACCGTAATACAAGCAAACCTCTCCACCGCTCTAGGCTTGAACTATTTTCAACCGGATTGAATAAGATTTACAATTTTAATCCCGTAAAGATCAGGGCAAAAATGTATGAAACTTGTTTTTTAACACTGGAAGCAATGAATTCTTATAATAACGGTTTACGAGTTATGAATTTTTGATGCTGATTTTCTGTAAAAATGACCTATTCTGATTGTTTCCAATTTTACGACTTTCCGTTCCATAAACTCTACCCGTGAGAGAAATGAATTCAACTCTGATACCCATCGCATCATTTGTATAAAAAAACTCGTTCGTGACACCGACATTTTATATAATTCATTTCTACTTTTATCACCTGCGGTATGATAAAAAAAATATCCGACTCAAAACAACGAGTAATTTAAGAGCAAAATAATTAATGTAGATCTGAGGGAAAGCTTAAACATGTATATTTCAATCAAAAAAGATAAGTTAAAATCTTTTCTCGGTAAATTTCGCGTCAACCTAATGCTGACAAACACGTGCTGATGATTCGACCCCGTTCATCGGCGTGTTATCAGACGAACGAGAGGATTCGATATATAAACAACAATTACAACATTTTCTCCGAGGTTCCTCACTCCTACGCAATCAATTTTGCTAGCGGTCTTCGTTGTACACAAGCCGTATCAATAGGACACGGCCAGCCAGCCAGCCAGCCAAACCAGGTGAGTGATTCGAAAAAACGCGTGCAGCGTTTGATGTCTGAAGTCATATCATTCCATTCCGCATACTCTCGGGCCGGAGACTGTTTTCATTTTTGTCTAGCGTCCTTACAACAATAGCTTATATAAGCGATTTGTGTAGTATATGAAATTCGGTAAAATTGATTTGCGCGTTGCGGTTCATGTATGCTGGGGTTCCTTACTTGATCTGAACCACATTAAACGAGCTATCTTATCCGCCGACAGTGTGCTAATTTTAGAGAAATTTCGATATCGCAACCTGAGCGCACTTGTAAATATTGTATATAAACCGAAGCAATATAAGAAGCGGATACATGCCGAAGAAGCGCCCTGGATCTTCGCGAATCAACGCAATCGACTGCTACGTGGTCAAAACTATAACAATAAAGAAACAAGATAAGGATAGCCGGTGGGGTAAAGTGGAAGTACCGATACAGACGGTGTGGTATGCGTATCGAACAAAGTACAGACATTTTTTGGTGATGGAGGAGGGAGTGGGGCTCATTCATATTGGCGGTATGGACGGGGTGCAGTTATCGAGTCAACTCCGGTGAGCCAAGTCAAGCCATTGCCATTATCATTATACGCACCATCTGCGTGATCATCACGGACATGGAATCTACGGCAGCTATATAGAGACTACGAAAAAAAAAAACGGCGGCAATGAACGATAGAGGGAAGTGGATGGATATAGCAATAATAAGATAAATAACATGCAATAATAAAATAAGTAACAAGACAGGAGTTGTTAGCTCAGGACGCGTTGCAAGAAACTAGGGCTTTCGATTAATGCAAGCAAATGGGGCCACATTAGAGAAATCAATTATGCACACTTGTTGGCCTAGAGAACTATTGTCGGTAGAGAAATGTAAATTAATTTTATATCATATCAATTTGACTGATGACTGTTTTTTTTTTCGAATGTAAAAAAGAGTAAGTAAACCAACACTTCTCCAGATAAAAAATTCGATGACAAACACGTAACGTGACCAAATGCACCGGTGTGCATTCAGATGCGTCGTCACCTATCGACAAACGATTTCTCCCGAAAAAGGTGCGAATCAGATTGTTTGTTTGGCATCGTTTTTTTTCGGATGCTGCAACTACTACTAACCTGACTGGCTGCCACCGGCAATTTGCCGCATTTCCTTGGTGAAACCGCGAGCTCCAAACTGACAGGAAAGGTCGTGCAGGGTGCGGGGCTCGCCCCGATCCAGCAATCGTTCCAGAAAGAACAGCAGCGTCATATTACGTGCCATTTCATACTCCATCGACTCCATGATTGATCTCCGCTGGAATCTGCTGCTACAACAGTAGATATGCTCCCACTCGAGCTAACGCCGATCGATTGAACAACGCTTTGTCGTCTACCCAAACCCGTTCGAAGGGCAGAGAGTAATTCAATTTCAATCACAGATGCTTTTTTTCTACTAACAACTTTTATCTTTAAACAATGAGACCACTTATTTTTGCACGATCTGGCACACGCGGTTTGTATTGCGGAACGGGCTGTGGGCTGGCAGGAAATTCCGTATTTTTCTGTTTCGACACTACTTGGCTTAGATAAATAAAAAAACTGACACTTCGCGTGCTGACGGACCAATGCACTCTTTCACCTGCACTTCCACTAGGTATTACTGTTACTGCTCGGAAACAATTCCCGTGTGTGGGTGCCAACCGTGATTTCCCCTCGGAATTCCAACTTTTGCCACGAATGTGTTTGTTTTAATAATTCATACACTATTTCTACCTTCGCGTTTCGTAGTGATTGATAGAATATTACTGACAGCACCGTATCTCTGATAAATATAGGTATACGTATATCGCATACAGGTTCTATTTTCCAATAAGATTGAGCAGTAAATCAGAAATCAAAATTCCTTCGATGAGTGTTGAAAAATTCCGTCACTGAATGTGATGTGGATGGCCATATGCTGGGTAAAGTCGCCGATTTTGCCACGATTTTATCCTCGCGTCAGGGATTTGAGTGCCGTGAAATCCGCCTAGTTTTCACTACAGAAGCACTCGGAACTTTTTTCAAGAAAAATTTCCACAGCAATCGAGAGGGAAAGAAGCTTCGACCTCTTTTCGTAGCAAAAACTGGCAGCAACGACACACGGCAACCAGCGGTGGTTGCAGTACTGGTAGTATATGTACCAGCAGCAAAAAAAAACGACGGCACTTTCCGACGCAATAGCAGGTCTTCCTTCCACGACGCACCGCGACCGAATCACTTGCCACTAGCTTTTGTTACTCGCTTTGCTCGCTCGATGTTTGTGTAGTGCAGTCAGCGTTGCCAGGTCATTTTTTCAAAAATCTGGAAAAGGCAAAATAAAAATCTGGAAAAAATCTGGCAGTCATATCGTGGGGTGAAAGGTTAATTTTTCGAATAAAAGTCTTGGGGTACGCAAAATTTGTGGTGACAAAATTGCAAAATTTCGCGCCAAAATTGAAGTGATGACCTTTTTGCGGAACAGAGAAAATAAAATCTGGATAAAATCTGGATCATCCATGAAAAATCTGGATAATTGGACATCAAAGCTGTCTACCTGGATACATGTTCAAAAATCTGGATAATCCAGCTAAATCTGGATACCTGGCAACGCTGAGTGCAGTGCAGTTTAGAAATACATCGCACAGCTTATGGCCGCATGTGTTTGTGTTATGATATACCGACTGTCAAAAATATGTCAGTGTGTTTGTGTTTGTAAACATTTTCAACTGAAGTTACAGGCACGCAAATACACAATACATCCAATAAGACTCGCCATTTTGAAATGTGTTATAATCAAACATAACAAGAATGCAATAGGTTGGTTCAAAATTTAGTAAACAGTACATCATGCTGATAACAAATGTTTTTCTGTATAATATTACCCAATTACATCAAAATATCATTTGTGTGAATAAGTTGTTTAGGTATAAAATTCGGGACTACGAAGCTACTGATTTTTGTTTGGTTTTTTGCATAAGAGAATAGAGGGAAGAAATATTTTTGCCTTTGTCAACACGCATATTCTGACAATCTATATGAGAGTTTACGTGAGTGTGAGCAGCCTTTTTTTCCTGTATGGGCTTCCTCACTGCGACCAGAATCGTAGATCTATTGTGAGATATATGTGCCCGGGTGTCTGCTGTATCCCGCATTTCTGTTAATAGCAATACCTCTATTGAGAAGTGGCATGCTTATTATTATTGTCCATCAGTGCTTGTGTGTAATGTGCTATTCTTCCTTACACGCTTACTGTTCTACTATACCGATACTCGTTCCTCTTGCCAAATACCACCAATTATAATTCCCTGGAGAAGTTTCGTCGTGCGTCCTTCTGGCCAGTTTACGCAAAGGTATTTGTGGATTTCAGCGTGAAGGAAGGGTAACTGGTGAGGAGCCTGAGAATAAACCCATGCTTAAGTCCGTTTTGACATCGGATGGCCTGATTCTACTAAGATTCGAACCCATGACCATCCGCTTGACAAAGCGGACTCTGTAACCTTGCGGCTACGCAGCTCCCTGAGCAGCCTTTAAATCTCTTTGAGCTTCGTTGTCGCGAACAAGAATCACACTACTGCAGCGGGTTCAAAATCAGCGACCTGTCAACGTGTCATGAAATATTTCAAACTCTTTGCTTCAATCAAACAGAGCTGCCAGCCTATTCATTTTCCCAGAATTTTGAATCTTTGCTTGGACCAATTTCAGCGATTAACGGAAATACAATTGGATTGTTTAGCTATTCACGCATTTCTGATTTTCATATATCAGCTAAAAGTGTAATGCTAAAAGTGAGTGTAATTTTCTGAGCGAAACGTGATTTTTTGAAAGTTTTATATCATTGCTCTTTGATTTTTAAATGTAGAATAAAAATCGCTCAAAATCGCTACAATGACACTTGGTACATGGAGATAAGTGACTTTTCACCTACGCACACTAGTAAACGTGTAAACCCGTGTAAAGTTGCTTTCTTGTAAAGTTTATTCCAAACTAAAATCATCGCATCTCGTTGCTTTGACTTTTATCACTTTTTACCATTTTTGGTCGATTATGTTCAGCAGCTTCTTTCGGTTTCTGATCACGAATGAAAAAAAATGTTCAGAAACAAGTTTAAAACATATAATGAGTGTTTGAATATTTGAATATTTGTCAAGCTCCTAAAAACATAGCATTGCAAACAAAACAGCGATTTGTAAATATTTTCCTCAACTGGTTGCACTAACACATTCGTACGTAAAAAGGTGGGCGAACTGTCATTGTAACGATTTCGAGCAGTTTTAATTCGTGATTTAAAAATTCAAGGACAACGATGGAAATTTTTTGAAAATCACGTTTTGCTTAGAAAATGCAGCTCTTTCAGATAATGTAAAAAAACTGATATAGCTAAACAACCCAATTGAGCCCCAATGTTTTTACTAAAAAATCGGTTTTATCCGACTAAACGATAAAGTTTAGTGTTTCGACCATTACACTATTTTCTACAACTAAAAAAACACAGAACTGTTATTAAATTTCAAAGAAAACAAACATAATGTTTCTATGTTGACGTTTTGTGTCTATGACACAGAATGAAATGAAATTTGAAAAGCGAAACTCTCTTAGCGGGCTTCTCAATTGGGTCCCAATGTTTTACACGGTTATCTGTTTTTTCTATATCAGCTGAAGGAGTGCGATTTTCTGAGCAAAACGTGATTTTCAAAAAAAAAAAGTTGTTGTTTACTAAAAATTATCACAATATGCAAGCCGGGATTCCGAAAGCTTATGTTAACATATTGCCGAAAGTGGATTTTTATATGGTCGACAGCTCCGAGATGTTGGCAAGCGTGGTAATATTGAATAGTGCAAGTGCACATACGTGTAAGTTTCTAACAGTAACCTAACTATTTTTAATATCCTGATTCAGTAACCCTGTTTACCTGATATCAGCTATTGGCGAAGTCCAATACAAAATTGTAAACGATGTGCATATTGTTAAAGCTAGAGTGGGCTCAGAGTGCAGAGTGACCAAAAAGCAGTACAGCGTCGAGGCTATCATTGGTACTCGGCTGGAGAAAATAGAAGACGTTTACCGTGAAAGTGAGAGCGATGGTTGTAACGCAGTAAATATCAACAGCTTTAATTTCTGTAAAAAAGGAGAAAGTTCCACCTATTGTGGTAACTATTGCTTCTGAATTTAATATTTTTAAAAGAGAACTTTCTACGTTTCTCTCCGACGTCAAAGTTACTTATCAAATTGGCCGAAGATGCGAATGCCGTTTACTGGCCCAAACATTGAGAGATTGGAATCGTCTTATTCAGTATTTAACTGAAAAGATGTATAAATTTTTTACATATGATACGAAGAGCGCCAAGCCGTTCAAGGTCGTATTGAAAGGTCTCACCAACGATCAAACCGTTGATGAGATCAAAATTACTTTGACAGGATTACTTGGTATACCTACCCAAGTAATTCTGATGAAACAAAAAGCACGAGGCGAAAACAGTCAGCGAACTGGAATTTCCCTTGTATATTATTTAACTCATTTTAACCGCAGTGAGGTTAATAACTTAAATTTTTTTGAAAATGCACATGCTTTATATAACGTGCGTGTAAAATGGGAATTATATCGAAAGTTTGGCGGAAGTGAAAAGCATATCACCCAATGCCGTGTTTGCCAACGTTATGGCCATGGTTCAAAGTTTTGTAACATGGACCAAAAATGCCTCATTTGTGGAGACTCTTCTCACAAAAAGGACACATGTCCTGTGAAAGAGAGTAAAAATTTCCGCTGTGCGAATTGTAACGGCAACCATATGTCGAATTTTTATCAATGCCCAGCCCGTTTAGCAATTGTTAAGGCAAGGCAAGGTAAACAAAATTCTCCAAGCGTACCAGTGACGCATAATTTACCTACTCCTTTGCATACCCGTTTAACATATGCACAGGTTACAGGTAGTTCGAACATTCTACCGCCTAATGTTGGTAGTTCGAAAATGACCGTTAATATGGGTAAGCAAAACACGCTAGAAAATAATTGTACACCTGTTACTCCAGCTAATATTGCTGCCGAAAATATTTTTTTTAATGTCAACTGCCTGGGGCCTATTACGGCAGGTAAACTTTCTTTTTTGCAACAGGCAATGTTCGATCTTAGAACGCCATGTTGCAGGCAAAATCAATGTTTGAAGCCATTCAAATAGGCACAAATTTTACTATTAAAATTGTTTCTAATTTAAAATTAAGCAAAGATTTTAAATAAAACAATTAAAATATTAAATTGGAATGCTTGCTCATTGAAGGCCAATGAGAATGAGCTTTTTAACTTTTTAACAGTAAATAATGTGCATATTGCAATTATTACTGAAACATTTTTGAAACCTAACATAAAATTAAAATATTATCCCAATTACGTGGTTCATAGATATGATAGGATTCAGGGTTCCGGCGGTGGAGTTGCAATTGTTATTCATCGCCGAATCAAACATCGTGCTCTTCCCCATCTTGAGACGAAAGTTATTGAAACTTTGGGAATTGAAGTTCAAACTGAACTTGGGATTTTATTTATTGCCGCAGCATATTTACCATTTCAATGCACACGCGAGCTCAAAAATTATTTTAAAGGTGATTTACAAAAACTCACCAGAAATCGTTCGAAATTTTTCATAATCGGCGATTTTAACGCTAAACATCGTTCATGGAATAATTCTCAAAGTAATTCCAATGGCAAAATTTTATTCAATGATTGTTCTTCAGGATACTATTCTATTTTGTCTCCGAATAGTGCTTTTCTTCTGTAAGAAACCCTTCAACAATTGATTTGGTGCTTACAGATCAAAGTCATGTATGTAGTGATTTGATCACACATGCTGACTTGGATTCTGACCATCTTCCAATAACTTTTTCTTTATCACATGAATCAGTTTTAAACCCTATGAGCTCTGTTTTTAATTATAACAAGGCTAATTGGGAAAGATACAAAACTCATATTGAGAGAAATTTCAATAATGAGCTTGATTTGCAAAACGAAGTGAATATTGATTCCGCTTTGGAAGCATTAAAATGTGCAATTGTTGATGCCAGGAATTATTCTGTTCCAAAGGCTCAAATGAAATGTGATTCACCAATAATTGACGAAAATCTTCAACTTCTAATTCGTTTGAAAAATGTCCGCAGACGTCAATATCAACGTTCTCGTGACCCTGTTTTTAAAACTATTTATAAAGATTTACAGAAAGAGATTAAACATAGATTTACTCTTCTGAGAAATCAAAATTTTGAGACTAAAGTTGAAAAGTTGAAACCATATTCAAAACCTTTTTGGAAGCTGTCGAAGATTCTTAAGAAACCTTCAAAGCCTATTCCAGTTTTTAAAGATGGTGAACGTTTTCTTGTATCCAATGAACAAAAGGCTCAAAGGCTTGCTCAGCAGTTTGAGAGTGTTCTTAATTTAAATTTGAATTTTGTGAGTCCAATTGAAAATGAAGTCACACGTCAATTTGATTTAATTTCTTCCCAGAATTTTTTACCTGCAGAAATAATTGAACTTACTTGAATGAGATTAAATCAATTATTAAAAATTTCAAAAATTTGAAAGCACCTGGTGACGATGGAATCTTTAATATACTAATCAAACATCTCCCTGAGAGCACAATGGAATTTTTAGTGAAAATTTTCAATTGCTGCTTCAAAATTGCATATTTTCCCAAATTATGGAAAAATACAAAAATTACTCTAAACTTTGTTTAAAGAACAAACTTTTGATTTACAAACAAATTTTTAGACCAGCAATGCTTTATGCTGTACCGATCTGGTCAAGTTGCTGTTCAACAAGGAAGAAAACGCTCCAAAGGATTCAGAATAAAATTCTGAAAATGATTTTGAAGCGTCCTCCTTGGTTTGGTACACTCGAATTACATAGACTTACTGGTGTTGAACCATTAGAAGCTATGTCAAATAAAATTATTAACAATTTTCGACAAAAATCGTTGCAATCCTCAATTGCTACGATAAGCTCTCTTTATAGCCAATAAGTTAGCAATTAAGTTAGTTGTAAGTTTACTTCCCCTTTTCTGACAAGTAGGTTTAAATCCCTACGAATGATAAGTTCTAATTGCGAAAGCAAACAAATCCTAACAATTAAAATTACAAATTTCTAACAGTGTTGAGAAGTCACCATTTGTGATTGGACACACATACTCATTATTTACTAATATTTATCATAAATACTTAAGCTACTGACAAATCCCCCAAATAAAAAAAAAATCAACAGATATGATATAAGCAAATATGCTACGCATGTTGAAGAAAGACTGTAACGCAAAACGGAAGCGGGAGGTTTCTTCAAACGTTATTAGAAATATTAGTAGTTATTGAAAAGTACCAGTATTTTTTGAATTTGAAAAATTCATTTCTTTTTGCAAAAGTGTCATGACTGTACAAGCTTGTACTGTAAATGAGATAATTACGAGAGGACAGAATTCGTCGTTGTGGTATTATTTGAAATTTGGCCGAATCACTAAAAAAGGGATGAGTGGTATCATGATGTCAATACTTTTTCTTGGAGTTTTGCTCAAGTACTCAAAACTGTTATAAGATCCATCCGTTTATTCTATATGTTCTCGAATTTATCGAAAAAATAAGCTAAAATATGTTATAATTATAAGGAAAAGTCCTAGAAATGTGTGGTCTTCAGCAAAAACCTTTGTTTTTGTATGCTCAGATGCTCCTTTAGAACAACGTTTTCCTCTAAAATGTAACTAACACAACTTAAGTACAAAAAACTAACTTTTAAGTAACTTTTGATATACAACACTCTGTAACTCTGTACCCAATGAAGGTAGGAATTTTGTTTGTTTAGAAAAGTTTCATATTTTTGCACGTTTTAAAATATTGCCAAAGAAACACCTTCCTCTATCTCTTAACACAGAAAGTTAGTACTATTCATATATGAAAACCTACTGTGACATATGCACGCCGAACTCTATAATGGGTGGATTGGGACAAATGAAATCTACAAGAGTTTATAGTACTTCAGCTTAACTTCAAGGAAAAGTATTGACATCATGATTTTACTTGCCTGTTTTTAACTTATACGTTCTTGAATTTATCGTAAAAATAAGCTAAAATATGATATAACTTTGTAAAGAAAAGTCCTGAAGATGTACGGTCTTCAACAAAAAAGGGCGTTTTACGTGCTCTAACAATTCCTCCGAACGACACTTTCGTGTAAAATGCTAAATTTCGTGTAAAATATATACTTTATAATTTTGGACCGATTGAGGATAGGATTCTCAGTTGTTCAACAAAGTTTCATATTTTCTACATTTTTCCTGAATTTTTTTTAGTTCAGTAAAAAAGCAAAGCTAAGCCTTGGTGTTACATTCCGATTCGGAACACGACCTTTTGTTCACTATACACAGACTCCGCAGCCAACTGTTAAGTGTACAGGACAATTGCGGGGCTAGCGCTACGATCCTACTGACACTAATTGTCTCCCCGGGGCGAGACTCGAACCTACGACGACTGGCTTGTTAGGCGGTGGCGGATTCAACAATAAAAAACGATGTTAAAACATGATAATGACTGTAAGCTCAGAATAAAAATACACTAAAGTCACTTTTGACGCGAGGGATACATGCCGCGTAAAAAAAACCGCGTAAAAAAACCGCGTCAATTCCGGAATCCGCGTAAAAAAACCGCATAAATTCCCGAATCCGCGTAAATTCCGGAATCCGCGTAAAAAACGCGTAAATTCCGGAATCCGCGTAAAAAAAAACCAGCGTTAATTATGCATTCCGAGTGAAGGGAAACCGAAATCCGCGCAAAAAAAATACCGCTTAAATTCCGGAATCCGCGTAAAAAAACCGCGTAAATTCCGGAATCCGCGTAAAGAAAGCCGCGTAAAAAGAATAGTTAATGCGTTATCTAAACACTATTTTATTTTTTCCATAACAAACATGATGATATGTTTCCACAAGTAGGTAAATGCACCTATTCCCGAGTGGTTAGCATTTGTAAATTCGAAGTTGACCACGTGGTGGCTTGAAGTCGGCCATTTATGGCTTCGACGCACTTCCACCTTAAAAGGCGTAATCGCGCCTGGCGTTGGGACGCCTTCTAACCAAAACCTTCCAACTTCGCCTTCTACCAAAAAAGGCAGTCGCCTACCGCCTTCTGCTGCGTTTTTCACTGCCTTCCGTGTAGACGCATCGTGCCTACCACAGGGAATTTTACATTCCCCAATTTTCGATCAGATGCATACTAGCCTGAAAAAGAGTTAACTGTACAATGAAATATTTCAATAAATGTTTGCAACAATTTACGTAACCAAAAAAATCGTGAGCCGGAGAAACGTCAGTATAACGTGAAAGTTCAAAACAATCAGTGCGAACCTGCAAATTACGAAACCAAATCGATTTTTCATGTGGATAACTGTTGAAAAACAATGTTTCTGATAGTAAAATAACCAGATAATTCATGTGAATAAGAACTAAAAATGTTTCGGAGCAAGCTTGTACTAGGAATGAGCGTCACCGGGACTCTCGTTGGTGGTGCTGTGATGTTGAAGTAAGTAAAAATCGAGATAATATGTAAAGCAGGATATTGCGAAATCTGTTTTTGGGCCATTTTAAGGGACTACATGCAAGGCGGTCGATTCAAGCGTGGTGACGTTCGGGCAGATGGAAAGGTTGTAATCGTTACGGGAGCCAACACCGGCATTGGTAAAGAAACCGCGATGTTTCTGGCCCGCCGGGGCGCTCACGTTTATATGGCCTGTCGAGATATGACAAGATGCGAAACAGCACGCCAGGAAGTGGTCTTGGAGACGAAAAATGCTAACGTGTACTGTCGACAGTGCGATTTGTCCTCGCTGCAATCGGTGCGCAAGTTTGCGGAACAGTGAGTATAGATTTATGAATACTTACTTGGAACTAGGTTTATACTTAACAAAAATTGAGAAGGCAACTAATTCAGCATACCATTAAAGATCTAAGAATTCGCTTCCATAATTCTATAGCTGAATTCTGTTATCATATTATTTTTTACATAAGGATCCTTTTATTTCAGATTTAAACAGGAACAAAATCGTTTGGATATATTAATCAACAACGCAGGCGTTATGCGCTGTCCCCGGTCCCTTACGAAGGAAGGGATCGAATTACAGCTGGGTGTCAACCATATGGGACATTTCCTGCTAACAAATTTGCTTTTAGATATGCTCAAGTTATCGGCACCTAGCCGAATTGTTGTGGTTTCTAGTCTTGCCCATACACGTGGCAAAATAAACGTGCAGGATTTGAATAGTGAAAAAAGTTACGATCCAGCCACTGCTTACGAGCAGAGTAAGTTAGCCAATATTCTATTTACAAGAGAATTGGCCAAACGATTACAAGGAACTGGAGTGACCGTTAATGCTGTCCATCCAGGGGTTGTAGATACGGAGTTGATGAGACACATGGGTCTTTTCAACAGCTGGTTTTCGAGCATACTGATTAAACCGTTTGCTTGGCCATTCCTAAAGACGCCAATTTTCGGCGCTCAGACATCGGTGTATGCTGCATTGGATCCGGATTTGGAAAAAGTATCAGGCCAGTATTTTAGCGATTGTGCCCCGAAAGATGTCGCCGATCAGGCCAAAGATGATAAACTAGCACAATGGCTGTGGGCTGTTAGCGAGAAGTGGACTGGTACCCTAACTGGAACGGCTGCGGTTTCCTGACAGCGGATCATCAAGAAGAAAGGCAGCAAAGACATAATCATTTTTAGTGAACCAAATTTGCAGAAATAACGCGAACGGTGTTTAGGTGGATGGAAGAAATTAACAAATATCACCTTGAGATCGGCTAATTTCGGTGCTTGCGTCTCCCTGTTAAATATGCAGCGCATACTGGCGCCAGAATGGGCGGTAAAAATAACTAAACCAGAATTCTTGAGCCGTAGAATTTATCTTTTTTTTTGGTAGATTTGAAATGATGGTGTCGGCAAAAGAGCACCAATTTGCATAAGTTAAGAATCGCTATTTTTAGCTTGCAGCCTGTTTTGCAAAATTTCGCTTATTGTTTTTAAAACTGTAGTGATTGGGCGTTGTTAAAAATAACCTGTAACCGTAACGTGTTGAGTACTAGTGAATCTGGTGAAATAAAAGTGTAAACTGAATTTTATCGTATGGATTTCAAAACCTTTGCATTTGGCACTAATTTTTGTGTTTGGAAGGAGATTTTGTTTTTTACACATAAGCGAAAAGTAGCTTTTTCCGGGATTCCTAATCGTGTGGACTTGGCAACACCATTTTTGATAACGGAAAGGGAAGACAATGTTATTTCTTTCATTGGTCTGTGGTGGTGGCACCAGACCATAACATTTTAAAATAAAATTAATGGATGATTGTAAATTGCATGTTTTGTCCCACCGCTCTTTGAACCACCTTTTTCTATTCCTTTTGATTCCAGGAAACAATACTCAAATAAGTTCTTTTTTGAAAATTTTCTAACCTCTCAATTTTAGTAACATATAACCTTTTGGGTTTTAGATATAATAAAAACAGTAGCAAATTTAAGAAGCAATGTAAAATGTAACAAAAGTAGCAAAGAAGCTACTATTAACTGAAACTTATAGATGCTTTACCTTACCAGTTCGCTCCAAACCGAAGTACCCCTTGTTGTCCGAAGAAGTCGTTTCCATTCAATTCGGTCTCCTGATGTTCACTGTTTGGACGATGTGTGGTTCTCCGTGTGGTTCATGTGGATGCAACGCGTGGTTCATCTGCATCCGCCTCGATCTACCATTCACCTGCACTCCGAAGACCCCAAGGGCGCATTGGTCCACCTGTAGCATGGTCTAATTTTCGTGGCCGTGAGGGCTACCGGTCTGATCAGTGTTTTGTAGAAGGTCAACTAGCCAGCTGATCGACATCGCTAACCACAGGGCCACGGGGAGTACTTCATGCGGCGGTGAATTCTCCACCAGCTCGCTGGGAAGTTGGTCCACTCCAGTAGTTTTATTGTTTATCAGCCAGCCAATCTTCTTTTCCGCCTCCAGGTGATAAGGGGCTGGAATCCTGCTGCGTTCGGCACTGGCACATAAATCAATTTCTATACCGTCCTCGCACCGTTCAGATGCTCATTGAAGTGCTGTTTACACCTTTCGATCACCTCACACTCCTCCGGATGGTGGTTCTGGTTGCCGTCCACATATCGGCTTGCGACACGTAGCCTTCGCGGGTACTGTTCAACTTCGCGTGAAAGTTCGGAGTTTCATTAGCTTGGTACAGCTCTTCCATTGTTACGCGATCTTGTTGGCGCTTCTTTCTTTGGAAAACTGAGTGCTCTTTGGTATTGTTCCTCGATCGCTCTCGTACAGTGTTGCAGTCCAGTCATTTCTATGATTTGGAGCCCGTGTACCTAGTAGCGCTACAGCAGTGCTACCTATGATAGATCGAGTGTTCCTCCAGCCATCTTCAAGAGTAGCTGCACCAAACTGCTCTTCCCTGATAACGCTGCCTTCAGCTGCTGTGCGTATTCCTGTGCAACTCCGGCGTCCTGCAGTTGCTCGTTATTTGGTCGCGGCGCTCAACTCAGGCGTTGGCGTGACGATAATTTTGAGCGCATGCATATAGCTACTAGGGAAGTGGTCCGAATCTAAATTCGCACTGCGGTAGGTGCGGATGTTGATGACATCAGAGAAGAATTTGCCGACGATGTCTGGTAGTCGGGTGATTTCCAGCTTGTTTTTTGGATATCTTTGCGGGGGAAATGAGTACTTTGCCCAACACTAGAAGCCCGTTCCTAGCTAGTTGGTGGTTCCACAACTCTGGTAGAAAGTAGCCGTTCTGTGCCCGCTTTTCCATACTCTCTGTCCCGTTCAACAAAGTTCCAAAGCTAGGACTTCGAAGTTGCGTGAATATAGCTTATTATAGATTATCCTGTTGCATCTTGGTAAGAAGAGCGATTTGCAGTTCCATATCCCGAGTTTCTGAACGTAGTCCTTATTTCGTTGCTTAGGTCCATGCCAATTGTCTCCGAACCCCTGTCTCTGTTTAGAGTTCCAAGCTGGTATGGGGCCATCCACATACCACGTGGACAGATTTTAAACGATAAAAATCAATGGACCGAATAGGCTACCTTGCGGGATGTCAGAGTAAGCTGAAAACGAAGTCAATGTTCACTGCTGAATGCCGATCAGTCAGGAGATTAGTGGCCGTAATCACTCAGGTATGAAATAATGTTGTTCGTCTGCGATAAACTGCTTGAAGAACGAGAAAGTGGGTTCAAACACGACAAGCTCAAAGAGCTTCAGGATAGAGCAAAGAGCTGATATTCCTAGGTTGGTATTTATAAACCTTTTCTCGCGTTTCTTCTATTCGCTTTTTTATGTTCCCACTGGAATCAAGCACGACAATTTCAAGATCGAGGAAAAGACACCCAAGCTAATGGATTTGGTGAAAAGATTGGAGAATCCAGACTACTGATGCAGTTTAGCAGGCAAACGGATGGTATGTCGTCGGGTCTACGACTATAGCTCACTTCCCTGGCACGTTCGTAATCTGCGTGCGGACTTGTATAGGTGGGAATGAAATAGCATGTTACAGTGCTGTGCTTCACACTGCTATTCGAGAGCTCGAAGGTGATATTTGATGGATTTTTGCATGAGAAAAAGAAGGAAGGAAATGGTTTTGTCATCACACACATTTTAACAATCGTTTATGAGAGTTCAAGTAGGTGCAAACAGCCTTCAAATTTTCTTTAGCTTCGTAACCGCGAATGTACAGTGATACGTCTGCTGTCTTCCCTTTGCGGTCATTGTTTTTTGGGGCTCAGCATCATGAGGCTTGTCATAATGGAAGTACTGTCAAACTATAGGTAGTAAGATTACGATGCCAGGGGGTGAAGCTAGACTACTGAGTAGGCTGTCCCAAAAAAAAAATCGATGTTGAAAAAGTCAAGGTGCTCTACTGCCGGTACCCGGATAACTGTCCCATAATGAAAAACAACATGTTGAGAAAACGGCGATTTAATATTATCCGTGAATTTTCGGATTTGCAGCATTTACATCCAGAACCAATGACCATAACAGTTTCATGGCACCACAAGTTTATCGTTGAGAACAAAAAACCATGGATGGAATCGGTTTTACGTTACATAACTTGAAAAAAAGACAAAATGGGACAAAATACGCGGGTACATTTCAAATGTACTCGCATATTTTATCCCATCACATATAAATTCAACCAGCAACCGGCAGTATCATTGGCAACGTAGATTGTACTACAGAAAAACAACATTAGTTTAGTTAATTAAATGACATACTTCTATATGCCTAAAATAATCCGATATACACCAATCTGGAGCAAAATTATATGTTTGCAGTTTGTACCACTATGCAGTGGGACTGTAATGCGGGTACTTTCAATATGGGACAAAAACAACTTGGTATTTTTTCCATGTTTTTCCATACAAAAGTATCAATTTTAATTTTTCCCCAGAAAATATGATAACAATTAAGTCGATTCCCGATGATAACTCAAAAGTGACCAAAATCAGTATGGGACAGTTATGCGGATACCGGCAGCTCAGCCTTAAATTGAAAGATGTTATTTATAGCATTAACATTAAGACTTTCTAAAAAGTCGTCTTCAGGTTGCCCAAACGTGATTTATTAAAAAAGGACTTTTTCAAGCTACAAAATCACTCTTTTGCCCTTTTTCCAAATCTGTTCGATTCCTAAATTTTTACATATATTTTTTTTTTGTGGGGTTGTTTTTGAATATTTTGCATGGTTTGGTTCAGCATCGCATTCGATTATTTGACTCACAGAGCCCACTGAACATCACAAAAAAGTGAATTTTCCTTACAATTTTCAGATAAAACCCTTCAAAACACATATAAAATTTTTTTTTTGATCAAAAACTGAAATTTTTACTGCAAAGCGGAATTCAAGACGAAAGTTTACATGAAAAAAGATCTTTGATATCTTATCGGGAGGCTGACATATCGGTGTTTTTACATGTGATGGAAAACTATGCGTTTTGTCAAAAACGCCGCTAAAGCTCAATATCTCCATTGCACAGTGTTTTATTTTGCCGTTTGTGCGTATAATTTCCTAAATAGTGATTGAAATGTTGATTATAGCCGTGAGGTATGTTCGGAGAAGTTTCAGGATATTTAAAAAAAGGATGATCAATCCACCAATAAGTGAGATAAAAAATTTACTTTTTAATCAGAATAAGATAGACACAAGGTGTCTTCGACAAAGCTTTAGGTTATCTTAAAACAAGAAACTTTACCGGAGACATCATGTTTCTATCTCTTACATATTACGAGCAACATTGAGTTTTCTATTAGAAGGCACGAAAAATCATAATTTTCGTTCTAACTTTTTTCGCAGATTTTTCCATGTTTTGAAACCTTCTACTGAGTTATCAGCCATCCAAAAATGCATTTGTTTTCTGAACATTGTTATTTTTTATCTCCCAAAATAAAACAGTTATTTAACATGTTTGTTGAAATGCATAGTTTTCCATCACATAGAAAAATGCCAATATCTCAGCTCCCCGATAAGATAGCAAGTATCTTTTTTCATGTAAATTTTCGTGGTAAATCCCGCTTTGCAATGAAAATTTCAGTTCTAGCTCAAGTTTTCTTTTATTTGTGTTTTGAAAGGTTTTATCTGAAAATTATTAGAAAAATTAATTTTTTTGCGATGTTTAATGGGCTCTGGGAGACAAAAAACTGAATGCAATGCTGAACTGAACCATGCAAAATATTCAAAAACAACCCCACAAAAATAAAAAAATATATGGAAAAATTAAGCAATCGAACAGAATTGAAAAAAGTGCAAAAGAGTGGGTTTGTAGCTGAAAAATGTCATTTTTTTATAAATCACGTTTGGGCAACCTGAAAACAATTTTTTAGAAAGTCGAAATGTTCTACAAAAATGCTATAAATAACATTATCTTTCAATTGACTTTTTCAACATCGATTTTTTTTGGGACACCCTACTGCTGAGGCAGTTTTTCAGGAAAACGGATGACTTGCCTTCCGGAATTGCCGCAAAGATAATGCTTTTTACTTGGGGCAAGACACTATCCAATGTATTGCGAAATATTCCCAATATTCAATTTATCGTTGGAGGGTTGTCAATTGGGTCCTAAAGTTTTAAACGATTTTCTGATTTTTATATATCAGCTGAAGAGTGCAATTTTCTGAGCAAAACGTGATTTAAAAAAGAATGTTTATCGTTTTCCTTCGATTTTTAAATGAATAATAAAAACTGCTCGAAATGCCTTGAATGACAGTTCTCTCATATACCGTACATGGGCGAAACGTCAACTAAGATCTTTCGAGCAGTTTTTTCATTCTTCTTTTAAAATCAAAGGAATACGATAAACATTTTTTAAAAATCACGTTTTGCTCAGAAAAAGCGGTTTTTTTTTTAAATGATATATAAAAACTGGTACAGCTTCAGGACCCAATTGACAGATAAACGATAAATATCAAAATATATCAACCAATATCGAGTAATATTATCGAAATATTTTTCGTGAGAAAAAAGGTGTCTAGCCCCTAGGCGTTTTATCTTAATTCATAGCACAGACAGACGTCCAAGCAAGAACAACATTGATCAAAATTTCCGTGTAAATTTTCAAAGTAAATTGCGTTATGAATCACTTGTACACTAGCGCTGCCTGGTGACCTTATCGCTACAATACATTTTTTTTCACTGGTGTACGAGGCTGGCGGCACTGGTAGCGCTATCTGGTTACGGATTGCTACTACAAAAAACTTTACACAAGTTTGGAACTCAGCTTGGACGTCTGTCTGTGTTTATAGTTTCGTATCGCATAAATCAAAGTATGCAATTGATCAAAGCATTGGAGTGATCCATGGTGATTGAGAAGTAGGGTAATAAATGATAGTGATTTTTCTTCAAAATAAAGCAAAGCAAAGCCTTGGTGCTACATTCCGATTCGAAACTTGACCTGCAATTCATTATAAACTGACTTTTTTGACCGGTGAAAAAAAGCAAAGAAATTGTCGATATGAATTTGTCGAAATCGAATTTGTTCTTGAATCCAAGTGTATTGAAAATGCATATAACTTTGAGATCTAGTGTGGTCTCAAAAATTGAATAAAATACTATGCAGTACGCCCTAGGGGTTGCATGAAATGGTGATGTAGGACAAATATATATTGATTTTAACTCTTGTTTAACATATTTCACTACGCCTGTTATATACCGTGTATCTCCACTTGCTATCGTGTCAAGAACAAGAATTAAGTTGAATTTTCTACACGCTTGTGTATCGAGTTGAGCGTAGATTTTTGCAATGTAGGCGGAGCGACGCGGACTCGAGAATGAGAAATGAAACAAAACACCTTGGATTCTACTGAGTGATTGACATGAGCACAAAAAAAAAAAAAAATTGTGCTTTCCTGATGCGAAAATCACCCTGGTTCTAGATTACCTAATTTGTGATACTGGATCGAAAACGGTGTTCGACCAGGCACAAAGGAACAATTGAACCGAAAAATCACTCAATTTCGCAGTGAAACTTTTATCTTCAACCATTCATAGTTCTGAAAAGAACCGATTCCATAATTTTTAGCTAGAAATGTGTGTTACAGAACGCTGATGATCGCACCACCGGAAACATTGCATATTTCCCGTGGCCGCACATAATAAATTTGCTCTCCGCTCTGCCCTCCGGTAGCTGTGACAGCAAAATATCCCGCAGTATTCGATGGTACCTCTTGCTGCAGTATGCAGAATAAAGGTAAGGAGTTCCGCAGTGCTCTATTTTCCTGATGTCGCGTACCTCTAACAGCTATACTGTAGGCTCCACTCGCTACCGTGTGACGAATAAGAATGGAGTTGAATTTTCTACACACAGTCATTAATCTCGAGTTAAGAGTAGTTTTTCGCAATATATGCCTAGCGACGCAGACTCGAGAATGAGAAACGAAACAAAACATTTTGCTGAGTCAAAATATGTAAAATATGCCTAATTTATTCCGTCCACGTTATTGTTATCCCTGCTCGAGAAGTAAGGCAATAGCGAGGAAAGTGTATAGGAATCCTCGACCTTGGAACTTTTCACCTATTTTCACCACTAAGCAGTAAAGTAACAATGTTTGTCAAACATTATATAAAACAATTATCACATATTTTCAATTTTAAAAAATATACTCTAGTATAGAAAACAAAGATGTATTCCTATGTCAAAATCCTTGAAGTTTTCCAGTCCGAAAGCTTTCTGACTCCTAAAACGTCGATTCTTCAAACAAACATGTTTAGAGACCACAAGACAGCACCAGATTTCGACGATTCATGCATTTCATTTGACATTTGGGCATTGACATAAAAAATTCGATATCGGAAATTTCATACTTATTTTCATCGTTAAAAAAAGTGAAACTATTACAGCTTTGAGGCACGACTTCCAGAAGTCCGATCACAAAGGCTTTAAGACCTTTGCCAGAATCAATTCGGTTGCTAGATTGATTTTATTAAACAAATTCTACTTAAACCAAATCTTCTCAAACCTCGGACAGAAAAAATTCACCTTTCCGATATCTCTATTTAATTCTTTCTTGGCTCTGTTTCTGTCATCTATAGTTACCAAGAAAAGAAACTTTATCGCTATCCTTTTTTTGTCGCCTACTTATTTCATCCTTATACTTATTTGACCCCCCCCCTCCCCCTCCGTGGACAACTGCCCATATAAATTCTAAGAATTATTTTTTTCCTTTAGTCTCTTATGCAAAAAAAAAATCACAGGAGGGTTGTGTGCAAAGCCACGACCGCAAGGTTGAAGTAGAATACTTTTACACAGCTCCACTTACGGCTGTACATTAACCTACGGCCGGGCGAATCGGTTCGCGCAGCTTTTCGCGTTTAGCCTGGCAGAGGCCTAATGCGCACGGTCAATACAATAGAAAGGTGTTTTCACATTGAAAATTAGACACGGCTTTACTGGAGTAAGTGTTGGCAAATGCATCTACCGCTAATACCGCCGCTATCGTACGAAAGCGCGTCGTTTCATGTGGGGAATAATATCAACAACGAAAAATGACGCGCGTCTAAGCACACCCGAACTGTTTCGCCGTGCCGCTTCCATTTACTTCCTTATAACATCGGCCTTAGGGAAGTACCGACTGCCCACACCGCTGAGGCTGTTACCATACTACTACTGGTACCCAAAGCTATTAACTCTTCAATTTAAGTGTTTGATTTGTCCTCAAAAGAACAATTGTTCAATTCCATATCGGATATAATGCAATCGCATCTGTGTAATATTACCGACAGTAATATTCTTCTGAACAAAATGATCCAACTTTTCCATTAGAGGAAGTACCGGCTGATGTACGGCAAAAATCTCGCCCGATCGCTCGCGTTGGCGTTCAGCCTGGCAGAGGCCTGAGACGTGGTGACCAACCACAGGGCAAGTGATTTGTTTAATTTGAAGGCAGCCACAGGCGCAACCCGCTGCTATCTTCTGTTACTGCTGAGTGCTTATATCTGCTGCTACTGCTGTCAACGTTGTGGACGGTTCATCCAGCTCACCATCCGACTGATGAATGTAGCTAGTTTTCCCAGAAAAAAACTCTTTTATAGCCGAAGGGTGCTACGAGATAGGCCACGCCTTTCTGTTCAGTTTTACCATTCTCTAATGTTCTTCAGACGAATTATTCCACAATTCGCATTTGATTTTTGTATCCAGCGAATAAACACCGATGGTGCTCTCACTCACGCATCTGTTTTTACCCGTATCTTATTGCGGTTTGTAACATCAAGTGATTTCGTTTGCTCGCTGTTGCGTGTTGCATCATGTTGCAACTTGACAGCTGGGAGACGACGATTTCTGTTCATGCTGATTGATTTAATCGACTTCATATTAGCTCTGCATAGTCGAACTAACTGTCTTTGTGTATGCGTTCTAACAGGGCAGTTTGTTATTCAAAGTCGGTTATGCTGATCGCAGCCTTTGCGCTGCCCCTACAGTGGGGGGTTTACTAACTAAAGTGAAAATTGGACAACTACATCAAAATTTGATTGCATCCCGCACAGAATGTCCGCTTGTGTTGATGCCAGAAAATTATTAACCTTCAATTATTATGCCTTGAAAAAGGCATTTCAAAATCGGATGCTGATCGCAACCTTTGAGCTGCCCTAACAGTGGGGGAATTAAGATATACGGACAGCATGCACTGTGGAAGCAATTTTAAATTCAGTAAATTAGACGGGTGTGACAGATTAAAATTGCTAGGATTCAACACAGAATGCTTGCTTGCGTTGTCAAAAATAGGAATGGGAAACCTATCGATAATTATCGATAGTATCGATAGTTGCCGGCTATCGATAGAATCGTTAAGTTTTCCGCGTTATCGATAGTTATTGATCTTTTCCTCGCATTGGCATTTATACTCCACAATGATGCCAGAACTGAAAAAATATATTGGCCTAGACTTTGTTTAAAGAGAATTCGATGATTGTTTGCTTTCACATGAAATCCTCTTTAAAATTGTTAGAAAATTGAGGGATACTCATTTTCGCTCACTCTACCTTATACGGACAACGACAGGATTTCGCCTAAGTGCGAATTATGTGTGCGAATAAACTTTTAAATATTGTTCCTGTCCACAACGGGAGCAACATTTTGTTGTTTTTCTTCATCAGGTTCTAGTTGTCAAACTATCGATAATTATCGATAGTTATCGATGGTATTAGGAAATTTATCGATAATTATCGATAGCCATTTTAGTCGATATTTCCCATCCCTAAAAAATTATTAACTTCCAATGACTTGTTTATTTGCCTTGAAAAAGGCATTTTGATTTTCAAAATTGGATTTCCTGATGGCAATCTTCATGCTGCCCCAACACGGGGGGAATAATGGCAGTCTGGCGACACACGCTGAGAAGAACCGCACTGCTCCTGAGACGTGGTAACCAACCACAGGGCTAGTACTGCTGCTAAGGAAGGAATACTGCTGTTGTCGTTGTCTAGAACTATTATGAGCGGTTTCGGCTGAAACAGGCTCTTATATAAGCCAAATAGCATGTTTTCAATTGCAAGGTGTATGATTCTGTCGACCGTGCTTGGGAAGCAATCATATAACGACCAATCAGAGGTCGAATTTTTCTTTTTGACAAGGCTTGATTATTTGCAATAGCACAATAGTGTGAATAATAAAATTACAATTTTCTTCTTTTGGGAAGAATCTTAAAAGATTTTCCAATCTATTGCTTCAAGAACGAAGGAAATCCATCTTATACTAACCGATTTATTAGCATTTGAAATTGGACATATTTTTCACTTTTTTCGGTTTTAGATTTTCATTTCACATCCCTATGTAGCCGAACTTCCTGAGAGAAGTATTCTACTTCAAAAAACAAAAAATATCAGCTGCTTCGATAGAAGAAGTAGAAAAAGAAGTTTTGTGCGCAACGTAATAATGAGTGTTGAAGTAATGTAGCAGTTCAACTACCTGACCCTGTAACAAGCCTCAAAAGCTCTAACTGAAGCTTTTAAAAATACTAAAATAGTGGAAAATGGTAAAAATGCTATACTATAATTCATAGCCTATAAATAATATAAATGATAATAATTTTCACCACAACGGCTTCCGAATTGCAAAGCTTATATGTCGTGATTACGGCTTAGCAGTCAAAAAATTCATTTAGAACGACTCTATTTTAATTCGTCCCGACGTATCGACGCTTGGTTTGCGTCTTTTTCAAGGGAAAAATAATAAATAAAAAAAAAATTCTCTTGAAAAAGACGCAAAACAAACGTCGGGACGAATCAAAAAAGAGTCGTTCTAGATGGGTTTTTTGATGATAAGCCGTAATCACGACATATTAAAATCTACAGTCGACCTCTGAATGAATGTCAAAGCCTATAATTAAAATAACTTTGATACAGCATTTTCCGTGCCGTATAAATCCGTTTTCTTCTCATTTTTCGTCGCTCCTGTATTCATCTCAGTACCTATATTAATCTCATCACGCCTTTTTGATCAATTTATCGTCAAATTTCACCATATTTTCAACGAAAAACTTTCAACCACTTGACACAATCGGGAATCAAATAGATTTACTTCCAAAAAGTTGTAGAAATTTGACGGTAAATGGACAAATAAGAGAAACAAGATGAATATAGGTGCAGCTAGCTGTTGAGATGAATAATGGAGCGCTTACCCTATAACTGGTAGAGTTTTGCTGTAAATTAACAATAATACTCAGTCAGAACTGAAGTCTAGACACCTCAATTTAATAATTTTCTACTGCTAGTCTTCGTTTACATCTTGATACCGCGTGCGGAAACGCTTTTGGGGGGCCGATGATAGTGCCGCAAAACGCCCCTGGTGACCTTTTCGCGAAGATGATCCTGTTGACGACAAACGTAGCTGCGGGTGGTAAGGTCGCATTTTTTTTTTCATCTAGAACATTATCACCTCTCCGATCGCAAGAACGCGGACACGACCGGATCAACTCGAACCGGTTCCTGTTTCTGAGCCGCTTGATGGATGCGGCTTGATCGATTGACGTGCTCGATTTGTGCCTATATTGTATTGGATGCATTCCACAGCAGTCGGAATCCCAGCGGAGGTGTTCGGTGTTCTGATGTGATGTGAGTATGGTAAAATATTCTGTTAGGTTGAAATTTTTGCATATAGAATACCAAAAGTTTGTAGGCCAGCAATCAGGCGCGGGTTTTGATGGTATGGAAACCATAGGAAACACACTTTCGGCACCATTATAATAATTTGAAAGCTTCTTTGGGATTCACCGATTTATAGATTTATCGCTTAATGCGATATTGGTGGCGACCGGTAAATAGCCGGAATCACAAAATACTGCGCTGCAAACACCCAACCGGGAGTGTTGGAAAGGCCAAATCGTCATCTGGGGCGCGACGAAATGGTCGATATATCATATTTAGGTGGTGGTTTGTTTGGCGGGTTGGTGCCAGATAATAGGGGTCTTCACATCGAGCTCGTATACGAATACCCAGCCGTAAACTGTGTATCTTCCATTACTCGTCAATGGAGGTGAGTATTTTTACGGCTGGGTATTTGTTTACGAGGTCGACATGAATACCCATAATATTTAGTAAAGTATAAGTAACTGCTTATCGATGTAATAATATTTTCTACTTCCTCAATTTGCTGGTCTGAATACGTTGTTTACGATGCATGTATGAAACAAAAAGTTTAATATATTTTGAACATAGAGTTAAGTATTCTACGATTTGTGAAGCATTTTACAATTGAAATTTGCTACAAAACAGTCACACTAACTACCTGAAGATTTATTTTATAACTCAAAACATCCCATTTTTCAGGGCACTAGCTTTTTTATAGTTCCATTCCGCTAATAATTCGCAGTTTTACGAAGAGTGAAAATGGTGATGGACGAAACGTCCTGAAGTTTAATGGCGGCGACAATAAATTTCACTCAAGAGGCGCCGTTCATCTGGATTGTTGAAGCTTCTTTGAATAAATATGCATGACAGCATGGGTTGACCGCACGTCCGCCGATTAAATAGCTGATGGTTAGTTGGGATGATTTTATGATTAAGTGCGCGCGTTTAAATGATTGATTTTTTGTTTGAATTTTAAAATGATGCTAATGATCACCAGACATGGGATTATGAAATTTATATTCTCGCGTTGAAATTTTGATAGAAAGCTGCTAAAATTCCTTTCAAATTACAATACATACATTCTTTCCTTCTCATGTTTATTAGATGGATTAAATTGATGTTAGATATCAATCGAATCAGTTACGGTACTTTTTCCTCAAACTGGTCCACAATTCGTAAGTTTGTGAGTTAGTTCAAAACAAACAAATAACTGATGCATCGCGAAGAATTCCTACCACACCCTTCAAGATGACACCCGCCGAAAGCGGTTGACGCCAGTTCTTCGTCAACATAATAACCACACGAATTCCGGTCTCCGGTGAGTCTGCATTCCTACGTCACAACAGAAGGCGCCCATTTCTTCCCGGTGATGAGCACGAAACTAGCTACGACGCGCCGAATATTTATGTAAATTTAAAGTAATTTCGGCATTTTGGTTGCCGATCGCAAGCGGCGACGCGATACTTTCCAGCGCGGTTCTGGCTTAATCGCGCTTATAAATTCGTTAAGATTTTTATAACAACACTCGCCCGAGTGCTGGAATATTTGCGCACCGCAAGAAGACGACGAACCCGGTTGTTGATGTTTGCCATTGTTGTATGGCCAAACCCCGCTGCTAAAACCGCATCGTCTCGCCTATCGTGTGGCGACAGATTGTCGGATTACACTGATAATATAATATGGCATCTCTGACATGGCTTCTTGTGTAGTTCGGCGATGGCGGAAGCATTTCGCCTGTATGTGGCGGCAAGTTCATCTGGCCCGAATTGCCGATTAATGCCATTATTGACGCGGATGAGATTCATGCCGAAGGCTTTTGGCGACAGGTATCTTCGACACGGCGGCATACTGATGGCGATCTTTCATATGGTGTGAATTAGGAATTTGATTGGTTTGACCTTTTGAACTCCTTTATTTTATTTGCGCTAAGAAGAAGGAAGAATTATCCATGCATGCATCTTCGAGTAAATCTCAATACCATCTGTGTGTTTTGGGATAGTTTGGGTGTCAAGTGTAAGTGTTGTTTTCGCGGTTCCAACTACCCAAGCCTTCGATTTTCAAATTTTTTCTCAAAGTAAGGGTTCTGCAATCTGCATTACTATTTATTAGGGTGCCAATTGAATGTATGGAAAAATTTTTATCTTCGAATTTCGTTCATCGGTAGGGTTTACAAGTTAGCTTTTTCGAAAAAAGTTTCCATGTAAAGTTTAGCTCAATCTGACTTCGGGAGGTCGTGCCTCTAAACGGTCAAATTGTCATTTTTCGACCGATGAAAAATAACATAGGCAGCTCAAATGGTGACGGGATCTAACGCTAAACGAAACTCAAAAGTCGATTTTCATTGACACCCTGCTGTTTATGTCATGCGATAAACAACAATTCTAATATTGTTCTTGAATTGGTTATTGACTAATCTATGCATCGGTTTATTCAGATAGTAAGCGGCATCGCTGATGATAGCAGGAAAACACCTAATCTTTTACGATGTTCTCTCCTATTCTCTCTCTTCATTACTTTCCCGATACATATCCCTACTACAGCGTCTTTTCTCTTCAGAAAAACATTGTCGTGTAGAAGATTAATTTACATTGCGTAATCAACTGCTCTCACATTGGTGAGCAAAGTGACGCACTAGCTTGAAGTAAACAGCGAATTGTGTGTATATGAAGAGCATGCAAAAACACGGAAGTGTAATCTGAAATATTACTACTGAGAGATAAAAAATTGGTAATGCTTTAAAAAAATCTAGGTAGGAAAGTATTTTGCGTTGTTTACTTTGTACCTCGAAACTAAAAAAAATTAAATCAAGCCGTCCGTCAAGCGTGTTTGCTCTACGAATGCTATCGAATGTTTTTCAGCAGTGCACACCGCGGAGTACTTCTCTGTATTCTCTCTAGAGTGATTTTGCACTCTTGGTTCGCTCAGCTGTGGTGTAAGCAGCAAGTGTGTTAGTTTTTCTGCGAGCAGCAGAAACACAGCACAAAAGAGAAAACAAAAGTGTAATCTACAAAATTGCTACACGCAGCGCTCATGATGACAGGAAGTAAACGGTAAATATTCGCTCTGCTTATCTCACATAATAAAGAGAATACTTAGCCTGAGAGTGCGTGACGTCAGAGTGCTATATAATTGTCGTTGATTTAGGTTACTCTTTCTCAGCCTACCTTTTTCTTCAAAATTAACAGCTTTTTAATAAACTGTTGATCATAAGTATTGAATAAGTAAAGCGAGGTAGAAAAATAGCAAAAACCGAAGAGCTAAAAGATTATGAATTTCGGAATATACACGGTTTTTATACACGGATTTCCTAGAAAAGTTTTTTTTTCACGAGGCAGTTCTCAATGGTTTTTCATCTTCAAATAGTTTAATTAGAGTGTCCGATGAGTTTAGTTTTGTTTGGGGAGTAGCATTACGTTGCCCAATGGTGTGAACTCTTGTTGTGAGTTTACTTAATCCAATCACTGAATATTCACTGATTTGGCCTAACTTTTTATATTTTTTTCCTTGATTTTCAGCTCGATTCGCAGGTGGAAAAAATATTGCTATTAATTCTTTTTCAAAAGTATTTGAAGGAGTGATTAAAAACCTTTAGCAAATGAAGCATTTTGACGCGGATTTCAGATGTCACGTGTTTTTTACGTGAATCTCAGAATTTACGCACTTTTTACGCGGATTTTGGAATTTACGCGCTACGTATTCCCCGCGAAAATAATGATTTTAGTGTGATCGTTATTTTCTGGACGCAGAAATCGTCATCAAGTGGCACGTCTGTTTATCTGTGGTTACTTACTTAATGTTCGCATTAAAAAATGGACGATTCTTTTATAGATTTTCCTTCACGCGCTGATGAAACTACAAATGCAGCATCAATACAGCAACCCATGAGTTAACAGCAGAAATTTGACAGCGCTATCAGTCGAGCTCTAACCGTGATAGTGAATACAGTGAAGCTACTCCGTTTAAAAGTGTGCATATTCGAAGAACAGTACCCCGTCGCGTCGAAAACGGATGCCAACGACTGGCAGGGCACCTCGTATTTTACTTCTCCACCAAAGAAGTGAGCTCCGAGCTGAAGTTCATTTCTCACACCAAGTTCGCCAAGAAGTTGCTGCTGTGACTGACAATCAGTGAGAAGGGGATAGCCGATAGCCAGATAGCCGAAGTTGCGTCGTTCATCAATAAATACCATAAGGGTGAAAACGCGGTGTTCTGGCAGGATCTGGTGTCGGCCCACTACTCGAAGTTGCAATTAGAGGAGATGGATATCTATGTAGTACCCAAGTCGGCGAAACCGCCCAGCGTCCCCCAGATGTGTCCCATCGAAAATTTTTTGAGCAAACCTGAAGTGTGAGATCTACTACAACTCGTCTGTCTGTCTGTCTTTCTGTCTGTCTGTCTGTCTGTCTGTCCGTCTGTCTGTCTGTCCGTCCGTCTGTCTGTCTGTCTGTCTGTCTGTCTGTCTGTCTGTCTGTCTGTCTGTCTGTCTGTCTGTCCGTCCGTCCGTCTGTCTGTCTGTCTGTCTGTCTGTCTGTCTGTCTGTCTGTCAGTCTTTCTGTCTGTCTGTCTGTCTGTCTGTCCGTCTGTCTGTCTGTCCGTCTGTCTGTCTGTCCGTCTGTCTGTCTGTCTGTCTGTCTGTCTGTCTGTCTGTCTGTCTGTCTGTTTGTTTGTCTTTTTTAATTTAGTTGAAACTTGGCGCAGTGGTTTATATACACTGAAGATTTTGGACTATTAGAATTTTGACGTATAATTACGTCTTTTGGTATAGGAGTGCAAATTGAAATTCCGAATTTGTGGCTAATTTTAAATGCTAATAACTCAGTCATTTTTTGAAGAACTTCTTTTATTCTTGCAGTAGCCAATTAAAACATTAGCTAATCGTACACCAAAATGCAAAAAATTGTGATTTTATGATGTTAACTGCTGTAACAACAATAATTTTGAAAAGTTAGTCGTGATAAAAACAATTTCTAATAGCACGAATCCTCATCTTAAACGTACAGGAACATTTATGTAAAGTTTTAGCAAAAATTTAGACGATTAAATAATGAAATTGAACATTAAACCATAAAAATTATATCATGCCTATCGATAGGGCGGGGGCCTAAGGTGGTTGGTAACGTCTCCGCCAACCACGCTCGACGCCTGGGTTCGAATCCCACCGCCGACATAGGTGTCGATGGTTGTGAGGTGGCGTGATCCACTCACAACCAACCAAACTGGTCTAGATTCAATCCTAGCCGACACCGGGAGATTTTCTGAGGCGAAAAATCTCTGGAATCACGCCTTCCATCGCATGAGGAAGTAAAGCCGTTGGCGCCGGTCCGTTAATAAACGGGTCGTGAGTTAGGGTCCTGGGTGTGGAGTCGCCTCCCTGGGCGTCGGTGATTGGCCACAACAGTGGCGGAACAAGACCAACGGAAAATAAGCGAGAATAAAAAAAAAATATAAAATCAGTTGCAAATAATTAAACTTCTCCATTTCGCTCTGAATTGCTTATATATCCGATCGAATCGATAGTAGGTATAATTTATTATCGAATAGAAGCAATTGTTATGACCTACGTAACCTCTTTCCGCTCGAAACTCACAAACAATAAAGTCACAAGCGCAGGAGGGAGTGGCAACAGTAAAATATCTGATCATCAAAATGTCAGCGGCGGATGCGGATGCAGAGGGGCTGCCGCTTCTTAGATTCTAAAGAGCGTATGGAATTTTCCCAAAAAGTTAGCACTGTTTTGTGTTAAATCGTAGTCGAATGCCTGTTTTGGGAACTATCACAAACAAATGACTAATTTGTTTACGTTACCGGAAGGGACCCAAAGGACCGTGGAAGCGTTAAATCGACTAATGGGTGGTTTTTACCGATCATTATGATTATCTTGTTTGACAGTTTAGGTAAGGTGAGCAAAGTTAGATCAGCTATATCGTACTCGATGAACATCATTCTACATAAACTATATTGTCCATTGACGGTAAACAAATAAACTGCATAAGTTGGCGCTACACTGGCGATATTTCTGGGCCACCGACGAATTTTGAAATTCCAATCAAAACCAATCGAAACGCTCGCGAATAGTTTATTGGCTCCATCATCCCAGTGACCTTGACGACGCGACATAGAGGAAGATCGTGATGTCGCGGTGAAACTATATCCAAAGCGTCATAGTACGTGAAAAAATTCCCCCGAAAAAAAGAGACACGCGAAATGTTGGAAGTCACCATCCGCTGGCTTTGGTGCACCTCCAGTTGCCTCGCACGGCGTCCATTCTCTGTCTGCAGCAACCGATGTGCAAAAAGCGCGATTAGCATAAAAATTTTCTCGATTATTCAAATCGAGACTCGCTCCTAACCGATCAGTTTGTCCGGAGGAAGAAGCAACGTGTGTGCATTTTGAGATATTCGAAAAGGTAAGCAGCTCGGCACTATTTGTGCTTCAACATTTTTCAAATTCCTCAGCCCAGGTGACCTTACAGTAATCAGCTAGCGACAGGGTGTCAAAACTTGGACGTCACGGAGTCGCCAATCAAGGAATACATACGACTGATCGTTCCTGTTTGCCCCGCGTGTTAGCTACCGGTGATGAATTCCGTATATAATGTGTCGCTCTATGGCAGGTTTATTGTGTTTAAGACACAAGTTAAGGATGATAGATTTATACGGATACATTTCGCGAAACAACGTGAGGCTTTTGTGCATCGTGGCAACCACTTGACCTATCTCAACACAACGCGAGCGCAGAGAGAGAGAGAGAGAGAGAGAGAGAGAGAGAGAGAGAGAGAAAGAAGGCAATTGTTCAGGCTTAAGCTGCAATTACCGATTGTGATCTACTATGCAGGTTAAGTTATCACCGTAATCAGGAATTTATTCGATCCGATCTTGAGAGCAACACGTCACGCGTGTTTGTCGCTTTGCTGTAATCGGATGGCAGGTAGCTTCCCCTTGCAGGTTCCGTGAATCGTGGCGTGATTGGCCTTCAGAACTAGTTAGCAAAGAAAATACATGAATTTAATCTCGAAGCTTCGGGAAATCTCTAATGTTCAACAACGGAGAAATCCACGTCACGTAGGTGAAAAAAAATCCCAATAAGACCACAGTGTAAAGAATCCCAGTCGTTGCCCACTCAATTCGATCGAATATTAAATGATTTACCGTGTAGAATCGCGTTGCGGTGGAAACTCTCCGCAGACACCTTCTAGGTGTGAACAAGTAGATGATGGTACGCGGCCAGTGCTTAGCTACAATCTTGTATGGTTAATATCCACGAGATGATGATTGGAATACGGCGACGAGTAATGAATATCTTTGCAAATGCCCATGACGGCATTCGGTTGTGGTTCATGGAAAACCGGTGTCGTTGGACGGTGGCGGTATTGAACCAGAATGCGTACATCATAAAAAATGCATTTACTTATCCAACATGTGTGTCACCGAGCTGACCGGTCAGTTCTAGTGGTAATCAAATCGAACCACTCCGGAGTCTATTTCCAGTTTCGACAAGCAGTTAAACAGGTGCTCGCACACAGCAATCAAATGATAGATTTTCTCCCATCATTTAAAGGCACTATTGTCACTGAGCGCGGAGGTGAACATTCGCCGAGCGCGTGATCCTAAAGCATAGATCTTCAACAGCACCAGCAGCTTCCCTAGCGCATCATCTAAACCAGGAAGACATTAAGGAACATCTCCCCTCGGTTGTGCACGCTTGCCTTCTCTTCCACAGCAGCCGCCATGTCTATAGCAAACGTTTAGCTAATTGAATACAATTCAAATTGCGAACCACCGAGCTGGAAGTACTTAGTATTGTGCACTCGTTTGTATGTGCTTCCAAAGGAGCTAGTCACGGACAGGCAGATGCTTACTTTTAGCTTCAGCCGATTAAAAGATAACACCCTGCACTCCGGGATGGCCGCCGATTGTCGATAAGCGTCAGTAATTGGTGGCAGTATTTAAAGTCATGTACTTCCTCATTGCACGGGAAATCGTGCCACCCTGGAGCAAACTGACATTTACGATTGATCGCGGGTAGGATCGGCTTGTCTAACGAGACCTATTTAGAACGCATAATAATTACATTCATGTGATGATCGGCGTGTCTATCGACCGGCTCCCACACAATAGAAATATCGTTTTAAACTCACGATCAGGTCAAGGATTGTTTACTCTCAGTGTTGGTGTTTCCATTGACGTTTTATGCCGTCAGATGAAACTTAAAAACAACAGTTGTATAAATAACGAAACGATTGAAATTTCAACCTAGGGTAGGGAACATATTCTAAGCAGCTTTAGGCACCGCCTGTGTATTCAGACAAAATACTCGAAATATGTTGGGTGAAACTCAAACAGTAGTATATCAATCTGTTCGCTATCGTTTTCTCTGTCAGAACTTGTTTTCAGATTGTAAAACTAAGTTAGCAAACTTTAACAATCATCAATCAAAGTTACCAATCGAGGGGTGATTGGAATAGTGTCCAATCACCCCGAGCCTATTTTAAGCAGTTTCCATATGTTTTGCAGGCGTTTTTTTTTCAGCACCCGAAGTGGCTCGTGAATGGCTGCAATATAGGTCGATTTGTTTCAATTGCAATTGTTCACAGATTTCTTTGTGATTAACGGTATTTCTAATATTCGTAAGACAGCTAGACATTCAAAGTTTTCGTTTTCATCGTTGAAATTGTCGATAGCGATCAAAATGCAGGAGTTTGAGGCCTGTTTTCTTCGACTGATTAAAATAGACGCTACTGCTTAAGCCGTTCCCTACCCTAAATTAACTCCAGAGCTTGGTACAAGTTTATCATTAGCACCAATCGGTCACAGAAGACTTCAACGCAACCGAACGAGAAACCCCAGAATAACTTTGCCCATCGGTTTGTACTGTTCGTATCCGGACGGGGTGAACAAACGGACTCAGCGCACAGTGGTCGTGTGAACCGCAAACTGTCGGAAGAAAATCAACTTGTTGAGCGACTAAAACTGTCAGAAGTCGTTTATATATTTTATTATTTATCAAATTTTTACACAAGTACAAATAGGCAAAATAATTGAGATTTTTTGATGATGTATTTTCACATTGGGTAATGGATATTTGGCGATAAACTTAAAAAAAAATTAAACGCGGAGTTCAATTTGCAACAAAAATTCTTATTGAAATTTCAGTCGAATGTATGTACGAGAAGAGAGCATTTACTTAAAGAGTTTGTGAATTAAACAATTTATTGAGAATGCAATATGACTAAAAACCCAGTAGGAGCCTGTGAAAACTTCTACTCGTATTGATTTTATCTCCTTTAAAATTATATTAGACATAGACGGATCATCAATATGTACAAGACCCAGGTTCTTAGATGCTCTTCTTCTCAATACACTAAAGTCGCTTTTTACGCGGAGGATACGTTCCGCGTAAAAAAAAAACCGCGTAAATTCCGGAATCCGCGTTAAAAAACCGCCTAAATTCCGGAATCCGCGTAAAAAAACCGCGTAAATTCCAGGATCCGCGTAAAAAAACGCGTAAAAAGTGACTTAGTGTAATTCATTTGCTTGACTTGGAAAATTATAAACCCAAGTCGTAAGTGTGGGATCTCCAACAGGCGTATATAAAAGTCAACTTGTCTGTTAGATATTATTTTATTTCATATAGGTACATTATCTCAATAAAACTAAATGTCCGTGTTTTATGAACTAGTTTAATTTTTTGGTTGTTTTACGACAAAAATGAACGAGAACGAGAAGAATGGGCTTAGCTTGAGAAAAAATATAGCAATTCCAGAGGGGAAGAAACCGGTAATCTCCTGCGAGGTGTTTCATCCATTTAAACATTTGGGAAGACATGCTTTCAAATCCAATATCGTGTCCATTCTTCGTTGCGCCCGTTGATTTTATGAATTTGTATATTATCATGACATGAAAATATATCATATTTCAACGCAGAGAACAATATTTCATCGCAACACTATCTATGCGACTGTCGAGGCGCATTAACCCTCTAGTGCCCAATGCCGCCATTTGGCGGGCTTCAGTCAAACCTCTAAAAAGCTTCAATAAATACTTAAAAAGTGTTTATAATGATTCATAGTGAATTTTCCGAAGCCCGTCTAGAAATTAACTTGGGCACTAGAGGGTTAAATTATGCAATAATGATTGCAAAGTTGCCCGATGTTGGTGCTATGGTGGTGATAGATGGGGAATCATTTGAAATAGTCGACGAATTGATTTTCCGGGTACATTGGTGATGTGCGACAATGTAGATCGTACCCGTCAGGTTGGAAATTTTTGAAAGTGTCGTGTGTGCGTTGGCTTCGGGTTTGGCGAATAAAAGATAATCATTTATTTATTTATTTCGTCAAGCAAATGTAGACTACATACAATATTTCATTACAGTTGTTATTTATAGTGTTTCACCATAAATCATTCGATTTATGGGACCATTTTTTGCATAATTAGTTCTGCACTGTTTTTCTGAAAAAAGTTTTTTTGCTCTAAGATGCCGTGAAAGTGTATGAAAGCTTAGTTGTGACAGTAATGCAGATGAGTGTATACGATTTAAAACAATGTCATTAACGAAGAATAGTATTGCAAATTTGCGGCGTTGTATAAGTGTTTGCAGATCAATGAGCATGCAACGTGCTTCATACGATGGCAGAAGGAATGCAGTCCAATTCAAGCTGCGAAGCGCGTATAGAAAGAACTGTTTCTGGACTGATTCTACACGTTCTTCGTGTGCAGCAGCATAAGGATTCCGTATGAGATTACAATATTCTACAAGAGGTCTAACATATGTTATATACAGTTTGATAGTGAACGGGTCTCAAAAATTGTGGCTGAAACGCTTAATAAAGCCCAACATATCATTTGCTTTACTTATGATGGAGTTATAGTGTTCTGTAAAGGTTAGCTTGGTGTCTAAGATTACTCCTAAGCCCCAACAATCTTGCATTATTGTATAGTTAGAGTTCCTAGAGATGTTACAATAAGTGGTATTTGAATTTTTCGACTAAATGTTGTTGTGCTACATTTCTTGACATTGAGTTGGAGTACGCTTATATTGCACCAAGTGTAGACATTAATTCTTTCTGGAATGCTTCTGCGTCGCTATAGTTTCTGATTTCCCTGAAGAGTTTCATGTCATCTGCGTAGATTAATATGTTTATTTTTTTGAGTATGAGTAAAATGTCATTTACAAACAATACGAAAAGAAGTGGACCAAAATGCGAACCCTGGGGCACCCCAGAGGTGAATAAAATGGGTTTTAAATTTTGTTTTGGAAGCGCACTATTTTTTTGCGATTTGTTAGATATGACTGGATCCAACTCTCAAGTTAAGGCGCCAATCCATTTTTTTTGCAATTTGAAGATTTATAATAATATGTCGATTCGGTCAAATGCTTTACTGAAGTCAGTGTAAAGGGCTTCTACGTGCCTAACATTATCCATTGCATTGAGAATAAAAGTTACAAATTCCAAAAGATTCGAGGTCGTTGAACGACCTTTAAAGAAGCCATGCTGTTTACTAGTGATATGGTTTTCTATTTGCTGAGAAATTTTGTCATTTAAAAGTGATTCAAAAAGTTTTGGAATTCAAGAGAACATTTCCAGGTTTCAGGGAATTTCCCATTTTTGAGCTTGAGCTTGAGCTTGATTGATCACCACCGGTTGCCACTTCGTTACTGACCAGGATCGATTGGAGTTGTATATCAAATTTAGTGATTACTGCTTGGGATTTAGCTTTTCGATGTGCATCCCCAATAACTCCTGCATGCTGATCAGTACCGACGCCTGCCGGTCCAGAACGTAGGTCAAAGGAAGAAAGGAAAGGGGTGTTAGTTCGATACTTGTTGTTACTAGAGGCCGGATATACTCCTGCACACTCCACAAGCACCACGGGTATAGGTATTTTGTGTTAGTTGTCTGTCGCGTTTTTCCTCTACATACGATAGAACTCTTGGCGGTATTTAGGGGCACTCGTCAACCAAGATATTTTTCGCGAACCTATCTTTTATGTATCTAAGACGTTTTGTTTCATTGATTAAGGATTTTAGGAGTACGACGGGAATAACGAGCTTTGTACTAACAAAGGAACTGACCAACTCTTCCAATTTTGAACCCGACGTGCACGCACTTTCCCGAGGTTAGTGGTGCGATATTCGATATATGAACCCACGAAAGCGCGCCAGGTGCCAACATTTTTGAAACCTTATCATATTTGCAGTGACGGGATATAAGCGAATCGTGGAGGTGAAGTAATTTCGGTTACCTTACGTATCGTACGACTCTACGCGTTTCTGCTCATGAACACCTTAATTTACCCATTCACGAATCAATGAGTAGCTTTATTTCGTAAGACGTTAAACTTTATTCGGAAACTGTACGCCGACCGCAATTTTAGAGGATATAAGATCTACAATGCGTTTTTGAAGTAGAATACTTCTCTCAGAAAGTTCGGCTACATAGGGATGTGAAATGAAAATCTAAAACCGGAAAAAGTGAAAAATATGTCCAATTTCAAATGCTAATAAATCGGTTAGTATTCGATGGATTTCCTTCGTTCTGGCAGCAATAGATTGGAAAATCTTCCAAGATTCTTCCCAAATGAAGAGAATTGTAATTTTATTATTCAAACTATTGTACTATTGGAAATAGTCAAGCCTTGTCTAAACGAAAAATTCAACCTCTGGTTGGTCGTTATATGATTGCTTCCCAAGCACGGTCGACATAATTATATACCTTGCAGTTTAAAATATGCTATTTGGCCTATATAAGAGCCTGTTTTAGCCGAAGCCGCTCATAATAGTTCTAGACAGCGACAACAGCAGTCATCCCTTAGCAGCAGCAGTAGCAGAGCAGTGGATATCAGCGTTAGCGGATAGCGACCACAGCACAGCTGTGGAGTAGCAATGGATACCGCACTAGTTGCAGCGGATCTCTGCATCGATAGCAGCTGGACCAGCTGATGCAGGGACAGCGGATACCAATGGCAGCGTATAGCGGCCACAACTGTGGCATGGCTACGAATAGCGTAGCAGTTGCAGCGGGTATATCTGACCATGAAGCATTTATGCAATAATTGAATGAAAATTGCAATTGCAGCAATCGGCCTTTTTCAAGGCTACTAAATGTTTTTGGAAGAGCATAGTGAATGGTTATTAATAAACTGCAACTGAGGTTTGATGCTGGCAAATGCACAATAATGTGATGTTTATTACGATTTGTTGATTCTGTGCATAACAAGCGGTATATACGAAACAAATCCGATTTCAAACAGAAAATTTCGGTACGTTCTGCTCACGATGCTGAGTCTGTTTTAGAAAATTCACAACACTTCATTAACAAGGATGTAGCGCCTTGAAGAAAACGGTTATGGTTATACATCACAGCAGAATTTCGACCTTTATACTCATGTCTACCATCGGCAATATCAAACACGCAACAATTTACTTCCATGCGACACGGGGACGGGAACATTTTCTTCTTCCAAGCCGCACAAAACGACACAATACATATTATAGCTTAATGAATTGCCTTAATGAGAGCTCTATCGGTCCGGCTCGAAATAATGTCCACAAGAAATCGTTTTTGTATATCTGTGTTGCGAAACTGAGAAAATCTGTAGGAACTGAAAATAAACTGAAATGAATGAGATGTATTTTTCGTACATGAGTATTACGCCATAGGAAATAAAATTTTTCGAACGTTGTAGAATGGTATAACTGGAAACAATTTAGCCACACCTATTTTTCCAGTTATATCATGCAACTGAAGTTTGATGCTGCTGCAAATGCACAGCAGTGTGATGTTTATTACGATTTGTTGATACTGTGCTTAACAAGCGGTATATACGAAACAAATCCGATTTCGAAATGACTGACACGCAAGCAGCCAAGTTATCTTTCTTGTAAAAGTATTCTACTTCAACCTTGCGGTCGTGGCTTAGCACACAACCCTCCTGTGATTTTTCTCTTGTAATATAATTTTTCGAGAGTTGGTGCTAAATAGAAAACAACTCGGACGGAATCTCTAAGACCTCCCGAACATCTCACTGTTACACCGTGCGATCATTGAAAGGTAAAGCCGTCGTACTCGAAGAGGCATACTGTGCACAACCACGAGAGTGCGCGCGAAATCCCCGACAGACCGCTTATTGCGAAAACAGGCTCGACGCGTTCTAAATCTAATCTGTAAAATGGCAAAGTTGCATGAATTCGAAGCCTGTGAAACTTGTGCAAATGAAACATATGCTAGTTCCAAATTAAATCACAAAACACCGAACTAATCACAATAAAGATAATGTCGTTGAGGTCGTCACTTCGCCATACATGATTTCAGCGCAACTGAATAACGTTTTTGTATAGTAATATTTGTCAAAAGCTAGGGGATTTGTAAGAAAAATAAATAAATTAACGGCATGCCAAATACTACCGATGCCGGAAGTTTTGGTGATGTCATTTTTAAGTAAATAAACTAAGATACCTACTGAATATGGAAACTGGCAAAGTTTCATGCCTTCAAAGCCTAAAAATTAGGAAAAGTGCAAGTATGCATATCGAACAAAACAGAGTGTTAAGTTCATTAAAAAATGCCAAAACCAGCGCAATCAAAATTTAGTCGTGGACTTTCGTCAGCCCGACCATAACGGTTACAGTGCAATTAAATAAAAATTGTTAATGTGTATTACAATTGTCCAAAAGCTAGAAAAATCATAAAATAAAAGCATAGAACTGGGTAAAATGTCTGTAACCGACCAGTTAGGGCATGGTAGGCAATACGATCAAATACTAGTCGTGTGCGAATATTAAATTATCAAATTTTTTAAACTATATTGTAAAACTGCCTATTCTGTCTTGTAAGAGTGAGCGTGTTTGAAGATTAATAACTCCCAACTTATCAAACTGTACAAATTTATCTAATCCAGTATAGTTAGTCTAAAGAACACGGTGGCGACACAAATCTCTAGAGAGCCAACTACTGAATACGCATCTACCAATTGGTTATAAAACGGCCAACTTACAGCGTTGGGTATTTAAAGTATGTAACATACTCCAATCTATACATTTATCTCAGTCACCTACCAAATGCACAAAACTGACAGGCTCCGTGCATCCAAAGCCCAACAAATCAAAAAATCCGAGGCGCACCGTAAAATCTGCCAGTTCAAGCCCTACACCGCATGCGATTTATTCTTTATATCGATTCTCTATTTCTGTACAGATCCGCATTGACCCAGTAGGACGAAGAAACGCCAAAAATAAAGTTTCAATTATTGTAAAATGCCAGTCTAATCTTATTTACTTTTGTTGTCGTAGATTCGTTCTATGCTAACTTACAAAACCCCAGCCTAATCATCCAAATTGTCTTAGTATAACAACATTAGTCAAAAAATAACCAACATTTAGATATGTAATCTCAAATTATTTAAAAGTGTATGGTGTTCATGATTCGGTCGCTTTGAGATGAAATAAATAAAGTTTGTCCCATCGAATCCGCTGCTGTACCTGAAAACTTATGTCTTAATCTTCCAGGATATTATCACACAAGCAATTCTTTCATATATGCCTCACAGGTTTCAATACAAAACAAAACAAAACTATGAAAATTTGTTTTGTCCGTGGGCAAAACACCGCACACTCGCCTTACGCGTAATTTTAACTTGTCAATCCGAACGATATAATTATTCTCTGTGTCAGTATTGTTGCTACTTTTCAGATTATTTCACATCTCACATCACATCATTCACATCCATTGCTATTACACATCAGAGAGAAAATCATTTTCTGACATGGACCGACCGGTCGAAGCAGTGAGTGAGAAAAAAGGGGTTCCCAAAGCAAGAGAGCAAGACTCGAAAACGTTCTCACTATCTTTTTCCCACTCACAACAAAGACAGTACGAGGGCTGAAAGCCTGTGCGGAAAGAAACGAACTCAGGTTACATCGGATCAATCTTGCGAAAAGATGCCAGATGCTTTTGCTCGAAATTACAAAGTATTCATTTCGCTTATTCATAAGTTGTTTGAACTGAAAAGAAATCGGTGCAAAACCGGCATCCCTGATCCTGCGTGAGAGACATTTGCGATCGCAGCAAGTTGCAAATCGAGGGGCGCGCTGCTGCTCAATATTTGCGCATATGTAATTACTGAGTTCAAATAACGGGAATCTGAAATTACACCGCCAAAAGCGCATTTTGAATAAATCTGCCGCCACTACAACTTGACAACAATTACTGTATTATATATAACCAATTTTACTCTATAAGACAGGTCATGGCAATAACAGCAGTAAAACCGGTAAAAAATTAACTAAGTCTTTAGCGAAATTTTTATCAGATAAAAAAACATATTGCAACATGATACTTATCCCTCGTTATATTTTCCATGAAGCTACTGCAGGATGGCTTTTTAAAGGCCGAAAGCAGTTCTAAACTTTATCGAATTCCTGTCGATGATTCGATGATTTAACCTATTCTTCACTTCACACAGCAACGTCACTCTGCATTTTTGCCTTCTAACATCAACAATCACTTTGATTTCAAGATTAAACATTAAAAAACACCTTCAAAACACGCACCACATAAACTATCCCTCAGGGAATTTCCCGTTTTTCAAAGATGAATTGAAAAAACGTTCTATTGGAACTGTGAGTTCTTCAGAAAGATTCTTCAAGAACATGGGAGTAATTCCGTTAGGTTCAGGCCCATTTGATGCGTCTAAGCTTTCAAATGCGTTTAAGACTTCGTGTTGAGAAAGTTGATTGACAGACACATGATTGCAGATTTCGGGGATGAACGCAAAGAACTCACGGTCGCGATCTTCTTCGAAGAATGTAGTGTGACTTCCTGAAAGAAGTTTGCAAAAAGATTACAAATTTCGGATGAGTTATCGCCTACATTTCCATCAAAATGCATTCGTGTTGGGAAATTATTACTTTTCAGTTTTGTGGTTCGATTTTACGATTAAATTCTTCCTGTGCGGGATGAATGGCAAGGTTAAGTTGGCTGCATATGTCTTGGTAGTTTTTGAAATTGGTTCTAGATTTTCTTTCTTGTACAGTTTATGTGCTATCGGGCTTGGTTTTGAAAATGTCGAGTTCACGTCGGGTTTGGTTTCAATCTATTCAATCTCGGGTTCGGGTTTCATAACGTCAGGTCGGCGTTTGGATTTTATGAACAAAAAATTTTTGGGTTCAGCTTTGATCGAAAAAAAGTTCCGGGATCGAATTTCGACCGGAATAAAATATCGGGCTCGGGTCGGGTACGGATTTGAAAAACATCAAACCCGACCATCTCTAGATGTGTGATGTCGACGAGGATGCTCCCGTAATAGGTGTTAGAGGCGATTTATGATAATAATATGTTGATATAAATGTTGAAGGTGACCCTACGACGAGAAGAAAGCGTTATATGCGCAGCTGAAGCAAGTCTACGATAGTTACTCGCGACGGGACGTGAAAATCGTCATCGTGGATATTAATGTTCAGGTAAGACAGAAGGCAAAGTAAGATCGGTAATCCGGCTAGAAAGGCTGCACGCCGTGTCTAATGGTAATGGCTAGGGACAGTGGTAAATCGCGATTTCGTGAATTCCGTGAAATCCAGCATCGGCCGCGAAACTTACAATAAATCGCGAAATGCCGCGAAAGTAATGATAAACAGCAACAATTTACGTTTATCATGAAACATACCAATTTGAAACCTGCGAAATTCATGGTAACCAGCAATACACACAAAGCTGAAGATTAATGGGCATCGCTATGACAAAGGAAAGCCTTTTCCGGCATAACCAAGGAGATGAAACAGTACTATTACTCTCTTACAATGCGAATTTGTCAGCCTGGGTCAAATTGTTTCGGACGGTTCGCTTACGGTTGTGACCTGCATGACAGAATTCCAAAGTGTGCAGTCGAATCGAAGTTGCAAGATGAACAAAGTACAAACAAGCATGTTCAAAAATACCTGACAGTGAGATTGGTATTATTAAATTGCTGGGTATTCGGATCGTGGACGTTTTCCTTTTCCGGTTAGCAATCGATTCCCGGATTTCCGATTTCCTTATCGATTTCCGGAAACTGTAGATATGAAAATATGACTGAAGACAATTTGACACACTATGTATTTTTAGTCAATAATGCGAAAAATCATGGATCGTACGGTTAAATGACCGAATAATAAATTAAAAAAAACATTTGTTTCTTGTTTCTACCAAAAAAATCACCTCTGTAGTATCCGCTGAAAAAAAAGTTACCGCGAAATTACCGCGAATTTTGAATGTTTTCTATTTTGTCACCCGCGAATTTTCAATTTTTTTGCCGCTTATTACCACTGACTATCTTTAGTAATGGCCATCGGTGCGTGAACTTTGCAGCCTCTCGTAGTAACGTATACGGTAGAAAAATGGACGAAAATTGCCGACTTTTCATGGGTTTACCTTCATTCGTACTGACGAAACTATCCATGCAGTATCAATCATAGTAACCCATGAGTCAACAGTATAAAATAGACAGCTCTATCGGTCGAACTCTAACCTTGATGGCGAAAAAAGTGAAGCTACTCTGTTCAGAATTGTGCGCGTTCAAAGAACGGTACCCCGCCGCGTCGAAAATGGACATCGTGTGGCACTTTTTGGACGCCGGATACGCCCATTCTGGCATCTACAAAATATTGGCACTATTGGACAACAGAGCATCGAAAGACAGCCCGGTTTCGGACGGCCGACTACTCTGAGCGACAAAAAGCTCCAAAGGATGCTGAAGAGGAAGACCGAGGGAAAATTGGCCGGGAGGTCGGTGCAACCGACCAAACAGTGAAAAAGTACCTGGCGAACATGGACATACATGTTGGCAAGCGGCTGTCCCGTCCATTGGTCTCAAAACTGCAAACAATGACGCAACAACAGCGCCTAAATAAGATAGTAAAGTCGATTTTTCCGGCAAATCGCGACGTCGCGGTGGTGACGAAAGACGAGACCTGTCTCACCCTGGATGGCAACGACTGGCAGGGCACTTCGAATTTTACTTCCTCCACGAAGGAAGTGAGCATTGAGATGACGTTCATTCCACACATCAAGTTCCCCAAGAGGTGCTGCTGTGGCTGACAATCGCTCTTTTTTCACTCCGGATTGACCGTGAACGGGGAAATTTATAGTACAAAGTGCCTGTCGGAAGTTGCGTCGTTCATCCAGAAATACCATAAGGCCGAAGACGCGGTGTTTTGCCCGGGTCTGACGTCGGCCCATTACTCGAAGCGATCGTCCGAGGAGATAAACGGCGAATTATACTTAGGGACGTTAGGCGAGCCCGCCTAAAGTCTCCAAATACGTACAGCAAATCGAAGATTTCTGTGCAAACCTGAAGCTTTCATGCGTGTTTTGTCCGCCATGACGAATCCAGTTAACTGGCAGAAGGCCGCTCGCAAGGGTGTAGATTTTTTTTGCAAGTAAGCTAGCATAATTACCTTCCATATGAAATTTATCAAATTCAATAATCTGTCATAGTTATTTTTTATCACCATCCGAAAAGATTCCTTTTTTACCGCAAATGTTATGATAGTCCGAAGTACCTTTTTCCCCGCAAAGATATTCACAAAACGTGGAGATCACTTGACCAACAGAGAGAGAATCACATCGACGGCAGGTTCTTCACGAACACGAAATAGCTAGCCTAGTAGTCGAACGCTGTAACCAAATATTGAGCAACTGTCGGAGTTACAAAGGAATACAGGCAACAGTTTGAGGCAGCGCTACTCCCGGAGAGCAGCTTGACACAACTTTTCTTGAAGATGACTAGAGGAGCATTTGATCCGACATAGGTAGTACTGCTATTATATATAAGGCCTTTGGATTCGGATTATAGAAACGACTGGTTTGACGGCGAATGCAAAAAGTTAATCGAGGAGAAGAACACAGCACAGACGAGAATGCTGCAACACCGTACGCGAGCGAACGTGGTACAATACCGATGAGCACGGAACAGCCAAAACTCAGCCCCGAAGGACAAGCGCCAACAAGAGAACCGAGCTCGCGTAGCCATGGAAGAGTTGTAGCGCATGAAGCTCTGAAGTTCTTCCAGATGCTGAACAGTCTCCGCAAAGGCTACATGTCAAAAGTCGATATATGAAGGAACTCGGACGGACGGCCGAGTGTGAGGTGATCGGAAGGTCACGAGGACGATATGTTAATTGTTTTTGGTACACGAGCAGCAGACATTAGGATTCAAGCCCCTGATCTCCTGGAGGTGGAGGAGGAGATTGGCCGGTTGAACAACAATAGTGCTGTTGGAGTGGATCAACTTCCCAGCAAGCTGTTGAAATACGGTGGAGTAACATTGGCTAGATTCGTGCACTGGGTCATTGCCAAGATTTGGGAGGAATAATGAGTACCAGAGGAGTGGATAGCAGGTATTGTGCGCCCCATCTACAAAGAAGGCGACTGCCCCAATTACCGGGTAATAACTCTGCTGAACGCTGCCTACACGGTACTCTCTCAAATACTTGCATGCCTACACATCAGCTTTTCATCGCTATGGCAGATTATGCATAATTTCCGGAAATCGCGTAATGTGCTCGAATGCTCCGATCTAGTAGAATTTTCCACCGCTCCAAATTGACCACCTAAAGGACATTTATTAGGCCGGTAGTCCTCTACGGCAATGAGACTTGAGGTTTTCGAGCGGAAGATGTTGCGTACCCTCCTCGGTGGAATGCAGATGGAGAATGGAGAATGGAATCATCCACACCGCTAAGATTGATATCATTTGGGTACGGATTCCGGATGACATCTCTGTAAAGAACCACGCTCGACGCCTGGGTTCGAATCCCACCGCCGACATAGGTGTCGATGGTTGTGAGGTGGCGTGATCCACTCACAATCAACCCAACTGGTCTAGATTCAATCCTAGCCGACACCGGGAGATTTTCTGAGGCGAAAAATCTCTGGGATCACGCCTTCCATCGCATGAAGAAGTAAAGCCGTTGGCGCCGGTCCGTTAATAAACGGGTCGTGAGTTAGGGTACTGGGTGTGGAGTCGCCTCCCTGGGCGTCGGTGATTGGCCACAACAGTGGCGGAACTAGACCGACGGAAAATAAGTGAGAATAAAAAAAAAATCTCTGTAAAGAGATTTTTAAAACCAATCATTGTAGTAGAATGTTGAGCATAGCAACCCGTTTAGAAAATAAAAGCATTCTGTATTTGGACACCGAATTAACAAGTATTGTTTTATTGAGTTTCTACATTTGGCGACGAGGATCAAGAAGAAAAGGTTTTCTTTGAACTGAGAACATTTTTTCGGAAGAACCGTGAAGCAGCTATTCAGTGTTCAGCAGGATGTCAACAGTAGGCATTTAATATCACCGTAAATTATGACTAACATACAAGGAGAAAACTCTGAGTGTGTGAGTGAGTGTGAGTTTGTGTCCAACATTCGATTAGCGTTTGTTTGGCTTTGGTTGGTTTGGTTTGGTTGGATTGGAAGTTCTGGTTCTAGAACTAAGAAAAATGGTTTTTCGGAAAAAAGAGTAGAAATTTCATTCAGCTTATAAAACGTGAAGTTCTAGTCCGTTGAGATGAGCGGAATTGCATCCAGTGCAAGGAACGATAGATTCTAGTTCACTGAGATAAAAGTATAGGCGAAGGGAATTACAGGTTCCAGGCCGCTGTAAGAATTAAAGAAAGTTCAAAGGAGTTTCAGTTTGATTCTCAGTAAAATGAAGGAAATTTCACGAAAATGATAGTTCACATCTGTTCACATTTGGAGGGAATCAACAAACAACGAAAAAAATTCGTTACCATAGAAACAGCAAAACATCGCTATCATGTTGATTGGAAAATGTAATGTTTGCTCAATTTTGGACCTTGCAAGATATGCCATGGTTACCATAGTCACAGCAAAACATTCGCGGTTGGTCACACTGTTGAATGCGTTTTATATTTTCACGATTTTCACAATTAACTTTCAACATCGTTCCGTTTTGCAAATTCGGAGAAGGATCCACCAGTTCTCATTGGGAAGAATGGAAAGCGTAGTTTGTAGCTTACCTGGATCTTAAGGGAGTACAAGATACAAACGAAAAACAAAACATTAGTATGCTTTGGAGGACCAGATGTCAGGAAAATTGCCAAAAATATGGCGGTGCGCTGGAAGATCCATATCAAGTGGCAATGCAAGCAAGATTTTTATTCGCCACGCATGTTATTACGCTACGAGAGGTTCAAGTTCCGACAATGCTGCGCTTGAAAGCTCAGGCAGAAGTGTGTAGTTTCGACAATCAATTGGACAACATGATTATGGAACAAATTGTTTTTGCGACACAAACCGATAAGTTGAGGGCAAAGTACTTGGAACGAAAAACTACTCTGGACGAGATGCTGCAAATTGGACGTACATATGAGACAGTCAATAAGCAGGTTCAAGAATTCCGTTTCAAATCAGCTGACGGAACTGAGATCAACACGCTGCAGAAAACCGGAAATAAGTTCAATTTATCGTGTTCCAGGTGTATGGGAAACCATCTAACCATCTTCAACAGTCTAATCCGTTTACAAACAATAAACGAATTCAGAAACCTATCGATCGACGTAATCATGGAAACCTTGGAGATCAAAAGCCTAAGTTTGTAAGGGAAGTCGACGACGTTACCAAAAATTTAGAGATTCGAGAGCTCTTTCATCTTCGCGGAAAGCGTACAACAATCGCAGCAGTTGGAGGAGTACATCTTCGCTTTATCATCGATACGGGAGCCGATGAGGATGTTCTCAATATGGAAGATTGGAATACTCTAAAACTTCATTGGGACCAATACGACATCGCCATGTACGGAAACATCAGAAGCCAGAACAACTGAAAGATTATGTTACGTAATTGAATTGAAATAATCTAGATCATAAATAATTTTTAAATTTACATTAAGGAAGAGGTGTAGTAGAATGTTGAGCATAGCAACCCGTTTAGAAAATAAAAGCATTATGTATTTGGACACCAAACTAACAAGTATTGTTTTATTGAGCTTCTAGTAGTGGAGAAATTAAATGAATCACAATATTGTTTTAGATAGATAAACTTACATCGGAACTCGAGGCATGGGAAATTGTGACCACTCAGTGCGTCACTATGAGACGAAGAATACAACAACGGCCAACAACGTTGTTCGTTTTTTTCTTCGATTTTTCGTTTGTATTCTGCAGCGCACCTTCGCGATAATATTTGGTCTGTAAACGGGAAGCGAGAAAACAAGTTTTACCTTCTGATAGGCCTGTCTTCAAGGCAGTTCGGGGGCTATTTTTAGCTCCGGTCTTGACGAAATTTATTGCAAACGTGGCCCGGCGGAGGCTGGCGACCGAAAACTCACTTGCGTCGAATTCTTGTCTCTCGTTTTATTGGTGAATCCTTTATTTTCGGAATAATTTCACGCTCCAGCAGCGCTCAAGTGCTATATCCACTGTGCAGTACGAAAGCACCGGACGGGACAGAGCTTGTCTGCAATTGTAATTTAATTAATTATACAGTATGTTGAGCCAAATTGAGGTTTCTGCTCTCAAGTAATGTAAAGCAACTATAAACTATAGTTAACAGAAGAAATTTAATCAAAAATCAACCGTTGTTGAAGGAATTCGTATTTCAATCCATTCCATGACACTTCTGCAACTTGCTGCCGGCACCGTCTGGTAATTGATTGCATCCATTGGACAGCACAGAGCCATTAGCTGTGGGATAAGAGCGTCCCAAAAAAGAGCGGACCGGATCTTACTCGTGGCTAAAAATAAACCAAACCCCTCGGGGCCTGTGCGATCGATGCACAAATAAGGCTAATGAAGGAATTCACAAGAAAATTGTCTTATAAATTATTTCGAGCTGTACACGGTCCGGGCCGGCCGGATCTGTCTGCTTTGGATCGGTTTTCGTAAACAAAGTCTGAGAAATGAGGTAAAAATACAATTGCGGACGGACAAACCATAAAAAGCGGCTGATTTATGATTATTCAACAATGACGCTGGTTGTGTTGTTTTCTATTTGTAACAACTGGAAGCACAACAACAAAAACAACTGGCGTTTAGAATAATGTTTGGAAAATATTAAATTCGTGAGTAGTTTCACACGAAGATAAACCATTTTTTTCTCGATTTAAACTTTTTACTAGAATGGTTGCTGACGTTTCAGATTTTCTCATGAGGTTTAATTGCATTCACGTTTCTTTTAGACAATCGATATGACGTCTGGAATGACGCACGAAAATGTTGTTGTTCTTCACAATGTTCTTACTCCAGCACTGGTCAAAGCAGATGCACTCCAAAAGCTCAAACCGGAAAAAATAAAGGAATATTCAACCTTTTTTTTGAATTTTTGTGTTCTCAGCCCCAGCTTGAACTTTTTTCAGAGACTTAAATAAGTTTTCTCGTTAACATAAAGTTAAAGCGACGAACCCGGTGAACAATTACTATGCGAACTCTCACGTAAGTTGACGCGTTTTGGTAACGGCTAGAGTGTATGTGTGTGTGGAACCTTTCTAGATCCCACTGTCTGGCAGTGATATAGTGAAAAAAAGACAGTTGCAATTATCTTTCATTTCTGCATCTATCTTAGTTTCGGGTTCTAGAAGGTGTTAGCACTACCGACCTTCCAAAGACCCTTTACAGAATGACTGAGTACTTGCAGTACATTCCGGAGTAATTTTCCAATCGGTAAGCCCCGCCTCAAAATAATATTAGAATCTCAATGATTTTATTATTATCAGACTTTCAATTCGTTTGATACATTTGTATCAAAAAAATTGATCCGTATTTAATAGCATTTATTGACAAGAGGAGTGCTAAATAGTAAAATGAATAAATCTTACCATTTATACGTACCAAAATATAACCTATGTATGTACCAAAATATTACCTAAAACCTGATGACAAATTGCTAAACTTGTAATAAATAATGTGTCAATCGGTCGCCTTCGCAATTGCAACACTGAGAAAATCAAACATAAAATAATAATGATAAATTTAAAAATATAAGCAAAAAAAAAATTAAACTTTATTTGCAATGCATTTGCTCCATTTACGATGTAAACAGTCGCACTGTCTGTCCACTCGGCCTGCACACAAGCTTCCATGCAAGTCTTAATGTGGAAAGCAAGCGACGCTACTTTCAATTGTCACTTTCTATGCATGAACAATTTTGAATGTAACAAAATTATCACTTTTAAACTAGGGTAGGGAACGGCTTAAGCAGTAGCGCCTATTTTAATCAGTCGAAGAAAACAGGCCTCAAACTCCTGCATTTTGATCAATATCGACAATTTCAATGATGGAAACGAAAACTTTGATTGTCTAGCTGCCTCACGAATATAAGTAATACCGTTATACACAAAGAAATCTGTGAACAATTGCAATTGAAACAAATCGACCTATATTGCAGCCATACAGGAGCCACTTCGGGTGCTTTAAAAAAACACCTGCAAAACAGATGGAAACTGCTTAAAATAGGTTCGGGGTGATTGGAATAGTGTCCCTCGATTGGTAACTTCGATTGATGATTGTTAAAGTTTGCTAACTTAGTTTTACAATCTGAAAACAAGTTTCGACAGAGAAAACGATAGCGAAAAGATTGATATACTACTGTTTGAGTTTCACCCAACACATTTCGAGTATTTTGTCTGAATACACAGGCGGTTCCTAAAGCTGCTTAGAATATGTTCCCTACCTTACGTTTCGTTTTAATGTTCACTTCCTCTATCACACGGGATTCCGTAGTCCCAATTGCACCACTAAAATTAGTTTTTTTACGAGCCGATACAGGATTGACTCTCATTTTGAAGTATCAGATTTCGCCTCACTTTGTCTCTCACTGATCTGATGACCTTCGGTGTGCGAGCGGACCATGAACGGCCACTTCCCGGGTTCCGTGGACGTGGTCCATCAAGGAGTGAACGTTGGATACGATGAACGGTGGTGGCATCCTACAATCGTTGCAATTTGTTTTACGGGCTCTTGGGCGAGCAGCAAACTAGGCACAAACTCCTTTACGAACTTTTTTCTCAACTTTGTTATTCGCGAACCACTGTTTTGTTTACATCGCCTCAGAGTATACAGTCAGATGATTACACACACGGATAGTTTAAAGTCGCAGTTCTTCTATAAGCGAAATTCTTTATTCCACCAGCTCACCTCGTTTTCATCTTTCAACTGATCGCGTCGTTTGTTTAAAACACTTCTAGTGAACTGTTCACATTTTCACTTTTTCCATCGAATTCCATCATTTTTTTCAGTAAAACGCGGACGCGGAAAAAAGACGTCTTTTCGCGAAGCATGGATTGCTTCGATCTTTCCGCGTTTTGGTAATGGCTAGAGGCACCAAAATTCATAGGAATGGTTGAATAGCTGTAATCTTTCATTTTTTCCGGTTTGAGCTTTTGGAATGAATTTTTTTTTGTCGACCAGTGTAATCTTTCGACCTATAATATATCATTTTGCTGCCTCTATTGTTCTAAAAAATCTTCTCTTTTTTAATTGCAATGTTGAATGTTGAGGGCAACTTTTTTCAGAATTTCCTTGAACCAAGCTCGCAGCCTTCTCAATTCTCACTTATACCACCAGATCTAAGAGTTGGCAATCGTACTCTAACGTGAAGAACTCATTGAAGGTAACTGGTAACAGTAAGAAGGGATCCGCACCAATGTAATCTAAATAGATTTTTCGGATGAATTACTGAAAGGTTCCCTTATATTTCACAGGATGCTTTGCATTTTTCATCGATCGGCGGGCCTTAATAGAACTGAAACTGTCCGTAGTGACGAAGGTCCGCAACGCGTAAAAATTAGACGACTTTAAACTGGTGTAGGGAGAGTGGAGGAAATATACCAACGTTTGAAAGAAGCTATCAATAGATGATCGAGGATGGACAATGTTATTCAAGAAAGACTTTAGATTGAAGTTAAAACAGCATATGTGTGTATAAAAAGCCTCACAGCAAAGGGTGAAAATTAGCCGCAACAAAGGGCATGCGCAAGTCTATTGCTATGACAATTGTTAACCAGCGCATGCGCAAATGTGTTGTTATGCGCAGTGCAACTAGATCGACAATCGTTTTATTGGTGGCAATTTTAATTATTATTAAACTGATGCTAAAAAACAGTATTCATCCTTTCAAAATTAATCATTTTAGTCGCTTGAATTTAAAAACAGTTTTCACATAGTTTCAACGTTTGTTTATCTTCTCATGGCTTATTTTGACCCGCCTCGACTAAGGTTCAAAAAAATCATTCAAATGATTTGAATAGTAAATTGATCAAGTAATTTTACGTAACTGCTGAATTCCAAGACCTTTGCTCGTAGGAAAAGTACTTTAGGTGACATTAATAAATTACGTAACGTAAAACACCCAATTTTTGAACCCCACCCCCCATATGCAACGAAACGTAACGCAAAAACCAACCCCCCAATAAAAATTACGTAACGTTGTAGAAGAATTTGCTTGATGAAAATGCTAGTTTTTGGAGAGTCTCTCCAGAGATTTTTTGTAACAAATCGTAACGTTCAAGGATAGCCCCCTCCCCCTTTGAGCGTTACATAATTTATGGATGCCGCCTTACTGGTACGTAATATTGTTTTTTACGAAACGAGTTATATAAAATGGCCCCAAATGTATTTTTCAATTTTCGTAGGATTTATGCAATATTGAAGGCTAATATGATCCACACGTGTTAATAATGTAAAATAGAAACGATTGGAACCTAATTTACCCTAAAAAGTAAGTATTTCGTGTAATATTGCAGTGGAATTGCCCTATTTCTGTTAAAAAAGCATCAATAAAACCTGAAATTGGAAGGTAGGTACAGGGGGTAGACAAAGTGATTGAGACAGGCAAAATTTTGTCAATTTTTAAATAGCCAGAACTTCGCGAAAAATAAACCAGTTTTGATGAAACCGGTTTTATTTTACTGAAAAACTATTCTTGTTTCCAAAAATTATAAGAGAATTCGACGGGACCAACGGCTACCGGAAATAATCCGGATTTTAGGAGTGTATGTCAAAATTTGCATTCTTGCAACGCTTAGAACTTCTTCTGACATTTGGTTTCTTTTAGGTTTATATGTTTCCAATAAATAGAATTCATTCCGAGTTCATTGGTACCCAAAGGTTGAAAATCTGTCGAAGAACCATCGAGATATGGATTGATTAAGTATGGGTATTGTTTTTGGCTGTTTTTTCTCTTGTTGCGTACAATTTTCCTTGGACACCCTAGCAGAACTCAATGAAACTTTGTGGGTGTGTAAGCCTTAGTAAAAGAACAACTCTGCAAACATTTTTTTGAAAATTTATCTGGACTAACATTTGAAAAGGTTTGAAGTATTTAAACTTCTTTCTTATAAATCAACATATCTAAATAATGACGAGAGGTAGAGAATGATTGTCAATGGATAACTTCTAGAAAATTATCTCAAATTTTATTTAAAAATATTGAAAAATTAAATTTTGGATCATACACTGAAAATATAAAAATTTGAAAAAACAAAAACTGATATTAGAAATATCGGTTATTTGAGATTTTTTTAAAATGAAGGTTTTTAGATAGACAATTTAGTGGCCTAAAACTCTTCAGAACAAACCACAGTGCAAACTCTTAAAGAGAAAAAGTTTTTCTAACAAACACTTTTTCGTGCACTATGTACCCAACAGCGAAAAAACTGCAAAAAACATACTATTCTTAATTCATATTTCGATGGTTTCTCGACAGATTTTCAACCTTCGGGTACCAATGAACTCGGAATAAATGCTAGTTTATTGAAAACATATAAACCTAAAAGAAACAAGATGTCAGAAAAAGTTCTAAGAGTTGCAAAAATGCACATTTTGACACACACTTCTAAAATCCGAAATATTTTCGGTGTCCGTTGGTCCCGTTGAATTCCCTAGTAATTTTTGGAAACTAGAATAGTTTTCCAGTAAATGAAACTGGTTACATCTAAATTGGTTCATTTTTCGTGAAGCTCTGACTATTTAAAGATTGACAAAATTTTGCCTGTCTCAATCATTTTGTCTACCCCCTGTATATACAATGGTTTCTACGATGAGTTTTTATTGTTGGCTATCCAGTTTTCAAAATGACGTCCAAGCAAGAGGAGTGGCCAAATCGACCGTGGCAAACCGTTAAAAGTTTTCGGGGAGCGTCTGTCGGCCTCTAGGAAACCTGGAAGCAATTGTGACAGCGGACGTGGCAACGACGACGAAAAAGGTGGCGATGAAATATGAGCGAAATCCCAACCTACTGTGCAGCGGGCCAAGAACCGAGCCGGGTTGTTGACGATTGTCGGCAAAGCAACGGTGCCGAATGCTGCGAACGAATCTGCACACAAAGTTTGACTGTGTTGTCATGGACGACGAAAGTTATGTGAAGGCGGGATCCGGAACAGGAGTTTTATACAGCAGCAGGAGAAAAGCAGGGTACTAAAACTTTCAAAATCGTCATACTATCGAAGTTTCTGAAAAATACCTCGTCTGGCATGCCATATGCAGTATGCACGTGTGGTCTGAAAAAATATATTTTCATCACTACGAAAACCATCAACTCGCAACGGAAACTGGTATAGCGGCTACGACCTACCTGTGCTGTTACTCGCCAGTCAAGTAGTACGTTGCGAACAATGTGGCTGTGGTACCCAACGACCACAAGTCTTCCTACAGCCCAGAACTTCGTCCTATAATGGTATTGGACCTTAGTTCAAACGAAATCTCAAAAAAACTAAATCCATGGAAAACGATCAGTAGTTTAAATCTAACTAGCGCTCGGCGGCAAATAAGTGGTCGAATAGGACGAAAAGTAGAACTTAGGTCCACAGCGCCTGTTACCTTCATCCTAATTTTTTCTCGTTTTTCTCGATTTAATGCCTCTGGCATATTATCCAATTTTTGAATTATGGACAGTATAGGATGATGATCTGTTTGTTAAGGAATTCTGTCACTTCGTGGCGCTAGTGTATATGCGTTTGGTAAACCTGGTATTTGGAAAATACCCTGGTATCTATAGGATTGTTGTTGGGCCGATAATAACTACACGGTTCAACTATCGGTAGACTACCAGTTGCCCTACGGATCCATAAATACCGTAGGAGAGGAAAACCTGAAAATTATTGTGGATATAACTTTGGTATAAGTTACCAAATCTCGGCTTTTTTTTGATATGGTATATTATTTATACAAAAAAAAAAAACAAAAAGTGAAAAAATGGCACATGTACTACTTTTGCTCTCAACGGCTCAGTTGCTTGTATGCGAATTGATCTATTGGTAATTGATATTACTGCAGGAAGATAATCACAGAATTTCCTCCATGAATAATCCAACCGAAGATAAATCTAAAGCGCTTGGTGGCGCTGGAAGTTTTGGAACGACTCAGTGAACAAGCCATCGATCTCTACTACGCTAGCTGAAATGTACACATGATGCTGCTCCTTCGTAAAAAACTCAAAAGCATTAGCAATCTCTTACGATTGCTTGAGGCTTGACACCGAAATACACAGTTTGCTCGGTCGGGCTTTGGTAATCTCGGTTACGATTGAAAATCATTTAACCAGATCACTGGAAATTTGCATTGTATTCGATACCTTCGCTTTCGGCCGAAAAAACACAACCCACAGTCCCGTCGATCCTTCCGTATATAGTTGCATAAAATGAATCAGTTCCTGTGAGGCTCCTTTTCGACTCTCAAAATCCTGTAATCAGGCAGAGAAATCAACGGGAATCCACCTCCGTAATCAAAAAAAAAAAAAATGCTTGTCTTCACCGTGTGCACCATGGGCAGGAAAATCAAACCATGGAAACTCAAATGTAGAAACGATCCGGTCGAAAACTACTTGACTTTACTAACCGCTCTCCTCCTAGTACAAAAATAACCAGGAACCAGCTCCGGTGGTACGGGAACGTTCATTATTATGCTTATTTATTTCTACAGTTTATCTAACCAAGATCTTAAGATATACAACAATATTCGAGTGTCAAGTTCATGAAATATTCGTTCTTTCATGCTTCTGTACGAATTCATACAAGGATTCGTTGACGTCAAACAAGTGTTCAAAACAAGCAAAAGTTCTAATACAGGCGGTGACGGGCTCATTATAACCAAGCGATGCGCGATGACAAGAGGCCTGCAGAAACCCAGTTGACCGTGATACATGAAAGTTTGTGCTTCGAGAAAAAAGCTTCGGTGAGTCAATTTCTTTAAGGAGAAATTTGACTATAAACACAGCTTAATGCAATCGACGACGGCACCCAGGTGTATCAACACCAGTCAAGAGGCAGCGGTCTAGATACGGAGGTAAGATAGCAGGATCACGACAGGGGAGATTGCGTAGTGCAATACGGACGAATCGTTTTTGAATACGCTCAATCCGCAAGATCCAAGTTAACTGGTGTGGAAAGCAGACCGGACGTACTAATAAACAGTTAAGCGCCTTTAGGCAATGCGGATCATTGAAAACACGGGCTACTTTCGATATGAAACCAAACTGGCGTGTAGCTTTTGAAATCATCGTTTTTCCCCTTGTAGGAGCTTATGACCACTGCTATCATTAGTTAGATATATTGTGGTATACTCCGCGTTAATATATATGCGCTGTCAGTTCGTTCCATCACTATGGGTATCAGTGACAGTCGCCCTAGGACTTTGCATTTCCCCCAAGAAGGAATGCCCTCTTTGATAAAGTTCATTACCTTTGTTAGTTCAGCATTCCATACCTCGTTAGGCGTAAGGACACCTTTTCCAAAAATACGCTATCTTTGCTGAAATAATGCGCCGCATTGGCACAGTAGGTGTTCCGCAGTTTCAACTTCAAGATTACAGAAGCGACATATGTCTTCTGTCAGTTTACCTATTTTTTACGGTGATACCTACTCGGACAGTGTCCAGTCAGTAGGCCAGTCAACGTACTCAGATAAGCTTCATTTGTACTGAGGAGGTTGCGGGTGATTCTATAACAAGGTGTAATGAATAGTTTAGATTGTCTTGCATTGGAGGTAGCCCTCCAGTTGGCACCAATCATCATTGCTTCCCAGCCTCTGAGCTCTGATTTCAGGCAGGATGTAGAAACCCCACAGAATGGCTCCGGTCCGACGAATGCAGTTGAAGAGCCAATTCTTGCTAAGAGATCGGCTTGTTCATTTCCTTCTATACCATAGTGACCAGGCATCCAGTATAGATTTACATAGTTTGTTACAGTTAGTTGTCGTAGGGATAAAATACAATCCCAAACTAACTTTGACTGGCATGCGTAGGCTTTGAGTGCATTAAGAGCTGCTTGACTATCAGACAAAATACAGATATTGGCATATCTATATTTTCTAGCCAAACAAATATTTGTGCATGTTAGGATAGCATTTATTTCAGCTTGGAAGACTGTGGGCCACTGTCCCATTGGAATTGATATATTAATTCCTGGTCCAATAACTCCAGCACCAGTAGACTCACCCATTTCAGAGCCATCTGTGAAAAACAAGAGTGATCCTGGGCGAGTTTTAGGACCCCCTTCTTCCCATTCGCTGCGAGAGGATTCAATCACTTTGAAGGGAATATTAAAGTTAGTCTTGGATTCCATCCAGTCTTCATACATTGTTACTAAGTTGTTCAGTTGAAAATCTTCAAGGATTCGTAAGTGTCCTTCTAGATCCCCTTCCTGAAGAAGTTTAACGCGTTTGAGTCTGAGAGCACCTTTTTCCGCTTCAAGTTGCACATATTGATGCAAAAGTAGAAGATACAAAAGAGCTTCTAAGGCTTTGAATGGTGCGCTGGCCAATGCTCCAGTTATTGATAGGCATGCCAGACGTTGTAGCTTATCCAGCTTTTTCTGAGTTGATGTTTGTGTAGTTATCGTTGCGTGATGTAGGTGGAATATTAGTTTAGTGACAAGAAGAACACCTAGATATTTTACATGATCGACCCTCTTTAGTTCCGGTTTTAAAATACGATGGAAATTATAACTTCGCGATTGGTTATACTAACCATGAGCCAGTTCTTTCGAAATCAGCTAGTAAACATATTCAAAAATTTTTTGTAGACGATGGCAGTCTTCGATAGTTCGAACGGCCAGAAACATTCCAAGTCATCTGCATACACCAGCTTGCAACCATCGCCTAGCAGCAATGACACGTCATTGAAAAGAAAATGCAAATAACAAGGGCCCCATTTTGCTTCCTTGAGGAATTCCTGACTTGTTATTAAATTGCGATGAAATCTTCTTCCTAAATACGAGCTTAGCCATTTCCCGAATTGGTGGAAGGCGCCTAGGAGCGAGATTTTACACAAAAGTGTTAAATGCCTCAAATGTTATTTCTGCTGCTCATCTGCATCCAATTGTCCTCACCATAAAAAAATAGTAATCAATTAGGGAGATCGAACACACGGTAACATTTTACTAGACTGCCAAGAACTGATAACTCTACCTATTTGCAGCGTGCTCTAATTTTATTTGTTAGTTTGTAAAGTTTTCGCTCAATAATTTAGCATTCGTGTCTTTGATGTACTCCCGTAAGGGCCTTACTGAATTTGCTTAAATTCCTGCCAATTTACGGTCTGTTAACTCCTGGTGAGTTTTGTTTATTTTTTTCCTCGCACTTTGTATTTTATACGGACTAGTTAGTGCCTAAAAATTTTATTTCTTATTTCCAGTATTCTAAAAGGATTTAAAAGTTTCAATTTCAGGTTTTTTCTAATTTGTTTTGTATTTCAAATTGCGCAGGGTTACATAGGTTTTGCTTCAGAGCTTAAACTGGAAAGCCAGTAAGCCAACATAGAAGCGACGAAACCGGCGAGCAATTTTTCTGCGAACTTTGACACACTTTTGCATACACTAGAGGCTACTAAATTCACACACATGATTAAAAAGACTACAATCTTTTTAGGCAACTATTTTGAGCCTCGGGTCAATATTTTTCGTTTTTATCGATCAGCGTTATAATTGCTCTAATTTTTTTATATGCTGATTCTTTTTCTTCTTAACCCCACTTTCTAGTGTCTTGATCGAATGTGGAAATGTCTACTCAATACTATTTTTGTTTTAGCTCTTTTTATTGTTATTACTTTTTTTGATTGGTTTCTGTTTATTAGCACCCAACGAACCGAAAAAACCGCCTTCCTTCCCCAAACTGCACACGGCTATGGTCTGCAGTGCTGGATTATGATCTGCGAAGCTCACCAAAAAAAATTAGCACCCACCTGCCAATGAGATAATGTGTTTCAGTACCAAACCGTGAGGTGTGAACTGATACCGTTAAAAAGTTTCGTTTCAAAATAAATTAAATTGATATGACACCAATAAAACAAAATATGCTAAAAATAAACACTGAATGTGACATTTTCTTTCAAGTTTTATCATAAAAATAAATCACCAGCGTCACTCAACGAATGATAAAAAGGCCTCGGCTTATTTCACGGACTAAAATGATATCCTTGTCTTCCATTTTGCGCCCTCGAGGGTTAATGTTGAAACCGCTTTCACCCGCAGAAGAAGATGCGGAACACCGCCGATGCAATTGATCTCTGGCATTGTTAAACTATCCAGTTTCAATCACATGCAGCAATTATCGCCACATACAACAGAGATGAGTCCCCCTCCCGGCCACCCGCGCGAATCAGTCGGTTCGGATGCGCTGAAGAGCTGGTGAAATCAACCGAATGGAACGAGGCGGAATCTTAAATGGTGATGGTGAGGTGAGTCAAACGCCAAACAAAAGTGAAATGAGATATATAATTAATAGATAGATTTGTGCAATTTAAAAATTTCAATTGCAAAATGCGTTTGAAATATTAGTGGAGAAACAAAGAAAAAAAATCACAGGAGGGTTGTGTGCTAAGCCACGACCGCAAGGTTGAAGTAGAATACTTTTACAAGAAAGATAACTTGGCTGCTTGCGTGTCAGTCATTTCGAAATCGGATTTGTTTCGTATATACCGCTTGTTAAGCACAGTATCAACAAATCGTAATAAACATCACACTGCTGTGCATTTGCAGCAGCATCAAACTTCAGTTGCATGATATAACTGGAAAAATAGGTGTGGCTAAATTGTTTCCAGTTATACCATTCTACAACGTTCGAAAAATTTTATTTCCTATGGCGTAATACTCATGTACGAAAAATACATCTCATTCATTTCAGTTTATTTTCAGTTCCTACAGATTTTCTCAGTTTCGCAACACAGATATACAAAAACGATTTCTTGTGGACATTATTTCGAGCCGGACCGATAGAGCTCTCATTAAGGCAATTCATTAAGCTATAATATGTATTGTGTCGTTTTGTGCGGCTTGGAAGAAGAAAATGTTCCCGTCCCCGTGTCGCATGGAAGTAAATTGTTGCGTGTTTGATATTGCCGATGGTAGACATGAGTATAAAGGTCGAAATTCTGCTGTGATGTATAACCATAACCGTTTTCTTCAAGGCGCTACATCCTTGTTAATGAAGTGTTGTGAATTTTCTAAAACAGACTCAGCATCGTGAGCAGAACGTACCGAAATTTTCTGTTTGAAATCGGATTTGTTTCGTATATACCGCTTGTTATGCACAGTATCAACAAATCGTAATAAACATCACATTATTGTGCATTTGCCAGCATCAAACCTCAGTTGCAGTTTATTAATAACCATTCACTATGCTCTTCCAAAAACATTTAGTAGCCTTGAAAAAGGCCGATTGCTGCAATTGCAATTTTCATTCAATTATTGCATAAATGCTTCATGGTCAGATATACCCGCTGCAACTGCTACGCTATTCGTAGCCATGCCACAGTTGTGGCCGCTATACGCTGCCATTGGTATCCGCTGTCCCTGCATCAGCTGGTCCAGCTGCTATCGATGCTGAGATCCGCTGCAACTAGTGCGGTATCCATTGCTACTCCACAGCTGTGCTGTGGTCGCTATCCGCTAACGCTGATATCCACTGCTCTGCTACTGCTGCTGCTAAGGGATGACTGCTGTTGTCGCTGTCTAGAACTATTATGAGCGGCTTCGGCTAAAACAGGCTCTTATATAGGCCAAATAGCATATTATTTTAAACTGCAAGGTATATAATTATGTCGACCGTGCTTGGGAAGCAATCATATAACGACCAACCAGAGGTTGAATTTTTCGTTTAGACAAGGCTTGACTATTTCCAATAGTACAATAGTTTGAATAATAAAATTACAATTCTCTTCATTTGGGAAGAATCTTGGAAGATTTTCCAATCTATTGCTGCCAGAACGAAGGAAATCCATCGAATACTAACCGATTTATTAGCATTTGAAATTGGACATATTTTTCACTTTTTTCGGTTTTAGATTTTCATTTCACATACCTATGTAGCCGAACTTCCTGAGAGAAGTATTCTACTTCAAAAATGTTGGACTTCTTCGGTTCAGTGTGCAATCTCTCACGTGCTGGCTGGCGATGAAAAGCATGCACGATCGTACCTACAGAGGCTGTGCATTGCAATTTGTTCGCCATTCATTGCAAGCTTCTTGCGGGGCCATGAGAAAATTCTACACCACACCGTATGATGCTGCTGTGGGCTTTTCGGTTGGTGGAGGAAATAGTTTCATTTTTTTTCTATGTGGCTTTGACCAGGTCGCTCTCACCGATTGTGCGGCCTGTTTGAGATGAAAAGCGTCAATTTACGTGTATGCAGCGAAGAGCTACAATTGCAGCAATTGCTTTGAATGCTGTTTTTATGCGGCTGTTAGCCAGTGGAGGGTGTCGATTTAGAACTATAAAGAAAATGAAACTACTTATTATGACGCTTGATTAATATAAAGATGAACGGTGGATTATTGGTGTGGTGCAATATTTTGAGCCCATCAACATGTTTTTAACACTAACAATAATGATGTTGATGCCAATGTACAGAGCCACAATTTGCGACTTGATAACTTTCGCAATACATGTTCTGCCTTCGTTTTGAAAGTAGATGTAGATCGTGCTACGCCATTCTACCCGTACACAGATCTACAATAATAAAAAGTTATCTTTTGAGAAACAACAAATGCTTGCCATCACTTGAATTGTGAACATTAAAACTGCAAAGTCATACTAAAGCTACACATCAGCATGGGCCGTTCCTCCGGGGAAGATGGATGCTGACGGTGTGCTCAATCGAATCTGATTTTCCCACGCACACCGTAAACCACGCTGCTGGTAATTACTATTTCTATCATTGAAATGAACGCCCCCAATCATACATATATTTTTGTTAAACTGGAAGCCGCGCGACCTTCGCCATCTTCGTAAGGGACTGACAATTTACGTCTCGTTCACTCGGTGGCCCCCGGCGTTGGATGAAGCTGTGTATCGCATAGATAGGCCAAATGATACACGGAAATGATTAGCTGGCAAGAGAGCGAAATTCGAATTAATAGCTACGCATCGGTTATGGAAAGATACTGCAAGGCCGACCAGCTTCTTTTCCGTTTCAACTTCCGAGGGCACAGGTGGAATGGTTTATTTTTGTATTCAGATTAACGAACACAACAAAAAATTCTAATTTGATCAGACGGTCACCGTCCCTTCAGCATCTGACTGACCTACTAAGGCGTAATTAGTGAACTGGAATAATAAAATTGATCGATGGTTTTTTTGTGATGATGAAGGGTCGCAAGGTCGTATTAATTTCCAATTCTAATAACAAGCGTCAAGAGGGTGTATCGTAACAGAGTTCCTATAGAATGGTATTTTGAGCAAAAAGTGAATATGGTAGTACCTCAAATGGTATAGTGCTTTTGAAAAGAAGAGGCTCCTGAGCAAAATCATTTCAAATCGCCTAGAAATACGCGAAAATTTAATCGACCATTTTTGATTTGAATGAAACTTTGCACACGTATTTGGCTTAGCAAACTGAGCATTTTTCACAGGTGGAGAGATTTTTTACACCCATGAGTTACATTCTAAAAGGGCGTATGCCTTTTGGCATAGGTTTTATTCGAAGCATTGTAGCCCAGAAACCGTTTTTTTTTTTTCTTCACATAAAGCCCAGAAACCGTTGATTGTATAGAAAAATTGTCTGAGAATGAGTTGTAGGGAATTGAAAATGCACCATAAAAAAATATACACTGTAAAAATTTTTTTTGACCAAAAAAAATTAAAAATAAACATTAAATTTCAATTAAAAAAAAAGAGTTGAATTTTTTTTTATTTTTTTTTAAAGAAACTTGACGTTAATACACAACTTTCAAAAAAAAGTCCAGGATGGAGAAATGAAAAATAATTTTTTATGGTAGATTAATTTTTTTATAAAAATTCTAATTTAAACATTTTTCAAAATATTTGTATTCTGATGATTTTAAAAGATGCAAAGAGTCATTTAAAACCAAAAAGCACTTAGTAGTAAACATTCTAAAGGCATTGGTTTTCGAGTTATTTCTAATTTAAGCTCGAAAAATTATATTATTTAGGAAAATACACGTTTCTCTTAATTTGTCCATGGTTCTCCAGAAAAAAACATACGTTCATTGGAATGCTTGCTCAAAAATAAACAATTCATTCTTCGACAACAAAACGATTGGGCGAACAGTTCTCAAGAAAAGAGTTAAATGTTCTAAGTGATATAAATATATATAAGAATCAGATATATATATATATATATATATATATATATATATATATATATATATATATATATATATATATATATATATATATATATATATATATATATATATATATATATAGCCTATATCTATATCTATATATATATATATATATATATATATATATATATATATATATATATATATATATATATATATATATATATATATATATATATATATATATATATATATATATATATATATATATATATATATATATATATATATATATATATATATATATATATATATATATATATATATATATATATAGATATATATATATATAGCCCACCTTATATTTTATATACAACATAAGTAAATCATCTTTTGAAAACAGCTTCGTTTGTATCTTATTTTCTGAAATCGGAACAAAAGAGTAATACTTTTGTGTGGCAGCTATTATTATAGATTTTTTGAAAATATTGCTCCATTATGTTACTCCTTGTTCATATTCTTTATATGATACCCAACTAAATGACATTTTTGATGAATTTTTATTACAATCATACAATTCTTTTGCGTTTTGTAATGGGATGTTCATGTTCTTTAGCTAAACTTGCATTTCCTGCCATTCGTTTTAATATGCCACCAATTGCATCGCATGGGCCTTTACCATGAGAAGTCGCAAAAAATGCCACTCTGCATCGACGTTATATTTTGTTGCAAAGTTTTTTCTATTTTTATATTGTGAGGCAGCTCCATCAGACATTAATATCGCTTTTTTCCACTCTATTGTTGTTTTCAAAAAACTCATTAATTTGGCAATGAACACCTGAACCGCAACAGTATCATGATGGAGTACTTCCGATATTATGATGAAGCTGATATTCTTAAGTGTTCCAGATTCTGAATAGTAAACAACGAAGGGATGAATGGTGACTTGACTATCATTCCAATAACTACACGAATCACAAATTGATAAAGACGTATCAAAATGAGCTTGACTGTAAAATATTTTTAATTTTGCAATAACGTTTTCGTTTAATTTGCGTAAGCTTGATGAGCACTGATGATCAGGAAAGGGTTTACAGCATTTGGGCTTGGTGTATTCCATTTTCACTTTATTCATCTTCACAAAATGCAAACTGTTACTTACACATCTGGAATAGTGCAATCGTATTTATATACGAAAACAGATATTATAGGTGACCCAGTAGTTATTGGTTGCGTACTTTACAAACAGTTATTGTTAGTAAACAAGTAGGTAGTGTTGCACGACAAACATATTATTTTATAAAACATTTTTATGAAACATTCGAACAAACTTATCATGTATATAAAATATAAGGAGAAACTAGTTCTGTAAAGTATCTATGTCATAAAAAATATGTTCCTAAGATAATAAAACTCGAAAACAAATATTTGATTCTTATATATATTTATATCACTTAGAACATTTAACTCTTTTCTTGATAACCGTTCGCCTAATCGTTTTGTTGTCAAAGAATGAATTGTTTATTTTTGATGAGGCATTCCAATGAACGTATGGTTTTTGCTGGAGAACCAAGGACAAATAAAAAAAGTGTATTTTCCGAAATATTAATAATTTATTGGGTTGGTAAAAGGTTGGACACGTGTAACTTGAGACCCTAATGTGGCCATTCACCTCTGTCCAGCAACTCCTATCCCAACCTCCACGTGGTGCCGACCGGAATACGAGTAACCTTAGCGGAGCTCGGGTAACCAACCCCGGTGGAAACTATGGTCGTATGCTGACTGGGAAGGGGGTCGTACGCGGCTGTATCCCCATAGGGGTGGCGTACAACAGCGTCTGACCCGGAGCGGGCGGCTGAATAATGGAATGCTGTATCCCGCCAGCTACACCTAAGATGGCAGCCCCATCAGCAGGATGTAGGTATCGCGACCCTGGTAAGGTAGCATACCGAAACCTTTCATCAACCACGAACAACGAATTTTGAAATACGGAACGGATCAATCGGCAAAGACCTAGGCTACGAACACGGAAAAAGATTAAGGTAAACGATTGGAAATTGGGTACTTGGAACGTCCGATCTCTCAATGAACCGGCGCGGGCTGGCTTGCTTGCTCGAGAACTACAGTGGCAGGGAGTCGAGATCGCAGCGATTCAGGAGGTTCGGTGGCCAAATTCCGGAGAAAGGGAATTCCGTGCAGTAGACCCTATTGCACGCACTTCTTTAAAGTACCACATCTACTACAGTGGCGGCAAAGCAGCGGAACGGGGCGTCGGTTTCGTAGTGCTGGGAAATAGATGACCGTAGATGACCGTATATGCGTGTTTAGGGCAAATTCTTCAACTACAGTTTAATCAACACCTACGCACCGACAAACGACAAATCCGATGAAGTCAAAGATGAGTTCTATGACAAGCTTGAGCGAATCTATGACGAGTGCCCAAAACACGACGTAAAAGTCGTCATCGGAGACGCAAACGCACAGGTTGGGAGGGAGGAATTATTCCGTCCGGTCATTGGAAGGCATAGCCTCCACTCGTCAACCAATGAAAACGGCCTGAGGCTGATAAACTTTGCCGCGGCCAGAGGAATGGCCAAATGTAGCTCCTATTTTCCACGTTTGAATATTCGGAAACACACCTGGAGGCATCCAAATGGAGAAGCCTGCTCCCAGATCGATCACGTACTGATTGACGGTCGGCACTTTTCGGATGTTACTGATGTTAGGTCTTTTCGGGGACCAAACATTGACTCTGACCATTATCTCGTCGTTTGTAAGATCCGCGCACGGTTGTCGAACGTGCTGAAATCTTGCACAGAGAGGACGACGCGTTTCAACATTCAGCGGTTGAAAGCTGATGGCGTGGCAGCAGAATACGCCAGAGAGCTGGATCAACGGATCGCAGAACAGCAGGAGGAAGGAGTGGAAGACATAAATGGGCTGTGGAGCAGTATTCACGGCGCCATCGAAACGACTGCGAGAGAGGTGGTAGGTACGACGCGTGGTAGACAGCCTAACGGCTGGTTCGATGCCGAGTGCCAGAGAGCGACAGATGAGAAGAACCGTGCCAGGAGCCGCATGCTCACTGCGGCTACGCGTCAGAACAACATTTTCACCCTGCGCCAGATCCTCGATAAGTTCCGGGAGTACAACTTACCGACACACCATCTGTTTGTGGACTTCAGGGCGGCATACGACTCAGTGAAAAGAAACGAGCTGTGGCAGATCATGCTGGAACACGGCTTCCCTACGAAACTAATAAAGCTGAGTCGTATGACACTGGAGGGATCAAAATCGTGCGTGCGGATAGCTGGCGAGACATCAGCCGCTCTCGTAACGTTGGATGGACTGAAGCAGGGGGATGCGCTCTCCAACCTGCTGTTTAACATCGCTCTTGAGGGTGCAGTACGAAGAGCAAACGTCGAAAGAAACGGTACGATCATCACGAAATCTCACATGCTTCTTGGTTTTGCGGACGACGTCGATATCATCGGTATCAACCGTAAGGCCGTGGAGGAGGCTTTCGTACCTTTTAAGAGAGAAGCAGCGAGATTGGGACTTGTCATTAACTCTGCCAAAACGAAGAACATGGTAGCTGGCAGAGAGCGTGGGAGTCCCCGTGGTGTTGGTGCTGAGGTGGAGATAGATAGGGAACGATTTGAAGTGGTTGACGAATTCGTTTATCTTGGTACGCTTGTGACATGTGACAACGTTATGAGCCGTGAAGTGAAACGACGAGTTGCAGCTGCGAACAGGGCTTGCTACGGACTGCGTAACCGTAGTTTGCAAACTCGCACAAAACTAGCGCTGTATAGGACGCTGATACTCCCGGTGGCCCTTTACGGACATGAAGCATGGACGCTGAAGGAAGCTTATCGACGAGTGCTCGGAGTTTTTGAGCGTAAAGTTCTGCGATCGATACTTGGCGGTAAACTGGAAGATGGAGTGTGACGCAGACGCATGAATTACGAGTTGTACCAGGTATACAAACATGCTGATATAGTGAAGGTAATACAGCGAGGCAGGCTTCAGTGGGCTGGACATGTAGCCAGGATGCCTGACGAGAGAGCCGCCAAAACTATCTTCAGTAGAGAACCGGGAAGAGGCCGTCGACTCCGTGGTAGGCCTCGCACGCGGTGGATGTGCGCGGTGAAAGAAGATGCACGATCTGCTGGTGTACGGGGAGACTGGAGAACGGCTGCCCAAGACAGAAGAAGCTGGACATCTCTAATTCGTTCGGCCCTGGACCGGTGAACGGTCCGTTAGCCGAAAAAGTAAAGTAAAAGTAAGTAATAATTTATTGAGCTTAAATTTAAAATAACTCGAAAACCGATGCCTTTAGAATGTTTACTACCAAGAGCTTTTTGATTCAAAATGACTCTCTGCATCTTTTAAGGTCATCAGAATACAAATATTTTGAAAAATGTTTAAATTAAAATTTTTATAAAAAAATTAATCTACCATAAAAAATTATTTTTCATTTCTCCATCCTGGACTTTTTTTCAAAGTTGCGTATTAACGTCAAGTTTCTTTAAAAAAAAAATAAAAAAAACTCAACTCTTTTTTTTTCAAATTGAAATTTAATGTTTATTTTTAATTTTTTTTGGTCGGAAAAAAAGTTTTTTTTACAGTGTATATTTATTTTATGGTGCATTTTTAATTCCCTACAACTCATTCTCAGACAGTTTTTCTATACAACCAACGGTTTCTGGGCTACAATGCTTCGAATAAAACCTATGCCAAAAGGCATACGCCCTTTTAGAATGTAACTCATGGGTGTGAAAAATCGCTCCATCTGTGGAAAATGCTCAGTTTGCTAAGCCAAATACGTGTGCAAAGTTTTATTCAAATCAAAAATGGTCGATATTCGACCATCGGTGATTTGGCACGATCTTGCTCTCCTACAGTTTTTCGTTACTTGTATGATTCTCACCATTTTATTTTACTTATTTTGAAAAATAATATTCAATGAAATACGAAGAAATAAATGGATTTCTCGCCAACCAGATCAGATGTTGATAGCACTCTCTTAGAATTCGAAGAAACTTTGTGGGAGTGTAGACCTTACTAAACCAAGAAGATTTGCATACTTTTTTTAATCAAAAAGTATCAAGTTTAACGTGTGAAAAGATTTGAAGTTTTTTTTTAATTCGATTTATCTTAATAATGACAAGAGATAGAGAAAAGTTGCCAATAGATGACTGCTAGGGGATTACCTGAACTTTAGAATTACTGAAAAAAATGGTTTAAGATTTTACAATGGAAAATAAATAAATTTGGAAACTGAGAGTGACTTTGAAAAATCGGTTATTTCAGAAGGAGATTTTTGTCAGTAGAGGAAAATACGTTGAATGCGATCATATATGTAGTTCCTACCCGTCTTTTTCAGCTATTTCCGAATTATTCTTTGTTCGGTCGACTGATTGCACAAATACCGATTTAGAACAACAGACAGCAAGAATGCTGTTGGGACTGCGCACAAGTGTGCGAATTAAGACAGAATCAAACCTTCAGACAATAGAATGCTATTGGGCCACACACAGGGGCGGCTTATTTCAGTGAAATGCTAAATTTACTACACAATCTGGACTTAAACCAACATATCATAGGCAAGCTGTTGGGGCCATGCACAAATGTGCCTAAAATAAAAAAAAAATATTCGCCTTACAATCAACAACAAACAGTGAATGTTAAAGCCATGCACAAGTGTGTTTGTTTACAGAATATCAAAAGTGTAACAGCTGAACTGTCAGCACGGCCGCGATAAAATTACGGGAAAAAAATCGTTCTGCTTATTTTCTAGTTTTTTTTCGAAGAAACTCCGTACCATTCGAGATGATCCGTCGCGTGTGAAAAAAAAGCATTTAATTCTTTAAATTTTTGGATCGGCGAAAAGTAAAGTCTATTTTACGCGGGTTGCTTGCTCCCATTACTCAAAAATGGTAAGAGATGTCGATCTCATTCCAATCATCTTTTCCGTTTTAGGCCACCAGTAATCATATATCAGTTTTCAAAAAAATTCACAATTTTTGGTGAAAATACTCAAAATTTAAAATATTGCATCTTGGTCTCTAGATTGACCACTATCATATTCAAACGAGGTTAAAAAAATTTAGGGCGGTTTTCTTCGTTATATCTGCAACTCATAAAAGTCTCGCAAATATTGTCGAACATATACTAATCATGACAAATTCAATCGTTTTATTATTTCTACCGATCCAATAGTTAACACTTATTTTGAGCTTGAGCTTTAGCTTGAGCTTGATTGATCACCACCGGTTGCCACTTCGTTACTGATCAGGATCGATTGGAGTTGTAAATCGAATTTAGTGATTCCTGCTTGGGATTTAGCTTTTCGATGTGCATCTCCAATAACCCCTGCATGCTGATCAGTACCGACGCCTGCCGGTCCAGAACGTAGATCAAAGGAAGGAAGGAAAGGGGTGTTAGTTCGATACTTGTTGTTACTAGAGGCCGGATATACTCCTGCACACTCCACAAGCATCACGGGTATAGGAATTTTGTGTTAGTTGTTTGCCGCGTTTCTTCTCTACATACGATAAAACTCTTGGCGGTTTTTATGGGCCCTCGTCCACTAAGATATTTTTCGCGAACCTATCTTCTATGTATCAAAGACGTTTTGTTTCATTGATTAAGGATTTGAGGAGTACGACGGGAATAACGAGCTTTGTACTAATGGAGGAACTGACCGACTCTTCTAATTTTGAACCCGACGTGCACGCACTTTCCCGAGGTAAGTGGTGCGATCTTTGATATATGAAGTCACGAAAGCGCGCCAGGTGCCAACATGTTTGAAACCTCATCATATTTGCAGTGACGAGATACAAGCGAATCGTGGAGGTTAAGTAATTTCGGTTACCTTACGTATCGTACGACTCTACGCGTTTCTGCTCATGAACACCTTAATTTACCCATTCACGAATCAATGAGTAGCTTTATTTCGTAAGACGTTAAACATTATTCGGAAACTGTAAGCCGACCGCAATTTTAGAGGATATAAGATCTACAAAGCGTTTTTCTCTTGTGATATAATTTGGAATGAGCTAAGTATCCTAATGAATTCAAAAACTGGCAAATTTACATGCATCCAAAGCCCATTAAATTAAAAAAAAAAAATTGCATGGTTTTTTTTTAAATGCCAAAATTGTCATTATCGGAATCCGACCGGCATAGGCTCGTAACACGCAGACTTACGAGACATCAGATAATCACTTAAAAATTTAATATATGTAACAGTATTTTTCAAAAGCTAGAAAAATCATGAAACTTGACGAAATACCCACAACCTTTGCCTTGTTTTGAGTTTGCTGAATGATGAAAATATCATAAAGATATGAGAAGCGCAGATTATACCATGGCATTCTTATATTTGAGAGGTAAATTTCAAGAAAGGTAGCAGGATTGATTTTTTTTATGTTTCATGCCACATTGCTGCCAAATGTGCCAGATATGCTTTAGAAAGATCTTCAATAATTCAAAATTAGAAAGAATCTGCTTAAGATCCAAAAGAAAAACTGCAAATATCTGCATTTGAATGTATATAAATATATAACCTGTGATCTGCGGACAAATCCACACAGCTAGCAAGCGGATGTTGTTTGCAACTGCTGCTCAAAAAAAAACCTCTCATCTAGCACGCTACGAAAGCAAAATCTGCAACGCAACGCACACCAACATCAGTCACTTCTAGCGAACCTATACATTAGAGAAATGACAAGACACTCACCGTTAAGGCTACTGTCAACATCAAAACGGATAACGGCAATGCAAAATGATACAACTCGCCCGTTTTGATGTTGACAGTTGTCTTAACGGTGAGTGTCTTGTCATTTCTCTAATGTATAGGTTCGCTAGTCACTTCACACAACACCCTCACGCATTCATTAGATCATAGTGAACCTGTATGTCAGAGAACCAACAAGGCACCCACCGTCAAGGCAACCGTCAACATCAAAACAGGCGAGCTGTACAATTTTTGGTGTGGCAGCCGCCCCATCGGCGTGCGCCCCGCCGATCTTTCAACTAGAGATGGTCGGGTTTCGGGTTTTCAAACCCGAAACCCGAGCCCGACCCGTACCCGACGGGTTCGATTTTTTGAAAGTGTCGGGTACGGGTCGGGTTCGGGTTTTGTGCAAAATATATTTTCGGGTACGGGTCGGGTACGGGTTTGAAAATGTCGGGTTCAGGTCGGGTTTGGGTATGAAAACCCGAAACCCGACTATAAAATCTATGAAATCTCGGGTTCGGGTCGGGTTCGGGTTTAACAATTTCGGGTTCGGGTTTCAAAGAAATAAAATTTTCGGGTTCGGGTCGGGTTCGGGTTTGAACAAAAAAAAAAGTTTCGGGTTCGGGTCGGGCTCGGGTTTCGACCGAAAAAAAAAATCGGGTTCGGGTCGGGTACGGGTTTAAAAAACATCAAACCCGACCATCTCTACTTTCAACACACAGGCTCACTAATTAGATTACAAGGCCAGTTCGTCTGTGTATCTCTCACGTAATTCTTACAACCACACGGATACATATTCTGATTTCTCTTGAGCAAAGCTCGCATTCAGAACCTTTCCACACAGGGGAATACGGAGCAAGATGAGGTACCAAAAGAACATCTCCGTTATGTTTAGTAAGGCTTATAAAAGCGATTTTTGATGTGATTGTGTAGTGTATGATTTGGTCAGCATGATTTCACCGAACCGCTATCCGTCTGTAAGTCACCTTGCTCCGTTTTCCCCTAACCATTATAAAAATGCAAAAAGTTCAAGATCCATAGTACTTATCCTATCCACTTCTGCCTCCTTGGTAGCCACTATTTAACGTCGGTTTTAGTCTGCTCTGCTCTGACAACTTCAGTACAGGCATCATACCGTTATCGCCTCGTATCAGACATTCACGCCTTTCTTCCCCAATAGTTAACACTTATTTTGAAAAGATAAAAAGTAATTGTAAGAAACTTCCAGATAAAGTAATATTTCTATTGAAAAAAACAATTGTTGAATCAGGGAGAGCTTATGAGGAAGATGAACACAGTTATAAAGATTAAGAAAAAAGAGAAAGACGATGACTGTTTTGATTTGTAATTAGTTTGTATTACTAAAGTTGTTTTAGATTTAATACAAAAATCAGTTAAATTTTTATTTGGTTTGGGGTCGTCCAAAAATTATGTAATCTTTTTCAATGAGGAGGACGTCTAGTGGCGTTGCTTGTGGTGAAAGATCATATAATTTTATTTGATGAAAACGTAAGGGGAAGTGCAAAAAAAAATAATTAAAAATTGGATTACATGGAGCACGACGGCCCCAAATTAATAATGGACGCCGGATTCATGTTCAGCACTCCAAAATTATGTAGATACCATGGTTCTGTCGCATTTATCGATACTTTTTGACGTTGACTAACGTCTATATCGAAGTTAGGCGCCTGAATTTGAAAATCTAGTAATTCAACCAGGGAAAACCAGGGAAAAGTGGTCACGTTTTGAACGCTTATTTTGCAGTCATCTATAATCAGGTTTTCGAGGTTTTGGCATCAATCGATCAGAATTTCTTTTACGGTTAAATTTATGTAACGAAAACAAACTATTTTTTGAGATACACTATTGAAAAATTAATGAATAATTAATATCGATTGTCTACCGTGCAGCCTATCACTACCTCCCTTCCCAAGCACAGTCGACACTAACGGATACAATCGATCTGACTTTGTTGTTATTGTTGTTGTCACTTTCTGTTTCCGATGTTTTTTTGCGTTCCTTGTCAATCCATTATCTACTTAGCCCCTCCTTCTTTCTAACTAACTGACGAAGCCTTGGTATAAAAGGTACCGTTCGAACATTTCACCCCATCAGTTTCATTACTAAACCGTACCGATTACATACGGACGCCAGGTGTTAGCAGCTGAAAGGAGGAAAGACAAAAGAGTACCGGTCATCTCGTGCCGGTTTCACCCGTAATGCTGGTGGCTGTTAGTAGTACATGGCTACTACAAAATACTAAAATGGCTGGAATTCTGGACGGACTACCCAGAAAACAAGAATATAATCGGCAACTGGCACCTTTTGGTGCCTCGAAGTTTTGTAATAGGAGCGTTGCAATTCCCTCTACTATTTGTTTTAATGGAATATAAGAATACGGTAGTCAACGTCATGCGGTCGTGTCTTGAATACCACTCTCCTACTATTTTGCTTGGCCAGCCTTTGCATAAAGTCGCCCCACTGCACAATGCACAAAGGTCCTGAAACCAAATTTAGGGGGAAATTTGGGTCTAGAGCTCTATAGAAACATTTCAGAGAAAAACTTTTTTCTACAAAGTTGTTACATATGATAAAGTGCTTATTGAAAAATTATCAAAAATTAGGGTGACCAACATTTTCGATGCAATCAAGTATCTAACTTTGTTATCTTTATAGATAGAAGAAAAACTTGTTCTGCAATGTTATAGCTTCATTTATTTTAAGTGACTTTGTAGAGAAAAGTTTTTCTCTATCTTTGAAAACAACCGATTTATATTGAAAAAACAAAAAACACATTTTGTGCTCTAACTTTTTTATTTCAAGTTTCATCTCAAAATTGTCTCTAAATGACTTTCAGAGCGTTTTAAGAGAAACAATTTGCAATGCTGACATCGTGAATATCTCAATTTTACTCAAAGTTATTGATATTTTTCATCAAAAAATATTCGTTTTTCATTTGTATGTCATTCTTTTTGGGGCAAACATAAAAAATATCTCTTGGTCTCATTTTGAAGGGCATACTTGACTCTTTAAATGGAGGAATTTTTAAAAATATTTTATTTTTTAAATTTGAGTGAGTTCAATTTAAAAACAAGACAAAAATTTCAATAATTTTATACATTATGCATATAAAAGCACCCAGATTTATTTTTTTGGGATCGTTATTTTTCTTAAAACTAGGAATAATTACCTTCAATTTGATCTAGAAAGATTGAAAATCGTTCAACTGATTCAAAAGTTTTGAATTTTTTAAAATTAAATACACTAAGGTCGCTTTTTATGCGTTTTTTACGCGGGTTTTTTTACGCGGTTTTTTTTAACGCGGATTCCGGAATCTACGCGGTTTTTTCTACGCGGATTCCGGAATTTACGCGGTATTTTTTTTGTGCGGATTTCAGTTTCCCTTCACTCGGAATGCAGAATTAGCGCTGGTTTTTTTACGCGGATTCCGGAATTTGCGCGGTTTTTTACGCGGGTTCCGAAATTTACGCGGATTCCGGAATTTACGCGGTTTTTTTTACGCGGAACGTATCCCCCGCGTAAAATGCGACTTTAGTGTACATCGAACACAGTCGTTTTTTATGCTTATCCTATTTCGAAGTTGGTAACGCAAAGTGCTTCAATTGTGCTCAAAATCGCAGGGATGGATCTATGTTGACAACAATCAAACCTGCATTGTTTCGTTGGGTTGTTAGGGGGACTAGCTCCGAAATAGGGTGACCATGAAAACGGCTATATTTGATGTATTTTATTACAAAAAAATCATAACTTTTGAACCAGTTGATAGATTTTCGATCTTTTTGGGTCAAATTAGAGGTAATTTCTTCTATTTATAAGAAAAATTAACAAAAAGTTAATCTAGGTGCTTTTATATGCATAATGTATTAAATTTTTGAAATTTTCGTCTCTTTTTTAAATTAAATTTATTCAAATTTGAAAAATAATACATTTTTAAAAATTTCTTCATTTATAGAGTATGCCCATCAAAATGAGACCAAGGGATAGTTTTTAAGTTTGCCCCAAAAAGAATGACATACAAATGAAAAACGCATATTTTTTGATGAAAAATATCAATAACTTTGAGCAAAATTGAGATATTCACGATGTCAGTATTGCAAATTGTTTTTCTCAAAACGCTCTAAAAGTCGTTAAGAGACAGTTTTGAGATGAAACTTGAAATAAAAAAGTTAGAGTACAAAATGTGTCTTTTCGATATAAATCGGTTGTTTTCAAAGATAGAGAAAAGCTTTTTTTATAAAGTTACTTAAAATAAATGGAGCTATAACATTGTAGAACAAGTTTTTCTTCTGTATCTATCAAATATAAATATAAAGTTTTTCTTCTATCTACAAAGATAAAAAAGTTATATACTTGATTGCATCGAAAATGTTGGTCATCCTAATTTTTGATAATTTTTCAAAAAGAACTCTATTATATCTAACTACTTTGTAGAAGAAAGTTTTGCTATAGAGCTCTAGACCCGAACTTCCCCCTAAATTTGGTTTCTGGACCATTGTGCACTGTGCGCTCAGGTCTACTCTTTGAGATCCACTCGGGCAATGGTTTCAGTTTCTAAGGCGTCGTACACAAATCACGTAACGCATGAAGGGGAGGGGGGAAGTTGAGTTTGCGTTACTTATTGTGACATATGGGGGAGGGGGGGGGGTCAGTTGAAACAGTTACGTAACTGTGATTTTCCTTCGAGACCGCAATTTTCTGTGGGTTAAGCGTTACGTAATTTTAAGGGGGGAGCCATGTTGAACGTTACTTATCGTTATATAGGCGGGGAGGGGGTCCAAAATCCGGGTTTCAAGCATACCGTAATTTGTGTACGACTCCTAAGGCGCTAGCAATCATCTTCGAAAGCGTGACCCATTCTAAAGAATCGCTACCGAAGCTTTCGAACGTGGCATCGTCGGGAAGATTATCCCGCCGCTAGCACCCAACTTCAGTGACCTTTGAGAGGCGGTCGTAAAATCTTCAATTACGCCACTCATCCCAGTCCTAGGTCAACGTTCTCTTTCAAGGACATGACGGGGGTCTTAACCAGGTCGAAGTGGGTATGAACTCGAGCCCGCTCACTCCCAATGATTTCTTGAAGGGCACTTCTCTGCTGGCAATTCCTGAACCAGACTATACGGATGTCCTCACGAATCGACTACAATATTACCAGCCATTGCAGTAGCTGGTTCAGGTGGATTCGGGAGTACATCTCGCAACTCCACAGTCAGAACCAACGATTCTTCGGTGGTCCTCAATAAAAAACAGAAGCACAGCTATCGAGTTTCCACTAGTTCACATCAACGAAATCTACCCTAGTCTCGACGGCGTAATAAGAGTAGGGAGGGTGTCTGTTTGCTACTGTTCGAAAAAATAAAAACCACGCAGTCGGCGGTCTCCGGCAACCTTCAACTTCCGAATTCAACTTAAAGGGCGGTACAGTTTCGAAAAGCAAATGAAGTTTTTGTAGTTTTAAATTAGATCAGATTCAGGTCGTGGCCATGTTAGGCAGATAGATCGGCTCCATTAGAGTGGTTTAAATTATTCTCTCTTGGCTCATTGCACATGGGAAGTAGTAGTGGTGTTAAGGCATATCAAGCTTGCTTTTTTAATCTATCTCTCCCCATCTCCATCTTTCCATCTTACTCATAGCTTTTATTCTAGATGAACAAATACGAGCTCTCAGTGGAGCTCGCTACCAAATTTTACTGTTCCAGCGGGAATTTGAATGTTTAAATCATTTTATGGAAACATGTGCTGAACACCCCAACTGTTTCCCGAGTGCACCAATTATATCAATACAAAACTATAAATTATAAAAGATTTAGAACAAAAAAGATTATCAGTCTAAACAATGCTTGACCAAATAGACTTAACTCTCGGAATAGCAGAAAAATGTGAACTGATCAGAAATCGAACGAGAGATTGCTGGTATAATTATCAGAACCAGTTTCACACTTAAGAAATGCGCTTAGGCACGATGATTTTGCTGAATGTATTTGCTTTCGTAAGTAGATTTGCAGAAGCTCGGAATTGGCGAATCTGGACTTTGCCCTGGCCAATATTGATCGTAGCACAGAAAAGTAGAGATCTGTGGCACCACCAATAATATCATAGGCTAGCATACCATCGCGAATAACTGGGAGATTTTTTGTTCAGAGTCAACAAACAGTGGCCAACAGTTAATGTTTGTGTACTTGATTCTGGAGGAGACAAAGTCCACGCGCTGGTACCCGAGTAATCCACATACGCACCGAAGAAAAGAAACAATCGTTCAGTTGTTTCGAAATTTCCAGCATCGCCGGCAATTGAAGCGAAACTGCAGCGGTGTTGTTTTGCCTATGCAGTTGAGAGAATAAAAAAAAAGCCGGCTAATGCATACCTAAATGCTTGATAACATGTTTAATTCCATAGACATAACAACAAAGCGATTGGTAAAACCAATACAATTATCGAACAAGTCCCAGTAAAAGCTTAGGTAAGCACTTTAAGTTCGAAATAAAAGCGAGGCTCTTAATTTAATTGAGGTCTTCGCGTTCACAAGTGATAATTATTTTGTTTTTGAAAAAATGGATCATATTCAGCCTCAAAATATGATTGAACATCAAACCAATTAAATTTGATTATCAACATAAGCCTAGCACAACTTGCATGTACTAGGCTTAATTGAAAAACCAATCACGTACGAACACTTTTAGATTATACCAAGCATTTTCTTACATGGTGCAATCAGGTGAAACCGTAAAAAGTGCGTACCGTGAAGTGAACTCGTTCTTCTGTATCAACTGCTCGTCTCATTTTTTTCTTCATCTAAACTACTGCGAAACAATATCACCATAGCTAAAGTTCAGCCTCGGCAGTCACATTAAAAGTTATCTTCGTTTACAGTTCAAACAAATCTCCATATATGCCTTGCCTTGCCACCTGTCCAAAGCAAACATGTACATATTCGTGTTTGAAAGGCCACGAGCTCGTTGTTGACATTGCTGATTAAGTTGGTCCCAAGGCACAATGCAATGAAAAAGAAGAAATGGTAAATCAGCAACCCTTTGCCGCACAGCAGATACGGGGCACAATAATAGCTGAGTACGCACACACCCAATAGAAACAATCTGAACAGTTTTGCAAAACCCGAAAGGCGATCGAGCAGAAGAAGATCACATTACGCCGCACACCGCGTGTCCACCAACCCGTCCGTGGTGGTGGCACCCGAACGGCCCAAAGCTTTTACGTTGTATCAGCATCATCACGACACGAGTGTGGTACGGATCAAATTATGCATGAGGCAACAACTGTTCCAGCAGCTGAGGGGCGGCATTCAGCAGCAATTGCTGCCACTCGCTGTGCAACAATTGTGTGCAAATGAACCTAAGTGATCCACTCAACCCAGACCCGATGACGATAGATGCAAAACCGAAAATCCGCTGTAGGTGTTAAATGTCTCTGGGTGTGTTGCATTATGATAGTAGTAAAAGCGGACACAGTTCAAAAGTGGATGAGTTCGAAATATCGAGTAAAGTGTTTTGATGAAGTATTTTTTTATATACTGGGGTACATTCTATGTATACTAAAATAAGGGTAGGGGAAGGGGTGATAAAATGGACACCCTAAGCCATTTCTCAATTTCCTCCACAATTTAACACTACAACTATGAGTCGATAGCGCACATTAACTGAGCCACTGATAGTTAATACAAAAAAAAAGTTTTTTTTTGGGGGTAAAATGGACACGTGTGGGTAAAATGGAGGTGGAAATATGAACACCTTGGGCGTGAACATTAATTATCCCTTCACAGATAGTAAAATGTTGTTCCATAGCACGTGATACACTTATGCATTCACCAACAGTTCAATTTTCAGCGTTTGTCGTAGAATTGATAACAATATATGGCCTTATCCGCAAGAAACTGAGAAATGACCGAAGCTTTTTCTACGGACATTCCGCATTCAACGGTACGTTTAGACGCGGTCATCTGTTCATCGGACCGAGTTTACTTTTGCGTTTTTCTGATATAAACACGAAGCATCTAGATTTTTCAATGGAAATTAACACAATTTATTCCCCATCACCATGGACTGCCCATTTTACCCGCACATATATATTATTGAAAATACCTAAATATACCGAGAAAATCATTTAAACAATTACAAACCTTTGATGATTTCTGCTGGTTAGTAGTCTGAGTACAGATATTTCAAATTGTTATAAAATACTGTTTTACACTAGAAAAAAAAAACCTTATTTTTTGTAGGCCAAAAATAACATCACCACCACGAATGTACACGTGTTTTTTGTTTTTGTTCATTATTTTGACTTTTTGACTGTATCATGTCGCATACTTTGTCTCAAATAACTTCTAGTACCTCTAAGATAAGGTGCCAAAGAAGTTTGTACTATTTTTCAACGTAATAGTCGAGATTTAAACGGGTGTCCATTTTACCACCGCTGTTCATTTTACCCACAATTCCCCTACAACGTTGAGAGGGAAAGATTTTAATTGCTCATAGCTTTCATGCAACTGCACGGAGTGTAATGATCAAAGTGTATTGGGGGGATAGCTAAAATGTACAAGATTTTCATGAAATCTCGCGTAATTTTTCAAAAGGACCTAAGTAACAATGTGAGATTCTCTCCTCTCTCACTTCGTTTCGTTAAATACGTTGTCATTATAAATATTTTCCAAGCTTTCTTCCCCTTAATCGAGAGATTGTAATACTGTCTTGCTCACTCTGCATTGAGTGTTATGAAATATGGAAAATATAACATAGTTATTGATCAAAGAGAAAGTAAACAAAGAGATTCTCTCAATGTTAGATAGGTCCTTTTGAAAAATTACGCGAGAAATGATCATCATCACTACCGTGTTCTTACTGAGTGGAGTGGTGAAAATTCAGTTGTAAATTTTAGTTCAAATGTCCTCTCAAATTTTGGCTCAGTTCTCTTACGCAGACACCATAAAGCGAAGTCACATTGGGAGTCCGTGCAGTTTTGTACGATCCATGATGTGTAGGTTTTCAGCTACTCGTACAGGTGTGTGCGACCTTTCTAAATTGTATTCTCTGTCATATGCACTGAATAATCATTTGCGGACATCTATTGTAATAAGTTGTTGTCTTATATTTACATTTTCTTTTCCTGTCGCATCTCCTTGTTTCTCATTGCGTTTCGATATCATAACTTTACTTCACTTTAAAAATATTTATGTCAAAAAGGACAAAGTTGGCGAGAATTTGTAAAAAAGAATATTTTCAGTGCAGTTAAATATGCTTTTTAAATAAATTTAAGCTTCAAAAACCAGTTTTAAATGGGGTTTGCAATCCCGGGAACGATTTCCCTGGAATTACCTTTTCCCGGGATTCCCGAGCTTTTCAAAAAATTTCGCGAGATTCAAAATAGTTTCCCATACAATTTTTCAATAAAACTTTATATACTATCAAAACAAAAAACTAACGTCGTCAAAGTGTATTACAACTTTGAAATGGGCATTATACGAAGTAAATATTTTCTTGAAATGACAGTCAATATTTACTTGCCGTGTACTGTTAATTTATTTGCTTCGGTAATTTATCGAAAATATTTGCTGTCTTATTCAGTAAACGAAAAATTAGGCAAATATTTGCTTCGTCTAATGATGTTCTTTGACAGTTAGTTCACTACTGAGCGAATAATGATTTATTTTTTTGTTCATTGATGAAAATTAAATTAAATTGATAAAGAAAATTTGGAACCCGTAAATCAATGTGACCAGAAATAAATAATTTAATGAAACTCAGTATTTTGGGTCTTGGCCGCGATTTCACATGAAAAATTAATTATGTGGACATTCAAATTCTCTAAAACTAACTTATGTAAAGTCCTATTGAACTGATTATTGATTATTCTATCATTTCCTTCCAGTTTGTTTCGAAGTTTCAAAGAAAACTACCGAGAGGCCAAATAACGTTCTAGGTGAATAATCCAAATTCTTACATGGAATACTACTTTCTAATCAATGATGATACCAGTTCCAAAAGGGTTTGTTATACCAATAAAAACTAGATTTATTATGCAGTTACATAGCAAATATACCCATTTGATAAAAAATTAGGAAAGAGGCTCTGATGTAAACTTGAATAAAAATAATTTTGTTTTGTGATTCCTTTTTCATGCGAATTGATAATGAAATTGTAAACGATTTTTTGATACTTTTTATTAATAAACTTTATTTGAAAGCTCATTTTCGCTAAGAAATTTTTTTCATTCGGGAAATCAATTTTCGGGAATATTGCAAACCCTAGTTTTAAAAATACGTTGTTTGGACGAATAAAAACTTTTTGTAAAAAACCTGATCTCGCAGGAATTTTTTTCTGTGAGTTGCTAATTTCACTTTCGTGACAAATAATTACGAGTACCTACTAGCTTTTCAATGTCCCCGCAAAGTGTAAACTAGATTTAACAATGAAAAATGTTCATTTCACAACAAAAAATTGTCAATTGCTTCTCTGATTTCCTTAAAACGTCGATATTGATCGATTATTCCGGTTGATCGCTATAATCGGTTAGTTGGAAACATCAACCAAAGATTTTTAAAAGCCGTGTAAAGATTGTCATTAATATACATATATTTGCAATTTTTTTCTAAAGTTTCTGCAGATTTTTGTCTAAGTCTTCTTATATTTGCGCAGATTTTTCAAGCATGTGTGCAGATTTTCGCAGATTATTGCACATGCGAGGGTAATTTTTTCGAGTTGCCGGATTTTTTCATGTTTCCAGCAATTTCTTTCGATTTTTCGGGCTATTGTAGACTTTTCCTAAAACATCTGGCATCTCGGATCTACCATTACTAGAACCAAAGTTGCAAGAACAATCGGAGAGATCAATCGAAAAGGATGACCAAGGATTTGAATATTTCTCTATTGTTGTTTGTGTTTATTATGAACGCTTCCATTACTTCTCGTTCACATTCGCTCATATTTTTTTTGAATGAAACTTCAAACACATATTTGACTTAGTAAACTGATTATTTTCCACGGGCAGAAAAACTTTTCGAAGTAAGTAAAATTGAGTTTTCAGAAGAACGTATGTATTTTTACAACTTTGTATAAATTTTTTTAAAAATTTATCTGGACTAACATTTGAAAAGGTCTGAAACTCTTCTCTATAAATCGATATACCTAAATATTAATGAGAAAGAGATAAAAGTTGTCAAATAGGACTTTTAGGGAATGGTTTGAGCTTTCATTTAGAATTGTCGCTACAGATTTCTTTCAGAACTAGTTTTTTAGGTGGATAATTTAAGATAGTTTAGTAAAAATTACAATAACTCTCACTTTTTGTTCTAAAATGATTTTTTTCTGTGTAAATCCCCTAGCTTTTGACAAATATTACCATACAAAAACGTTATTCAGTTGCGCTGAAATCATTTATGGCGAAGTGACGACCTCAACGACATTATCTTTATCGTGATTAGTTCGGCGTTTTGTGATTAAATTTGGAACTAGCATATGTTCCATTTGTACAAGTTTCACAGGCTTTGAATTCATGCAACTTTGCCATTTCACAGATTAGATGAGGGACATAGCTTGTTCATTACAGTAGCGAACGCGTCGAGCTTGTTTTCGCAATAGGCAGTCTGTCGGGGATTTCGCGCGCACTCTCGTGGTTGTGCACAGTATGCCTTTTCGAGTACGACGGCTTTACCTTTCAATGATCGCACGGTGTAACAGTGAGATGTTCGGGAGGTCTTAGAGATTCCGTCCGAGTTGTTTTCTATTTGGCACCAACTCTCGAAAAAATATATTACAAGAGAAAAAACGCGTTGTAGATCTTATATCCTCTAAAATTGCGGTCGGCTTACAGTTTCCGAATAAAGTTTAACGTCTTACGAAATAAAGCTACTCATTGATTCGTGAATGGGTAAATTAGGGTGTTCATGAGCAGAAACGCGTAGAGTCGTACGATACGTAAGGTAACCGAAATTACTTAACCTCCACGATTCGCTTGTATCCCGTCACTGCAAATATGATGAGGTTTCAAACATGTTGGCACCTGGCGCGCTTTCGTGAGTTCATATATCGAAGATCGCACCACTAACCTCGGGAAAGTGCGTGCATGTCGGGTTCAAAATTGGAAGAGTCGGTCAGATCCTCTATTAGTACAAAGCTCGTTATTCCCATCGTACTCCTAAAATCCTTAATCAATGAAACAAAACGTCTTAGATACATAAAAGATAGGTTCGCGAAAAATATCTTAGTGGACGAGTGCCCATAAATACCGCCAAGAGTTTTATCGTATGTAGAGAAGAAACGCGACAGACAACTAACACAAAATTCTTATACCCGTGGTGCTTGTGGAGTGTGCAGGAGTATATGCGGCCTCTAGTAACAACAAGTATCGAACTAACACAACTTTTCTTCCTTCCTTTGATCTACGTTCTGGACCGGCAGGCGTCGGTACTGATCAGCATGCAGGGGTTATTGGAGATGCACATCGAAAAGCTAAATTCCAAGCAGTAATCACTAAATTCGATTTACAACTCCAATCGATCCTGGTCAGTAACGAAGTGGCAACCGGTGGTGATCAATCAAGCTCAAGCTCAAGCTAGAATGATTTTTTTCTGTGTAAGTCCTTACATTCAATTTCTATTTTTGACGTTGGACTAACGTCTATATCGAAGTTAGGCACCTGAATTTGAAAATCTAGTAATTCAACCGGGGAAAACCAGGGAAAAGTGGTCAGGTTTTGAGCGCTTATATATCAGTCATTTCTTTTCAGAATTTCGAGGTTTTGGCATCAACCGATCAGAAATTGTTTTACGGTTGAATTTATGTAACAAAAATAACCTATTGTTCGAGATACACTATTGAAAAATTGATAAATCACATCGATTGTCTAAATCATACCGAGCAACCAATCACCACCTCTCTTCACAAGCACAGTCGACACTAACGGATACAACCGATCTGACTTTGTAAACAGTCTCACAGCTTTCAACCAATAACGAGCTCGCTTTCGGTAGCTGCAACAGGTGTTTCAACCAGTGCGTCTTGAACTGTCCTACAGATCAGACGTTTTTTCGGTTGCTTGTGGACTGGTCTTTGACTGCCTATAGCTTCAAAGTTTGTGTTTTGTCAGTGTGTCTTTTAAAGACTACCTGAAAGTTATTTCCCATCAGTCTTTCTCAAGACTACCTACTTTTGAATTTAACATTTGTTTTAACTTTTTTCGTATCACCTGAAATGGCTGGACGAAAAAAGAAACCTCGCATCGCTGCGGGGAGGAAAAGAGAGGCATCTCTTTCTGACACATCGAGTGTCTGTAGTGACAATCCTTTTGATATTTTGCCTGAGCAAGAAGCTGGTGAAATGGAAGTTATTAATAATGAAACTATACAAAATATAAAATCTTTAAAAAAGGAGAAAGTTCCACCTATTGTGGTAACTATTTCTTCTGAATTTAATATATTCAAAAAGGAACTTTCAACGTTTGTTTCTGACGTTAAAGTTACCTATCAGATTGGCCGTAGAGGTGAATGCCGCTTATTAGCCGACTCAGTAAAGGGTCGTGATCGTCTTGTTCAGTATTTAACTGACAAGATGTACAAATTTTTTACATACGACACCAAGAACGCCAAGCCGTTCAAGGTTGTCTTGAAAGGTCTCACCAACGATCAAACCGTTGATGAGATCAAACTTACTTTAACAGAATTACTTGGCATAGCCCCTACCCAAGTAATTCTAATGAAACAAAAATCACGAGGCGAAAACAGTCAGAGAACTGGAATTTCCCTTGTTAATTATTTAATTCATTTTAACCGCAATGAGGTTAACAACTTAAAATTTTTTGAAAAGGCACATGCTTTGTATAATGTGCGTGTAAAGTGGGAAATTTATAGGAAGTATGGCGGAGGTGAAAAGCATATCACCCAATGCCGTACTTGCCAACGTTATGGCCATGGTTCCAAATTCTGTAACATGGACCAAAAATGTCTTAATTGTGGAGACTCTTTTCACAAAAAGGACACATGTCCTGTGAAAGAGAGTAAAAATTTTCGCTGTGCGAATTGTAACGGCAACCATATGTCAAATTTTTATCAATGCCCAGTCCGTTTAGCAATTGTTAAGGCAAGGCAAGGTAAACAAAATCCAAAACAAACTTCAAAACAAAATTCTCCAAGCGTACCAGTGACGCATAGTTTACCTACTCCTTTGCATACCCGTTTAACATATGCACAGGTTACAGGTAGCTCGAACAGTCTACCGCCTAATGTTGGTAGTTCGAAAATGACCGCTAACATGGGTAAGCAAAACACGCTAGAAAATAATTGTACACCTATTACCCCAGCTAATATTGCTACCGAAAATATTTTTTCTAATGTCAACTGCCTGGGGCCTATTACGGCAGGTAAACTTACTTTTTTGCAACAGGCAATGTTCGATCTTATGAACGCCATGTTGCAGGCAAAATCAATGTTTGAAGCCATTCAAATAGGCACAAATTTTACTATTAAAATTGTTTCTTATTTAAAATTTAGCAATGATTTTAAATAAAACAATTAAAATATTAAATTGGAATGCTCGCTCATTGAAGGCCAATGAGAATGAGCTTTTTAATTTTTTAACAGTAAATAATGTGCATATTGCAATTATTACTGAAACATTTTTGAAACCTATCATAAAATTAAAATATGATCCCAATTACGTGGTTCATAGATATGATAGGATTCAGGGTTCCGGCGGTGGAGTTGCAATTGTTATTCATCGCCGAATCAAACATCGTGCTCTTCCCCATCTTGAGACGAAAGTTATTGAAACTTTGGGAATTGAAGTTCAAACTGAACTTGGGATTTTATTCATTGCCGCAGCATATTTGCCATTTCAATGCACACGCGAGCTCAAAAATTATTTTAAAAGTGATTTACAAAAACTCACCAGAAATCGTTCGAAATTTTTCATAATCGGCGATTTTAACGCTAAACATCGTTCATGGAATAATTCTCAAAGTAATTCCAATGGCAAAATTTTATTCAATGATTGTTCTTCAGGATACTATTCTATTTTGTCTCCGAATAGTCCTACATGCTTTTCTTCTGTAAGAAACCCTTCAACAATTGATTTGGTGCTGACAGATCAAAGTCATGTATGTAGTGATTTGATCACACATGCTGACTTTGATTCTGACCATCTTCCAATAACTTTTTCTTTATCACATGAATCAGTTTTAAACCCTATGAGCTCTGTTTTTAATTATAACAAAGCTAATTGGGAAAGATACAAAAATTATATTGAGAGAAATTTCAATAATGAGCTTGATTTGCAAAACGAAGTGAATATTGATTCCGCTTTGGAAGCATTAAAATGTGCAATTGTTGATGCCAGGAATTATTCTGTTCCAAAGGCTCAAGTGAAATTTGATTCACCAATAATTGACGAAAATCTTCAACTTCTAATTCGTTTGAAAAATGTCCGCAGACGTCAATATCAACGTTCTCGTGACCCTGTTTTTAAAACTATTTATAAAGATTTACAGAAAGAGATTAAACATAGATTTACTCTTCTGAGAAATCAAAATTTTGAAACTAAAGTTGAAAAATTGAAACCATATTCAAAACCATTTTGGAAGCTGTCGAAGATTCTTAAGAAACCTTCAAAGCCTATTCCAGTTTTAAAATATGGTGAACGTTTTCTTGTATCTAATGAACAAAAGGCTCAAAGACTTGCTCAGCAGTTTGAGAGTGTTCATTACTCAAATTTGAATTTTGTGAGTCCAATTGAAAATGAAGTCACACGTCAATTTGATTTAATTTCTTCCCAGAATTTTTTACCTGCAGAAATAATTGAAACTAACTTGAATGAGATTAAATCAATTATTAAAAATTTCAAAAATATGAAAGCACCTGGTGACGATGGAATCTTTAATATACTAATCAAACATCTCCCTGAGAGCACAATGGAATTTTTAGTAAAAATTTTCAATTGCTGCTTCAAAATTGCATATTTTCCCAAATTATGGAAACATGCAAAAATTACTCCAATTTTAAAGCCGGATAAGAATCCAGCTGAGGTTTCAAGTTATCGACCAATCAGTTTGCTTTCTTCAATAAGTAAACTGTTTGAGAGAATTATTCTTAACAGAATGATGTCACACATCAACGAAAATTCAATTTTTGCAAATGAACAGTTTGGATTTCGCCATGGGCATTCCACAACTCAACAAATGCTCCGAGTTACTAATATGATACGAGCTAACAAATCTGAAGGTTATTCCACTGGAGCTGCTCTTTTAGACATAGAAAAAGCATTCGACAGTGTTTGGCATAAAGGTTTGATTGCGAAGTTGCAAACTTTTAATTTTCCAATTTTCCTAATCAAAATTTTCAAAAATTATCTTACTGACCGAACTCTGCAGGTTGTCTATCAGAATTCCAAATCTGATAGATTTCCTGTCAGAGCAGGTGTACCTCAAGGTTCAGTCTTGGGTCCAGTCCTGTACAACATATTCACTTCAGATCTTCCTGATTTGCCTCTAGGATGCACAAAGTCATTGTTCTGCGATGACACAAGCATTTCCGTAAAAGGAAAAAGTCTTCGTGTCATATGCAGTCGATTGCAGAAAAGTTTAGATATTTTTTCTTCCTACTTCCTACTGGAAAATCTCTCCCAATGCTTCTAAAACTCAAATGATAATTTTTCCGCATAAGCCTAGGGCTTCTTTCCTCAAGCCAAACAATAATCACGTTGTCAAGATGAATGGGGTTATTTTAAGTTGGTCCGACAAGGTTAAGTACTTGGGACTAATTTATGATAAAAAACTTATTTTCAAAGAGCACATTGAGAGTATACAAGCCAAGTGCATCAAATATACGAGATGTTTATATCCTCTCATTAACAGGAATTCTAAACTTTGTTTAAAGAACAAACTTTTGATTTACAAACAAATTTTTAGACCAGCAATGTTTTATGCTGTACCGATCTGGTCAAGTTGCTGTTCAACAAGGAAGAAAACGCTCCAAAGGATTCAGAATAAAATTCTGAAAATGATTTTGAAGCGTCCTCCTTGGTTTGGAACACTCGAATTACATAGACTTACTGGTGTTGAACCATTAGAAGCTATGTCAAATAAAATTATTAACAATTTTCGACAAAAATCGTTGCAATCCTCAATTGCTACGATAAGCTCTCTTTATAGCCAATAAGTTAGCATTTAAGTTAGTTGTAAGTTTACTTCCCCTCTTCCGACAAGTAGGTTTAAATCCCTACGAATGATAAGTCCTAATTGCGAAAGCAAACAAATCCTAACAATTAAAATTACAAATATCTAACAGTGTTGAGAAGTCACCATTTGTGATTGGACACACATACTCATTATTTACTAATATTTATCATAAATACTTAAGCTACTAACAAATCCCCCCCATTAAAAAAAAAAAAACAGGTGTTTCAACACCGTTTTAAAATGCTTCTTTTATTATTACCACTGAACAGATTCTAAACACCAATGGCTTGATTGATAGGGGAAATATTGCACAAGATTGTCATATAATAATTTAAATATGTTTTCGATACTAAACTAGTTAAAAGTTGTGTTAAAAGTCGTGCACATTCAACCAATCACAAGCTCGCTTCTTGTTTGCTCGCGGATGGATTTTTGCTTTGGGCTATATAATAGCCTGTGTCGTCTCATAGCAATCATCAGTTAACAAGTGAAAGGCCACCAGGCCGGTCTTGTATAATCAGCAGCGGTGGCTGATTCCAGCGGCCAAACTGAGCTGCAGCAGAACCAGAGCGGGGTGGTATCAGGCAGCAGCGGCGGAGGTAGTGGGAAGCTGCATTTCTTCATTCAGTTCGGTGCTCCTTCGATCTGAGTTGGACCCCACCAGCGGTAATCCAATTCAGATATCGCTGGGTGAAAACGTTGGGTGTGTGTGCAGTGTGCACATATAGCGTATGTGCATCTGTATTGCTATGACATTTGCGATGATAGGGATGGCGCTGTTGCGTGTGTATGGCTAGCTATAGCGTGTGTAAGACACTAGCATGTGTAGCATATTATGGCTATTGCGTGTATATCTTCAGCGTGTGTACGGATAGTTATAGCTTGTGTGTGGATAGCTGCTGCGTGTGTAATGATTAGTTATAGCGAATGTATGGATAGTAATAGCACATGGTTGGATAGCTTATGCGTGTGTATAGATAGTTGTATCGGATGTATGGAAAGGAATAGCGTGTGTATGGATAGCTATAGCTACAGCGTGTGTATGAATAGTTTTAACGCGTGTTTAGATAGTTATAGCATGTGTGTGAATAACTATAGCGGGTGTTTATCAAAGATTATTATTGTCATTGAAAATATTAAAACGTCTTAACGAACACAGTTGTGAATTTGATTTTACAGCAGCGATTTTAACTTCTTCAGCCAGTCTTTATTCATCGAGGAAAAATTACTACCTATGAATTATCAACACTCATTTACTAGAAATTAGATTTAGATCAAAACGGGTTCTTTTGAGTATCATAAGTTATTGGTAAAAAGAGTTGCAAGTTTTCTCAATGAGCATTCATTAAATTTTCGTTTTTGTTTCTCGGTGCGCGGTTTTGATTTTGTTTCTCGCACACAGAGAAAGAAACAAACTTGTCGCTATCGTGAAAAATAACAAAACAATTAGAAATGCTCTAAATCACAACTGAAGAAGTTAAGATATTTTCCTGTCACTCGCCCAAACCTTGATAACAACTACCGAAAAACGTGTGATTGAGCTCTTGCTATATTGAGTTATTGAACCAAACGTTTTTTTTTTTTAAATACATGAAGTTATATGCTGGGCTGGAACTAACCTAGCATGAGTTTTATCGATTAAATGTCAAACAATTTTCAAATTTAAAATTTTCGGTTGAATCGTTCTGGGCTCCAATTTCAGATAGTTTCGTAAAGTTTGCTTTTTGCTTAGATAGGAAAATTTTACCAATTCGCTCAATTAAATGATTGTCTTGGTAGTGCAGCAAACAAAGGGTTGATTCGAATATGTATGAAATGACAGCGATTAAATAAAAGATATCCATTCTTTTAGTATATATTATTATTTATAACGTTTTAACGTCTCAGCATCCAGAAATGCACTGTTAGATAAAATTGCAGCAAATACTAGAGTTGCAATTCTCTCTATTATTTGTTTTAATGGAATATAAGAATACCGTAGTCCAACGTCATGCGGTCGTGTCTTGAATACCACCCTCCTACTTTTTAAATAAAGGTTCACTAGAAGTCATCCATTGACAACTTCTTTCTAACTCTTACCATTTCCGTACGTCCATGAGACGCAGTGACGTTCAGAAGCAGAACACATGCAAAATGCTAAGCGCGATAAAGTTTTTGTTGAAAAAACTTTTCTCCTTTCAAAGTGCCTCTGTTCAGAGGAGTTTTAGTCAACTAAGGTTTGTTACATTTAGAATTTAACTGCATACAATTTTCGATTTCTCCATGAGGAAATAACATACAAAATGAGTAAGAATGTTTTTGCATACAAAATGAGTAAGAATGTTTTTTTATTAAACATCAAGAAAAAAAAATACAAGCAAAATTATTTGTCTGCTATTCTGATAAACTCTCGAACTTTTCGTCGAAAACCTCCCATCAATTTCAGCAACATCAAACGTATTGGCCATTTTTTCCACTACTTTGCCACATCATCGTCCATCAAAATACAGCCGTTGTACTTCGTCAGAACTTGCTCGTACAGCTTTCTTGCTCGGGTTTGGTGACCAGGTTCTGTTTGCTGGCATGATACGACCGTAGTCCTACACGCATACAGATTCGACGAACTGTACTGTGTGCTGCATTGAATCTTTTCGCCAAATCACGGAGGGAGACCCCAGGATTATTCCGGACTACCCTGGTGACCTTTGCTCGTGGTTTCCGGTCCAATGTTCCACTTTTACGTTTGGTTTGTTTAGTGCGATCCACCGTCAAAGTGTCCTGGTAACGTTTGAGTACGGTATTCACAGTCGATTTCGGTAGTTTAAGATCATGTTGAGTTTTCAACGTAGGTGTGCACAATGTTTTCTCGTCTCTTGCGTTCCATCTTGGATAACTTTTCAACGCGTGTACCAATCCTGACGTAATTTTCACCACTGAGTTAACAAACATTCTAGATCAAAACACTGTCGTTAGTTTCCAAATACTAAGAGCAAAAAATCTTAAATTGTCTCTCTAAGAAACTTATTTTGAAAAGACATGAACACTGTGGAAACAACTGTTAAGGAGTTATGAGGTTTTGTCGCGCCAACGGACCAAGTTGCCCCACTGTGCGTCGGTAACAAAGCACAGGACTCAGCCTTCTCAAATCCACCTAACCGGCTGCAGCACCCAAAGACAGTGTTGAAAAAGAGTCCGTTACTCTTGCGCTGAATTTTTACCCGCCCACTATACAAGAGCAAGAACTTGGAGAAGTACTCCCAGGAGAAGATCGAGCAGTACTCACTTGTAGAAACCAGGCTCCAGCGCCTGTCAGAGGAAAGATTTGAATTACCGATAGAAATTGTTGTTGACGGTTGGTTCGCCGTATCTTCTTGATCGCCAGGAAAATCGTCGGTAACAAATAACCTGCACCGATACCTGAACCATCGACAGGAATATATGCATCTCCCTCGATTCTGCTGGATAATTGACCGCATAGATTGTGATCTGCCGATTGTGGCTGCAGAGGAGTTTCTACTGTAGCTGCTGTAGTCGCAGAGGACACAAAACTAGGTGCTTGAGATTGATCAGAGACCTGAGTACTGATTGCAGAACCAGAATCTGATGCTGATGCCCAAGGATGAAGTACAGTGTGGTAGTTCTTGCTACATTTTTTTAATGTGCTAAGATGTTGATAATTTCCACTTTAAAACAATACAGTTTTACATTTTTCAGCATTTTTTGTTGTAAATTGGACTTCAAATGTTCTCTCGTTCATTAATCAACTCTCCTCATCAACAAAAAACTAATCTTGAACGCCAAATGATCCGCACCAAAACTGCAGTCTGCAAACTTCCCTTTTTTGGTAGACAATTTACGAATGGATTCAAACTGGTCACTGGTAGTTTATTGTATATGTAAGGTTGATACACTATTACGTGAGTGAAGATAGGGGAAATTTTATTCTCTATACTGCAATGTTGTTCTCGATTGTAGGTTTTGGATTAATTCTTGTGATTTAAAATTTAATTGTTATAAGCATAGGGAACAACCCTATTCCGGATGCGTGCATCTGCACTAAGTGTTTAATTGCACCGATCGGCGTGTCTTATTGGCCGGCTCTGATGACGTCGATCGATGATGATCAGCATATGGTGAATTCTCCTAGTCATACCGGTCCGTTAATGTAGTTTACGTAGGCCGCAAAACGTTCCTTACCAGAAAAGGCAATCGAGCAACATCGTTTTGGATCGTCTTCCAGCGAGCACGCAGTCGACTGGAACGGTCTTAGTCATGACTCTAAAACGTCGACAGCGCTGACGTGAACCCATTTTACTACTTGCAATAACAAATTCCAACGGTATAAAACGATACCGGATGTGGATCTTCAGTCCAATAAAACCAAGATCGCTGCAAGAAAGTTGTTCCCATTTTCGCTGGTTACCATTTACGGATTGCGCACAAATTGTTGCTTCTCGGTTGTTATTCTTTGATAGTTCAAAACAAAATTCAAAGCTGTCCGGTTTGCCCCAAAACAAGTACACAAACATAGCGTTAATGACTAGCCAAACGCCCAAACAAGAGAAACTTGTTGCCACATTGTTTAACATCGTGGGGCTAAATATTAAAGATGGGCCGGACACAGACGTAGGTTAGTCATCGTTTCCAAAACCCAAGAGGGGATTTCCTACACTCGTCTGCTCGAGAGGAAATTTTCCACCACCCATTCGGGGTAAGTGTTATTTTAGCAAAAAATCCGTTTTTTTTTGTTTGGGGGAAGATCCGCGATCCTCGTTAAGTAAGAGCACGTGTTTTGGCGGATCTGAGCCGATCGAAAAATCATGATAAGTAAATAGCTCGGTATATTCTCGAGTGTTCTTGGGCGCTCCACTCGGACTGTCGTTCAGCGGGTCAATCTCAGCAATGGTAATTATTTCTCTGTTTGCTTTTTATAATAAATTGTACTTGTGATCATATAATTGCTATCCAGCAAACCGAAGAGCGAGTGCCTATTTACTGGAATGACTTGCGGGGGCTTAAATTAACTTGTAACGTGCGCATGTGCTTAGCAGTTCTTCCTGGGTGAAGCTTTTTTGGTATCTGCTATTATTCATTCTGGATTTCTTTTCTGAGTACTTTAACCGCAATAAGTTCCTTAGTATTTGGAGAGGTTTAGATGACAGTAGTTTTTTATTTCTTTATTATTTCTGATCTTTTCAACCATTTGCAACTCAGTTAAACGGAATTTTAAGTGTGGTGTTATTCCGTAACTATGTTTTGATGTATCGGATGAAAACAACAGATGACGCAAAATACATTCTATTGTCATTGTTGGCTAAGTATCAAAACAACAATTATGTTTTGACGTAGTGCTGTTATTTTTATTTTTTTGAAGTAGAATACTTCTCTCAGGAAGTTCGGCTACATAGGGATGTGAAATGAAAATCTAAAACCGAAAAGAGTGAGAAATATGTCCAATTTCAAATGCTAATAAAACGGTTAGTTTTCGATGGATTTCCTTCGTTTTTGCAGTAATCGATTGGAAAATCTTCTAAGATTCCTTACAAATGCAGGAAATTGCAATTTTATTATTAGAACTGTTGTACTATCGAAAATTCTTAAGCCTTGTCAAAACACAAAACTCGACCTCTGATTGGTCGTTATACGATTGCTTTCCCAAGCACGGTCGACAGAGTAATGGACCTAGTAAATTGGGAATGCATTATTTGGCCTATATAAGAGCCTTCATCAGATATTAAACAGACATTTCATCAGATATTAAATTGAACTAAAATTCGAAGAATACAAATGATTATTTGAAGAGTTAATGTTCTCTCGTTTTGCGCTATAATCCAAAGTTAATTATCTTCATCTTCATGCATACTTTGACTATAATTTCGTGTTTGCGTCGCTAAGTGTTTGGCTACGGTTATGCAGAACGCAAATGACGGCGCGATGCGATTCGGCAATACGAAATGTGTTGAAATGTATAGTTCTACTACGCTGTAAAAAGAGCTGTACATTTCACCACGGTAAGGCGAATCGCATCGCGCCGACATTCGCGTTTTGCATAACTGTAGCCTTTGTTCCGTTCACGTTCAATGATGTCGTATTTAATGTGCATATTATAATTCGGCAGCACTTCAACTGCTCGTTTGCGCAAAATTTTAAAAATATTCAATAAAGTTCATTCAAAATATTAAACAAAGTGAAATTACAATACTGCCAATGAACGGTCAACGTTTATTTACTAGAAAAAATGACTGACACGCAAGCATCCGGGTTATCTTTCTTGTGAAAGTATTCTACTTCAACCTTGCGGTCGTGGCTTTGCATACAACCTTCCTGTGACTTTGAAGTAGAATACTTCTCTCAGGAAATTCGGCTACATAGGGATGTGAAATGAAAATCTAAAACCGAAAAAAGTGAAAAATATGTCCAATTTCAAATGCTAATAAATCGGTTAGTATTCGATGGATTTCCTTCGTTCTTGCAGCAATAGATTGGAAAATCTTCTAAGATTCTTCCCAAAATAAGATCATTGTAATTTTATTATTCACACTATTGTACTATTGAAAATAGTCAAGCCTTGTCAAAACGAAAAATTCGACCTCTGATTGGTCGTTATATGCTTGCTTCCCAAGCACGGTCGACAGGATCATATACCTTGCAATTGAAAACATGCTATTTGGCCTATATAAGAGCCTGTTTCAGCCGGAGCCGCTCATAATAGTTCTAGACAGCGACAACAGCAGTCGTCCTTCCTTAGCAGCAGCACTAGCCCTGTGGTTGGTCACCACGTCTCAGGAGCAGCGCGGTTTTTCTCAGCGTGTGTCGCCAGACAGCCATTATTCCCCCCGTGTTGGGGCAGCATGATGATTGCCATCAGGAAATCCAATTTCGGAAATCAAAATGCCTTTTTTAAGGCAAATAAACAGGTCATTGAAAGTTAATAATTTTTGTCAACGCAAGCAAGCATTCTGTGTTGCATCCTAGCAATTCAAATTTGTCGCACCCGTCTAATTTACTGAATGTGAAATAGCTTCCACAGTGCATGTTGTCCGTGTATCTTAATTCCCCCAATGTTATGGCAGCTCAAAGGTTGTAATTAGCCACCGATTTTGAACCGCAACATGCTTTTTCCAAAGCAAATAAAAAAAAATTGAAGGTTAATAATTTTCTGGCATCAACACAAGCAGAAATTCTGTGCGGGATGCAATCAAATTCTGTTGTAGTTGTCTAATTTTCACTTTATTTAGTAAACTCCCCACTGTAGGGGCAGCGCAAAGGCTGCGATCAGCATAACCGACATTGAATAAGTAACTGCCCTGTTAGTACGCATTCACAAAAGCAGTTAGTTCGACTATGCAGAGCTAATATGAAGTCGATTCAATCAATCAGCATAAACAGAATTTCGTCGTCTCTCAGCTGCCAAGTTGCAACATGATGCAACACGCAACAGCGAGCAAACGAAATTGCTTGATGTTACAATCCGCAATAAGATACGGGTTAAAACCGTTGCGTGTGTGAGAGCACCATCGGTGTTTATTCGCTGGATACACTATCTACTGTCTACTGAACGCAATAATCTGCTTACATGCGACACGGGGACGGGAATATTTTCTTCAACCAAGCTGCACAACACGACACAAAACATGTTATTTTGTTGCTTCAATGAGAGTGCTACCGGTCCGGCTCGACAGAATGTCCACAAGAAATCATTTTTGTGCATCCGTGCTACGAAACTGAGGAAAAACTTTAGAAACTGAAAAAAGAGGTGGAGCTTATCAAATGATCGCTCTGAGCCAGAACGAAGTCACACATATTTTTCAAGTTATATCATTCCACCACGTACGTAAAATAATTCATTCCTGTTTTCATCCCTATATAAGAGCCTGTTTTAGTCGAAGCCGTTCATAATAGTTCTGAACAGCGATGACAGCAGTTCTCCCTTAGCAGCAGCGGGAGCAGTGCAGTGGGTACCATCGATAGCGGATAGCGGCCACAACTGTGGCATGGCTGCGGATAAGCGTTGCAGTTGCTCAGCAGTTGGGCCAGCGTATAGCGGCCACAACTGTGGCACGGCTTTGCATAGCGTAGCTGTTGCAGCGGGTATATCAGCATCGATAGTAGCAGGGTCAGCTGATGCAACGACACTCCCTTCACTAAAATGCTGTTTCAATGTGGTAGCGGGAAGCATCAGCAGCAGGCTGGCATGAAGTGAATACATCAGCCAGCAACTTTCTCTAAGGCTTCTGCCATAGTAGACGCGAAAAGCGGCGCGAACCGATTCGCTCGGCCGTAGGTTGATGTACAGCTCTACTGATGGCTGTACATTAACCTACAGCTGAGCGAATCGGTTCGCGTCACTTTTCGCATCTATTATGGCAGAGGCCTAATGGGAAAGTTGTATCATTTTGTTCAGAAGAATATTATTGTCGGTAATATTACAGAGATGCGATTGCGTAAATCCGATTTTGAATTGAACAATTGTTCTTTTAAGAACAAAAAGTAGGAGGGTGGTATTCAAGACACGACCGCATGACGTTGGACTACGGTATTCTTATATTCCATTAAAACAAATAATAGAGAGAATTGCAACTCTAGTATTTGCTGCAATTTTATCTAACAGTGCATTTCTGGATGCTGAGACGTTAAAACGTTATAAATAATAATATATACTAAAAGAATGGATATCTTTTATTTAATCGCTGTCATTTCATACATATTCGAATCAACCCTTTGTTTGCTGCACTACCAAGACAATCATTTAATTGAGCGAATTGGTAAAATTTTCCTATCTAAGCAAAAAGCAAACTTTACGAAACTATCTGAAATTGGAGCCCAGAACGATTCAACCGAAAATTTTAAATTTGAAAATTGTTTGACATTTAATCGATAAAACTCATGCTAGGTTAGTTCCAGCCCAGCATATAACTTCATGTATTTAAAAAAAAAAACGTTTGGTTCAATAACTCAATATAGCAAGAGCTCAATCACACGTTTTTCGGTAGTTGTTATCAAGGTTTGGGCGAGTGACAGGAAAATATCTTAACTTCTTCAGTTGTGATTTAGAGCATTTCTAATTGTTTTGTTATTTTTCACGATAGCGACAAGTTTGTTTCTTTCTCTGTGTGCGAGAAACAAAATCAAAACCGCGCACCGAGAAACAAAAACGAAAATTTAATGAATGCTCATTGAGAAAACTTGCAACTCTTTTTACCAATAACTTATGATACTCAAAAGAACCCGTTTTGATCTAAATCTAATTTCTAGTAAATGAGTGTTGATAATTCATAGGTAGTAATTTTTCCTCGATGAATAAAGACTGGCTGAAGAAGTTAAAATCGCTGCTGTAAAATCAAATTCACAACTGTGTTCGTTAAGACGTTTTAATATTTTCAATGACAATAATAATCTTTGATAAACACCCGCTATAGTTATTCACACACATGCTATAACTATCTAAACACGCGTTAAAACTATTCATACACACGCTGTAGCTATAGCTATCCATACACACGCTATTCCTTTCCATACATCCGATACAACTATCTATACACACGCATAAGCTATCCAACCATGTGCTATTACTATCCATACATTCGCTATAACTAATCATTACACACGCAGCAGCTATCCACACACAAGCTATAACTATCCGTACACACGCTGAAGATATACACGCAATAGCCATAATATGCTACACATGCTAGTGTCTTACACACGCTATAGCTAGCCATACACACGCAACAGCGCCATCCCTATCATCGCAAATGTCATAGCAATACAGATGCACATACGCTATATGTGCACACTGCACACACACCCAACGTTTTCACCCAGCGATATCTGAATTGGATTACCGCTGGTGGGGTCCAACTCAGATCGAAGGAGCACCGAACTGAATGAAGAAATGCAGCTTCCCACTACCTCCGCCGCTGCTGCCTGATACCACCCCGCTCTGGTTCTGCTGCAGCTCAGTTTGGCCGCTGGAATCAGCCACCGCTGCTGATTATACAAGACCGGCCTGGTGGCCTTTCACTTGTTAACTGATGATTGCTATGAGACGACACAGGCTATTATATAGCCCAAAGCAAAAATCCATCCGCGAGCAAACAAGAAGCGAGCTTGTGATTGGTTGAATGTGCACGACTTTTAACACAACTTTTAACTAGTTTAGTATCGAAAACATATTTAAATTATTATATGACAATCTTGTGCAATATTTCCCCTATCAATCAAGCCATTGGTGTTTAGAATCTGTTCAGTGGTAATAATAAAAGAAGCATTTTAAAACGGTGTTGAAACACCTGTTTTTTTTTTTTAATGGGGGGGATTTGTTAGTAGCTTAAGTATTTATGATAAATATTAGTAAATAATGAGTATGTGTGTCCAATCACAAATGGTGACTTCTCAACACTGTTAGATATTTGTAATTTTAATTGTTAGGATTTGTTTGCTTTCGCAATTAGGACTTATCATTCGTAGGGATTTAAACCTACTTGTCGGAAGAGGGGAAGTAAACTTACAACTAACTTAAATGCTAACTTATTGGCTATAAAGAGAGCTTATCGTAGCAATTGAGGATTGCAACGATTTTTGTCGAAAATTGTTAATAATTTTATTTGACATAGCTTCTAATGGTTCAACACCAGTAAGTCTATGTAATTCGAGTGTTCCAAACCAAGGAGGACGCTTCAAAATCATTTTCAGAATTTTATTCTGAATCCTTTGGAGCGTTTTCTTCCTTGTTGAACAGCAACTTGACCAGATCGGTACAGCATAAAACATTGCTGGTCTAAAAATTTGTTTGTAAATCAAAAGTTTGTTCTTTAAACAAAGTTTAGAATTCCTGTTAATGAGAGGATATAAACATCTCGTATATTTGATGCACTTGGCTTGTATACTCTCAATGTGCTCTTTGAAAATAAGTTTTTTATCATAAATTAGTCCCAAGTACTTAACCTTGTCGGACCAACTTAAAATAACCCCATTCATCTTGACAACGTGATTATTGTTTGGCTTGAGGAAAGAAGCCCTAGGCTTATGCGGAAAAATTATCATTTGAGTTTTAGAAGCATTGGGAGAGATTTTCCACTTTTGCAAGTAGGAAGAAAAAATATCTAAACTTTTCTGCAATCGACTGCATATGACACGAAGACTTTTTCCTTTTACGGAAATGCTTGTGTCATCGCAGAACAATGACTTTGTGCATCCTAGAGGCAAATCAGGAAGATCTGAAGTGAATATGTTGTACAGGACTGGACCCAAGACTGAACCTTGAGGTACACCTGCTCTGACAGGAAATCTATCAGATTTGGAATTCTGATAGACAACCTGCAGAGTTCGGTCAGTAAGATAATTTTTGAAAATTTTGATTAGGAAAATTGGAAAATTAAAAGTTTGCAACTTCGCAATCAAACCTTTATGCCAAACACTGTCGAATGCTTTTTCTATGTCTAAAAGAGCAGCTCCAGTGGAATAACCTTCAGATTTGTTAGCTCGTATCATATTAGTAACTCGGAGCATTTGTTGAGTTGTGGAATGCCCATGGCGAAATCCAAACTGTTCATTTGCAAAAATTGAATTTTCGTTGATGTGTGACATCATTCTGTTAAGAATAATTCTCTCAAACAGTTTACTTATTGAAGAAAGCAAACTGATTGGTCGATAACTTGAAACCTCAGCTGGATTCTTATCCGGCTTTAAAATTGGAGTAATTTTTGCATGTTTCCATAATTTGGGAAAATATGCAATTTTGAAGCAGCAATTGAAAATTTTTACTAAAAATTCCATTGTGCTCTCAGGGAGATGTTTGATTAGTATATTAAAGATTCCATCGTCACCAGGTGCTTTCATATTTTTGAAATTTTTAATAATTGATTTAATCTCATTCAAGTTAGTTTAAATTATTTCTGCAGGTAAAAAATTCTGGGAAGAAATTAAATCAAATTGACGTGTGACTTCATTTTCAATTGGACTCACAAAATTCAAATTTGAGTAATGAACACTCTCAAACTGCTGAGCAAGTCTTTGAGCCTTTTGTTCATTAGATACAAGAAAACGTTCACCATATTTTAAAACTGGAATAGGCTTTGAAGGTTTCTTAAGAATCTTCGACAGCTTCCAAAATGGTTTTGAATATGGTTTCAATTTTTCAACTTTAGTTTCAAAATTTTGATTTCTCAGAAGAGTAAATCTATGTTTAATCTCTTTCTGTAAATCTTTATAAATAGTTTTAAAAACAGGGTCACGAGAACGTTGATATTGACGTCTGCGGACATTTTTCAAACGAATTAGAAGTTGAAGATTTTCGTCAATTATTGGTGAATCAAATTTCACTTGAGCCTTTGGAACAGAATAATTCCTGGCATCAACAATTGCACATTTTAATGCTTCCAAAGCGGAATCAATATTCACTTCGTTTTGCAAATCAAGCTCATTATTGAAATTTCTCTCAATATAATTTTTGTATCTTTCCCAATTAGCTTTGTTATAATTAAAAACAGAGCTCATAGGGTTTAAAACTGATTCATGTGATAAAGAAAAAGTTATTGGAAGATGGTCAGAATCAAAGTCAGCATGTGTGATCAAATCACTACATACATGACTTTGATCTGTCAGCACCAAATCAATTGTTGAAGGGTTTCTTACAGAAGAAAAGCATGTAGGACTATTCGGAGACAAAATAGAATAGTATCCTGAAGAACAATCATTGAATAAAATTTTGCCATTGGAATTACTTTGAGAATTATTCCATGAACGATGTTTAGCGTTAAAATCGCCGATTATGAAAAATTTCGAACGATTTCTGGTGAGTTTTTGTAAATCACTTTTAAAATAATTTTTGAGCTCGCGTGTGCATTGAAATGGCAAATATGCTGCGGCAATGAATAAAATCCCAAGTTCAGTTTGAACTTCAATTCCCAAAGTTTCAATAACTTTCGTCTCAAGATGGGGAAGAGCACGATGTTTGATTCGGCGATGAATAACAATTGCAACTCCACCGCCGGAACCCTGAATCCTATCATATCTATGAACCACGTAATTGGGATCATATTTTAATTTTATGATAGGTTTCAAAAATGTTTCAGTAATAATTGCAATATGCACATTATTTACTGTTAAAAAATTAAAAAGCTCATTCTCATTGGCCTTCAATGAGCGAGCATTCCAATTTAATATTTTAATTGTTTTATTTAAAATCATTGCTAAATTTTAAATAAGAAACAATTTTAATAGTAAAATTTGTGCCTATTTGAATGGCTTCAAACATTGATTTTGCCTGCAACATGGCGTTCATAAGATCGAACATTGCCTGTTGCAAAAAAGTAAGTTTACCTGCCGTAATAGGCCCCAGGCAGTTGACATTAGAAAAAATATTTTCGGTAGCAATATTAGCTGGGGTAATAGGTGTACAATTATTTTCTAGCGTGTTTTGCTTACCCATGTTAGCGGTCATTTTCGAACTACCAACATTAGGCGGTAGACTGTTCGAACTACCTGTAACCTGTGCATATGTTAAACGGGTATGCAAAGGAGTAGGTAAACTATGCGTCACTGGTACGCTTGGAGAATTTTGTTTTGAAGTTTGTTTTGGATTTTGTTTACCTTGCCTTGCCTTAACAATTGCTAAACGGACTGGGCATTGATAAAAATTTGACATATGGTTGCCGTTACAATTCGCACAGCGAAAATTTTTACTCTCTTTCACAGGACATGTGTCCTTTTTGTGAAAAGAGTCTCCACAATTAAGACATTTTTGGTCCATGTTACAGAATTTGGAACCATGGCCATAACGTTGGCAAGTACGGCATTGGGTGATATGCTTTTCACCTCCGCCATACTTCCTATAAATTTCCCACTTTACACGCACATTATACAAAGCATGTGCCTTTTCAAAAAATTTTAAGTTGTTAACCTCATTGCGGTTAAAATGAATTAAATAATTAACAAGGGAAATTCCAGTTCTCTGACTGTTTTCGCCTCGTGATTTTTGTTTCATTAGAATTACTTGGGTAGGGGCTATGCCAAGTAATTCTGTTAAAGTAAGTTTGATCTCATCAACGGTTTGATCGTTGGTGAGACCTTTCAAGACAACCTTGAACGGCTTGGCGTTCTTGGTGTCGTATGTAAAAAATTTGTACATCTTGTCAGTTAAATACTGAACAAGACGATCACGACCCTTTACTGAGTCGGCTAATAAGCGGCATTCACCTCTACGGCCAATCTGATAGGTAACTTTAACGTCAGAAACAAACGTTGAAAGTTCCTTTTTGAATATATTAAATTCAGAAGAAATAGTTACCACAATAGGTGGAACTTTCTCCTTTTTTAAAGATTTTATATTTTGTATAGTTTCATTATTAATAACTTCCATTTCACCAGCTTCTTGCTCAGGCAAAATATCAAAAGGATTGTCACTACAGACACTCGATGTGTCAGAAAGAGATGCCTCTCTTTTCCTCCCCGCAGCGATGCGAGGTTTCTTTTTTCGTCCAGCCATTTCAGGTGATACGAAAAAAGTTAAAACAAATGTTAAATTCAAAAGTAGGTAGTCTTGAGAAAGACTGATGGGAAATAACTTTCAGGTAGTCTTTAAAAGACACACTGACAAAACACAAACTTTGAAGCTATAGGCAGTCAAAGACCAGTCCACAAGCAACCGAAAAAACGTCTGATCTGTAGGACAGTTCAAGACGCACTGGTTGAAACACCTGTTGCAGCTACCGAAAGCGAGCTCGTTATTGGTTGAAAGCTGTGAGACTGTTTACAAAGTCAGATCGGTTGTATCCGTTAGTGTCGACTGTGCTTGTGAAGAGAGGTGGTGATTGGTTGCTCGGTATGATTTAGACAATCGATGTGATTTATCAATTTTTCAATAGTGTATCTCGAACAATAGGTTATTTTTGTTACATAAATTCAACCGTAAAACAATTTCTGATCGGTTGATGCCAAAACCTCGAAATTCTGAAAAGAAATGACTGATATATAAGCGCTCAAAACCTGACCACTTTTCCCTGGTTTTCCCCGGTTGAATTACTAGATTTTCAAATTCAGGTGCCTAACTTCGATATAGACGTTAGTCCAACGTCAATAAAACACTTATTTGAAGAGTTAATAGCTTTTGGTACCAATAGCAGTATAGTGACAGCCTCAGCAGTAGATGCAGATGCAGCCGGTACTTCCCTGAGGCCGATGTAAAGGTAAATGAGAGCAGCACGGCAAAACAGTGCGGGTTATGCTTAGACGCGCGTCATTTTTCGTTGCTGATATTCCCCACATGAAACGACGCGCTTTCGTATGATAGCGGTGGTATTAGCGGTAGATGCATTTGCCACCACTTCCTTCAGTAAAGCCGTGTCTAGTTTTCAATGTGAAGATAAACACTACATCCTATGATAAATTGAACAATTGTCCTTATAAGGACAACAAATGAATTAATGAAGATTTAATTTTGAATTAGAATACTTCTCTCAGGAAGTTCGGCTACATAGGGATGTGAAATGAAAATCTAAAACTGAAAAAAGTGAGAAAAATTTCAAATGCTAATAAATCGGTTAGTTTTCGATGGATTTCCTTCGTTCTTGCAGCAATCGATTAGAAAATCTTCTAAGATTCCTACCAAATGCATGAAATTGCAATTTTATCATTCGAACTATTGTACTATTAAAAATTCTTAAGCCTTGTCAAATCACAAAATTCGACCTCTGATTGGTCGTTATACCGCGCTTTCCCAAGCACGGTCGGCAGAGTTATGGACCTAGTAAATTGGGAATGCATCATTTGGCCTATATAAGAGCTTCATCAGATAATAAACAAACCTTTCATCGGATATTAAATTGAACAACTGAAATTTGAAGAACACAAATGATTATTTGAAGAGTTAATATTTTCTCGTTTTGCGCTATAATCCAAAGTTAACTATCTTCATCTACATGCATACTCTGATTAATATTACGTGTTTGCGTCGCTTAGTGTTTGGCTACGGTCATGCAGAACGCAAATAACGGCGCGATGCGATTCGGCAAGACGAAATCTGTTGAAATGTATAGCTCTACTTCGCCTTAAAAAGAGCTGTACATTTCATTACGGTAAGGCGAATCGCATCGCGCCGGCATTCGCGTTCTGCATAACCGTAGCCTTTGTTCCGTTCCCGTTTAATGATGTCGTATTAAATGTGCATATTACAATTCGGCAGCACTTCAACTTCTCATTTGCACAAAATTTAAAAATATTCAATGAACTTCATTCAAAATATCAGACAAAAAGAAATTACAATACTGCCAATGAACGGTCAACGTTTATTTACTAGAAAAAATGACTGACACGCAAGCAGCCGGGTTATCTTTCTTGTAAAAGTATTCTACTTCAACCTTGCGGTCGTAGCTTTGCATACAACCTTCTTGTGATTTTTTTACCATAACATAGTTTTCGATCTAGTGGGAAATTCCACTCTTAGCGCACAGTCTGTTATTTAGAATTTAAATTTTAGCTACTGACTTTGGTTCTGATTAACTAGAACGTAATCTTGTTTATAGTATCATATTATTTAACTTTTCGTTGACTTCAGAACTACCCGGATTGCGGTTGCCGTCAGATTGAGCCGGAAATATCTGGACTCGAATGAATTCGCGATATCAAATCAACATTTGAATCGTAGCCACAACAAGCGCCGTATCCCATTAAACATGCGAGGATAAAGAGGAGCAACGCCAAATGAACCGGTATTTGATCATCCACCCAACAGCGAAGAACAAAAATGCAGTTTTGTCATTTTGGGAACTATTTCGGTTGTCGTGTTGTTTTTGTTTATTTGCCTACTTGATCACTGCTTCGTGGCGAGCTTCATCGTCGCGCCGTCGTCGTCCGTTGTCGGTGTGAATTTTACTGCCTGTGCTGGACTATTTGATCTTTTGAATATTCAAATCAGGCTCCGGAAAGTCGTCGCTCGTGATAGGGAGCAAGCAAGTATTGGGGTAAATGTACACATAATTCACCTAACAGTGTGAGGAACCATGTTTGAAACCAAATTTGGAAATGGACTAAATGGAGTCCTGCTTACTAATCCTTTTTACTCGGACTGGACTGGACTGGACTGGACTGGACTGGACTCAACTCAAACTAATGCAAAATTCAGCAAACTTTAAAGCTTTCGTTTCAAAACAGGCCAATAAAGGCACCATCGTTAGAAACCACTCCTACTTAAACCAACTTGAATCAACGTAAAAATCACTTCGAATATTGCCAACATGTTGTGTAGCAATCTACAATTTATACCAGTACCGATAGAGTCGTCTTTTGTTGAAAGTTTCCTAATTGTAGAAATGCATCTAGATGACAAATGACCTATCGTTGAATATCGACTATTTTTAATTGAAATGAAACTTTGCACAAGTACAAAGTAAGCAAACTAAGCAAGTTCTTCAAAATTTTAGAAGTAAAAAAATGGTACTTTGAAAAATAAAAATTAATACTAGTGGTTAGTGATCAACACGGATTTGCCCGGTACTTTTGCCGCTGCAATGTCCTTAGTGGATCAACTGAAAAACCTGTGCAATTCCACGCAACATAGGCCAAGCATTTCAATCAATTATTTTTGATCTGGCTGATACTTTACACAGATGTTTCAATGGGCTAAAAATATCGTTTTGTGCTAACGTATGCGTTAAAAAATGAACTTTTTTCTGATGATGGTAAAAAAATATCTAAGACAGGTAATTGGGTTTCATAAATTTCCTATGGAAGGTAATTATGTCAGCTAACTCTCAAAAAAACTACGATCTTGCGTGCGGCCTTCCGGCAGTTAACCGGAACATTCGCCATGGCAGACGAAAACATGCGTGTAGGCATGTCTTTTAATTCTTTTTTTGGTTTTATTTATCAATTCCTCCTGAAATTTCGCGACAAAATTGTTGAAGTGGAGTTTACGCTTCAGGCTTGCCAGAAATCCTCGATGAGACGCAACTTGGGTACCACATCGACATTTAGCCGTTCCAGCTCCTCAAACGATCGCCTCGAATAGTGAGCCGACTCCAGGTGCGGCCAGAACACCGTGTCTTCGGCCTTATAGTATTTTTTGGTGAACGACGCAACTTCCGGCAGGTACTTTGTACTATAAATTCCCCCGTTCACGGCCAGTCCGGAGCGAAAGAAGAGCAGCTTTGACATCCCCTTCTCGCTAATTGTCAGCCACAGCAGCACCGTCTTGGGGAATTTGGTGTGTAAAAGAAATTTCACCTTAGTGCTTACTTCTTTCGTGGTGGAAGTAAAACACAAAGTGCCCTACCAGTCGTTGCCATCCAGGGTGAGACAGGTCTCGTCCTCCATCACCACCGCCACGTCGTGAATTGCCGGGAAAATCGATTTAACCATCCTATTCAGGCACTGCCGCTGCTTCATTGCCTGCAGATCCGAGACTAGTGAAAGGGTATTGGCCATCCATGTTCGCCTGACATGTATGTCCATGTTCGCCAAGCACTGTTTGATCGGTTGCACAGACGTCCAGGCCAAGCGCACGCAGCGATGTAGCCACTTTTCCCTCGGTCTTCCTCTTCAGTATCCTTTGGAGCTTCTTGTCGCTCAGGGTCTTCGGCCGTCCGGAACCGGGATTTCTTTCAATGCTCTGATTGGTGTCCAATAGTGCCAAGATATTGTAGATGCCAGAACGGGCGTATCCGGTCTCCACGTAATGCCGCACGATGTCCGTTTTCGACGCGGCGGGGTACCGTTATTTAAACGCGCAAATCAACCTACTGATACCTGAACATAATTTTACGAAAAATCGACAGTGCATCAACAATAGTGTGCCAATGGAATGTTTAAGAGAAATTAGATTTTCGAATTTCATTCAGTAGTAATGTTTGTATTAAAAAAAGGGCTTTGGGAGGATACCGAAACATTCGCCATGATGAACGAAAACATGCGTGGTTTTGAGTTCTTTCTTAATTTTATTTATCAATTCCTTCTCAATTTTCGCGACAAAATTGTTGGAGTAGGTCTTACGCTTTCGGTTTACGCAGAAACTCTGGTTGGGGCGCAGCTGGGGAACGTTGGTTAGGTTGGTCGACCTGGGTACCGCATCGATTTCCAGCCGCTCCATCTCCTCCAACGTTTGCTTCGAGTAGTGGGCCGACCCCAAATCCGGCCAAAGCACAGCGTCTTCGCCCCAATGGTATTTCTTGATGAACGACACAACTTCCGGCAGGCACTACGTACTATAAATTTCCCCGTTCATGGCCAGTACGGAGCTTCTCGCTGATTATCAGTCACAGCAGCACCTTCTTCAAGAACTTGGTGTGTGAAATGAATATCACCACACAGCTCACTTCCTTCGTTGGGGACGTAAAATACGGATTACCATGCCAGACGTTGCCAGATAGGTCTCAGCTCCGAGACCAATGGACGGGACTGTCGCTTTCTGATGTTCATGTTTGCCAGGTACTTTTCCACTGTTTGGCCGGTTGCACCGACCTCCCGATCAAGCGTACGCAGCGATGTAGCCACTTTTCTCTCGGTCTTCCTCTTCAGCATTCTTTGGAGCTTCTTGTCGCTCAGGGTCGTCGGCCATCAGGAACCGGTCTTTCTTTCGATGCTCTGATTGTGGTCCAACAGTGCCAAGATGTTGTATATGCCGAAACAAGCGTAACCGGCATCGCTTTTCCGTATGATGTCTGTTTTCGACGCGGCGGGGTAACGTTCTTTGATCGCGCACACTTTTGAACGGAGTAGCTTTACTGTTTTCGCCATTATGGTTCAAGTTCAAGTCAATTTTTTCTGCTGACTCATGGGTTACTATGATTGATGCTGCATGGGTAGTTTCGTCAGTGCGTGTGAAGGTAAACCCATAAAAAATCGGCATTTTTTTATTGCAAACGCTAGGGCTCAACAATTTTGTCTTCTCGTAAAAAGTCTTCATCCGAAATTTGAGCTTAATCGGACTTCTGATAAGGTTTCACTTACAGTCGTGAAAGTGTTACATTTTTGGCCAAACTAAAAATGCACAAGAGTTCTTGAAGTTTCCGAAATCGATTTTTTTTTTGATAGCAAATCTCTTAGAAATGCATGAAATGTCGAGATCTGATGTTACTTCATAAAAAGTTGTTTAAAAAAAATTTTCAGGGACATGGTAACTTTTGCGCTGGAAGACTCGAGCTACACCAGAACACACAAGAGACACTCCCAGCTCGAACATTTCTTTCATCGATCAAAAAACTGGAACTTTCACCGCTTTGAGGCTCTACTTACCGAAGTCCGCAGTGGAGCCGTTCTTCGACGCATCTACGAACACGTGCAGCTGAATGACATTCCGCTCTCCTGTGCTAGTTTTCATCCGGTAACACCCACGCTGACCGATTCCACTTGTGGGAGAACACGTCACCATATCTGCCATTTCTCTAGCTACTCGCTCTTAATAAACTCGTCCCAGCCTACACCACTACGCCAAATTTTCTGCAGAAGAATCTTCAGGAACATAAGGAAGTGCGCTAGTAATTCCAGAGGATCGTAGATAGTCATCAACGTGCTAAGAATCTGCCTTTTCGTTGGGACGATGTCACCTCGCATAACTTCAAGGTGAACGTATCGGTCGCTGTGCACTACGATAAGCCGTGAACTTTCTCCGTCGTCATCTCACTCGAAAGGTTCAAACTTTTCTCATCGGGACTCGCTTCCTAATCCTGTAGTACGTGACTCGAATTCCACAGCCAGTTCTGTATTTCGAACCTTGCTTCTACGTGGACGTGTTGGACATCTTCCGCCAACTGTATCGCCCTTTCTTCCGTCTGTTAACTGCCCTCGGAAGCTGCTTTTGGAACCGCTGCGCATTGTAATTCTTCACGTACTTTGCATTACTGAGGAAACACGTCGCTCCGAAAGTCATTACTTTTGTAACGTAAACGTCTGGGCTGCGTTCTTGCTCACCGTTTCGCCTTAGGGACCCTTAACACTGTTGATCGCGCTGTTTCATTAAAATCTGGAGCCCGTGATGGCAATGCGAAACTCTCAGAATCGCGGTAGCACAGATACCAGAGAAGTAAGCCCCGTTAGCAGAAACGAATTCAGGCAGACTCCCAAGACTTTAGCGGCTGCGCCCCAAACTAAGCGCATCTTGTTTGGTTTGTTAAGGTTGATCACCGGAAAGATTGCCTCGTCCATGGAGGATAACTGGAACATATCGGAAAAGAACCTTGTATGTCAATGACGTATGTATGTTGTATGACGTGAGTTTAGCTTTTTTTTGGAAGGTGTTTTTTGCAGCGGCCCGGGACCCGAGTTCGAGGAACTTTCAACTCGCGTATCTGGAATCATCATGCAGTAGATTATGTTGCATATACAGACAGCTGTTTTTTTCGCAGGCTTGCTTGACCGCGCACGCTCCAAAATGCTTTGCCCCATTCTTGGGAACATTGTAGAGGTCGACAATTCTTTCGCAACCTGACTGGAACCGAATTCTAGGTTAGCGTGAACTTTCTCCTCCGTACGCGCCTCTCAGCATACGTGCTGACGGTTGACGGAATCGTTACATGCAAGCTGCTTTCACTAGCGTCTCTGACTGTTTACTGAAGTCCTCCAAAGTCACCGCCATCAATGCTTGACGATACTTAGCTCAGTCTAGCTTCACGGTAGGTGGCCGTCTCTGGACGAGTTCTTGAAGAAGTGCCATGTTGTATAGATATTCGTTTAATCCACAGGCTACGATCGTCGCTTCAAATGGTGAGTTGAGAACCTGGAAGGAGTGACCGACTTAGCTCCGGTCCTCACAAGTTCCTATCTCACGCCTCCACGAGTCGCATCGAGGAATACAGTCTATTGTGATCAGACTGTCAGCTGTAACATGGACACAGCTGGTTGGCCTAGCCTGGGCAATATTGTCAATCAGGCAATAGCCAAGTGAAAAGGTGTGACGCGATCATTGGCGCGCAAACCATATTCCGGCGGTAGAGGAAACGCTTCGCCAACTTTAGCGTCTGTTCACCAAGATGGTGCGGCTCAAAACAGCGTCTGTTTTCTATGTTAGGGGCGGCTGGTCGACATCCTGGTGTCAACGTGGGAATCTAAACAGTGCTGACACGATGGTCCTCCGGTGAGACAGGGGGTTGGTGCAGGCCTTACAGGCCAGCCGTAAAAGTCATCAGTACAGGAAGCAAACAATGTTAATTCGGACCGGAACAATCGGCATAGACCCAGGCAACGAAAACGGACTAACGATTGGAAACTCGGATGATGGAACTGCAAGTCCCTTAATTTTTTGGGAAGTACCCGCATTCTTTCCGACTTATTGAGGGTCCGCAATTTCGACATTGTAGCGCTGCAGGAGGTATGCTGGTACCGATACTCCCGGCACATACGTACAACAACAACAACAATATCGCACGCAAGCCTGTGGGGCTTATGCGGTCTCGATCAACTAGATTTGTTGGGAGAATTCGTTATCGATATTGTTTTTGGCACATTTTGCATGTGTAGGATAAGTACAACGATACACCGTGCCCCAGTGCGGAGTCGAGAAAATTTCCAGCTCGAAAAGATCCTCGACCTGATCGGGAATCGAACCCGATATCACAACCGTGTGGGAGAGCTAGCCGACCGACATCGCTAACCACAGAACCATGGGGACCGACGTACGTACGCCACGGGGACCGACATACGTACAAAGATGGGTATATTATACACTACAGTTGCGGCAAAACACACGAGTTGGGCATAGCTTTTATTGTGATGGGTGAAAGGCAGAAGCGCGTGATTCGGTGGTGGCCAATTGACAACAGAATGCGTAAGTTGAGGATTGGAGGCCGTTTCTTCAACGTGTGCATAATTAACGTGCACAGCCCTCACCTAGGAATTAACGACGACGATAAGGACGCCTTTTACGCGCAGCTGGAGCGTGCATACGCTAGCTGCCCAAAACATGACGTCAAAATCGTTATCGGAGATCTTAACGCTCAGGTAGGCCAGGAGGAAGAATTTAGACCGGTTATTGGGAAGTTTAGCGCTCACCGGAACGAAAACGTTCAGCGAAGTTCAGCGCTCACCGGAACGAAAACGGCCTTCGACTAATTGACTTCGCCGCCTCTAAGAACATGGCCATACGTAGTACCTACTTTCAGCATACCCTCCCATATCGGTACACCTGGAGATCACCACAACAGACCGAATCACAAATCGATCACGTTTTGATTGATGGAAGGCACTTCTCGGATATTATCAACGTCCGAACCTACCGTGGCGCAAACGTCGATTCTGACCACTATCTTCTGATGGTCAAAATGCGCCAAAGACTTTCGATTGTCAACAACATCCGCTACCGTCGCCCGCCACGGTATGACCTGAAACGACTCAAATTCCCCGAAGTCGTTACTGATTACGTGCAAAGTCTTGAGGCAGCACTGCCGGTAGAGGGTGAACTCATCGAAGCCCCTCTAGAGGACTGCTGGAGTAATGTAAAAGCAGCCATTAACAGCGCAGCGGAAGGTGCCATACGGTTCGTCGAGAGGAATCGATGTAACGGCTGGTTCGACGAGTAGTGTCAGACAATTCTAGACGAGAAGAATGCAGCGCGGGCATTGATGCTGCAGCAAGGGACCCGTCAAAAGGGGATGCGATATAAACTGAAGCGAAGACAGCAGATTTGTTCCGGGACAAAAAACGCCGCCTGGAAGAGATGGAGTGTGAGAAAATGGAGCAGCTGTATCGTTCGCAAGAAATACGTAAATTCTACAAGGAACTTAACGCATCTCGCGCCGACTTTGTGCCGCGAGCCGAAATGTGCCGGGATAAGGATGGAAGAATCTTGACGAATGAACGTGAGGTGATCGACAGGTGGAAGCAGCAGTACAATGAACACCTGAATGGCGCAGAGGTAGAAGACTAATACGTCAGGAGGAACGACTTCGTCAGCACAGCGGATGAGGGAGACATTTCGACCTCTACGATAGGTGAAGTTAAGGATACCATAGTCAGGATCTGTGATACCCAACAGCTACCGGAGGAGTGGAAGGAGGGAGTAATAATATGATTGTGAGAACTATCGAGCGATCACGATTCTCAACGCAGCCTATAAAGTAGGGAACCTGTATATTAGAGAAATGACGAGACACTCACCGTTAAGGCAACTGTCAACATCAAAACGGATAACGGCAACGCAAAATAATACAGATCGCCCGTTTTGATGTTGACAGTTGCCTTAACGGTGAGTGTCTCGGCGTCTCTCTGGTGTATAGGCTGACTACTATAAAGTGCTCTCCCAGATCGTCTTTCGCCGTCTCTCGCCGCTAGCAGGGAGGTTTGTTGGAAGTTATCAAGCCGGTTTTGTGGGTGGGCGATCGACAACGGACCAAATCTTCACGCTGCGGTAGATCCTCCAAAAGTGTCGCGAATACCAAGTCCCTACGCACCACCTATTCATCGATTTCAAGGCCGCCTACGATACTATCGACCGTGTAGAGCTATGGAAAATCATGGATGAAAGTTCGTCTGCTTCGCTGACGGCGTGGACCTTGTCGGAAGGACGTTCCAGGCGGTTGCTGAACAGTACACCGAACTGAAACGTGAAGCAGAAAAGGTTGGATTGAAAGTGAATACGTCAAAGACCAAGTATCTGCTAGGAGTAGGAACCGAGCGCGATAGGGCTCGCATAGACAGTAGCGTAATAATTGACGGAGACGAGTTCGAGGTAGTTGTCGAATTTGTATACCTCGGATCTTTAGTAACGTCAGACAATAACTGCAGCATAGAAATCCGCAGACGTATTGTAGCTGGAAGTCGTGCCTACTACGGACTCCACAAGACGTTGAGGTCTGGTAAACTTCGCCCCCGTAACAAGTGCACCATATACAAGACGCTTCTAAGACCAGTAGTCCTCTACGGGCACGAGACATGGGCAATGCTCGAGGAGGACTTGCAAGCACTGGCCGTTTTTGAATCTTTGGCGGAGTATGTGAGGATGGCGTATGGAGGCGAAGGATTAACCACGAACTGGCGCAACTCTACGGCGAACCCAGTATCCAGAAAATCGCGAAAGCTGGAAATGTACAATGGGCGGGACATGTTGTAAGAATGCCGGACAATAATCCCGCAAAAATGGTGTTCGTCTTGAATCCGGCCGGTACAAGACGTAGAGTTGCACAACGAGCTAGGTGGTCAGATCAAGTGGAGCAAGATCTTAGAAGTGTGAGACTCTCAAGAAACTGGAGACAAGCTGCTATGGACCGAGGACGTTGGCGTAACATTGTGACGCAGGTGAAATCCTGAGGGATGTTTCACCAGGGAAGTAAGTAAGTACGATCGTCGCACATCTGTTCTGGACTGCGATACCGAAATCGATTAGAGTTCTTAACTTCCTTGTCTTCGGCGCTTGTAATTCACGATTCTTGCAGACTAGCGAGTGGACGAAAACTTCTGGTCGACCGTTCGCAACGTTTTGATGACACCACCACTGGATGCAGCAGGTCTTGAGTGCTCTCCCTTTCAAGCTGAAGCCATATATCCTAGTGGTGCTCTCGTACTCTTCCAGATTGCCCGAGAATGTAGGCAGATTCTTTGTCACTGCATGTCGCGCAGCCAGTTGACTTCAGTTAGGTTCGTTGGGATCGGCATCGGTTGGATTCAACTGACTTCTGTTAATGTCCATCCAGTTATTTGCATTTATTTCATAAATGTATAAGATGTCAGAGGGCCGAAAATGCTCACCTCTACCCTGTATGGCTTTCGAGAAGAAAGTCGCAAAAATTCTTCCTCAACGTCCTTTGATGACTTTAAGAGCGTTGGAGTTCACACATTTATGGTCGTGGATCACCAAGAGAAAGAAAATAAACATGAAGAGGGTTGAATTACCTTAGTTGAATAAAAAAAGGCGCGTTGTGGTATATTAGCAGATGTGTTTTTGGTGGAAATAGGCTTCCAAATATTAACGTGACTTTATCCTATTTAGGCTCTAGTCCCTTGAAAACGTCTCAAGGATTCGGAACTTTTAAACTGGCTGCATAATTTAATTGTATTCGAGCAGGATTACGATTGTTTTCGGCTCATTGAAAACTTAACAGTGATACTATAACTTTTCGATCACGCTCTGTTCTAGTTTCAATGCGTGGCACATGCTTCGGGAATTTCGATGCGCCACCTCTAAAATGCAAACATCTTTTCCCTGCCAAATATAGCTTGCGGGTAACTACCTTCAAAGGTTGTCTGAGGCACACGAAAACTTCCAAAAAAAAAAGCCCCAAAACTAAATTTATTAGCATGTTTTCGTTTGGGTTTTCTGAAGCCCCCTCCCCCCAGGTCGTCCCCAGCTGATTTCTTCAACGCATCCCGAATCCCGGAAAGGTTGGGCTGCCTGGCGCACGGCCATCACTAATAACTAGCAGCAAACAACAAAATATTGCAAACAAATATACGCTGGGAGGTGTTCGCATTCCGGAGTAGGTTGCCCCGGACGGAGATCCGTTGGGCGCAAGTTGCGCGGATGATGTTGATGCTGATGAAGATAATCGGCTGGCGTCGTTGGTCACATTTGCATAAATTTTATAACAGACTGGCGCTCGCAACCACCTTTCTCAGAGACGGAAAGGTTCGCGTATCATTGTGAAAATCTCTCTGTCCGCAGTGCAATTCGTAGTGTGTTAAATCACCGGTAGATTGATTTAAAGGCTGGAAATGATAGGTGACGTTAGTTTTATCTCAACTTTCAATCAAAGTGTTTTTGTTTTCACATTATTGACAAATTGGAAAACGTTCGTAGTTTCCAAAAAGAACTAGTCAAAAATTGTAGGTTCAATCCATGTATGATTATAGACTAATTCTGGGAATTAGATTGATTGGTATAATATTACTCCACTCATGTATACTGATGAACGACGACTTGGAATACTAGAGAAATAAAACCATCCAGTTCAGAGATAGCAATGTTAGGAGTGAGTCTCATTGTTTGCAGTTTAAAAAGAAAATCCAGAAAACCAGTACACGAAGCGTACTTTTCCTCTAATGTGTTCTAGAAAGATATAACACTTTCCAAATGGCGGCCAGCGTCCAATCGAGCATAGCTAAGCCAATTTAGGCGTTGCACAGAAGCGCCCGAGCCAGTATTCAAATACGCGCGCGCCTGCCTCAACCATGCCCGCAGCCATCGCACCGTACCGCGCTGGGGTTGTTTTTGTTTTGGGTACCCACGAAGAAGCCGCGAAGAAATAATCAACATGATCGCAAAAAATCGCGATCGCGCCGCGGGCGATAGAATTTCGCGTAAATAAACAACAACCAGTTCAGTCAGTTTAGGCTTTGAAGCGGCGCGGCGCTGCGCGGCATCACCGAAGATCACCGACGATCGTCGAAGAAACAGCGGTCGGCGGTGGTAGTGGTGGTGGTGGTCTAGACCTCTAGACAAGCGCACAGTAGCTGAAGCCTTTTGGGCGAGGGGTTCGCAGAAGAGATGGGGATGGGGATGGGGTACGGCCCGAGACGGCGACTGCCGGTCGGTCCATGACGTCATGGTTCACGAAGGCATTCGCCGTATATAAAGTGGAACCCAGTCGGGCGGCAATGTTTATTCGAGTACGATACCTGAACGTGTTAACGTGGTTTAGCAAAACAACAAACGAAGCAAAAAATAAAAAACATAACGCAAGTTTGAAGTTCGAGGCGAAGGTTTGGGAAAGTGTGATCTTTACAGAAAATAGTGTGATTGCATACGGAAAGTGCAAGTGTAGCAAGCTTGGTTTGAAGAGGTCCCACTCTGGTGGTGAAGGGTGCGAAAGAAAATAGTATTTTTTTCTTTCTTTGTTAGGAGGGAAAAATATAGAAAGTGACTGGAAAGTGTTTGGTTGGCTAAAAAAGACAAGCAGAAAAAAGAAAATCGCTAGCGGAAAACAGTTGTGGAAGTTTGAAGTTGGAACAAAGGAAACTAGTGCATACAAGCTTTGGAGCGTTTGTGGATCAGTTTACGGACAATGGCGCACGGTGTAAGAGGTACCTTTTGCGTGGCACTGCTGGCGACAACCTTGCTGTCACTTTGTTCCGGTTCCGCCATCCCCATGTGGGAATACCTGAGTCGGAGTGAAAAGGTAAGTGGCGCGAGTATTAATAAGTGAAGCGTGTAGCGTGCGGAACGGACAACTTAGAGCTTAGTGCAAGTGCTGATGTGAGATTCCGCGAAATTCGAACTCACCGATGTAATGCGGCTGATGCTGCTTCGCTAATTGTTTGCCAGCTACCCGAGCGATTACTGTTGGAGTTATCTGAACATGTAAATCTTTCCCGTGTGCAACAAAAGTTAAGCTGTACGAGTTGTTCCTACACACTGGTCAGGGGCGATCTTTAGTCGAATCGTTTCATGTTGTACCACTCAATCATTCTTCTAGTTCGAATGGGAAAGACCTAGGCTAACAATTGGGGTTTAAATTATTTAATCGATAATCGGTTACGCTCGATCGAAACAAAGTACGATTCAAATGTGAAGTTTAGTCATTGAACCTGTCTTTTTTATTAATATTCATTAAAAGGGTTAATAGGCGAGTATGCGCTGTCATCATTAGTTTTCTGACAGACTTGACCAAGACTGGAATTTATCGCGATGTATGAACAGGAAGAACGTTTTTCTTGGCACGTTAAGCGATACTTCCCACTCTGTCTGTCAAACAGACTGAATTGACCCCTAAACAGATGCTCAAATCTTCGAGACGTGTTGATTTTTATTCAAAGTCACGGTCATGACAGAGAAGATCCTACCAGTCGACGGTGTAGAATATTTACAGACCGAAAACATCGTGCACGTGGAATTGTAAGTCGACACCTAGCCTAGCCGAGCCGAAATGACGTAACCGTGCTTCTCGGGGTTGAAGCGCAGCACTAATTGGCACTTGTTGATTCAATAGGCATTAAATTCTAGAATACAACCGCAGCCTCCATCACGATCAATGTTTTGCCTTTGGCAATAGCCGAGATTATGAGATGAGGAAGTTCACGACCGTCGCGGCTGTCGCAGTCCGTATCTATACGAAAACCGGTGGAGACTTCTATCATCATCTCTAACAAATGATTGATCTAGAAGAGGTCAATTGAAGCTAGTTGAACTTGGGATTGAAGAGTCTTCGCACAGTTTGATGCAATCGGATCGTGCACTCTAGCGCATTTACATACTTAAAGAGGATTTATTAGGGAGCAGGTAATTTATGGCCAGCTGAACCTTGCTAGGTCTCATGTATATGCAACAGTAGAAAACGCAAGATCCACAAGCATCGATAACCTTGAATGACCTTGACGTTCAGGTATTTTCCCCACAGCTCGTGCAAGATAAGAGACCAAACATAACAATCATTTCAGACTAGCGTGAAGCGCGAAATCCCGGACTTCATCTTCCTCTTTCTCGTGTCCGGGCGTGCGCGCGAGCTCTCGCGCACATTTCGCATTCATTTGGTTCTCGTTCCGGGACGACCGGCTGGCGCTGAATAAAATTAGCACTTTTATTATAGTAAAATTCTTCAATAGAGCTCCCCGCGCGCGTTCGCGCCTCGAAGGGCGGGCTCCGATTTCGCGATACGCCTAGTAAGTTAAGCTCAACGCCCAGCGCGGTGACCCTGAGGCGAATCTTCGAATGTCGTATATGGTCTGCGACCGTAAGATTTTGCAAAAATGTTTGAAAAACAAACCCAAAACCAGTTTCACATCCAGTTAGCATTTCTATTCTCGGCCGAAGCAGGATTTTAAATACACGGGTGAAGTTGTTGAACTTTATAGGTGTTTTTTTTTGTGTGTGACCACGGGTAACGTTTTGTTTCCCCCATAAGCTATTGGCGAGGCGGAAGGGTTAATTTATTGATGCGTGGATTGGAACCGTCTTACGATTAACGCCAGTAATAACAATTTATCGAGCAGGGGTATGCACCGGGGAAAGGATGCGGAGTGAGCGGGTTGTTGTCGGGCAGTTCCGGGACATTTATTATTGTGTCAATTTTACTTGCCGTTATGTTTTTTGCTGCGTGGAATTTTCGTTGAAAGCGGCGTCGGTTTGGGGTTTCATATGACATCACCTAACAAATGTTTTCAATTTTTGAAGTCAATTTTTTGTGTGTCAAAATATTAGTAAACTGTGTTAAAAAAACAAGTGTGTTTCAACAGTTCAAAATTGCGATGGTTTTATTTAAAAAAAAATCACGAATTTGAGCAGGTCACGGTCGCCATGGTAAAAAATTAACACTTTTTTTTACGATTACAATTTTTGATCTTGAAAACCAGGTATTTAACCAATTTCGTGCCTTCAGCAAATTACCCTATTTTTAAGGTTGTTCAATACAGTTTGAGGAAAAATTGATGAAGGTTTTCATTAGCATTTGAATTGCACTTAAAGTTAATTAAGTAACCATTACACCGATGACTTTTGCTCTTTTTACATGTTCAGAATAATCCCAAAGCAATCACTTGTTTTTTTCCTTTATTTTTTGAAATGATTTTTTAATGATTTTAAAGAATATGCTTTACTAAATGAGGTTTCATTGATCATTATTTGATTTGAAGCTATGTTCTTCGAAAAACGTTTTGTTCATGCTTTTATAGTTTTGATGAATGAAACTTTGCTTATTTGAAGAATTCATTTTAATAATATTTCTGATGTTTTGAATTATTTGACGTCTTTCCGTTGTTTTTTTTTAACGACTTGCAATTGATTCATGGCAATTAACAAGTATTAGTCATTTTAACAACGCCAGTGGTCCAGGAATGCATTCTAGCGGAACGAAATTAATAACTCCGGATCGTGTTGGTTTGAGATAGAGTTTTCGGCATTGTTCATGAGAATAACCAAGGATTATTTTCGTATGAAAATATTTGTACTAAACGTGTACTAAACTAGTACTAATTTTTTCCTGCATTTTTTTAATATAGAAGGATTATTTTTTTTACAGAGTTGTTTATTAGCCAATAATATGCAACTCTTCCGAATTCGCAACTAACTAACAAGAAGCCACAGCATTATATTCATTTTTTTTGGATAAAATGGACAAAAAACTTTTATTATCATTCTATTTGTTTTTCTAAGTGTACTAATAAACTATTTGAGTTTCTAATTATAAATCTTTCAAACTTTGAACATCTCAATTAGCACACAAAAGCGCAACCTGAAACTCTCAGGGCTGGGAGAATATGTAGACAAAATTTCAGCCCGGAGCTCCTTGGAGCTTTTACTCTGTGAATAATTTTGGGAAATTCCACAAAATTAATGAACAAACGTTCCATGTTGTTTCCAATATTATGATAAATGTCTTCGGAAACGGTAAAGAGAATAAAATATGTGCTATTTTGGTTTCAAAATATGCATTTGTAGCACACGTAAATACTCTTGATGTGATCACAGTAGGCATGGTTTGAAAATTGTACTTAGCATTCATGGTGACGTCTTGATTGTGTTACACGAAGTTCATTTACTGCTAATATACATATTTTTTCTAAATAACCTACGGCTACGAGTTTTAAAAAAATTAAAAAAGGTAAGGAGAGACTGAATAAATCCGTCAGGAGTTATCGAGATTTTCAATCAAGACAATTCAACCGCCTCGTGAACATCAAAGATGTTTCTGAACACCCTTTAGTACATCTGATCCGATGATTTCTCTGAATCATAAAACAAAAGAACATTTATTTGAGGAACTTTCAAGTATAGTTCAAAATTCTATAGTAGATGAAACATGAACTTCAAAAATAAAGTTTGAATTTAAAAACTCATGCTTGGATTTTGGAGATAATTCATGAAATGTATGGAGAAATGACGAGAAATAGGATCAAATCATTTTTGAACAATGATTCCTTTATTGTTATTGTATCCTATTTGAAAAAAAAAAAATCATTCCATAAGATTTAACTATTTATTTTGAATATTGTTCTAAATATTTTTAGACCAAAAGAGCCCTTTTTTATTTCTTTTTCACATCTCCCAAGACTTTGGCATAATATTGGAAACAAAATAGCATGTTTTTTCTAGTACAAAATCACTCACATACACCTAGTTTTCTTCCAGCCCTGAGGGTTTCAAGTTTCGCTTTTGTGCGCTAATGGAGATATGAAATTAAAAAAAATATAATAAAAATTTTCGGTTTTTTTATTAAATATCTAATCAAACTACAAATGATAGCCATCCTATTTCTGCGGCAAAGTTCAGAGTTCAAAAGATTTATAATTAGAAACTAGCCGAATTGTTAGTACACTTAGGGAAACAAATAGAATGAAAATAAAAGTTTTTTGCCCATTTAGTTAAAAAAAATCAATATTTCATACACTGTAGCTTCTTGGGAAGTTGTGTCTTCGGAAGAGTTTCATATTATTGGCTAAGAAAACAACTTTGTAGAAGAAACCATTCTTCTAAATTGAAAAAATGAAGGATAAAAAATAGTACTAGTTTAGTACAAGCTTAGAGTTTCATATTATTGGCTAAGAAAACAACTTTGTAAAAGAAATCATTCTCCTAAATTGAAAAAATGGAGAAAACAAATTTAGTACTAGTTTAGTACAAGTTTAGTACATGTTTAGAACAAATATTTCCATACAAAAATATTTCCTGGTTATTCTCATGAGCGTTGCCGAAAACGCTATTTCGAAAAACCAACACAATCTGGAGTTATTAATTTCGCTAGATTACATTCCTGGACCACTGTGCAACGTATTCGAAGTTATTTTGGTTGTTTTCAAATATTTTCATACAAAGGTACTTTGATGATTTTACTGGTCAACACAGGTTTTGCCCTAGAGCTCAAACTGGAAAAATATGAAAGATTATTGCTTTTTAACAATTTCTGTGAATTTTGGTGCTCCTAGTAAGTTCGAAAGGGAACCAAAAGACCGCAGAGTAAATGCTCACCGGGTTCGTCGCTTCTACCGTTGCTAACGGGAAAACATCATTTAAGTCTCTGAAGACTTTACGCACTTCCAACTTGGCTAGAAGCACCAAAATTCACAGAAACGATAAAAAACTAAAATATTTTAATTTTGAACTCGAGAGTTTGAGCAATAAGGCAAGCCTGTGTTGACAATTTACCCTCGAGCTCAAACGGAAAATACATGAAATATTGAAGCTATTTAACCGTTCCTGGGAATTTCAGTGCTCCTAGTCAAGTTGGAAGTCTGTAAAGTCTTCAGAGACTAATCACAAACGTAAAAGTGACGAACCCGGCGAGCTTTTACTCTGCGGTCTTTTGACGTACTTCCGAGCTTGCTAGGGGCACTAAAATTCATACGAACGGTTAAACAGCCTCAGGGTGCGCCATAATTATTGCAACAAGAAACAGAGAACTTTGAACCATGTTTTTTCGGAAGTAAGAGACAACTTTTGGAATAAAAATAATTTACTGAGTAAAAACAATTAGAAACAACAACAACTGTTTCCACACAAATACCAAAAAACAGGCTCTTTCCGACGCGCAACCAACAAAAAGGCTGGTGCGATGCAAGGGTCTTCTTGCCCGAATCATTCGTCGCGAGCACCTGACGATGCTCTTCACTAACGAGCTGTTTTTCGTCGGAAAAGGAGTAAAAATAGATGATGATTACTACCTGGACGGGATTTTGAAAAAGAATGTGATGGGTTCGGCCCAGCAAACGAATAACAATCGAAACTGCATCTTCATGCAAGACGGTGTCCCGGCTCACACAAAGAAGGCCGTTCAAGACTGGTTTCAACGCCAGATTTCAACGTGATGTCAACGCCAGATTTCAACGTGATGGACTTGTCGATTTGAGGGATGTTAGGAGCACAGACCTGCTCACGAAAACAAACAAGTTAGAGCGAGGTGAAGAAGACTTCGCTCAAAGCTTGGAAAGGAATTCCTCAAAATGACATTCGGTCCGCCGTCGAGTCTTATCCTAAGAGTCTATGAGCTGTCATCAGAGCTAAAGGAGGACACATTGTATGAGTTGTTAATTTTTTAAACTGTTTTTTCCTCAATAAATTATTTTTATTTCAAAAGTTTTAGCTTACTTGCCAAAAACGTGGTAACCGGTCCTTTGTTTTTTGTTGCAATAACTATGGCGCACCCTGTATGATCTTTCATTTTTTTCAGTTTGAGCTCTAGGGAAATTTTTCTTTCGCTTTTGTCAAACAAAGTTCGAATCATTTCACAATATATTTTTGTGTCTTGTCTGTACCTTTTTATGACTTTTTATTCGCTCTTAGATTATTTTTCCATTGATCATCAATTAAAAGGATTAATGGTCTCCTCGACCATTTTAAAATTACTACCTTTTAATTATGTAAAATGATCAAAATAGATTATTTCTAAGCTATTCTTTCACAAGTGCATTTCTTTTGCAACCACTGTTGACAGTGGATCATTGAACTCTTTTTTAAAATCCAGTCAAGCAATACCTGCATACATTCACTCCGTTTGTAGTTTACCCCTTTCCACTCTGAAAAACCAAAGCGTACCGATCAACTGATTACATAGGCATGAAATGAAATGAAAGACAAAATAAGAACTCGAAGCTTCGATACACAATGAAACCAAAATTGGATTGGAAGCCTTACTAGTGCAATAGAGTAATCAGAAAAAAATGTGTTTGTCACGCAAAGACGTGGGTCTGTTTTTTTACTTACGTGCATCATCCAGCCACCAGCTGGAAGTGGTCTAAACAGCGGCAGACCTTGACTAACCTTGACGGTGGTTTGGGGTGTTTTTTTTTTCTTCTCCGCGTTATGCTTTTTTTAATGATAGTTGACCCGCCAGCCTCCGCTCTGCGGAATAGTAGTTTCAATTAGTAAAGATTAGCAATTTAAATTTAGACCGGACTGTTTTTTTTAACTTCTTTCGCTCGTCAGGGTTGTAAGCCGAATTCCCCGCGAAGAGGGCAGCGAAAGTGTTATTCGATTGTCACGGACGTGGTTCGTTGTTCGTAGCATTGAAGTCACGCGCGTTTTGCGTACGCATGGCGTAACTTTCGTCGGTTTTGTTTGTGAATGTGTGCGTATGCGTTGTTTTTTGCCCTCGTAAACCGAACAGCTGATTTGATTTTGTTTGTTTGTTTTTCTTTGGCTCACTTTCAGATGTCACACCTGTACTCGATGTTTGCCAAACAGGTCTCCAACTATTGCAAAGGCTCGCAAGATATGCCGACTAATCTGTGCAAGCGGAACCTGCTGATGTATGGCATCAACAAGCTGCAGGACATGAACGAGTCCCACTTGGACTCGATGGACCCCTACCAGCGGGATGCCCATGATATAAGTGAGTATTGATCTTGACTGCTCTCGCGTGGACGTCTTAATTTGCGTGCTTTGCTCTGGACAGACAGGTGAAACTAGATGACGGATTGAGCAAACCAGTCAATACAACAGCGTTGAATGCGACTTTGGAAAGGTGAAGTGGTAACACACATATAGGAAGGCAGTATTGTTTTTCGAGAAGTCTCGTGTTGGCAGCTCAATGTCAAAAAGTAATTAAGGAAGCGTGAAGCCATGCTTTGGAATGAGGTTAGGCATTTGATTTGACACTATCGACACAATCGTCTGATTGATTGCTTTCGTTTGTGATGACAGAAAAGGAAGTTGTAAATTTTGTGTGCCCATCAAGCAAATGTTTCTCGCAATGACCTGCGACACGAACGGCTCATTTAAACTAATTGTGTAGTAATTTCTAGTAATTGCCTTCCTGATACTTAAAAGTCTCCACAGATGTGCGTGCTATTTTCAACGGCTTCGCGAGCTGCTAGATGTCTTCAGGGGGGAAAAAAAAAGTAACATCTTTAGCTCTGCTCGTTAGCTATAGAGCGTAGAGCGAGCGAGTTTATCTCCTGCCGTAAACATTTTTTTCCTCTCGCAGCATTAGCTTTTAGCTTCCTAACAATGTAGCCTCTTTCGTGTGTGGCGTTTTTTTTTTATTCTCGCTTATTTTCCGTCGGTCTAGTTCCGCCACTGTTGTGGCCAATCACCGACGCCCAGGGAGGCGACTCCACACCCAGGACCCTAACTCACGACCCGTTTATCAACGGACCGGCGCCAACGGCTTTACTTCCTCATGCGATGGAAGGCGTGATCCCAGAGATTTTTCGCCTCAGAAAAACTCCCGGTGTCGGCTAGGATTGAATCTAGACCAGTTGGGTTGGTTGTGAGTGGATCACGCCACCTCACAACCATCGACACCTATGTCGACGGTGGGATTCGAACCCAGGCGTCGAGCGTGGTTGGCGGAGACGTTACCAACCACACTAGGCCCCCGCTGTGGCGTTTTTAGGATTCATAAAAAGTTTGCTTAGAAAAACAGTTCGGCTTCGGCAAAAAATAAAATAACTAAAAGCACTTATATTGAAAAAGAAATATTCTATCGTATCACTGCAGTTGAGAGATTCAGTTAAGGTCTCGCTTCCATCCGCAGCGATCGTCTTATTCGTGCCGAGCTCATCATCCCCATTCAAGTTTAAATTATGATAATAATCGCGAACACCCTAGCCGTCGTACGTTACTTACCTTTGCAACTGCGCCGAGACGAAATAGTTCGATTAAACGCAATAAAAAACACCACCCTGATAGGTGTTTCAGCCGAGTCGCCGGTCGGCGTAGCCTTCACGTCATCAAAGATGACGTTCGATAGTTCGCTTTCAGGCGGCAATGCTGTGCAAATCTCCCACTTTGCGTGCAAACCAGGAAACCCGCGCGAGCCTATCGATCGAAGAAAAGTTCGAGGAAGTGACCTCGAACTTTTGTTCTTTGATCTTCGATCTTAGCGAAGCGATGCGCGCGCTCGTCTTACCTCTTCCCCCAGCGTTCGTCCGTCAGAGCAAAGCAAAATGATTAATCGACAACTTATCCTATTTTATGGTATATATCTTGTTGTCTACACGCGATAGCTAATGAAGCGTATTAATTTTTCTTCCAGTCTGGGATGCCATGATGGACGGCCACACTAAGAATGGCAAAAAGAAGAACCAGCCCTCAACGGAGGCCCCGGCTCAGATTGTCAGCGATCTGAGCCGGTACGAGCACAGTCAGTACGAGCACAATCCGCTGTTCGATGAGCCTGCTCCGCATCGCAAACAGGACTCCCCGTACGGTTCCGAGTACGACTCCTACAGTAACGCTGCATCGGCTCCGGACGCACAGTATGCCGAACCCCAGAACTATCTTCCCTACAATGGTGGATTCGGTGCTCAACGATATCAATATCAGACAGCTGCATCGAGTCACTTCGACAACCTAGCTCCGGTGGAACAAAACACAAACTACCTGTCCGGTCCGATGGTGGTACGCTTGCGCCCGGACGGTACCCCGGTGGATGCCCCTCATCACAAGACACTGCCGAAGGATGACGACATCAAGGAGATGACTATTGGCAAAGAAAAAATGCCAACCTTCCAGCAGATCTACACCAATCTGAAGCACAACGAAAATGCTCACGATCACCATGGACTGCCGGCGTCAACAACCGAAACGATAACCCCCCTGTCGGCCATCGGTTTCATCAGCTCCTATGGGACCGAGGGCAGGCTGCTGAATTAAAACCCGGGTGGAGGCGCTCGTAGAATAACCTTGATTGTGATTTTAATTAAGTGTTCTAACATTACGTCTAATGAAAACTACAGGACTCACGGTCACTCCGACATACTTCGACCACAAATCAGAGACCGCGAATCATGGGCCATTTTATCAAGAGCTTGCCGAAAGCTGTCGAATCAAACCGGAAACGAAGAAAGAAGGAGAAGGAAAATCAAACGCATTCTCGCTAGCTAGTACAGTAAGTGAAAAGAAAACGCATTGTTTACCAAATTTCACGTCGACACCGACATTCGGGTTGGCCTCTGAACAGTGCCCTCCGGTCCCAAGTGGCGTGGGAGTAGCGTACCCGCGAGCCTTGGGACCAACCAACATCCGAGAGACATTCATTAAAAGCTAATATATTTATTACCAATCATTGTCACTCATTCTCATTATATTAGTTTTGTTTTCTGTCGTGCTGTTTGCCAGGCAGCAGTTGTAAACCGCGGTAGAGCAGGAAGATATAGTAAAGTAGGCGTAAGAATCGCTTCAGACTGCGCGTCCCCCTCGCATGGGGACTCTGGCCGTTCTGAAAGGGTTCTTCCCGATGAAGATTTATAAAGCAAAAGGTTGTGATGAATAAGAAAACACTAGAATACGATGGAGACTTGTTTCTTAAATTATTGTTTTGTTCTGCTAGATGCTTCAAGCATGCTTATTTATGAGTATTCTTAGAGAGCGAATCATATATGATCACTAATACTAATGTCAAGGTTGACTCTATTTTTTATCGCTTTTGTATCAAATTTTGGAAGTGCAATCGGACGGAAGTGAAGCGTGACTAGTCGCGAGTCAAGTTGGAAAGCTAATCTTAGGAAGTTCTTCCGGATATATCAGGCAGCCAATCGGAAATTTGGTACGAAATCACAAGGTATTCCAAATTGTTTGGAAAGTTAAAGATTTAACTAATCTACGCTAAGATTTAGGTTTAGTTGGAACTAGTAAGTTTACATGCTTTGGTTGAAAATACGAAAAATTTTTGCTGACAAAAGAAGTAAAATTTTCGGAAAACAACAATACAATTGTGGAGGTGGCTTAACAGAATAGAAACGTCGATTCTATTGCTAGTTTTTTTTTATAAGAAAAGTATGAGCTTAAAACAAACACAAACGTAGTAAGAACCAAGCAAATGTGATTTAATTGATATACTTCTAGATATGTAAGTTACTGTCGAGCAATTAGGCAAAGTAAAATATACAGTTTTCACATCTCGTTTACGCGAAAATTCAGTAGCAAGTTGGTCAAACTGGCACAAACGATACAATAAGCAATAAATGCTATTTATAAAATAATTATAATGTTTTTTTTCTGCTTGCATATGATATCACAAAGCACGCATACCTATTGGGATTTCGTCATGGGCATTCCACAAGTCATAACTTACTTAGATTTACTCACGTGTGAAAAATAAAATCTCACAAATTTCTAAATCATGAGTCAATTCTTTGTTACGCAATCTATACGTTACTGTTTCGCTGCTGATGTCAAACAGGTGGAACTAGAATCTTGCGTTCGATTCATACAATATAATACATATTCGATTTTGAAAACCTCGTTTTGGATTGGTTTATAACTCATGACTCAGATAACCTGGAATGTTCGTTCTACTTTAAGCCGTGAGTCAAATTCTTGATATCTTGGTTGTTGTTCATGGTTTATTACTTCAAACCGTCACGGGTAATAACACTATGCGAACAATAATCAAAAATCACCCTGTATACGGAGCTTTCAAAAAAGAAAAGATTCACGGATTATCTCGCAGATATACTACCAACAGGGTTGCCAGATCTCGATTGCTACCGAAGACGCACGCTGCCCAAAACACATTTTTATCAGATGAAAAATTGTTTACGTTGAAGGCTGTTTTGAACAAGTAGAATGGTCGTGTGTATGTAGCATGTCTTCCTGATCAAGCATGGAAATTTTCACTCACTAGCAATATTTCATGCAAATGTGTTCTTTGATTTATCAGGTATCGTTCAATTGTTTCCACTCGCGTACAAGTTTTCCATAGAAACGCTGCTGATTGTTTTTCGCTTCTAAAAGTTCCGAATACCATAGAAGGTGACTTAATGATTCAAACACGATAGTATTTATTGTATCCAAGTTCACTTGCATTCAACGGTATCGCGACAAGCTTTGAGATATTATCGCCAGTGATACAAAATTATGAATCCAAATGAACGTTAGATTGCGTTCAACTGTTTGCTTACCAGAGCAACTAGGTATCATCAATGCTTACGGAAATGGTAGTATGGTGCATTAGCATGTGATATTTGAAATCACTAAGAATCATCGCGGTGTATCACGGTGAAAGCACGATGTGGAGTAGCCGAATTACGCCTGCAAGCAAACAACATTTGAAAGAATCGCTGCGATCGCTCGATTGCAATCGTTTACGATTCTTTCGTGAAACACTCGCTATATGTTGCTCGCTTCACCTAAAGCAGGCAATACTGAAACAAAATCATCAAAGTAAGCTACCATATATTTCTTTGCTATAAGTTGTCTCTTGCATGCGTGAGAATGTGTTACTTTTAATAGCGATGGTTTGCTGGGATTGGAAGCTTATGAATAGCAAGTTCAATAATGATACCCAAATGATTGTTATGTGATACGATTTTTTCCATCCTTGTTCCTGATATTCCAACCAATAAAAGAGGAGTGGAACGATTCCAGAATGCTTCAGTTGTGATGGTTTGGGGAACAATATCCAACAAAGGAGAGTTGCCACTGCTATTAATTGACAAAGGTATGAAAATTACTAAATAGTACTAACTACAACCAGTGTTGCAAGCAGTTTCACTTTCACTCTCTTCGAACTGATATTGAGTGTCACCCGAGTCAATTATCAGTGGAAATCATATCAGTGACATAAATGATATGTCCTATTTAATACCGAAATTATTTGATCTGAGCCAATCCATTGCATGAAGTTAATGAAGTAGGTAGGCAGCTTTATCCTCCACCGCATAAACATCGCTATAGTAACATAGCGTGTGCGAAATCACAGTAATGTTGCCAGTCAGCATTGTCACTGTCAACTGATTGGAGCTGAAAGTAAGTATCACTGTCAGCTCGTTCGTGTTGAAGTTTCAAAATTTTGAAGTTTAAACGGAGAATCTATCACTATCATTAAAGACCATTTGCTACCTAATGCCAAGGAATTATTCGGAGAGAAAGTGTCTGCTTTCAACAGAATTTAGCGATAGCGCTTGAGGGGCATCCACATTCCACGTGGACAGATTTTTAACGATTTTGACCCCCCTCCCTCTCCGTGAACAACTGCCCATATAAATTCTAAACAAAATTTATGGACCGTGGACATAACATAATCCCTCCCCCTCCAAAGCTGTCCACGTGGAATAAGGATGGCCCCTAAGGCAAATTTACTGTGTTTTATCATCTCTCGATTTGAACATATTGAACTTTAGCATTTAGAGGTACATGCTAGGAAAGTTGGGTGAAGTAAAAGACATGACTCTGGATACTTCTATGAACCGTTTGGTGACAATCTGGGAAGAAATGTCGATCGAAGTCGTGTGTGCAGCTTGTAATAATTTCGAGAAGCATTTGCGAGCCGTTACGTTAACATTACAAGAATGGATAAAAATTGTCGATTTTTCATGGGTTTACCTTCACACGCACTGAGGGAACTACCCATGCAGCGTCAATCATAGTAACCCATGAGTCAGCAGAAAAAATATGACAGCTCTATCAGATGAACTCTAACTTTGATGGCGAAAACAGTGAAGCTATTCCGTTCAGTAGTGTGCGCGTTCAAAGAACAGTACCCCGTTGCGTCGAAAACGGACATCGTGCGGCACTTTTTGGACGCCGGATATGCCCATTTTGACATCTACAACATCTTGGCACTATTGGTAGGGATACCATCCGTCCTGATTTAGCAGGACATGTCCTGATTTTGAGATCCATTTGGAACGTCCTGATTTTTTTTTCATATTTTAGCAATTGTCCTGATTATTCTGAATGATGCCGGATATTCAAAAAGAAAGCAAACTGTTCAGTACTGTCATCTTGACTCCGGGAAGAAACGAACTTATTGCGAACGAATTTTTTCTTTGGTTACATCATGACGAGAGAATTTGTCTACTCGTTGAAACCGTTAAACGTTTTTTGACAATTGTTAAGTTTATTTCAAACAGTTTACTAGTGTTGCAATTTTTAAAGTATCTACTAACGCCTAATAAATCAAAGTAGCAAAATTGAATTGTGCGAGAAATACGTTAAATGTGCATCTTTTGGCATATTTTGAAGTGCAAATCTCTAATTATGAGTTTTATTTATTGATAACTCAAAAAATAAAAATAGCTTAGATCACACTTCCGCTGGAAAAAAGTTGTCCTGATTTTTAACTCCGACGAAATGGTAACCCTAACGGACAACGGTCAGATCATCGGAAGAAAGCCCGGTTCCGGACGTTCGACGACCCTGAGTGACAAGAAGCTCCAAAGGAAGCTGAAAAGAAAGATCGAGGGAAAAGTGGCTGGTAGCCAAACAGTGAAAAAGTACCTGGCGAACATGGACATACATGTCAGGAAGCGGCAGTGTCGGGCACTGGTCTCGGAGCAGCAAGCAATGACGCAGCGGCAGCGGTTGAAAAAAATGGTCATCTCGAGTTTCCGGGCGAATCGCGACGTGGCGGTGATGATGGACGACGATGGTTAGCTACGACTGGCAGGGCACTTCGTATTTTACTTCCCCGAGTAGGAAGAGAGCTCCGAGGGGAAGTTCATTTCACACACTAAGTTTTTCAAAAAGGCGCTACTGTGGCTGACAATCAGCGAGAAGGGGATGTCAAGGCCACTCTTCTTTCGCTCCGGACTGGCCGAGGAACCTAAAGTACGACTGCCTGCCGGAAGTTGCGTCAGTCATCAAGAATTTCCATGAGGGCGAAGACGCGGTATTCTGAACGGATCTGGCGTCTGCCCACTACTCGAAATGATCGTTGGAGGAGATGGAGCAGTTTACCCAACTCGGCGAGCCCGCCCAACGTCCCCCAGCTGTGACACATCGAGAATTTCTAGCGTAAGATCTACTCCAACAATTTTGTCGTGAAAGCTGAGGAGGAATTGATAAATAAAACGAAAAAAGAACTCAAAAACATGTCTACACCTTCCATGGGAAATTACCTTCCCTGGGAAATTTATCGAACTCAGCTATCTGTTTTAGTTTTTTTTTTATTACCATCCGTAAAAGGTCCATTTTACAATGCAAACGTTATTCATTCGAAAACATCACTCGGGTGGAGAATACGTGCTTTGGCCGGATAAAGCAACATTGCATTGTACCAAAAAAACGCTAATATTTCTGGAGAGCCAGAATATACCTCACTTACTTTGTTGACCGTTCGGCCGAATAAATTGAGATTAGTGGGCAGCCGTTCTTCAGTCACCTCGTACACCAGCAGAACGTAAGTCTTTTTCCGTCGTGCACATTTACCGAGTGCGAGACCTATCACAGAGTTGATGGTTTCTTCCTGATTCTCTGCTGAAGATAGTTTTGGCGGCTCTGTCGTCAGGCGTTCTGACTTCAAGTCCAGCCTACTGAAGCCTCGTTGATCAGCTTCTTTCTGCGTCCATTTTTCATGTACGTAAAGGGTCACCGGGTGGATCAGCGTCCTATACAACGCTACAAGTTTGCGAACTATGGGACCTTATCTGGTTACGTAATTCGTAGAAGGCCCTGGTCGCAGCTGCAACTCGTCGTTTCACCACTCGCCCCACATCGTTGTCACACATAACAAGCGTACCGAGATGACCGATTCCATCAACAACTTCAAATTTACCATATGTGCCGAAAGACCGAAACCCGACAAACCTGTCACAGTGTCGTTCTATCCTTAACCCAATTTAATCATGATCAACTCACTTATCAAAGTGAATCCTGATCAAAAACCCACCCCACTAACCAAAACTCCCTCCCGTGGTCTTTGTAGAGATGCAGAGGTATACTCGGTGTCTAACAAAGCAAAGATTACATTCTAACACACCCACGAAAACTTTGAGCAAGTCAAACTCTGTTTTTTACCATTTTTGGAGGATGTTTTTGATTTGAATTCCAAAGACACATCAGTTCATGATTGAGAATTTTTGTGAATCTCGGAACAAGTCTTTGCCGTATTTGGCCCATAACACAGTGCAACAAAAATTTAGTTTTTCTTCAACCTTGGCTTCTATATTTGATTTTTTCAAGTAATTTGACGCATAAACAAATTCCCCCGAATTCGAACACATTTCACCTTAAGGCACAACAGTGGCGCCATTTTGAATTTTTGAGAAATCGAAAACTATCGATGTTTTTTGACGCCATTTTGTTTTGAAGCCAAATATCAAAATTCTAAGAGTTTGTCCACATATAAGCATTTTCTTACCCATCTTTAAAACAACAGATTTCAAATCGGACAAAAACTAAGCTCTAAACGGTGATTCTACGAAAACGGTTTTGGAATGGTTTTAGTATATTTTCCAAAGCGAAAAAATATCGAGTATGTATGAGCATTAGGGTGGGACATGCAATAAATTCTAGCTCCCATGCACTTTTCGTGTTCTTTATGGGTCCCATAACAACCATGTAACTTTTCAGATCGATCGGTGGAACTATAATTTTGCGCCGATTTTTAAAGTTTCCATACGATTTTATATGGGAAACTTTTTCAAAACTTGTTCTCTAGAGATGCCCAGTTGGCTCCTAAAAATATATCAATACATGATATTTGTAGGAAATTTCCCTGGGAGAAGCTCTTCTGAAAACCGTATGGCGCTAAAAAAAAGTTATTCACCCCAAACTGACATATTGCAATAGCAGCATGCTATAGCAGTGTTGCTGGAAAAATTCAATGGTGAGTCGTGTCTGTGTTTGAGTCAGTTTGAGTCAATCAGTTTGGGGTGAATAAATTTTTCTACAAGTATCGTAGCGCCTTACGGTCTTAAGAAGAGTTTTTCTCAGAAAAAATTCCTACAAATATCATGTATCGATATATTTTTAGGAGCAGACTGGACATCTCTAGAGAATATGTTTAAAAAAAAATGATTTTCTCATATAAAATCGTATGGAAAAATCGGGCGTAAAAATATAGCTCCACCGATCGATCTGAAAAGTTACACGAGTATCATAGGACCCATAAGGAACACAAAATGTGCTTGGGTGCGAAAAAATAACACCATCGCTTTTTTCCAATATGACCGTGTCCCAGTCTAATGAGCAATAATGGTAATGCGCTAGTATCTAAATGTGCTAGTCACATTATGTCTAATAATAGGTAAAAAAGTCTGAGGAATCGATTGGCAGGTGTCTGATCCACGTGAAACGTCAGTAACATGTCAATTTTGCCCCAACCCCCCTACAATACTAAAATAGGTTTATCCTGACGTTGGATTAGCTTATTTGAAATCTGTTCAAGTGTAAGTTTCAGTGTTGAGTGTAAGAGATACTCAAAGATACAATAACAATTTGTATTCACATGATCCTCCCCACCTCGCGAGGAGGGGGTCGCATTAAACTTTATCGAAGACGCAATGATTCCGTCTCATACCCGAAGCGAGATTTTTATGATTTGACCGGTCCTGGCCAAAAATGCGACCGGTGCCTCGCAAAAGGGAGAGGATCATGTAAAGACGAATTGCTATTGTATCTTTGAGTATCGTCTACACTCTTGATATTACATTAAACAGATTTCAAATAATAAACCTATTTTAGCATTGTAGGGTAATTGGGGCAGAATTGACTTGTTGCTGACATTTTACGTGGATCAGACACCTACCAATCGACATCAGAGACTTTTTTACTCAGTATGAGACGTAATTTGTCTACCACTTTTAGATATTAGTGCATTACCAATAATGCTCACACATACTAGATATTTTTTCGCTTTGTGACATATTTACCATGCCAAAACCGTTCTTGTAGAATCACCGTTTTGAGCTCAGTTTTTGTCCGATTTAAAATCTTTTCTTTTAAAGATGGGTAAGAAAATGCTAATATGCGGACAAACTCTTAGAATTTTGATATTTGGCTTCAAAACAAAATGGCATCGAAAAAACATCGGAAATTTTGGAATTTTCCAAAATTCAAAATGGCGCAACTGTTGCCTCTTAAGGTGAAATGTGTTCAAACTCGGGGAAAGTTGTTTTTGCGTCAAAATACATCAAAAAATCATTCATAGAAGCCACGGTAAAAAAATGTTGCACTGCGTTATCTGTCATAATTCATTTCTATGAACAGATGGTGAGTCTGTAAGTTGAATTCTCGGAATTTATGGAGGAATGCCGTCCTTCCCAGCTGCCTTGCAGTTCTTCAGCTTTTTAACTACTTTCTCCATCTCGTCCATGGATGGTGGATTTAGAGCTTGTCCATCACCCTGCAACTACGTAACCGAACACTTTATCAGAAAACGGTTTTCATATTACATTTCAGGTGTTTAATAAGAAGCATGCTTTGTGAATTTTGTCAAAAAATCCTATTTTTTTGCTTTTTTGGCTTCGTTCATATCTCATAGATTTCTATGCCTGAAAATTGGTCCATCTGAATAAGCATCTTTTTCTCCTTGTTCTGGCGTGCCCCAAGGAAATAACTTCGGCCCCTGTTGTTTCAACTATTTTACGACGTAATATTTCTTCTGAAAAATGGTGGTATATTCATCTATGCCGATGATTTGAAAATCTATCTTGTGGTACGAAGTGATACTGACTGTAGCGATTTGCAGAAACTAATAGATCGTTTTGAATTTTGGTACACTTTCAATGATTGATGGATCAGCGGAACTGCTTTCATAAGTGCAGATTCAATCGATCCCGAAACTAAGATATGTAGTTGCAGAAATGAAAGATAATGCAACTGCCTCTTCTTCATAATATCACTGCCAGACAGTGGCATCTAGTAATTGGTTTCCACACACACATCTTAAATTTTCTTACATTGAGTGTAGCAAAATGTTCCGTTACAACCTTCCGAAGACGTTCAAAAACTTATTACTTTCAACTATACGAACAAAGGTGAACAACTGAATCGAGTTGACAAAATCTAGGATTTAGGTGTTTGGTTGGCCCACCAACTCTCGTTTAAATTCCACTACTCCATCATAATTGACAAAGCTAATTGAACGTTGGGATTCATTATGAAAATTGCAGAATATTTCAATGATCCCGCATGTCTGCGAGCTTTTTGCACCCACAGGTGTTCTTCTCGCTAGTAAGTCATTCAAGTTATACCTAGAAATACAAACGGCTCAAACGGAGATAAGCAGAAGTTTTCTGGAGGGCCAATATTTACTTGGTACACGCAAAAGTTGGAATGTGCGTAACCAGATCATTTATGAGCGAAATTGGCGCATTTACTGATTAAGTTTGGAACCAGCAAAACAAATGCGTGCTGGGCATAACGCGTTTAATGCTCTAGCGTATATATTGCACCGTATTATTTCATAAAAACAGAAATCATGAAAGAGACAATGCATTGCCATTTTGATTTTTCACTGATGTAGCTTATATTAACTAGGTATAAAGTCTAACGTACTCGAAATTTTGAAGATGCGACTGGAATTCGATAAAAACCAGAGAACTGAAGGGCATGAATGCACAAAATATTGAAACGACCATACGTTTGAGGGGAAAGAATTTAATAAATAAGATGACTAATAGAAAGCTGGATAAAACTGGAATTTTTTTTTAAAACTGGAGATATTCAACCTTTGGCTGTTTCGCTGGCGTTCCCGAAAAAAACTGGAGATATCCAGGAAAAACTGGAGGGTTGGCAACGCTGGGCACCAGCGTAAGTAAATCCTGTTGCAACAAGGCTCGCTATTGGCTGTTTCCTTTGCTAACAGTGATTAGGGATGCACTAGCCTTCGATACGCACCGGCTCGCAAAAGTAAGCAGCGGTTTTTTGAGCACCCCAAAACAGATCGTTAGCTTGAAGTCGAAGTTTAACGACACATCACGATTTTGTGTGTATGATACACATTCTGATACCGATCTCTGTCCATGTATTCATTGTACAACTGATGCGTTATGCATTTCACACATTTTTTGTGCGAAATCAGAGCAATCATTGTGCGTTTTGAAAGGACACATTGGATGATTAAAGCTTGAACTTTTGCGTGTAGTTATATTTACTTGGTAGTTATTTTCGAAGAATGTTTATTTTTCAAATCGCTGTACACAGTTTCTCACAACAAATTTGTATACTGCTTTGGATACCTTAATTTTCGCTTTATGAGATATGAATTTCTGAGTAAGTGATATCCGAGCAAATCCGGAATATTCATTTAGGTTACGTGCAAACTAGCGACTCTTTCAAATGTTAGTGTCCTTTAATCTTGTACTTTACAAGGAAAAAAAATCTTGAATCTTTTTTCCCTTCTTGTCGCCAGGATTTTTATAATACAAAAGAAAAAATATTTGATCTTGCACTTATGTAGATGAATTGCCTCCCGAATGATAGTTTCGATTCATATTTGTTTGTGTTTTGAATCGATATTGCGATGCAAATAAGATAAAAATAAAAAAAATACGCTACAAAAACTAAAAACTCTATAAAACTGATTTAAGCAGTAATATAAATGCAATGGAAACTTGTATGTATATTTGGAAAAACCACCATAAGCAGCAGTTTATTGTCGGATTATGATAATTGCCTAACAGAAAAATTTTACCATACACTGCTTAGTTTGTTCTGTAATAAACCAGAATTGATATCGGAATCTTGAACCCTTGACCCACATAAGATATCGTTCATGGGTTGTGGCAGTTTTCTCGTTATTCAATAAAAGGCATCTTCGTGTTCGTTTATTATAGTCTCCATTTATCTTATGTAACGAAATTCACATTATTCATCTATCGAATATCAGTACTGATATATAAAAACTAAGATCGCATAAAATTAGGACAATGTTGTAAAATAGTGTTGTCTAGCAATCGCTCTTGATAAATATCTTCAAATATATACTACAATAAAATAGCCTCATTGCCGTTAAATACTCTTCTACATACTTGAGTCATTTTTACTTGTTTGATTTACTCGTGACGATAATAACAACTTTCTGAAAATATTTTCCTTCTTCTGGCATGGATTTTGTCTCACAGTAATGTTACATTACACCGTTGTTTCGATCCCGTAAAAGCCCGTAATAAAAAATCTCCTTTGATCGTTCCTCTATGATAATAAATTCACTGTTTTAGTGTTTTGCTAGTTATTTTAAAATTATTGTGTTTGTAGTTCGAAATTAATTTGATTTTCAATGGAGTTCCGATTGTGCTTGCGCAAATACGATACAAACTAGGGATGGTCATGAGGCTGTCACGAATGCTGAACGGCGTTACTGTTGAAAATGAAATCTTAATTTAGGCGTTATACTGGCTAATACTGCTTTTTAGTTTTGTTACTCCCAATTAGATCTACATCTAGGCTATGGTGCAGTACGAAATCAGTGCTTTGGTTACTTTTATTTGGTATATTTGCTACTATCTTTAGATTTGATCGAAATTTTCACGATAGGAGATCTAATGTGTAGAGATTCGATACTACTAATGTAGCATTTGATGCATTCGGTATTTGCTTCTAGCAGAGACTCTTGCATGGATTTTTTTTCTTTCACTTCGTCTCGATATGATATATTATTTAGTTTATGTTCCCTTAAGATTGCCTTATGCAAAAATATTCCATCTAGAAAGCTGGTAGCTCTTATCATAATCACGGAAAAGGTAGAACTGAAAAGGTGATTTGATTAAGTTCATGGATGAGTTGCCAGCTTTCTTGATGTAACATTTCCGGTTTAAGTGAAATAGTTTCGGTAATTTATATTATGTAGAATCGGTTTCGTGTGCTAAACTGCCACACGTTCATATACTCAATTTCGCTACAAAACTTAACTTCTGTCTGTATCAGTATGTTCCTGTGTGTTTTAGACTATAAAATCTGAAAGACAACGTACGACCCAAGCTTCTCTAAATCCGTCGGAATTTTAAATATACCTTTTTTCCCTAAATAAGTTTATCATTTTGTTGAGATTACACCTATTTAAAAAACGATCAAAATAGTGCAGGATAGTAGGGCGAAGTCTTCTCTCGGCGATAGTTTGACAGGTACGCAAAGTTGTGTTTGATTGTAACACAGGTTGATTTTTTCAGTATATATTTGTATTGAGCAGCAAACTGCAGGAGTCAATGATGACACGCAAATGCTGTTTAGTTGATTTAATAAAAATAAACATAATTAAATATTTAAATCAAAACATTTGTAAGCAGTAACTAGAATAACTAAACGAAAATTATATTTTTCACATCGTGACCATTAATTGATTTGGATATGCAAATATCCACAGATTGATTTATTTGCCAATACGCACGATTGCTATTATATTCATATATTTTGACGTAATGCAAATGCTCCGAATGAGTAACAGTCTCTTTTTCAAAATTATAGTTATCTACATCCCTTTCATATTCTCACGCAAGTGTAAGAAAAATAAAAAAAGGAAAATTGAATAAGTGGTAATTAAATTGTTTGCTCAGGTAAATGGTATTATTTTTAGATTTAATTTCAAAAATAATTTAACGAAGTTTCATCTACTTCGTTTTATTCGAAGTTTCATCTTTTATGTTAGTCGAAGTTCCATCTTTTATGTTAGTCTGACACTCTAAATTATGCTCCACAAGAAAATTTCGAAAAACTCGTTGCCGTAGCAGTTTTTCTAGTGGATTTGTAGTCAGTTTGCACTCAAAATTAGCACGAAACGAAAACTAAAACAGCATAATTGTATTTTAATTTCCGTTGAGTATGCTTGCATCCGATAATAGCAGATTGAAACATGCGATGCGTAATTTTATCTCTGTGTTCAAAATAAAAATTAATGCCCCTTGACATCAGGAAACAATAGATCATTCACGAATAATCAAATTATCCCACTATTGGTTCTATAAATTGCAATTTAACTTTCACAATTTAACCAGCCATTTAGTAGACATGCGATTTTGCTGCTGCATTTAGTAACCACGAACGAATCGATAAGCGTGACGATGGAACCGTCGTTTTGTTCCGAACGATGCAGGTCATATATTTTCATTATAAATCGAGCGTAGTCACACTTGGCATATTAGCTTTCAGTTCTACACCATCAGTGTGTCGTTTCCCATTCCGGAGCATCTGCACAGCTGTTTGTTGTTGTTGTTCCCACGTATCTAACTCCAATAGTCCTCTTCCGTTAACTCCTTTCGGTCTGTCCGTCCGCGTTTAGGCCCGTTCGGTGACGCAAGCCGGCGTCGAGGCCAGGTACAGCGTCCCATTAATGGCCAACTCGTCCTCCCGGCAGTAGCCCATAATAATGCCCGTCCTGCAGTCGCCAATCAGATTCGGCATCAGCAGTGCTGCACCGGAAATGGTGACAATCGTACCGAACAGCACCAAACCGGCAGCCGGCAGTTTCTCCTGGCTAAACAGTGAGTGTGGGCTCAGCTGGATGTAGGCTAGTCCTGGAAGAATGTAGGCTAGTGGTATCGCTGCCAGTAGACCCTGCAATCATTCGGAAGAGATGGATTGGCCCACAAAAGGGGCAATTAATTGTGTGTACGCGGCTGAGCCCGAAACGGAAATCAGTCTTTCCTCTGATAGTACTCCCAGCGGCTTTGCCGTATCATGGTTATTGGAATTAATCGGATAAAGACGATAAATTTACCACAAAGCAGCTGGACTGTACTACCCTAAAAACAACCAACCATTCATGATTCATTGCACTGCACTAGAGGAACGACTGCATCGTCCGTCGCGCCTACACTTACATTCAATTCCAGCACAGGACCGAGACATTCCGTGTATGGCGACAGGATGAAGGCTGCAAACACGATAACCAGTGTGGTAGCCACCGATTTCTGGTCCTCTTCACCGGTCGCGTGGGACGGGTCCTTATCGGTATCGTACTCGACAACTTCACTGGAGTAGAATCGCTTAATTTGCGTTCGGACAATTTCCCGGGACACAAAACACTCGATGGGGAATGTCAGCAGGATCGAAATCGAGAACAGAACCCGGGCGAAATTCATCAGGTCGTCGTCCCAGCAGTAGTTCTCCAGCAGGTCACCTACGGAATAATCAGGCCTTGTATTTTCTGTTCTGTTCTGAAAACTTTCTTATTAGAAAAGTTGCAAATACCTTGCGATAGTGCTCGAAAAGTGCAGTACCCGGCGATACCGAAAAAGGCGGCCACCAGCCAGGCGCAGCCAACCGAGAGATGTGTCACCTTTACCCACCGTTCCAGGGTGGCATTCCGCATCGATTGGTACACCAGGAATGTGTTATGGTGGCACATGAAAGCTGGAAAGTGCACAGAATAAAACCGAAACAATGTTGAGCAGGATTAGTTAAAAGAAAGTTTATTTTTCCCCCAGAAGGATTTTTGTTTTAAGCTAGAGCGTAAGATGCGATACAAGGGGTATTACCGAAAGCCATTATTCCAACGGCGGGAATGAGATCCCCGTGAGCAAACCGCCACGATTCCGGCGTATCCGGTCTGAAGGGGACACACCGTCACACCCGAACGGTCGTATGCAGAGAAAGATAGGTGAAAGTTTGATTTATTTATTGCAGAGCGAATAATCAGACAACTTAGGTAGAATAGAATTAAAAAGTTGATTTACCGTATAAATTCAAACGAAAGCCGAAAGTTTCACCGGAAATGATAAAGTATCGTAATTATATTTTAGCTAACAGTTGTTTTTTATATTCGTTTTTCTAACTAGAAGAAACTTCAAAAACAATCCTTTTTGCAATGCAGGTCTCCAGTGCAAATCTTAATCAATAATCTGTACTATTTTTCAAAAATAAACTGAAATACCTTACGCATTTTGCTTTTTAAGTCATCCAGCTTTATCTTAATGAAATTTATAAATGAGGAACACAATTTTAAAAGTGAACAAAGGAGTCATCGTGCTATAATCCAAATCCAATCCAAATCCAATCCAAATCCAATCCAAATCCAATCTAAATCCAATCCAAATCCAATCCAAATCCAATCTAAATACAATCCAAATCCAATCCAAATCCAATCCAAATCCAATCCAAATCCAATCCAAATCCAATCCAAATCCAATCCAAATCCAATCCAAATCCAATTAAAATCCAATCCCAATCCAATCCAAATCCAATCCAAATCCAATCCAAATCCAATCCAAATCCAATCCAATCCAAATCCAATCCAAATCCAATCCAAATCCAATCCAAATCCAATCCAAATCCAATCCAAATCCAATCCAAATCCAATCTAAATACAATCCAAATCCAATCCAAATCCAATCCAAATCCAATCCAAATCCAATCCAAATCCAATCCAAATCCAATCCAATCCAAATCCAATCCAATTCCAATCCGAATCCAATCCAAATCCAATCCAAATCCAATCCAAATCCAATCCAAATCCAATCCAAATCCAATCCAAATCCAATCCAAATCCAATCCAAATCCAATCCAAATCCAATCCAAATCCAATCCAAATCCAATCCAAATCCAATCCAAATCCAATTAAAATCCAATCCCAATCCAATCCAAATCCAATCCAAATCCAATCCAAATCAAATCCAAATCCAATCCAAATCCAATACAAATCCAATCCAAATCCAATCCAAATCCAATCCAAATCCAATCCAAATCCAATCCAAATCCAATCCAAATCCAATCCAAATCCAATCCAATCCAATCCAAATCCAATCCAAATCCAATCCAATTCCAATCCGAATCCAATCCAAATCCAATCCAAATCCAATCCAAATCCAATCCAAATCCAATCCAAATCCAATCCAAATCCAATCCAAATCCAATCCAAATCCAATCCAAATCCAATCCAAATCCAATCCAAATCCAATCCAAATCCAATCCAAATCCAATCCAATCCAATCCAATCCAAATCCAATCCAATTCCAATCCAAATCCAATCCAAATCCAATCCAAATCCAATCCAAATCCAATCCAAATCCAATCCAAATCCAATCCAAATCCATTCCAAATCCAATCCAAATCCAATCCAAATCCAATCCAAATCCAATCCAAATCCAATCCAAATCCAATCCAAATCCAATCCAAATCCAATCCAAATCCAATCCAAATCCAATCCAAATCCAATCCAAATCCAATCCAAATCCAATCCAAATCCAATCCAAATCCAATCCAAATCCAATCCAAATCCAATCCAAATCCAATCCAAATCCAATCCAAATCCAATCCAAATCCAATCCAAATCCAATCCAAATCCAATCCAAATCCAATCCAAATCCAATCCAAATCCAATCCAAATCCAATCCAAATCCAATCCAAATCCAATCCAAATCCAATCCAAATCCAATCCAAATCCAATCCAAATCAAATCCAAATCCAATCCAAATCCAATACAAATCCAATCCAAATCCAATCCAAATTCAATCCAATTCCGAATCCAAATCCAATACAAATCCAATCCAAATTCAATCCAATCCCAATCCCAATCCAAATCCAATCCAAATCCAATCCAAATCCAATACGAATCTAATACAAATCCAATCCAAATTTAATCCAAATCCAAATCCAATCTAAATCCAATCAAATTTAATCCAAATCCAATCCAAATCCAATCCAAATCCAATCCAAATCCAATCCAAATCCAATCCAAATCCAATCCAAATCCAATTCAAATCCAATCCAAATCCAATCCAAATCCAATCCAAATCCAATCCAAATCCAATCCAAATCCAATCCAAATCCAATCCAAATCCAATCCAAATCCAATCCAAATCCAATCCAAATCCAATCCAAATCCAATCCAAATCCAATCCAAATCCAATCCAATCCAATCCAATCCAAATCCAATCCAATTCTAATCCAAATCCAATCCAAATCCAATCCAAATCCAATCCAAATCCAATCCAAATCCAATCCAAATCCAATCCAAATCCAATCCAAATCCAATCCAAATCCAATCCAAATCCAATCCAAATCCAATCCAAATCCAATCCAAATCCAATCCAAATCCAATCCAAATCCAATCCAAATCCAATCCAAATCCAATCCAAATCCAATCCAAATCCAATCCAAATCCAATCCAAATCCAATCCAAATCCAATCCAAATCCAATCCAAATCCAATCCAAATCCAATCCAAATCCAATCCAAATCCAATCCAAATCCAATCCAAATCCAATCCAAATCCAATCCAAATCCAATCCAAATTCAATCCAAATCCAATCCAAATCCAATCCAAATCCAATCCAAATCAAATCCAAATCCAATCCAAATCCAATACAAATCCAATCCAAATCCAATCCAAATTCAATCCAATTCCGAATCCAAATCCAATACAAATCCAATCCAAATTCAATCCAATCCCAATCCCAATCCAAATCCAATCCAAATCCAATACGAATCTAATACAAATCCAATCCAAATTTAATCCAAATCCAATCTAAATCCAATCAAATTTAATCCAAATCCAATCCAAATCCAATCCAAATCCAATCCAAATCCAATCCAAATCCAATCCAAATCCAATCCAAATCCAATTCAAATCCAATCCAAATCCAATCCAAATCCAATCCAAATCCAATCCAAATCCAATCTAAATCAAATCCAAATCCAATCCAAATCCAATCCAAATCCAATCCAAATCCAATTCAAATCCAATCCAAATCCAATCCAAATCCAATCCAAATCCAATCCAAATCCAATCCAAATCCAATCCAAATCCAATCCAAATCCAATCCAAATCCAATCCAAATCCAATCCAAATCCAATCCAATCCAAATCCAATCCAATCCAAATCCAATCCAATTCCAATCCGAATCCAGTCCAAATGCAATCCAAATCCAATCCAAATCCAATACAAATCCAATCCAAATCCAATCCAATCCCAATCCCAATCCAAATCCAATCCAAATCCAATCCAAATCCAATCCAAATCCAATCCAAATCCAATCCAAATCCAATCCAAATCCATTCCAAATCCAATCCAAATCCAATCCAAATCCAATCCAAATCCAATCCAAATCCATTCCAAATCCAATCCAAATCCAATCCAAATCCAATCCATATCCAATCCAAATCCAATCCAAATCCAATCCAAATCCAATCCAAATCCAATCCAAATCAAATCCAAATCAAATCCAAATCCAATCCAAATCCCAATCCAAATCCAATCCAAATCCAATCCAAATCCAATCCAATCCAAATCCAATCCAAATCCAATCCAAATCCTATCCAAATCCAATCCAAAAACAATCCAAAACCAATCCATATCCAATCCAAATCCAATCCAAAAACAATCCAAATCCAATCCAAATCCAATCCAAATCCAATCCAAATCCAATCCAAATCCAATCCAAATCCAATTCAAATCCAATTCAAATCCAATCCAATTCCAATCCAATCCAAATCCAATCCAAATCCAATCCAAATCCAATCCAAATCCAATCCAAATCCAATCCAAATCCAATCCAAATCCAATCCAAATCCAATCCAAATCCAATCCAAATCCAATCCAAATGCAATCCAAATCCAATCCAAATCCATACCGAATCCAGTCCAAATCCAATCCAAATCCAATCCAAATCCAATCCAAATCTGCTCTGAAAAGTGCTTCTACTGCAAAACATCGCTCGGCCTCATACTGCCAAAGTTGTTAAAACTTACATAAAAATGCTCACATGAGATGTCCTGCCTCACCAACCATATTCTCTGGATATTCTGTCGTTCAATTATTACTTATTCGATTGGCATTGTTTTGAATGGTTTATTATTTATTTTTGACGTTGGACTAACGTCTATATCGAAGTTAGGCGCCTAAAATTAGTAATTCAACCAGGGAAAAGTGGTCAGGTTTTGAGCCTTTATATATCAGTAATTTCTTTTCAAAATATCGAGGCTTTGGCATCAACCGATCAGAAGTTTTTCTACGGTTAAATTTATGTAACACAAACAACCTACTGACACACTATTAAAAATTGGTATATAACATCGATTGTCATAATAAGCCTTTTGATTGTAAATAATTATTAAAATCATTTGACATCATTGGAATACAATTTATTCTAAGATATGTGGAAATGCTTCAAAGCTTTAACTACGACCTCCGAATAAGAAAAATAAATCATTTTTTTCCTAAACCACAAAAAAATCTTAATAAATGCTAAATTAAAAACAGGTATTTATTAAGATTTTTTTTGTAGTAAGTAAAAAATTTACGGTTTATATCTTTTCCATCTATTCCCTACAATTCATTCTCATACAGATTTGTTTTACAACCAATGCACACTGTTTCCAAAGCTGCAAAAACGTAAATTGTTCTACATGTTGTAGGAGTTGTAATTTTGTGATTAATCCACTTAACAGTGAGAAACAAATTTCACTTTGCTCATATTGGAATATAAAAATCTGCTTCGGCAAAGTTATGGCACATTTTGAAAGAAACAACTCCGGAGTGATTCGCGTTTAGGGCGCAACCAACAAAATGTAAACAAATCGTTTTATTACACCAATGGTTTCGAAAAACCTCACACAGTTCATGGCAAGAACCCTTTCTTTTGTATAAATCGATAAAATTATTTAAATCAAGTTTTTAGTCAAGGGCAACAAAACAGTTTACCTAAAACAAAACATACTTTGGATCTAGACCCTTTACATTGTTTTGAAACAACGGGATTACTTGCGAAATGTTCCGTAAACAGGGGCGCAACTAAAAAAAATATAAACAAGGCGAAAAAAAGGTGGGCGTATCTCGTTGACAGAATGTTTTAAGGCGAAATAGAGGTGGGCGAATCTCGTTGTCAGAATGATTTAAGACTCATTTGAAAAGGATTAGAAGAAAAGCGCAGATTTTAGCCATAAATGCACAAATTTAATGTAGTATTGTTATGAAACTATAAGACAGTGTTATTTTACGTCGATTTTTGGTATTGATGTCAATGTTAGTCACTTCCTTTTAATTACGATTTGAAAATGTACTTGCAAATTTTCAAACTGATATTCCCCAATGTTTATCTTTTGCCAGTTGCGCCCTTATCGCAAATCACTTCGGAACTTTGTTGAAGACATTATACGTCTTTCGTATTCAAATGGACTTCTGTGGAGTTTTCTATAGATCACCCTAAAAAATCGATTGTTTTGATTTAACATTTTATAGTGATTTTCTACAATTTTTCAATGTTCTACAATATTGTTTGCTATAAATAAACCAACAATTTCTTTGAAGAAAGTTCATTTTTATCTCACATACTTCTTTGGCAATTGACGAATTTCACTTAAACAATGCAATTAGTGTTAAATTAATTGCTTTTTACTCCAATAAAAATTGATTTTGGAGTCGTAGTGTCTTCAGCAAAGCTTTTTTGTTAATAATTCTTCATTTTGTAAAAGTTAGAGTTCTGTGATTCCCTGCTGCACACATTGTCTGCCTCAATGAACGGAAATAAGTTTGGTGTCTTGTTTCTTATAGCATGGGCTACAACTTTGCGGAACAAAGTGAATTTTTATATGCGAAATGTAAAAAGTAAAAATCGTTTCTCAATTTTAGATGAATTAACCACAAAATTGCAACTTCTATAAAATAAAAATAGATAATGGAACAACTTAGCTGAAGACATTACGCCTCTAAAATTAAGTTTTCTGGGGCAAAATAATTTCGATCACGTTTTTGCAGCTTTCGAAACAGTTTGCAATGGTTTCTGAACTAATATCTCAAGTAACATTTCAAGTTTTGAAGCGTATTACAAGTAGCAAATAAGTTTCGAGAGAGTCTTCAAGAGTATCATTAAACCTAATTGTTACTTGGGATGTCAATATCAAAACATCAACACTATTTGTGAGTATCTATATAAAATTCATCCATGAAAAATACTTAGTTTACGAAGTCAAACACCTACATAAGCTTTTTTGCACATATGTAAATTGTGGGTAATCGCTCAGAAAACTGTGACTTTTTTTTCAGCGTATGCGTAATGTTAATAAGGATTTCCAGCTTAACATGTTCACGAAATGAATTGGTTATATTTCTTGAGAATGAAGTTTCTAACAAAATGATAACGTAAATGAATATTGAAGACAAGCTCATAAATTTTCAATAAAATGTGTTGCATTTCGGTCAAATAAATAGTTAATTTATGATCATGGTCTCGCTTGAAAGCGAGCCCAAAGCGATTCGGAAGTACTAACGATGGTTTGTTATATCGGAAGGGCTTTACGCGCTGCCGCAACTCAGAAGCGAAACCCAAACGATATATACGCAATATACTTACACGACACTGTAATCCCCCGCCAGTAGTTTGTAGATCACCGCAATCAAGATGATGATTACGCAGGCCAGACTGAGGAAGCTCGCCTTCGCCAGCCGGGAGACGTTCTTGTACAGACAGAGCGGTATTATCACGAACACGGTGACGACCAGGACCACACCGAAGCGCACCGCTCCCATCGAGTTGCCCCAGGACGGCACAAATCGTACCAGCACCTTGGAAAGCGTGTCACCGACGACAACGTTGTACGATATCATCGCTTGTCACAGGACCATGGGAAAAATAGAGAGATATAAAGCAATAGGAACAACTGTTAGATGCTATCTGCTGTCTAGGCGACTAGAGGGTTAAACGTGTTGGTTGCTGGGGGTGAAACTGACCCCGTGGTATCTACCGCTAAATACTCTCCTCCCCTCCCCACGGTAGACTAAGTGTTCAGCGGGGGGTATCGTTCGCTGTGTCAGGGTTTAATTGAATTAGAAATGGGTTGAAACCAAAAGTTCGTAATCTGAGAAACGCCCCCGGTGGAGTCGAAATTAAATGTAATTATATCGCTTCAAATAGTTTTTCTTTCATTAGGCGGTGTATAACCTTTTGAAAAAAAAAAAAGTGGATTGACTTTAATTAGCTTGGTGATGAGTTTACAGCAGCAAATAAATTGGAATTGGTTTTTTGGTTTTTACATTTTTACATAGCTTCAAACATCACAAAAGTTATTGATTTATAAAATCTCAAGACTATTTACTAATGTCTGTCTGTGAATAAAACGATTCGATGCTAAAAGCATAATTTTCACATATACTGTAAAGAAAACAGAAGTACAGCGGAAGTTTGTGGTAGTTTGAAGTGGCTTTTCAGGCCCCATCATAAGCAAGAGGCTAGCATGCAATGTGAAGGTTGAACCCGCGGAAAACATTTACATCCTGCTGATCCCACAGCTGACTATCGGGAAACAAAGAATGTGAGCTCTTGTTGGAAAAGTTCATCGGTGGATACAATTCGTAGAATTTCCATAGCTTCACACTGGAATGAATCAGTAGATACGTAGATGAGTTTGAGCTTCAGCATAGAAACTTACCGAGAAAAGGGTACATAAATTGGAGCAGCGACAGAAGATAGTAGCCGCCTTTTCCGTAGGCGGCTTCCATTACACCGGGATAGCTGAACCGTCCACTCAGATGACCACATCGCACCTGTCGGATTGTAGGGCATGGAAAAGAAAACGTAATTTGAAAAGGAAATTGTTTAAAGCTTTACTACGATTCTCGCTGGAATAATCTGAAAGATGTTTGCATTATTTCGTATTCCTGTTTATTTTCTTTCTGTTTATTCAGACTGAAAAGAAAACTTTTCTAGCTCTCACTTTCATACTACTTTCGATATTATCTATCATAATATTTTGAAATAATTTCAAACCCACTTTAAATGCAAGCGCAGCAAATCCAGCAGAGCCTTTGTTCGTGAATCTAGAGTCGGTTTTGCCCATTATCTTCGACCACGGAACAAAAGACAAATAGACAGTCGAGAGAGTACATAAAGTTGTTTATTCTTTAGCCCGGAAGTTTAAATTACTAATTTGGGCTGTTAAGGAGCATAGTAACAGTCTAAACCAACAGTGGAATGTCGATGTTCATTTTAACTGGGGCGAGTAAACTTCAAGTCGCCAAATTATCCAGTGGGTTTTCGGTAAACTTTCTTCCTGGGTGTCTTTTTGGTATTAAATACAGTTGCGCCTTTTTACAACGACAATCTGCTGGAAATGAAATTGTGAGTTTTTGTCTTTAATTTTCAAGTAACTGCCGTATTCTGTGGCGCACCTTGTATCAAAGACAATGATATTATTTTGGAGTTATTTTAAATTTTCATTATGATTAGATAAAATATTTCATATTCCAAGCTTCTTATTTTTTAAAATATTTTTTAAACTTTGAAAACTTGCAAGCATTAAGCCTCCTGAATATGATATTCGCAGTTTGGTAATTTTGGCCGCTTTTCTTAATGGGGATGGTCTTATGTGTAATGATCGGATCGCAGTAAGTCGCGACCGCGAAAAGTCGAAACTTTTTACACGCAATGCACACTGGGAAAAATGAACCCAAATTCTCACTAATTAGAAGCCGCTGGGCTGGCAACTTGGAGTATAGCATTTCTTATGTAAAATTGATTAGGAAATCGATTGGTAATGGTGTCATTCTGGGAAGGGCACGGGAAATGGTCTATTTTGCCCCTTTTCACCCTAATTTTGCGTATTTTTGGAAATATAGACCCTTTCCCGTGCTCTGCAAAGCAAAGCAAAGCCTTGGTGCTACATTCCGATTCGGAACTCGACCTTCTGTTTATTATACACAGACTTCGCAGCCAACTGTTAAGTATACAGGACAATTGCGGGGCCAGCGCTACGATCCTACTAACACTAACAGTCTCTCCCGAGCAGAGACTCGAACCTACGACAACTGGCTTGTAAGGCCAGCATCGTACCTCGAGACCAGCTGGGAGGTCCCTGCATAGAATGAAAATATCAGCAATCGATTTATTGACCAATTTTACATGAGAAATACTAGATTTCAGGTGGCCAGCCTAGCGGCTTCTAATTAGTGGGAATTTCGGTTCATTTTTTTCCCGTTGTAATCTTGGGGGCCATCCACGTGGACAGCTTGGCGGGGGGGGGGATGTGTAATGTCCACGGTCCTTACAGAAAAAAAAAGAATTTATATGGGTATTTGTCCAGGGAGGGGGGGGGGGGGTAATCGTCAAAAATCTGTCCACGTGGTATGTGGATGGCCCCTTGCGAGTTTTCTTTTAAATTGGCTTAATCTGGCGGGTGGTCCACTATAGGACTATATGGTTAATTTACCCCAAATTCCATTTTATATCACAATATTAAACAGTTTTTCGTCAAGGTGGTCCACTGAGCGAAGTGGTTCATCCATGGTTGGGTAAATTAACCCACAGTGGACCCCTTCGCTATACTGGACTCAGATCAGATTAACTCAATTTCTCTTAACATTAAGTTTGAGTTTATGAAAATATCTCGTGATTTCGATGTAGATTGGCTGGACAAATTTTTTTCTGATGAAAGTTTTTTGGAAACCCCTCGAGATTTCGTAAAAAGTGAAATACTGACGAGGCGTTCATTATAAGAAAGGGGTCCACTATAGGGTAATTTTCCTTGGTTCTACCCTATATGATTAAGAGACACATTGTAAAAGCACTGCGTTGGATAGAACTATCTTGGATGGATCACTTCTTTCAGTGGACCACCCAACACTGTTTCCAAGGCTGCAAAAACGAGGTTGAAATTATTTCAACCCTTAGAAATACATTTTAGCAACAGTGTTTTTAGTAGATTTGTTCTATTAATTTTTCTCCATGTTATATAAGTTGGCAGATATCTCTTGTTTCCGACGGTCTAAAACGACGCGGTTTTTAGCAAACTTTTCCTGAAGATCAAGAGCTTCTGGATGTTTCACATATTAGTACGGAACTTGCGGAAGTTTCAATTTTGTGATTAATCCACTTAACAGCAGTGTCGCAAAGCACACTCGCTCCAGCTGCTTGGCGGGCCCTCCTGAGTGCGTATTATCAGCTATACACGCAGTGGAGTTTACTCCAAGCAACCCATGCACACGCTGGATTTCTATTTCATTTGCTCCGCGCGCACGTGGAGCATCATAGCAGCCACTCCGACCGCCTCGCGCTCCGACGTGAGCTGCAGGCATATGCCTCGCTCCGGAGCGCTCCGCGGAGCGTCACACAGCTTGTGTTTGCTGCAATTAGTTATCCTTTTCGCGAATGAAATTGCAAACGAAACTGGTGGGATAGGACTTAGTAGTAATGTTCCTTATCATTAAATACATTTATGACAATAAAATCAAGGATTAAACGGGAATATTTTTTTATTCACAGAACTATATAGAAACCACGTTATAAGAAGCAGAAGAGGCTGGGTTTTTGCTTTTACTTTTAATAGTCAGTTATGTAATCTTAGCACACTTCCCGCGGCGAAAAATTAGTATCTACCTCGATAAACGAAATTTAAACGTTGACCAACTAGTCACAAACCTTATTTGCACAAGCTGTACAACGTGTTTAACAGTTTTTGTTTCGAAATTCGAAGAACAAATGGTAAACTCTGATCAAAGTTTAAATGTCAGGTGATGTCAGTGGTGAATGGGTTGATGCAAATAATAAAAAGTGCAGTTTAAGCAAAAAACATTTTTCGAAAGGTGAGTCTTTTCACTTGTTGGGGAGGTTATAACGCAATTTAGTTTCAATACTCTCTGTTTTTTTTCCTTCATCCATAGTTTATTTGACACGGCACAAATACAATTCAATGTTTAACGGCGCCAATTATATCTGGTAGCTTACTTTCTAAAGTATCTTAATAACTAAAAGCAAATTTTTTATCCTCGCTGCCGACTACGAGCTGAAACTAAATCTAACTTAAAGCTAGAATATTTTGCATTAAAAGCACAGGTTTGCTGTTTGATGGTTTTCATTGCCATAGGTAAGCAGCATATTAAATTTGTTCCGCTGCTGGGCCAAGATATTACGGACTGGCATATTGGGTTGTTTCCATCGGGCCTTGAGAGTATCGTGCGGGTCTGATTGCTGTTTCCGGATCCGGGGTCTTAACGTGTTCTTGTCGTTTGGTTGGATGTAGGCGGAAGGGGATAGGACTAAACTGGGGCGTGGATGAATTTCAGGAAAACGTATATAAGGGACATGTAGGATAGGTCACGGCTCGCCAAGACATCACGAACAGGAACAGCCGGCTGCCTACCTTCGGCCTGCAGGGAAGCTATTAATCTGGCCCTGGCGTCACGGTGTACAGGGCATGACCAAACAACGTGCTCTATGTCGTGATAACCTTCACCACAGGCACAGATACCACTCTCCCCGAGCCCAACACGACGGAGATGCGCGTCAAATCTATAGTGATTGGACATAAGCCGGGACATCACGCAAATGAAATCCCGACCTACATCCAACCCCTTGAACCACGGGTTCGTCGATACCTTGGGGATTATGGAATGTAACCACCTTCCCAGTTCCCCCTTGGTCCAAGAATTTTGCCAACTGATGATCGTATTCTGACGTACAAATGCGAAAAATTCATTAAAGGCAATTGGTCTTTCATAAATATCACCGTTTGTTGCGCCCACCTTAGCCAAAGAGTCCGCTTTCTCATTACCCGGTATCGAGCAGTGAGAAGGGACCCACGCTAAGGTAATCTGAGTAGATTTTTCGGATAAAGCACTCAGATGTTCCCGTATTTTCCCCAGGAAATACGGAGAGGGCTTAACATCTTTCATCGATCGGAGAGCCTCAATGGAGCTGAGACTGTCCGTAAAGATGAAATAATGGTCCGTGGGCATTTTTTCGATAATCCCTAGGGTGTACTGAATTGCAGCTAATTCTGCGACGTAAACAGAAGCAGGATTATCGAGCTTATGGGAGACGGTTAAACTGTTATTGAAGATACCGAAGCCAGGACCCATCAAGAAGTGATCCGTCAGTGTAGAACATATTGTCGCAGTTGATGTTTCGATATTTATTGGAAAAAATTTTAGGGATCTGCTGCACGCGTAAATGATCCGGGATTCCACGAGTTTCTTCTATCATGGATGTATCGAAAAACACAGTAGAATCAGAAGTATTTGATAAGTCGACACGATTTGGAATATTCGAAGAAGGGTTAAAATTTTGGGACATGTGATTGAAATACAATGTCATAAAACGGGTTTGAGAATTAAGTTCGATTAACCTTTCAAAATTTTCAATCACGGGACGGTTCAAGAGCTCACATTTGATTAGAATACGAGAAGACAGGCTCCAGAAGCGGTTTTTTAATGGTAGTACTCCAGCTAAGATCTCCAAACTCATCTGTCCAACTGTCCAACTGTCCAACTGTCGTGACCCGTAGACGTATCGCGAACAAAGTTTTGCGCAGGAACAGAGTCCGGACATACTTTCCTGGCAAAATCAAATATCCACCGACTTGAAGACTCCTCGCTTTCGTTGACCGTTACGCGATTCCGCATTCTTCGGGCTGTGTTCCAAAGAGTGCTCATCGATGTCTCCCTCGACGTCTTGTTCACGAACCGACGCCAATATCCGCGTTTCTTTGCTTTAGCCAAACTTTTAAGCTTGGTATCAAGTACCGAATACCGTAAATAGTCGCCAGGTATACCTCCCTTCTGGAAGGCCAAAAACGCGTCGGATCTTTGCGTGTAGACATCGGAGCACTCTTGGTCCCACCACGGAGTGGGAGGCCGTTCTTTGATCGTCACGCCGGGATATTTCTTCGTTTGGGCTTGCAACGCGGCGTCGAGAATCAAGCCCGCGAGGAGGTTGTATTCTTCAAGTGGTGAATGATGTTGAATCGACTCGACCGCTTTTGAAATCATTTCCTCGTATAACTTCCAATCGACATTCCGTGTGAGGTCATACGGAATGTCGATTGGTCGCATGCGAGTTGACCCGTTATTAATTGAAATAAGAATAGGCAAATGGTCGCTACCGTGAGGATCGAGGATTACCTTCCATGTGCAATCCAACCGTAGCGACGTCAAACATAAGGATAGATCCGAAGCGCTTGGGCGCGCTGGAGGTTTCGGGATACGTGTCATTTCACCGTTGTTCAAAATAGTCATGTCGAAGTCATCGCAAAGGTTATAGATTAAAGAGGAGCGGTTATCATTGTAAGGGGAACCCCAAGCCACGCCATGAGAGTTGAAGTCTCCCAAAATCAAACGTGGCGAGGGAAGAAGTTCTATTAAATCAAAGAGCAGCCGTTGCCCAACTTGTGCTTTGGGAGGAATATATATTAAGGCAATACAAAGCTCTCTACCTTGTATTGTCATTTGACATGCGACAACTTCGATGCCTGGAATCGAGGGGAGGTTAATACGATAGAAAGAATAGCACTTTTTAATCCCTAAAAGTACTCCTCCATATGGGATGTCTCGATCAAGGCGAATAATATTAAAATCATGGAAGTTGAGATCAATATTTGAAGTAAGCCAAGTTTCACAAAGGGAAAATGCATCGCATTTGTTTTTATTTATCAAAACTTTAAACGAATCAATTTTTGGTAAAATACTTCTACAATTCCACTGTAAGACAGAGATAGAATCCTTCATATACGCAGTTGAATTAGGCATCGAAGGATACAATCGCTGCAAGGAGGGGCCATTGGGCAGTCAACTGCTTCAAAAATGATCTAACTGTTGGGAGGAATGCTGTAAGAAAAATTTTAATTGGATCGGGTATATTGAAATTTTCAAAAATCCAGTCCACAATGTCAGAAAATTTCACTAATCCAGAGTTTGTTTCATCAACTGGATGTGCAAAAGGAACAACTGGGGTTTTAGATGTTCCTGGCAGTGCTGGGAACTCCTTCTGGGACTTTAAATTTGCAAGCCCAGGAGGAGTTTGCTTCGGTTTTTCCGCAGCACTGTTTGGTTTGTTCGTACTTTTCATTACACTTTGGGAAATCTTAGGACCTTTACGGGGAAGTTTAGGAGAAGAAACATTTTTCCTCTTCCTAGACTCCCCAGGATTGGCATAAGATGTTCCCGCTGATGAATCGTCAGAATCGGTTCCATCAGAGGACAACAGATCAAAGGGGTTCGATGTTATGGTAGAAGTGGTCACGGTCTTCTTCAGCATCTCAGCATAAGAACGCTTTGAACGCTCCTTAAGTGACCGCTTGATTTCATCTCTGCGCTGCATGTACACCGGGCATGTGGAGAGCTCATGCGGATTTTCCCCACAGTGAATACATTTTTCAGCATTAACACTGCAAGAATCTTCCGCATGAGTCTCCCCACACTTGCTACATCGTGCCTTATTGCAGCAGTAGGCGGCTGTGTGGCCTAACTGCTTGCAATTGGTGCAATTCATAACACGGGGTACATACAATCGCACAGGCAGACGAACCCGGTCGATCGAGACGTGGCTAGGGAGTGCAGATCCGGCAAACGTAACGCGAAACGAGTCTGACGGAGTGTGAACTTTTTTACCGCCGACGAGAGACATGGACCGCAATTGCTTACAATCCGAAATCTTCGCCTGTGTTTCGGTATTTTTGAAGCAACCGGTTGCGCTTTTTAGGATACACTCGACAGACAGACTCGAATCGGTTATGACACCGTCGATCTCCACGTCTCGTGCGGGAATGTAAACGCGATACTCGCGTGTGAAGAGCTCAGAGCAAGCGATAGCATTGGCCTGTGCCAGATCACTGACCACGACACGGAGCTTGTTAGGTCGGACCTTGAAAATTTCGGTCACGGCCTTGTACCCCTTCGTCAGGTCTTTAGAAATTTGCAGTATGTTTAATCGCTTTGAATTCACTCCTGCCTTTGGACGAAAATAAACAGTATAGCTGCCCTGTTGAGATCCGTCCGGGTAAAGCCTGGGGCGAGGGGGGACTGGAGAATGAACAGGGGAGGGGGTAACAGAAGGGTCAGGGTCAAGGGGGTTCGGGGATGGTGGCACGGGAGGCGAGGGATCTATATCCATCGCGCTAAATGTAGCGCACTAGCGCCGACAAGAACACGTACCTTTTTACTTCTTCCTTCCAGCAGTGGTTGTCCGATCGTTCGAAGCTGCACCCAAAGCAGCCAGCAGCACCAGTACAGCAGCACCAATACAGCCACCAGCATTGAGCCGGGTGTGAGATCACGCAGCACAGCGACACGACTCGACTGTCAACTGATGGCCTTGAACTCGAAAGATCTATTCACTGTGCACAGATCAAAACTGCAGCTGGTATTTTGCACCAATACAGCCAAAGTTGCGAGCCGGGTACAGAACGTAGCGACACAACTCACAATCTAGTTGGCATTTAGCGCGAATAATACACTCTTTTGTTTGGATATTCGTACACACGGACCGGATTGTAATAGAACGACCACTTTGCACGTCCGTTTCTGTCGAGTGTTCGACGCGGAATAAATACTCTCTGTTTTCCCCTGAAAACTAAAAATGCAAATACATGTTTGTAAGTGGCAAGTTTCAGCCAAATCAAAAATAACAATTTTAAAAATCTAATAAATTGGGCCATCTTAATGGAATTTCTCATATACAGTAGTGATTCGCTAGGCCGTCACCCAACTAAAAAGCACTCTAATATCAGAAGTCAACATCATTCAAATGCATTTCAGTAAGGGGTCCGAGAAATGAAAAAAAATATTACTAAAATAAAATTATATTATTTATTGTTGTGAATAATTTGTAAACATGTTTAGTTATAACGCTTAATTTGTTCAGCATTGATAAGTATGTTTCTCAGTGCTACTAGTTGGACACTTCATGCAGATCATCTCTGACATAATCAATCGCGTAATTTAAATAGTACATGTTATACATCTACAACATTTTGTGTGTAATTCAGAGGTTAATTGTTCGGTTGTTTGTTTTTTTATTTCTTTACGTCTTCACCGGAAATATTCAGCGTCGCGATCCTCCATTTATTAGGCAGGAAGCATAGTGATGTGCTTGCGCTTTATCACGCTGCTTTTCGTTGGATTTTTAGTATAAAAATGTATTGACCAAATACATTGAATATTTACCACAGCAGCAAGACAGAAGAACGAAATTTATTTTCTTTGACATAGTTTTAAAAACTCGTAAATGACAAACACACAAATTTTCTCTTGGTGAACGGTCATGGATAAATGCGTTTTGTCGACAACAGCATTTCTCGATAATCAATCAACCGAGCAACGAACCAGCGATAAATATTTTTTTAGTGTAATAAGTTTGTCAAATAATTTTTACAAACAATTATCTTCTACTAATATCTCTGAAAATTTTATTTGTCAAAAAGTGACAAATATTTGACGCTTGGTCGAAGAGTGTACTACAATCTTAACGAACACGATTCACTAGTTGGGTGGCAGCCGTGTTCCAATCAACGAATTCCGGCTGTACATCCAAACTCCGTTTTCCATTTCACACCAAGCACATTTGGTATAAATATTATAGGACTTAATATTGTGCACTTCCACGTAAAACAGGTAAATGACAAAATACGAGTATTTTAATTAATCAGTTATGCCAAATTCGAATTGGTTTTTTGAAATTTAATACATAAGTTAAGGCGGACGAAGAGTGATGATCATATTGTAGTTTATCTTAATAGTAATGTGTTCGGACCGTTCAAAATTAAACTCAACGCCATTAAAACCACAGGCAGCACATAACATTGCAGGATGTGTTTTTTTGTTGCATTTTTTTTTGAAAAGGCATAATAGCAATTCAAGTGACATATCGCAAAGAAAATACATATATATATATATATATATATATATATATATATATATATATATATATATATATATATATATATATATATATATATATATATATATATATATATATATATATATATATATATATATATATATTAGACTGGGACACAGTTGTATGGGAAAAAAGCGTTGGTGCAATTTTTTCGCTCCAATGCACTTTTCGTGTTCCTTATGGGTCCTGTAACAACTGTGTAACTTTTCAGATCGATCGGTGGAACCCCTGATTTGCGCCCGATTTTTAAAGTTTCCATACGATTTTATATGGGAAAATCCACTTTTTCAAAACTTATCCTCTAGAAATTTCCAGTTGGCTCCTAAAAATATACCAATACATGATATTAGTAGGAAATTTTCCTGGAAATAATTCTTCTGAAGACTGTAAGGCGCTACAAAATTTGTAGAAAAAGTTATTCACCTTAAACTGATCGAATGTCTGACGAACGGCTCAACATTAAATTTTTCCAGCAACACTGCTGCAGCATGCTGCTGTTGCAAACTCAACAACGTGATGATAAACAGTTTCGCGTGGAATTGAGCTTGAAAGCGTGATTTTTTGCTCATAGTATCTTCGGAGAAAATGCTTAGAATATCAATCCCTATATTTTGATAGTATTCGTTGTGTGATTCATACCCCTAAAAGTGAGAAATCAGCTTTCTAAACACCCCTACGTAGTGAACAACATTTTCGTGTGGGATTAAGCTTGAAGGTATGATATTTTGCTCACGTTATCTTCATTATCGGAGAGCTTGCTTAAAATATTAATTATTAAGTTTTAATGTAGATTGATTACTCCCCCTAAAAGAGGGAAGTAAACTTTCTAAACACCCACCTCGTGTGACAACTTGGGTTCTGGTGCCAATTCAATAGATCATACCCTGGTGTCTTTCAGAAAGGAGTTTGGTAGATACATAGCTACAACTTGCGCAGATACATGGCCAGCTATGAATCACACAACGAATACTATCGAATATAGGGATTGATATTCTAAGCATTTTCTCCGAAGATACTATGAGCAAAAAATCACGCTTTCAAGCTTAATTCTACGCGAAACTGTTTCTCATCACGTTGTTGAGTTTGCAACAGCAGTATGCTGCAGCAGCGTTGCTGGAAAAATTCAATGTTGAGCCGTTCGTCAGACATTCGATCAGTTTAAGGTGAATAACTTTTTCTACAAATTTTGTAGCGCCTTACAGTCTTCAGAAGAATTATTCCCAGGAAAATTTCCTACAATCATGTATTGGTATATTTTTAGGAGCCAACTGGAAATTTCTAGAGGATAAGTTTTGAAAAAGTGGATTTTCCCATATAAAATCGTATGGAAACTTTAAAAATCGGGCGCAAATCAGTGGTTCCACCGATCGATCTGAAAAGTTACACAGTTGTTACAGGACCCATAAGGAACACGAAAAGTGCATTGGAGCTAGTACTTATTTTTTGTCCCACCCTAATATATATACTGAATATTTTTGAATACTCTGTTTTTTATACGCTGATGAAATAAACCTAAATAATTTCTACCACTGTGCAAAAACATGGAGAACATTTTCTGATTTTTTTTTGTAATTCAAACGATCACAACTCTGTTTGAAAAATTCATGCAGGGTATGGAGCTACTCCGGCTGCGGTTTCTCCGTCAGGTTTTTTGTAGCTTCCAAATGCAAATCCTGCCGAAGAGCGACCGCTGCCGAGGTAATGCAATTTGCTATCAGGTAATGAATCACACTACATCGATAGCGGTTGCTTTTTGGCAGGTTTTGCATTAGAATGATGTAGACAATCTGACGGAGAAACCGCTGCCGGAGTTCCGGGGCACTTACCCTTCGACAAAAAAAAACGTTTTAAGGAAGTCTTTCAAATTTTACAACAAAACTTTGCATTCCTTTCATTTCATCAAACTGTTTCTAACATGCATATCAGACATTGTTTGATTTGTCATTAAACTGTAGTTCGAAAAAAACAGGGGACTTTTGTTTCCAGACTCTGAACTGGACCGAACGGAGCCAACCGGACTAAACCCAAAACGGATTGAAATGTATTGCTTATTTTTTTTATTCACTTACATTTTGAAACATCCAACTCTGGATCATAGAAGCAGAAGTTTTAAAAATGTTGTTCTTCAAAACATGTTGAATAACAACTGAACGTTTATTTGTTAAAATGTTTGTAGTCTAACCTTTTAATAATCTCCAGTTATCTAAGCAAAAGGCCGACATTTCATTGCAAAAGAGATACCTCATACGCAGCATTTGGCGCAAACTATCGTATGATAACATAGGTAGGTACATTGTATTAAACATGTGGTTCAAATTACTCTTGCGCCCAAATTCAATCATAGCAATCGACTCACTCCTGGTGTTCGCTCATATAGGTGCACTCCGGCGTGATAAATCTAGAGAAACATTTCAAAAGGTCCTATCTGTTTTGATCGATTTTTTGATCGATCACTTTCATTCAATCACCACAACTTATTGAACACCTTTTATGGTACGTTATTTGCACAAGTTGATATCGGAGGGATCATTCTAGCCTTCTGAAGGAAAACCACGCTTCGGAGAGTTACTGAAGCTGAACTATTACCAAAACGAAAAGACGCTCCAGAAAAACGAAAAAAGCAGATAGGACCTTTTGAAATGTTTATCTAGAAATATCACGTCGGAGCGTTGAATATAAAAGAGTAACCGGAGTGTTGCTTTTGCTAGTCGCGCTCCGGCTGGAGCCGTGAGCTTTCAGGAGCTTCACCAAAGTGTGCGAATATGATTTGGAAAACATAGCATGCTGCTCGTGCTCCGGCAGGAGTGTGAAGAAGGTTTTATTTTCGCACTCCAATCGCAACACTGCTTAAAGCGGACATTACACGAAGCAAATATTTGCTATTTTTCTTACGAATTTTATTTGCACAAAATAAAATCCGTACCAAAAATAGGAAATATTTGCTTCGTCTAATACCTGCTCAACAGTGAGAAACGAATAGTGGACCACTCGTCAGATCAACTAAATTTCTCTTAGTTCTAAGTTTCTGGTGATTCTGATGCAGATTGGCTGAATAAGATGTTTCCCGATGTAAGTTTTCTGGAAATCATTCGAGTTGTGTTGTAATAATTGGTCCGTCCAAAGTAGATTTATCATATTATCTCAGCACCGCTTTGTACTTCTGTGTATTCTAAACAGAGTGATTCACTTTTCTTTCGCTCAACTGTGTGAGCAGCAAGTGTGCTATTTTTTCTGCAAGCGGCAGAAACACAGCACAAAGCAGAAGAAAGAAATGCGGAGCAAAAAATACCACACGCAGTGCTCGTGCAGGGGAAGAAGTGTGTGGTGTATTTTAACCTCGCTCTTTTCACATGTTGAGGAGAATAATAAGTTTGGTTGAGAGTTTAGGTGTATTGGGAATTATGAGTTGATATCAACCCTTTACCCCCTGTGTTGAATTGTTTTAGTTGAAAATTGTTTTGAAGAACACGGCTGAGCAAGTTCACGCTAATTCGCAAATCGATTCTGATCAACCATTTCCGATTTCGCTGAAACTTTGCACAGTTGTTTCCAGTTGATAAAGAGGTCATTCAATACTATCAGTTCTTCACGTAGACTCACGACTGCTGTTTCAGAAGGGCCTATCCAAAAATGTGACTGATGAATGATATATTTTGTATCAGAAAAACGACTTGTTTCATTAAAATGGTGTCTTCAGCAAAAATGAAGGTAATAAAATTGCGATTCTAAAAAAAATATATGCACTGTACAAAATTTTTTGTCTGGGCCAAATATTCCGAATTGTCACAAAAATATCTCAAAAAGTACCTTTTTTAAAAACCTAATTTTTTTACACATTGAAGACGACAATATTTATTACTATCTGTCAAGATGGTAATGGTAAAAATAAGAACAAAAAAGTTATGGACGTTTGAATACTTTGTCATTTTCACTAAGATTTTTTTTTGGGTGTTTTTTCTGTTATTGTTATAAATTATCGCTAAGAGCATGATACAAATCCAACGCGCTGGTTTTGTTACATAATCAATCATTTTGATACTGGCCCTATTGAAATCTAATATGCGTAACTCAGCGACTATTCCAGCTATCAGATGGTTTTAGAAATAAGACGCGCAAGATTATGTACTATGGCCAAAAAGGAAGTGCAATAAAAAATCAAGATTTTCTTTGTTCTATATTACATTCATTTTTTTCCACAAACTGAAAAATTCAATAAATTTTATGTTTTGGATATTATTATTCGATAGTTTTCGCAGCTGCTTCGAAAATTTTTTATCGTCGAAAGGTCGAATACATTGATTTTGTACGTAGTGTTATTCATCTTGCTTGCTGGACCTTAACACAGTTATTTCGCTTAACCACTTATTTATTCACTTCAAAACTGTTTTATGTTGTTGCTGTTGTTGCTACTGCTTAGACGCCAATAACCAAAAAGTAATAAAGTTACGCGCAAACAAGCATTTTTGCAGGGGAATATACCAGCAATTGTTTCAGTTGAAAATTCTCTTAAAAACACAGCTTTGGCAGCTAATATTCTCATGTCGAGAAAATCAAGTTTTCCAAAATTTTGGGAGTTCTGATTTAAATCGCTGAGTTGCTGAATACTGCAACTTTCTAAGTAGTTGGATTTTCGAGATCAATTTAGGTCATAACAATCAAAACTAAACATACCCTTGCGCCACGTAGTGGTCATGTTACCAACCAATTAGCCCATAAATCAGCCCCATGAACAACTTTGTTGAATACTGCAACTTTTTAAGCGGTGAATTCAAGAGATAAAGTAAGTCGAAAATATAGTAAACTTCATGAACTATAAGCCAATGAGAAGCCCTTCTAGACAACTTTCCTGAAGACCACAGCTTTTTAAGTGGATGGATTCACTAGATAAATTAATTTCAAAATGCTCAAAATGATATGCACACTAGCGCCACATAGCAGCTAAATTCCAAACCAAACTTTATATCAATCAGAAGCCTTTTTTACTTCTGATCAAAACTGCAGGTACCCTAACGCCGCGTTTCGGCATGAATTCCGAACTATACTGTTGGCGCTAGATTCTCTGAACAGCTTTGTTAAATTTTTCAACCCTCTAGGTTGTTGAAATCACGAGATAGAGTTACGCATTTCTGTTAATTTCAGATGATGCTAAAGTTTTTAGTGGTGATTAGCAATACTTGATAAAGCGGCTTCAAACTTATGGCGGGTATACTGCCACTATTCGCATAACAGTCTTATGTAAAATTTTGTGTTTTCTTGATTTTTTGCGGGAATGGGTCCGTTTTGGCATGCTCTTCGAGAATAGCCATTAGTTCGTCAATCATATATGTAGACTTGTTACATTAATTTCTAATCTATACACAAACATAAAACAAACTAATTTTGTGTCCTCAGCCTCAAGGACTTGAAATACTGTATCAGTTTATACCGGAACATCGTAAAGTCAATGGCTTCGCAGTGTTGATTATAAGAATTCATCATACTATTTATAGGTCCATTTCTACAAATAAACTACGGTGTCGAAGTTGTCGAATGGGTGCATAAAAGTTCAATTTAGAAAGTCAACGTTCTGCGAAAACGATATCGTTTACAAATGAAGCCATCGCGTACTCTCGCCGTTCTTTTAATGTTTGAATGTCAATCAGTATGCAACGTGCTTCATATGACGGAAGACGATGTGAGGTCCAACCTAGCTTACGATTCTATTCTTTCTTCAAGTACGTCAGGACGAGGAGACCACACAATGCTACAGTATTCCAGTATTGACCTCACATAGGCAATATACAAAGTTTTGATAGTGTACGGGTCTTGAAAATTGTAGTAGAAGCGTTTGATAAACCCTAACATGTTGTTTGCCTTGTGTATGATAGTGTTATAGTGTTCGATGAAATTAAGTTTAGAATCAAAGATTATTCCTAAATCCCTAACTTTATCACATTTCTTTACATTCTGATTTCCTAATGCAATTACATTTTTGAGCGTTGATAATTTTCTGCTAAAGGATATTACATTGCATTTTTTCACATTTAATTCAAGTAGGCTTTTTTACAACAGATGTAAAATGTGTGGATTTCATTCTGAAATACATTGATGTCTTCTTGTTTTTTATGTCAAAAACAGCTTCATGTCGTCGGCATATATTAGAACTTTGATATCATTGAGGAAGTTGGAAGGAAATGTCGTTTACGTACAAAATAAAACAAACGGTCCTAAGTGGGAGCCTTGGGGAACTTCTGAAGTAACTTGAATGAGATTTGACTATTTTCCATTAAATTTTATTATTTGTTGCCTGTTTGTTAAATATGATTCAAGCCACTTCAGAAGACCAGACTCAATTCCATTTTTTTGCAGTTTGAAAGGTAGCATTGGTATGTCAATACGATCAAATGCTTTGCTAAAGTCTGTATAGAGAGCTTCAACATGGTTCCCATTATCCATTACATTCAATGAGTAATCTACGAATTCAAGTAAATTTGTGGATGTAGAGCGGCCTTTGAAGAAGCCGTGTTGTTTGTCTGTTATTCGAATTTCGACTTGAGCAAATATTTTTTCATTGGCATTTGCCTCAAAGAGTTTAGGAATGCAAGAGATAATAGCGATTCCACGATAATTACGTATGTCAGATTTCCGCCCAGATTTGAAAATAGACACCAAAACTGAGCTTTTGCATACATTTGGGAAGACTCCAGTTTTCAACGACATATTGAACAGCCAGAACAAAGAAGATGTAAGTTCCTTTGAGAGATTTTTTATGAGTGCTGGAGGAATTCCGTCAGGTCCAGGTCCTTTGGAAGGGTCTAAATTTCTTAGACACTGCAAAACATCCAGTACCTGAAGTTGGTTGACACCAACGTTTCTTGGATGTTCTGGATAAAATGCAAAATAATAGCGGTCGCGATTTTCTTCGGAAACTGTGGTATAGATTTTCTGGAAAAATTTTGCAAAGAGATTGCAATTTTTCTCCGAGTTATCACCAACATGTTCATCGAGTTGCATTATTGATGGAACATTGTCTGATTTCAGTTTCGTTTTGACGTAATTGAAGAAGTTCTTTGGACAAGACTTAATTTCTAGCTCAGTTTTTGCATTGAATTCTTCAAATGCATTAATGATTGCGAAGTTCAGTTGATCACATATTTCCAAGTAAATCGCTAGATTTTCACTGCTATTGTGTTTTTTGAAAATTTTGTGGGCTTTTTGTTTACGGTTTTTTAAATTTTATATTTTTCTGTCAAACCAGACTGGATGTTTGGTGTTAGCGTGGCGTCGCTTTTTCTTCAATGGAATCTCTTGAGAGATGATGTTGTATAGAATTTTGTAAAAGACGCTAACAGATGATTCGACATTTCCTTCATCTCTAAAAATTTGTTGCCAATTGACACAGTTTAATTTGTTTTTAATATTTGCATAGTTCGCTAGTTTGAAATCAAGGACTTCCTTATATTCGCAGTCGTTGGGTCTTTGATATTCATGTAAGAATAGAAAATATTCAATTGCTGCGTGAAACTTTTCGTTTTTCCACAGTGGCTTAGTGGGGTCACACAGAAATCTTCCTGGATATTCGTTAAGAGTAGGTCCAAATAGCAATTTTCACGGTTTCTTACATGGTTAACCTGGTTCAAACCTAGTTTAGCAATTTCGTCAAACATGAAGTGCAAAGTGATGTTATCTCCAACGACTGGGAGTAGGATGCTTTCGTTTTCAGGGTCCAAGATGAAGTCAGCGGTGTTTTGATTGATGTCCGCAAAGATGTGAAATTTTTTCTGCGCAATTATTGTGCTATTAAAACACTTTTCATAAGTAATTTTGTTAGCGTTGTATGGAGGAAAGTACACAGAGGCGAATACGTGTTTCACCTGCTATGTGCGATTTTATCCAAATGTGCTCGAATTCTTTGAATTTAGGTGCAGCAACAGTTTTTGAATTATAATTCACAGAGACCGCTATGAGGACTCCTCCGCCTGACTTCTTATCGGAATCTTGAAAATTCCTGTCATTCCTGAATACATTAAACATATTTCCACAAAAATTCTTCACTTTTGACGCTTCCATCCCAGTTTGTTCCAGTCGCCAATATGACTGAAAAGGATGAGCCTAAAAGATTGTTGTAAATTTTTTAATTGGGATTCTTAGAAAACATCCAAATTTTACATAGAACTGTTATGCGAATAACGGCAGTATAGGGGTAGTGTCAATAGGAAACGCATGGAGAGAAAATTTTGGAAATAATGAAATTTGAAAACTACGGAAACAACAAAAAAAAAACGAATACGTCAGGGAAAACAATGTTAGATAGGTCCGTTTGAAAAATTACGCGAGAATTCATTTTTGCTTTGCGAAAGCAAGTGAAAAACAAAACATCGAAAAATGTCACAGAACAAACAGCGAACGAATTCCGAGAGGTAGTTTAAATCATCGGATTCACCAGTATTAAAATCTGAATTATTGCGTTTAACTTTTGTTCGGCCAAGAGCAACCGCAGTCCTCGGTAAAAGCCCTAGAAAAAATATAAAGAATTTTCTTTATTGTGGTTCGTCACATAATTGTGAACAGTTCTAGCTAACAAAGCGCACCGGAAATGCTCACCGCAGAGTTTTAGAGCTGATAACGGCTGGGCGGGGAGGTAGGCAACCGCCAAACGCCATAATAAAAGAGAACACGTCCTATGTGAAATTCCCGGCTGCAGACGCTGCGGCTGCCTTTGTTCGTTAGTGTGCCACTGCAAATGTGAGGTTCACATAAAGAATGCGACTGGCAAACTGGATGGAGGTCATCCAAATCCCCGGTTCGAACAATGCATTCATAAACCAGGTCAGGATGTTCTGTTTGTTCTGGCTGTATGACCGTGAACATTCAGTCTACCGGCGTGACATTGCCGTTCGTAAAATTAAGATCCACTTTTATTATTTCACGTTTTGGGTTAACATAACTAACATAAACATAAAAACTCGGTTCGTTGAGTTTCGGATTTTAGGGTAAACCGATTCGTTCCGGAATATTTGTAGTTTCTCCTAGATTTGTATTATCCATTCGCAGTTGGCATTCTCTCATCCTAAATGCTCTTATAACCATAAATTCGTGAAAGTGCAGGACTCAATAAATTTATCTACCCTATTTGACGCTTTTTGCGTTGCTCACCATAAATATGAAAGCGTGCCTTGGCTTATTCAAGACCAGAACGTGAAAAATAGTCAGCGTAACTGGTTAATAATAACTCAAGGCGTCCATGTGAATTATTGGTTTGAATTTTTTAATACCATAAAACTTAAAATTCATATCATATAACACTCTGCAATATACCGGAAAAGACTCCAATACTCGTATAAAGACACGTTAGACACTGGAGTGCAATATATACTTGACGATGCAGCTACTAGCACGATAAAAAGTAATGCATTCCACACAATCGATTCGGAGGCTCGTTCGCCTCATCGATGTACACTCACCATCAGTATCAGCGAGTAATCCGTTATCACAGCCACTATCACCAGCAGGAACAGCCCCAGACCGAAACCGGCCCGGTGAAGCGCATACGGGATGCCAATCACTCCACTGCCGACGATCGAGTTGATGTAGTTGAACGATGCCTGCGGCAGGGATGACAACGTTTCGCCTGACGCCTGGGATTCTTCGTTCTGCAAGAAACGAGATCGAGGATAGGATGAACTTTTGGATTACACGGTATTAAATTTTATCTTGCCGATGCATTATGAAGCGTGTTTCGGTGTTTTACAGCTCAAAAGGGAAGGATAAAGCTGTAGTGTAGTTTCTCCTTTTTATGGAGAACAGAGCAAAATGTTTTAATTATGGCTCGTAGAAAAACAATGAGCAGCGAAAGGCAATTTAAGCACAATTGAAGTACTATCACATGCTAAGTTTCCGATTAAATTATCAGTTTTTCAAATTGCGAAAGCAAACAGTGTTTCAAAATCAAGTTCAGATTCATGCTGAGTTTCATTTACTTTTTAATCGAAGCGTGCGCCCGGTCAATAACTTCGCACTCCGATATTCGATCCGGTCGGTGGCTCTCAACGTGAGAGGGTTCTTGAACGTGCTTAATACGATTGTTATTCCAAAACTACCCCCTTCACTTGTTGCTATCGAGTAGGCGTTTATACTGGTTCACCCCAACGAAGGGAAAATGTCTGGCATTAATCCACCTTAAAATGCGAGTGAGAATTGTCTGTCATCAGTGCCGAAAAAAGATGTGAAACAACATAACATTAAAGCTTGTAAAAACGAAATATTAACCAGGGTAAGGAACGGATTATTCAGGGATTCATCATATTTTCATCATTCGAAAAAAAACGAGCTCCAAATTCCTGAATCTTGATATCGACAATTTCAATGACGAGAACGAAAACGCTGAGTAACATGAGTCCATCAAAGATTGTTTTTGAATATGCATCAATTGGAAAATCAACCAAATTTGTAGTTATCTTATGGGTGTTGAAAAACAAATGCGAATTACTTAAAATACATAAGGGGCGATTGAAATAGTCTTCGATTGGAAACTTCAATTGATTGTTGCAAAAATTTGCCAAATCGGTATTATATTCTAAAAATAAGGGGTTGCAGAGAAAAAAATAATGAACAACTCGATATACTCATGTTTGTATTTCACCTCGAGTGTTTCCTCCCATTGCATATTTATTACTGTACAAAAAGGGAGATTAGGGGCATAATGAGCACACGGGGCGAAATGAGCAGCCCTCTTTTATGCGAAACTACGCATTTTTTAATACAATATGGTATGTGAACTCTTCCGTAGTTACTACAGTATCTTTTTATATAGAACAACAGTGATTTGTCTGTTTAAAATATGGGAATATATTGAAAAAATCAACTTGGTTCCCGGATGTTGGAAAAATTATTATTGTTATTGCGCACTACAAGATAAGCTTCTACCGTCGTTTAAATGGCTCAATCAAGTATGTAGACATATCAATATGACGTATGGGTCGTACCCAAATTTCACCATCATTGAAGATTTGATTTTATTTAGGCTATAATTAGTGTTAAAATCTCATGTTAACTTTAGCTAATTCAAAAAGGGAGAAATGGTCACCTCTAGGTGGGGTGAAATGAGCACACCTTGTCACATAAGCTTACCTGAAATTCATCTCAGTAGACTTGTGAGTTTGTCTGTTTCCACAGTCAGTGTTTGTTCACAGTGATGGTGCGAACATATATTAGAAAATCTTTGAGACCGAATCGGTCAGAAAAAGGGACTACAGGCAGAATTGGCCACCATGAGGTGCGGCGGGTGGCAGAGCTGCATGCCACCACGGGTCGGCGCGTGGCGACCGCCGAGGTCCCGTTATATGAGGGCGACCGCTGACAGTACCTAACAGCCCCGGACCAGCAGCGGGAGATTGCCTAGGGGTGGTGAGGGTCGGACACTGGGCTGTCGACTCCTCGTAAATGCCACAATTACCCGGAAGCATCTCTGACGGAGCGAGTAGTGCCGCTCCCATCAACCAAATGCACTCCCTCGCCCATTGGGGCCGACACCAGTAAGGTCCCAATTATGGCAACTGGCAGCGAACGAAACGGATTCGAGTCGGATACGATAAGGAACCATGACCACAGGCTGGCACTTGCATCGAGCTCCCATAGTAAAGTCGCGTGACAGCGGCTTGAAACGGCGAGATGGTACCCGGTGCAGGGGTCTCCGTCCCGTAAAACCTGGCAGGCCTTCCAGTACGTTCCGCGTCCATTGCATGGTGGGAAACAGGCAGAGAAGGTTCAGATGGGGGGGAACTAGTCCTAGGACAAGATCCCCCTTCCTGACTTACGCGGGCGGGGGCGTCATAGTGCTCATAAGGTGCTATGGCGGCCCCTCTTACCCAGGGCCTCACTGCTTCGGCATAGATTACCATGGGACCATACAAGCGACTTCTCATTTATGGACAAGGATAGCGGCTGGAAGGGGGACCCAATTAACAAAAATGAGCCAAACCAAAAACCAAAAAGAGACGGGTGCGGAGGGGTTACCTAATCCCTTCGCACGAGGTGGCATCCAGCGGTCTCCGCAGAAGAAGGCGGAGACGGATGCGGCGAAGTCTGGAGTTGGGAAACCGGCGAATTCGTCGATGTCCACACCAGACATCTCGGTAGACGGTCCCTTGCTAGTCAAGGCCGTCGAAAGGTGCATGGACACGCGGCCAAGAGTGGCAGCGTTGTCCGAACAACTCGACGCTATAATCGAGTTCTCCGCGAATAGGCGGAATATCGCTGGCGGCCTGAAGCAGAGCCTCCTCCTGCTTCGGGCCACTATTGATGAAGCCAGGAAGGAGCACGAAGAACTTCTAGCTCGGGTGAAGGCAGCCGAGAAAGAGGTAAGGACCAGAAGGGCGACTGCATCTAAAGACGTGCATACAGACGCCCCCTCGTTCGCGGCGGTCAGCTCTACAAGGCAGGTCGCTAAGCGAACGAGGCAGTCCCCGGGGGAAGCGGCCCCCGGGAACCCCAAGAAACGGTTGGTTGTGCTACTTCCACGGGAGAACACACCAACCGGTTCAAGGTCCGCCGCGGAAACGGCACAAGTGGAGGCTACGGGCAACCCTTGGACTACTGTAGAGGGTAGGAGACGTCGGGAAGGTGCGACGCGCCAAGACGGCGGAGTGGCTAGAGGACCGAAAAAGGTCAAAAAGGCGCGGAGTAGGGGTGATGCCCTCATACTCAAGACGGACGGGTCGAAAAACTCAGAAGTCTTGAAGAAGATGAGGAGGGAAACCCAGCTCAAGGATCTGGGGGCGGATGTGCGGAGTATCCACCGATCTCGCACTGGCGAGATGATACTTGAGCTCCGGAAGGACGCCAAGAACAAGGGGGCTACCTATAAAACGGTAGCTGAAAAGGTCCTAGGGAAGGAGGTGCAAGTGCGGGCACTCACCTTAGAGGTGACTCTCCAGCTTAAAAGCCTGGACGAAATCACCGAGGGGTGCGACATTGCACAAGCCCTCAAAGCGAAGTGCGGGGTGAAGGTGGCTAAGGAGTCAATCCGCCTCCGCAAAGGTCCGGCGGTGGCCCAGATAGCTACCTTCCGACTACCGTCGGCGGATGCTAACCTGGCCCTGAAAGAAGGCAAGTTGAAGGTCGGCTGGTCTGTATGTCCTCTGGGCATACTACAGCAACCAGACATTTGCTTCCGGTGCTTTGAGGGTGGACATAAGTCCTGGACCTGCAAGGGGCCCGATAGGAGCCAGTTGTGCAGGCGATGTGGAGGTGCAGGCCATAAAGCGAAGGACTGTGGGGAGTCTCCCAAGTGTATGGTATGTTCCGGGAAACGGGACGCCAAACACTTTATGGGAGGCCCCAGGTGCCCAGCCGGTAAGCCGGCTGCGAAACCACGGGCGTAAGGGTGACGCAACTGAACCTGAACTATTGCTTCGCGGCTCATCAGCTGCTACACCAAGCAGCCACTGAGTCGTTGTCGGACATCGCCATCATATCGGACCCCTACCGCATCCCTCCCGGAAACGGTAACTGGGTTGCGGATAAGTCCAGTATGGCGGCCATATGTACGACGGGCAAGTTCCCGGTTCAGGAGGTTGTCTCAACCTCAGAAGAAGGGTACGTAGTTGCTAAGGTGAACGGAGTGTTCTACTGCAGTTGCTATGCTTCGCCACGTTGGTCTACCGAAAGGTTCACCCTGATGGTCGATCTCCTGTCCATGGAGCTAACGGGCGTAACGCCGTTGGTGGTGGCGGGCGACTTCAACGCTTGGGCTGTTGAGTGGGGAAGTCGCTTCACGAACCAGAGGGGCCAGATCTTGTTGGAGGCTTTGGCAAAGCTCAACCTAGATCTGGCCAACGTTGGGAACAAAAGTACATTTAGCAGAAATGGCGCGGAGTCGATCATCGACGTGACGTTCTCCAGCCCAGGACTGATCAAGAACTGGAGGGTAGACGATGGCTACACTAACAGCGACCACCAGGCGGACTGTTATAGTGTAGACAACAACGAGAGGCGGCAAGCGACGAGTAGGGCCAACACTCCGTTCGCCCGCGGGTGGAAGACATCGCATTTTGGTGCCGAGGTATTTGAAGAGGCAATTAGACGAGAGCGCGAGGGGGGCAGTCGGCTTCGCCCGACGCCCGACCAACTAGTTGCTATGCTATCTCGGGCGTGCGACGCCACCATGCCTAGGACTCGCCAACCTAGGAATGGGAAGCCACCGGTCTACTGGTGGACTGACGAGATAGCGGACCTTCGCAGTACGTGCCTCCGTGCGAGACGGAGGATGCAGCGTGCGCGAACAGACGAACAGACGAACAGAGGACAGAGCGCCGCGCAGCATTCAGTTCTGCCAGATCGACGCTGAAGAGTGCGATTAAGGCCAGCAAGAGGGCCTGTTTCGATAGGCTATGCGCGAGTGCCAATACGAACCCGTGGGGTGACGCCTACAGGATCGTAATGGCCAAGACCAAAGGCGCGCTGGCGCCTGCAGAGCGATCACCAGCGATGCTGGAGCGAATCATCGAGGGACTCTTTCCGCGCCACGAACCAAGTCCTTGGCCTCCACGTCTGACGTTCCAGTATCTCAGACACAGACCAGGGATGGTCGGCCAACCTGCTGAGCATCCAATCCGTGGGCGACGACAGCCGTGTCGAGGTTCAGGAGGAGGCAAGGGTTACGAATGAGGAACTCATCGTGATCGCCAACTCTCTAAAGGTGAGCAAGGCACCGGGACCGGATGGCATTCCTAACCTGGCAATCAGGCTGGCGATAAAAACGGCCCCCGGGCTGTTTCGAGTAGTCATGCAGAGGTACCTGGATGACTGCCTCTTTCCGGATAGGTGGAAGCGGCAGAAATTGGTCCTACTGCCGAAGGCTGGGAAACCACCAGGTGACCCATCGGCATATAGGCCTATCTGCCTGCTAGACACGACGGGCAAGGTACTTGAGAAGATTATCCTCAACAGACTGGTGAGGTACACAGAGGATGTAAACGGTCTGGCAAGCAACCAGTTCGGCTTCCGGAAGGGCAGGTCCACGCTGGATACCATCGCCTCCGTCACCAAGACGGCGGAGATAGCACTCCAGCGCAAGAGAAGGGGAATACGCTATTGCGCAATCGTCACGCTTGACGTGAAGAATGCGTTCAATAGCGCCAGTTGGGACTCCATAGCGCTCGCGCTCAGGAGCATCCACGTATCGGTGTCGCTGTACTGGTTTACAACACAAAGGAGGGTCAGAAGTGCGTCCCAATCACCGCCGGGGTTCCGCAAGGTTCAATCCTGGGTCCGGTGTTGTGGAACGTCATGTATGACGGGGTGTTGAGACTAAAGTTTCCTGTAGGGGTTGTGATCGTCGGCTTTGCAGACGGCGGCGAGTCGATCGAAGAGGTCGAGTTGACGGCTGCGCATTGCATAAGGAAGGTCGAGGACTGGATGCGCTCCAGGAAACTGGAGCTTGCGCACCATAAGACGGAGGTCACGGTTATGAACAACCGTCAATCAGAGCAACAGGCGGTGGTCAGAGTCGGAGACTGTACCATCACCTCAAAGCGATCGTTGAAGCTCTTGGGGGTTATGGTCGACGACAAGCTCACGTTCGGGAGCCACGTCGACTATGCCTGCAAGAGGGCCTCATCGGCTATTGCAGCACTATCTCGTATGATGTCCAATAGCTCAGCGGTCTATGGCAGCAAGCGAAGACTTCTTGCCAGCGTGGTTTCGTCCATACTTAGGTATGGTGGGCCAGTATGGTCCAGAGCGCTAGGTACTAACAGTTACCGCGGTAAACTGGAAAGTACCTACAGGCTCATGTGCCTGAGAGTTGTGAGTGCGTATCGGACGGTGTCATACGATGCAATCTGTGTCTTGTCCGGCATGATGCCTATAAGCATCGCCATCAAGGAGGACAGAGAGTGTTTTGACCACCGTGACACAAGGGGCATTCGAGGCACCAGTAGGTCATTCTCGATGCTCCGTTGACAGAGGGAATGGTCTAATTCCACAAAGGGCAGATGGATGCACCGACTTATATCGGAGATATCCGGCTGGGTCGGGAGGCGACATGGCGAGGTGAACTTCCACCTGACACAGATCCTGTCAGGCCATGGTTGCATCAGGCAATATCTGCACAGGTTCGGGCACGCGGGGTTTCCCATGTGTCCCGAGTGCGTGGAAGAGGAGGAGACTGCAGGGCATGTCTCCTTCGTATGCCCCCGTTTCGTAAGAGCGAGGAGCAACATGATGGCTGTGAGCCGGCCTGGCACTACTCCGGACAATCTTGTCCGGAGGATGTGCGACGACCCGGACATCTGGAACGCGGCGTGTGCGGCCGCCTCCCAGATTGTCCTGGAGCTACAACGTGTGTGGCGGGTCAATCACCAACACGCCACCGTAACCGAGGTAACCAATAGGTATGTGCTGAATGAAGAGTACTACCGGATCTCATCGCTCAGTCATTAATTTCCAAATTATTTACTGCAGCAGCCAAATTCCATCAAACTTCAACTTTAAGACTTCGTCTCGATCGGACCCGGGTAAACGAGCTTTCCGGACGCTACCCAGTCCGATGTCGTTCCCTACGATAGTCACGAGGTTTGCGCCGTATATTGTTACAGGAGAAGCCTAATTATATGAGAGTATGTCTGAGTAACAACAATCACATTTCGTCTGCTCTACCCACCGTTAATTAAACGCATCCCTCATTATACCTTCCGGTTATTACGTTTGATGTTCATTGGGCTCGAATTTCATTTTGCCTGAAGTCCATTATGGCTGACATTTTTTATGACGAATTTTGTGATGTACAAAGACAACGTTGAATATTCCAACGGTTTCATTTCGTTCCTTTATATTTTAATTAATGTTGCAGTTTTTTTTAATTTAATTTTTACATACTTATAAGCGTGCTGCGTGATTGGAGAGAAAATTTGATGTCAAGCCATTCTTGGCTACTCCTTATCTATTTTTATTTTTACCCACGCGAAGCAATCTATAGAAAAGGTAAACGTAATAATTCGGGATTCATCAGATTCCAAGAACAAACATGAACTAAGACAATTTTTAGTTGTATACAATATATAACATTAAATGTCACGTCCAACAACAGTATGGAAATAAAAATCAATCTTGCCTAAAGTGCTCTGCAACAAATTATACTGTCAGACAAAAAAATAGCCAATGGCATTTAAACGTGATTCCGTTCGGTTTCTCCGCTCGGAAGTGATAGCAGAATCGATAGTTTTGGCAGTCCAGACAATTATTGATTTTCGAGCACGGAATTGTTTGTCTTCCCGGTACCAACCGGTTGCTTTCGATCAACAATTGCTGTCATTCGGGTGGTTTCTATTCGTTACCGTTGCGACGGAGCTGAGCAAACATCCGTTTTACGGTCTGCCCACGGCAGCAGTGGCGGAAGGTGCTGTTGCTGTGGACACCCCGTCTGTGAAGATGGTCACCGTGAAACACCACCCAGAGCAAATATGTTTTGCTCTCAATCAGCTCAAGTGATTTATGTGCGAAACGGTGCTGTAAAGGGCAGCACTCTTGTTTACGGATATCATGCTACAGTGTGAAGATGTTTCCGGCATTCCCGGCATCCTGTTATTTCCTTCGATCGTTTTTAGAGGTGTAAGCGATGGATTAATAACGCGATTGATATTTGTTTACATAAAGTTATTTTTTCTAACTTTTACGAGATATTTATGCGTTTGAGCTTCGAAACATAATTTTGTTCTCGAAAGAAGAAGCTAAAACTAATTATAAGTTTACACAGTCGACTCATTGAGAAGCGTATGGAATTTGATGAAGGCTTTTAATTGTTCCACATCAACGAGCAACAGCGCATTACAATATAATTTTCATATAAAACCCTCATTAGTGTAGTTGCTGTATAACCGAGACCAAGATTTCGTAAAATATGCACGAAAACTTATTCGGGCCGTCAAGCGATCCACCAGATATTATAATTTATCTGATCCGAACTCTTGCCGCTAGTTTTACCCATTCGTCAAACCGTCACGTACAATATTTTTCAAGATCTGAAGCGATTCCGCTACGAAATTCAGCCCAGAATCCTGATCCGGATAGTGGCATACAGTATCTCCAACAGTGAAATGTTAGAATAACTTTACTTCAAGTAGTAAAAAAAAACAACGGCCCTTCTGTAAAAGCTCCGAAGGCGGAGAGGAAAAAACTAGACAAGAAATAAATGGAAAACTAGACGGAAATAAATAGAAAACGCTCTGTTGCAGCTCTACTATGTATTCACGCTCCGAAGCTGGTTGAAGGGATGCCGGCAGTTTCCCTTTGGCTTTTTTTCCCTTGAATCAGGATTAAATTTCTTCCAACAAAATTGTGTTGGATAATAAAATCATTTTGCACGTCGTAGCGAACTAACATCTTTTGCAAATTTTAACTATTTGTAAGTCTTAAAGGTGCAGAGGCGTTTTGAAGCCGAAGAATTGGTTTGAGCAATTTTTATTTTTTTTTTGTTCAAACTCAGTTTTCGCATATTATTTTAGCTTGCAAAATACAGTTTCAGCACTCCGTTCTGAACAGGACTATCGTACAAGGGGATGCACACCCACAAGGAAAGTTTGTTTAGTGCGGTAACGACAATGAAGCATGAATTGTGCTTCAATCAAGAGCAATTTAAATTTTCAATTTAAAATTCAAGCGCTGCTGGTGAGCTATCATCTTCGTCTAGTCTGTTTGTCATTTTCCAGGACGGCAAGGTGAAAATAAAACCGAAACTGGACATCAAGTTGAATCGTTTGCTAATGAATAAGGGGGCAAGGTCGTGGTTAGTAAATCAACAGGCTAGTTTTGGAGAGGCGATGGAGCATTGCTTCATTCAACATCGAAAGTAGAGGATGGGAAGTTGTTTGATTGAAACCGGAAGTTGCTACATGTCTGCTGAAAATTTATGGGTTTCCCTTTCAAAGTGGTGAGTGTAGCTATAGCTCAGAATTCAACAATATTCACATTGTGTTTAGTGGAGCTATCGATTAGGTATCGAATTGATTGATACTGAACAATAATTTCCTCATTCCACTTCCGACAATAGTGCATTGCATGACCCCCTGGAAACGGAACGACGAATGTGCATGCCAACATTGCAAACGGGGCTTACCTTCATCAGTGAATTGATATCGTCGAATGCGGCAGCCTCGGTTGAGTCATCGCTTGCCTGCAACGAAATCAGAAGAACATGGGGAAAACAACTATTAAATGTGGGTCAAGTTGAGGTGATTTATTCTAGGCGTATAAATACTAGATATGGTTTGCTTCTGCTTCACTAAAATGTAGGATTTTAGGGCTTAGTATGGACGATTAAATTTCAAATAATAAATGAAAAAATCTAACATGAAGTTAATCCAAATATTGATTTTATAATCCTACAAAATTTTTAAATATATAAACTGCAATGCATTGCAAAGCAGTTGATTCATAAAACCAAATAGGTCTGTGCCCAATTGAATCATGTCATAAGGGCCGTACTTTTGTTTTGGTTCAGTATGTGACGTAAACTGCCAAATTTGCTATGAGGGCCGTTCACAACTATACGTGTTAGCAGCTGGGATGTAGTTTTTGACGTGGAACTATGTCTTTCGGGAGGCTTCTGAGAGAGGGTGTAAAATAAAAAATGTCCATTTTTGGATAGTTTTTTTTATTCGGTTAGATTTCAATGGGTTTCCCTCGTTTTCGCAGCAATCAATCGGAAGATTGTACTTTTAAACCGTGTTTTGAACGCAGATGTCTACCAATCCGATTCCAGCTTTGATCCTATACAGGGGTTTTTCGGAATCCGGAAGATATTCAGAGTTCGCAAACCGACCCCACACTTCATTTTGAATTACTAGATGGCGACTTCCGGGTTCTGGAAAATTACCTAAAATGACCAAATACAGTGCTTTTTCACTTTTATCAACAGTCGTTTTTATCACTATTCGCCAAATTCACGCTCGATTTTCTCACGTTTTTTTAAATCGAGAATAATGTACTTCCAGTTGTAGAAAATGCATTCGAAACATCATTTTTACTTGAGCCTTGTGTCCTTGCATGTGTATAGTTTTATGAACTCAATTTATTCAATTTTCTGAGGCAACCAAGTGTCATATCTGTTACAAATAATTTGTGTCATAATCTTGAGAAAAATGAACCGTGGAATACGTATTTCATTGACTTTGAAGAAAAAATTACGTATTATTAGAGCGGTTGAGAAAAAGATCTGTTAACAACTCAAATAGCCCTACAGCTTGGTCCTCATAGAGCGTGGATTTAAAAATTATAAAATCTAGCGGTTCCACAATTTTACATAAACAAGCAGCAGAGTCTGCTAGCTATGCTAAAGAATGGACAGAACAAATCATATTGATATTGCATGTATAATAGCCAGGAGAAAGTCTGCGAAAATGCAATGGAGAAATATATCATAAATTAACCTTTTCTTGTTTATTCATTTTTATCTTGATCTTATCTCCCCTTCAACCATGAAAGTGCATCATTTTACTCAAAATATCATTAATTTCAATGCAATCCAACACAAAAAATTAAATTTTTATCATTTTGCTAAATTCACGGTTTCGCCAAATTCACGGTAAAATTTTTTTTGACCGTGATCAAATCGAAAAAGCACTGTACCGTCCAATATGAGATCCATGATGGCCAAATGGGCGAATTTTGAACCTATTATACCGAGAAACGGATCAAGGAATGTCTAAACTACTAGCAACGAAGCGTATTCTTAGCAGCGCTGAGAATATTCACTGTCATGATATTCAAGAGCCGCAATTTTAAGCCTTCTTAATATTGATAATCATACTACCCATGCGAACGTTGATATTCATGATACCAAACAACCGATGAACGCTGACGGTAAAAAAACATTAACAGTCGTGTTGATATTTTGATCGTCAAAAATGAAAATCATTTCCAAATAGTGAGAATCAAAAAGTCTCATTCGACAATTTATGCTGTACTGTGAGGTATACATCTCGAAAACAGGCTTTCACTACTTGAATTGATAATCACCAAAACTTCTCTGAATATCATTTCGGGGCCTGTGATATTCATTCCACTGTTCTGTCATTGAATATGGTAAACGGGATTCATGCATTGTCGTAATGAGCATAGGTTACTGAGTTACATCAGAACAAAAATGTGCTGACACTGAGAAAAAAGCAATTCGTCTACTCTTGATTAACCATTGATAACCAAAGGCACTGATTCTTAGTCATTAGTTTTCGATTCTTGAACGAATTTCGGAGGCAAACTCATCTCAAGTACAGCAATTACATGGAAAATGTGCCGATTTTAATATATTTTTTACTATCTTTTTTTCGTTTGATTTGGCTGATACTTTGCACAGATGTTGCTGATTTCAATTTAACTTGAATCTGCTTCCTCTCAATAGTTTGAGTTTCGCACACTTTGATCGATTGAGTTGCAATGCAACATTTTAGCGCAGACTAACAGACATGACACTTTGAAAAAATTTTCAATAATATCATCGTTCGGATGATACCAGTACTTTAGGTTAGTAACACTAGCACCATCTGCTGCTGTGTTCGCGCTTCGTCTTGTATTTCGACATCAGCGCTAGCGTACGTGCATGTGTCAAATTGGGAACTACAAAATGTGTATGAGACCGCATGACAGCGCCCCAAGCGGCGTTATCGCGCGATGGCTGTTATTCGATTGTAAATTTTGGAATGATCGCTTTTTTGTGGCGATGGAGCTGGGTTCCAGTGTTACGTCTATTAGTCTGTGATTTTAGCATGCAAAGCATGTAGTGCACGATGTATTCAACGGTGCAGGTGATCAAATTGATGCGATAAGTTTTGTTTTTAGATTGAATTAATGCTTTCGAACGACATTGCAACAAACGGTTGCAGTAGACACGTCATAGTTCGGTTTTTAAGCAGTTGTTGTCAGCAGGACTCAAACTCAAATCCAACTCGAAGGGCTGCACTGGCGGTAGGGTTAATGTGCAACCGGAAATAGATGTATATGCAAGTTTTAGAACTCACTAGGATGCGAGGGCAAAGTCGCACTGCCTACTCTGCTAGAATGTTATAGGGTGTCAGTAGTATTTTGACGTGGAACTACGTCTCTCAGAAGTTCTGTTACAGGAAATTCTGAACGGAACGAAATTTATCCCTTTCTAAATGGCTTGTAAGTCATTTTGTTTTTTAACGGTTTTCTTAGTTCTTGCGGCAACCAATTGGAAAACTACACTTGTAGCACAGGTTTCATCCTAGAGTTCAAACTGACAAAATAGGAGGGTTGTGTGCAAAGCAACGACCGCAAGATTGAAGTAGAATACTTTTACAATAAAGTTAATCCGGCTGCTTGTGTGTCAGTCATTTTTTCTAGTGAATAAACGTTGACTAATCAGATCAATCGAATTGTGCGCTTCAACTAGGATTGTCCATTTTCAATAATATAGTAAGTTGCTTGTCATGATTGGGGCTTGACAATTTTTAAATTTTGAGATGAAATTTTTTCGGATGTCGTGCTCATGACTGAAGGAAAAGATAATTCTGTACGTTTTGAGACACGGAGATAAAGTAAAATTTATAACTTTTACAAATTTAAAAAGGTGAATTAACTCATTAGAAAATATTGACTCTTCAATCAAGTTTTTATTTCATCCTTAAAAGGATAATTTGTTGTTCATTTTAGTATCGGATAAGATGCCGATCACATCTTTGCGTGATCACTGACAGGGTGAATAAAGTATTCCTTGTGATAAAGTTAACAATGAAATGCTGATATAATACTCAAAACTTGACGGCTCACGTGTTGTCAAAATGAGTCAACTTTTCATTTCATTTCATTTTCATTTTGCGGTAGATGGTGGGGCAGTTAGAGCCAAGTCTGTCCAACCCCGATATTTAAGGAAGGATAATGGCTGACTGCCACTTGCGGGACTGTATGAATGCCATTGGAAGGGATTGGGGAAAAAATGGGAAGGTGTTTGAGCGTTCGAAAAAAATAAATAAATAAATAAATTAATAAATAAATGAATAAATAAATAAATAAATAAATAAATAAATAAACAAATAGATAAATAAATAAAAATATTGAAGAAAAAAAAAAATAATAATAATAAAATAATAATAATGATAAATAAATAAATAAATAAATAAATAAAAATATAATTATAATATCAATGAACAAAAAAAAAAAAACAAAAAACAATTCTTTTGTTCTTGTGTTCTTTTGTTCTTATGTTCTTTTGTGGGTTTACTGGCAAGGCGTGTCAAGCGCTCGAAGCTCTGCACCAGGCCCGAGACACCAAGTCAGAGAGTTTCCAAAAATCATTTCCGCCTGACGAAACAAGCCTACGCCGGCTTCGAAAGACACAGCGAATTGATTCCGGAGGCTCCCCGACGAAAGGTCGACGGGCAACTGGTGTTAAGCGCAAACGCAACATATGAAAAACAATATATGTTAACATGATATTACTGAAAAGAAACAGTTTAGTTGGAAAATAACAATAATAATAATAATAATAATAATAATAATAATAATAATAATAATAATTATAATAATAATAATAATAATAATAATAATAATAATAATAATAATAATAATAATAATAATAATAATAATAAAACTATAATAATAATAATAATAATAGGCTGGAGGAGAACGAGGTGCAAGAGCGGCTCTCCAGTCAACGGGCACAGCCCGTAAACTACACGCAAAACAGTCAAAGCAGCAACAGACACCACCAAGGCACTGCTGCGCCTGCTGATGATGCTGCGACCGACCGTCGTCAGTCGCTCACGTTGGCAGGCCGCCAACGGCAACGGATCATGTGGACTAGGGAGATGAACATGTATGTGATTCGTTGCTACCACGTTTGCACGAAGTTGGAGACGGATATGTCTGGCAGGCCAAACATGCTAGACATGTTCATTGAGCAGTACCCTCGGTTTGCCAACCAGCTTGACCGGAACAAGTTGTACAGCCGACAGCGAGCAATACTATCCAACAATATGCTCACTGTGACGGAGCTGGACACCATCAGGCTGGAAGTGCAGAGGGAGTTAAGGGAAGGGAATGGATCGAGCGATACGTCGAGCAGGAGTTCTGCAGGGCATAATGCATCGGTTGCGAGTGAGGAGCCGGAACAAAATGCATCGATAAACACGGCAGTGGAGGAGCTACGCGCTTCGGAACAAACAATGGACCAACAACGACAACAACTACGAGACGAACTAGCTTTCCAGATGGACACAGCGGTTGCACAGTTTCGGGGAACAGAACCCACTTCCCGACACAGAATACCAAAACTACAGTATTCCTACCGGCTGACGAATGCAGTAAGAACCTTCAATGAGGATATTTTGCCACAGTATTCGGAAGCCGCTGAGAACCTTGAGGAGCTGCAGTTTATAGTGTATTGCGCAGCTTCAGCCGTCGTGAGAACCCTGGGACTACGGACCTATCCCCAAGGTAACGGTGAAGGTCGTCCCTGTCCCAGTGCACAGAAGCCCGCATGGATGCGACGACTGGAATTTAGGATTGCAACTTTGCGGGTAAAAATCGGTCGGTTGACACAGTACACGAGGGGAAACCGATCACGGAGGCTGGTTCGTCAAATAGCGGAAATCGTAAAGCCCGCAGAGCTCCGAGATCTCAGTGAACTCAAAATCACGGAGATTCTCGACACCCATGTACAACGGTTGAGTGCTCTTGCAAAACGGATGCGGCGTTATGGTGAATGTTCGAGACGGAAGAAAAAAAATCGGATGTTCAGCACGAACGAGAGAGAGTTTTATAACCACATCAGGAACGACAAACCCGATTACAGCGAGGGGCTTCCGGAGATTGGCGAAGTTACACAGTTCTGGGCCAATTTATGGGAGAACCCCGCTCAACACAATGACAGCGGGATGTGGTTGGTAGGAGAGGAAGAACATTGTGATGGAATTGAACGCATGGCTGCTGCAGTAGTAACCACCCAGGATATCCGGGAGACTACACGGTATACCAGGAATTGGGCCGCACCCGGACCAGATTTTGTGCACAACTTCTGGTATAAAAAACTGTCAGCAGCCCACGGACGACTAGCGGAATGCTTCAACACGGTGCTAAGAGACCCCCAGGAGTTACCAGAATTCATCACGAAAGGGGTAACCTACCTCCTACCGAAGGATCGTAACACGGCTAATCCAGCTAAGTACAGACCAATAACATGTCTCTCAAGTCTGTATAAAGTGCTCTCGTCGGTAATCACTCGAAAAGTGCAGGACCATTGCGAGGTGAACAGAGTGATGACTGAGGAACAGAAAGGCTGCCGCAAAAACACGCAAGGCTGCAAAGATCAGGTCATCATTGATGCGGTTATTGTTGGCCAGGCAAGCCGAAGCAAACGAAACCTTGGTATGGCGTACATCGACTATAAGAAGACATACGACTCGGTACCTCACTCGTACCTCATGAGGGTACTGAAGTTGTATAAAATAGACGATGGCGTCATCAGGTTGATGCAGCACGCAATGGGAATGTGGAGCACGTCTCTCCACGTTACCGACGGAGCAACAGTGTTACGGTCTAGAACTCTCAGCATAAGGAGGGGGATTTTCCAAGGCGACACCTTCAGTCCGCTTTGGTTTTGCCTCGCGATGAACCCCCTTAGCAGAGCACTCAACCGATGCAGCTATGGCTATCAATTGAAAAGTGGGACTATAAGTACAAAAGTAACCCACACCTTCTACATGGATGATTTGAAGTTGTTTGCGGAATCAAAGGAGAAGCTGCGCCATCTCTTACAGGTGGTGACAACGTTCAGTAACGATAACCGGATGGAGTTTGGTGTCGACAAATGCCGACTTGTCATCCTTCATCGAGGCAAATTAGTGGACGCCGACAGTTTCCGAATCAACGAACGAGATGAAATTCGAAGTATGGCTGAAGGTGAATCGTACAAATACTTGGGTTTCCTGCAACTGAAAGGTATTCCACACCGCACCGCGATCAAGAAAGAGCTGCAGGAAAAGTTCTTGTATCGTGTCAGCCGTATTTTGAAGTCCTTCCTCTCAGCCGGCAACAAAACGAAAGCAATCAACACGTTTGCCGTGCCATTGTTGACATATAGCTTCGGGGTGGTCAAATAGACCAAAACGGATTTGGAGGCGATAGAACGCGCGTTGCGAGTGTCGCTCACCAAATTCCGTATGCACCACCCAAAATCAGCAACCGAAAGAGTTACCTTGCCACGTATTGAAGGAGGAAGGGGTGTCACCGATATACAAGCGCTCTGCGCTTTTCAGATACAGTTGCGGAGGTACTTCGTAGAAAGCCAGAATCGTCACGAAATCTACCGCACTGTTTGTGGAGCAGACCACGGGTTCAGCGCCCTGCATCTGGCGCAAGAGGACTACCAGCTGAACTGCGATGTAAAAACTACGGACGAGAAGATCGCAGCGTGGAAGCTGAAAGAGCTGCATGGGACGCACCCCCATCAGTTAGCTCAAACACATATTGATAAGGTGGCATCAAATGCGTGGCTGGTGCGAGGTGATTTTTTTATGGAGACAGAAGGTTTTATGATAGCCATCCAGGACCGGGTCATTGCGACGAAGAACTACCGTAGGTACATATTGCACGAAGAGGTGGAAGATCGATGCAGAAAGTGCAATGCGGTAGGGGAAACGATCGAACATGTCGTCGCAGGTTGTCAGGCGTTAGCAGAGGCAGCCTATCTCGGTCGACATAATGCGGTCGCTAAAATTGTGCACCAACAACTTGCACTGAAGCACAATTTGGTGAACCATATGTGCCCCACTACAAGTACCTGCCGAGTCCGGTTCTGGAGAATAGCTGCGTAAAATTGTACTGGGATCGCGAGATCACTACGGACGTCCTGATACGTGCCAACCGTCCCGACATTGTGGTCTACGACAAAAGGATGAAGCGGGTAACCATCATCGACATCGCTGTACCGTTAGATCGTAATGTCCAATCAACATTCTCGACCAAGATTACGAAATACCACGATTTGGCTGAGGAGTTGAGGCAGATGTGGCACCTTGAGGGTGTACGTATAGTCCCGGTAGTAATCTTTGCTACTGGACTGGTTCCCTATGCCCTTATAAATTCCCTGGAAGAGTTGGAGCTGAGAAATAAACTACACAGCATACAGAAAGCAGTGGTTCTTGGGACCTGCAACACGGTACGAAGGTTTCTGAACCACCACAACACATCCAACTAAAGCAGACGGTAGTAGGATTAGGATCAAACTTGACGAATCCACCGAGCCTAACCCCTTCGGCATTCAAGATAGCCCGGGGTAGGTGAAATGTTCCAGCAATATGCTGAGAAGTGCGAAATTCGGATAATAATAATAATAATAATAATAATAATAATAATAATAATAATAATAATAATAATAATAATAATAATAATAATAATAATAATAATAATAATAATAATAATAATAATAATAATAATAAAAAAAATCTACAAACTTGGTTGTGTTGATACTTCCTTCATTTTATTTGCCTTGGTTCTGGTGTTTGTCTGGATTGGTAATGGTTGGTTGTGTTGTCTCTTTTCTTATTTGCCTGTCCTGATTCGGCGAATATCGAAGAAATTCATCGAGTTTGTATCTGTGAATGATAAATTGTTGCCTCTCATCGATATCGTACTCATTTTATCGTGTGAGAGGTCATAAAAAAAGGCAAGAGAAAAAAAAATCAGGAATAAAATTTGTTTTAGTGTAACTATATAAAAAAAAACGTTAATACATACATACATAAACACATAAAAAGAAAAACACAAACATACACAAATACATAAGAGTAGGGCGCTGATTTGTGGAAAACAAAAAAAAACTTGATAGCAGAAAGCCAGAACTAAGCTCTTCCCGCTTTATGCGGGGCCCAAAAACAATCCCAAACCCATCGGAAGTCGATAGGTCCCACCCCCGCACCACAAACCCGCATAAACACCTGTACGAAAGAAAGAATAGAACTGACACATAAATACTAGACCAAAACGTGTTGCGCAAAGAGTGAGATCAATAACTCTTGTAGAACTGTTGAATTGAGGCTGCAAAGAAAACAATCTCGAGCTTAATATTTCGTACAAAATATGTGTTGTACTTAAAATGCATTTTTTAAATCACACACCATTGTAGTTCAACGAAATGTCTTTATGTTGAGCTTGCGAGTACAAACCTCAAAATTTATTTATTCTCACAAAGTTCATGACACCCTCCAGTGCGTACTTGATGTCATGCGAAGTCAAATCTGATTACCAGAACTGTCCAAATAAAATAAAACATTAGCAGATAGGTACCGAGTTTACTGCTTTTCTATTTGCGCACCTCGCCTTACAACACAGACACTTGTTTCTACTACTACTACAATTGGCTACTACAATTGCACAGAATTAAGAAGTATGTAATTATCACTTTCTAGATGAGAACAGAGCTTGCACAATGTGGTCTGGTCCACGTGTGAAGAGAATTCACCAAAACTATTAACAATTAATATTGTCATGAATCCTCCCCACATAGGAGACTGCCGAGATCAGAGTAGGAAGGCTACAACATAGGTATCTGATTCTCATGATCTCCCTTAGCTCCCATCCGCCACCCGGAAGCACGCGCCCTTGGGCTGTCAAAGCTGAAATAACTTTGTGGCTCTATCTCGAAGGGTTCTGTATAGCTATAAGAACCCACGATTGGAGCTCAACCACCAAGCCCAGGGACAAAATGAGTCAACTTTTCATTGAATATATTTACTGATGCCCACTCTCGCACAGAGACTGCATTTCACTAGAGTGCCCCATTGCATCATCCGCTATCGATGCTGAGATCCGCTGCAACTAGTTCGCTATCCATATCCATGCCACAGTTGTGGCCGCTATACGCTGCCATTGATATCAACTGTCCCTGCATCAGCTGGCCCAGCTGCTATCGTTGTTGGAATCTGCTGCAACTAGTGCGCTATCCATTGCTACGCCACAGCTGTGGCCGCTTTCCGCCATCGCTGGTATCCACTGCACAACTAGTGCTGCTGCTAAAGGAGGACGACTGCTGTTTCGCTGTCTAGAACTACTATGAGCGGCTTCGGCCGAAACAGGCTCTTATATAGGCCAAATAGCATGTTTTAAATTGCAAGGTATATGATTCTGTCGAACGTGCTTGGGAAGCAATCATATAACGACCAATCAGAGGTCGAATTTTTCGTTTTGACAAGGCTTGACTATTTTAAATAGTACAATAGTTTGAATAATAAAATTACAATTATCTTCTTTTGGGAAGAATCTTGGAAGATTTCCCAATCTATTGCTGCAGGAACGAAGGAAATCGATCAAATGCTAACCGATTTATTAGCATTTGAAATTGGACATATTTTTCCCTTTTTTCGGTTTTAGGTTTTTCATTTCACATCCCTATGTAGCCGAACTTCCTGAGAGAAGTATTCTACTTAAAAAAAAAGGAAAGTTTATAGCTTTTTAACTATTCCTGTGAGTTTTAGCGCGCTTAGAGCAAGCCCACCAGTGGCTAAATTGAAGTTTCTAAAGCTAGTTTGGCAACTCCCACCATAACACGGCAACCGCACCGGGCGTTGCTATGTTGGTTTGGGAAATAGCAATCCCCACCTTGGGTCGTAGCGAGTTATTAAATTTGGCAACGCGATAGCAACGAGCCGAATCGTTGCTATTTGATGACATGTCAAACTGTTGTTTTTTTGTGCTCGATAGTGAATGTTCGTAATAATATTACGAAGATGATGAGTGTTTCGAATGCGGACTCAATTGGTCGGCCTCGGAAGACGAAGTTTTTTGCCCCCCTTGTTAAACACGTCGTAGGACGCAAGTGTCGGCGTGAACCACTACTCAATTTTATTTCCGATTGAGCTGAAATTTTGCACAGGGTGTTTTTTCGGGCAGGTAAACATTTTGTATAAGTTTTATATTGAGATGACCATTTTGGTTGGCATTTTGGTCTGCAACCTACACGATGCGGAAAGCTCGAATCTTCACAAGATTGGCCAATATTGTTCAATAAACCTGGAAGTAGGGAAGCCATCCGTCCTGATTTAGCAGGACATGTCCTGATTTTGAAATCATATTTGGGCGTCCTGATTTATTTTTCATATTCTAGCATTTGTCCTGTTTTTTATAAGGCATGCAATTATCTTCAATCACTAGACTCATATTGCAAGGCACAAGTCGGTAAGTTTTTAACAGAAACGTGAATGTTGCCTGATATCAGAAATAGTTGGAGATGACCCAGTATTTTTTTTTAATCTCTTGTTGGTAGTTTGAATTCGTCGCTGGTAAAAATAAAAACAAAAGGAGATTTTTCTCCGATAAAAATCTTAACGTAACATTTCATGAGGTAAAATTGTAAAATTTGAAGTGATGACCGTTTTTCGGGCTAAAGGAAATAAAGGGGCCTATTACAGTCAACAAGGTGAGCAGCGAGTTACTCGCCTGACCAATATAGATATAACAGATGGTGAGACGGCTGGATCTCAGACGAGTAGCTCGTCTGCGAAACTGCTCCACTCAGCTGTCACCAGCCAAGTTTCACTCGCGTTTCCTAATACAACATTTTGCTCGTCAGTGACTCTAGGCGAGGCAAATTGCTCGCCTCGTTACCTGTAATCGGTCCCAAAATCAGGAAAAATCTGCATTATTTTTGAAATATCTGGGAGATTAGACATTAGACCTGTCTATCTTGATACATGTTCAATAATGTGGATAATTCAGATAAATCTCGATACCTGACCACACAACGCTCATTGCGTAAATTATTTCTTTGGTTAAGCCTGAGTAAAGTGAGTAGTGTTAAACATTTGACAATTTTTATATTTAATTTTAAACAGTTCACGTGTGCTGAATTCTTTGGGACATACAAATTTTTAAAACTTCAAAGTTGCTTGATAAAATTGGATCCTTCGAGATACATGTTGAATAAATTAACAACCGAATAGCATTTTGAAGTGCAAATCACATACCACCAGTTTAAACCAGAATAAAAATAGTTTGGATCAAATTTGTGCCGAAAAAATAGATGTCCTTTTGTAACTTTGACCAGATGGTATCCCTACCTGGAAGGTTTAAGCAAATCTGCTCGGGAGTATTACCAACTATTTTCCCGTTTCGCTCGGTCGTTGTATAAAAAATCATTTTCTCCTTTACCGCTGTTTCAATCTTCAAAAACAACCTAAGATGCGTTCGAAAGCGGCGTTGGAAATGGTCATCGGTATAGACCGTTGTTAAAACGCTGGATGGCACCTTCCTCCGTATGGCGGTCAATATTTGGCTATTTACTAGGCTGAGAGTCGCCCCGAATCTTTCCAAAAAACATTTTCTTAATCGCGTATAAGGAAATTTGTTTTGCGAAATCACTTTCTTCATCACTAGAATAAATTAAATAATCGAAAACAATTTACGCGTTTTATATTTAAGTCCTTTTTGGCGGCAAATTTTCAAATATTAATAGTAAACTGTGGGAACAGAGACAGCATGAAATACAGAATACAACTAATGACAGTTCGCCAGCTTTCAGGAGAATTAAAAAAATCTGCAAAAGAATTATGTTATCGATAACTTGGGAGAACGGAAACAAAGTTAAAACAAAGTTACGTGAAATGGAGGGAACATTTTATGAAGTAGAAAGAACGTAGATCATTCCGAAAACGATTGACTGACGGATAAGTTGGTTATTCCTAGATCCGCAAAAAATATGCGAAATACATCACAAACAAACATTTTGCCAACGCTGGCTAGAGGCGGTCTTCAGAAATTCAGCTCTAAGTGGAGGTAATTTCTACAGAGACCTAAATTAGTTTTCCCATAAGCCAACGTAGAAGCGTAGCAGCGAACGAAATTAAAGTACATTTTGACGCACTTTTGCACTATGGACACTAAAATTCACAAGAATGGTTGATAAACTTTAATATGAATATGATTATCTCCCCAGCCACAAAAGTTCGATTGAAAAATTGAGTATATCTGAAACGCACTAGAAATATTCAGTAAGCAAAAGACTAAGCAGAAGGTATTCCAGCTTTAAAAGTCATTCATTGTATCTCCTCTATTTTTGACCAGATTGAAATTTTGTTGAGTTAGGCTTTTATTTTCTCAAACGAAGTAGTTTTTTCTTGAGAGAATAATTCTTATGTTGACAATCTTTTCCGCCAGCCAACGAAAACATGAAGTGGTATAGCACCGTATATGTATAAACGTATAAAATCCTGTTGCATTTCTGTATGCCGAAGAAATAGAAGACTTTCTACGTTCTCTCTATTTTCTAGACCAGATTGAAAACATGTAAAAATAGAGTTTGATTAAAGAACATCAACTAACACGAATCTATTCCTCGCGAATCATTCGTGTGAAAATTTTTTATGGGACGCTTTATAGCATAGCTTATCTATCTGTCAGCAGACAGTGCTCTTGTACTACATTCGTTTCCCGTTATAAAAATTGTCAGGTTGAATTATACGCGTTTGCCAACTAGCAATGGGCGATCTTTGAAAAAAAAATCGATTCTCCTGCACCGATAAATCAAAATTAATGAAATCGATTCATAAGAAAATCGAGTCTGGAAAATCGCTTCAACAAAAAATCGATTTTTGCTCGTTATAAGCTTTTTACGACCTTTTTTGACTATATTCATGGAGATTTTGTTTTGTTTGCGTTTTCTGGTTTATCAATCATGCTCAACGAGTTTTCGTTCACAACATCTACTAACGATACGGCTTTTTTAGTTTATTGCCATCTTCTTTTACCGCGTGTACTCTTTTGGCGGTTTTTTTCTACTAAGAGTTTTCTTTGTCGCTCATCCCATAGACCATTTCACGAGACGTTTGTGAACTTGATTCATGAACGAAATTTTGAAAGTTTGGAACCGCTGACATAATGCACGTGAAAGCATCATCAACATCAGCAGGATCCGTGACACCTGTCAGTTCGTGAAATGGTCTATTGTTTCGGATGCACTAAGAGCAATCCAAACCTGTATAATTGGGTTGTTTAGCTATTCACGGATTTTCGATTTTTATATATCATCCAAAAGAGTGTAACTTTCTAAGTAAAACGTGATTTTTTAAAACTTTATATCATTTTCCTTCGGTTTTTAAGAAAAAAATTCGCTCTAAATTGCTACAATGACAGTTGGTAGTTGGGCGATCTGTCATTGTAGCAGTTACGAGCAAATTTCAAGCAGTTTCAAATCGTGATTTAAAAAGCGAAGGACAATGATATAATTTTTTTAAATCACGTTTTACTTAGAATTCAGATCTTTCAGATGATAGAAAAAACTGATATAGCTGAACAACCCAATTCATAAAAAAATCGGAACATCCGCAGCACAAACAAAGTGCACTTGCAGAGGTAGCAAATATGAAATAATGTTGGCTAATATCCAAAATGGTAAATTCAATATCCAATGCAAAGCAAAATTTCAGCTCAATCGGAATTCAGGAGTATTTGGTCTAAATTTTACTTTCTCGACTTCTGAAGAAAAGCACAGTTTGTAATAGTTTTTTTTTGTGCCAAATGGTCGGCGTGCGACCAGACCGAGCCAAGCGACATTTTCTTGAAAATTGAGTTATTAGCACCAGTGGATGTGCAAACTGATAATCTATGTTCCATTAAAGAATGAAATCATTTGAACAGTTCATAGGCGTGTTATAGTAAAAAATCTCTGTTGCACTCTGTAAAAAGAACGAAATTGCGTTCGACCAGAGTGAACCATAAACACAGACATGGTATCTAAATAAAGTGATTGTTTGTGATTTAAAAGCTAACTTTGCGATTTATTTTAATCAGTAACTGATTTCTCCGCTTCGGACAGCTCGTTTATACGACTGTCATCAGAATTAGATAAATAAACTGCCAGGTGGTTTTCGTAGAGCCGAATTTCGTTTCAATGGTCACATCACTTTTTTTCAAGATCTTGTTGAGCCAGATCGAACCAAGTGCATTTTATTTCCATTTGATATTTTTCAAATAATATTAAATTTTTTCTTGTGACAAACGTCAGGACTGGGTTAATATACGGTAAATCAATAAAATTAGACAATACCCGCTTCAAAATACCAGAGCATTTCATAATGATACTAACTTAATACTTAACACTTGGTGCGCTTTCGCACCAGGAAATAGAGCAACAGAAATGAAGCTTTGCTTGTCTATCAACTGTATAATTTTTGATACAGATTGGACTGAGAGATAAAGCAGCGTTGATATCTATGTATTACGTTTGACTAGTGAGAAAAATTAGCTTGTTTAATAGTCAAGTTGATATGTTGCAGTAAATAGGTTTGACCAGACCGAACTGAAGACCATTTTTTAAAATTTTTGTTCGACCAGAGTGAACTGAGTGCATAGGTGTCAAAAATAAAAACCAAATATTTTATCAATTATTGCTATTTTTCGTGTAGTTATGATAAAAGGACATTCATTAAGCCCTGTTCATTACATGTTTGCATTGAATTAATGATAAGTTCAAACACGATTATTTTATAGGTGGTCAAACTTTAAATGCTAATTACTCAAAACAATGTGTTTGGCGCTTGGCTCGGTCTGGTCGCACGCCGACCAAATGTCTTATGCCTTGTTCACACTATAGCAGATATCACGTGATATCGCGTATCTTGAAACATACATACATCTAGTTTTCACGGAAAATTTGGAGTATGGAGTGATTGGAGTCAAGATGAGCAATATTACATCATGTGAACGGGTTATTAGAAATGTTAGAACGTCGAGGTCGGGTGTTATCCAAAAAATCGAAATTTTGCTAACTGTTCGGGAGGGCGAAACATTGAACACTACTTCTAAATGAAACTGTCAAAGCCCAATATACACCAATCAGTTAGTAATGATTGTATACAATATATGTCAAACTTTCGAGGCGGTCTTGTGGTCGGTAGTTTATATATTTAGTTCGAGGTTTCATCCTCGCTAGGGATGGGCGAACAGCTCACGAGCCGTTCATATGAACCGGTTCTTAGAAAAGAGCAAAAGAACGAACAGCTCACGAAAAAGAACCACGGTTCTTTGGGCGCAGCAGAACTGTTTGGTTCGCGTGAACCCGAAGTTTACCGAGACAACGAGAACTGTCAACGCTCGTGAATCATTGTGAACCATGAGTCAGTTCAGAGCCGCTCTTGCAAAAGAGCCGTTTCACCCACCCCTAAACCTTGATATATTTCACAACGCATGCGTATTAGCCAAATTTCATACGGGTTTGTCTATTGATGTCGCGTTTACAAAGGCAAAAAAAATGGTTACTGCGTTAAAAATGCTGGAAGGACTTAATTTGGCTGCGGATTGTTCTTTTTCAGCTCGACGACAAGGTTATCCAGCTTCTCTGACCTACAGAAAACGTCAAAATGGGCAGCGTGCCCTATCCGTCATTACCGTTCGTGGAAAGCTGGATATTCTGGAACCTTGTGGGGGTGGTGACATACTCATGAAAAAAGTTGTCATGGACAATTGTTTGAACCAACAAAAACAATTGAAATGCGTTTTCCTCGGTTTCATGTCTATTGAACTTTAGCCCAATCTTCAACTATGGTCATCCCGGTAAAAAATTGACACATTTTTCAGATCAGTGTCCGAGTTCCGAGCACACACTTCTTCGGAGAGAAGAAAAAAATTTTGTATACTATCAATGAAGAAATTTTCTTCTCTTCAAAAAAAGTGTTCTCGGAATTCGGCCGCAAATTACGTTAGCAACAATAAATGCAATCACTATTGTCTTCAATCCGTTTTGCACACATTTATTTTTCAGGCGAAAAAAAAACGATCTTGCCATCCAAAGGATCGATTCAGTAGATCGCGCGCATAGAAATCGATTCGAAAAATCGATGAATTGGCCCGAAAAGATCGATTTTGCAGAAATCGAATCGATTTTGCCCATTGCTATTGCCAACTAGATCGAGTGCCAACTTCCTCAGATCACGTATGTTGACTATTTTGTCACCTGATTTCTTGTTTCCTGCATATCTGGTGTTGACAATCTCACAGACTTCTAGAATAGGAAGCGCTGATTTTCGAGTGTGATTTTAATGTTTTCACACTGTTCTTGTTCTTGTCTAAAAACCAGAATTCCCAGATGAAGGTGCAATATACACCGAAACGTCGGATGATAGAAAGATATTAAATCGTTTTATTGCCAGAAAGACTGCGAGGCCGAAAAAACCCCACGGATACGATTTCTCAGTCGATAGCATAAAGTACATTTTTAAATCAGGTCGTTATCGATTTACCATGTACTAACTAGCTGACCCGGCATACTTCGTCCCGCCTATTTCAGTGTTTAATTTAATAATTTTAAACAATTCAAATTCATTGATTCCTTGCGATTTGTTTATATCGTTTGAAATGATTGGTTTTATCGGAATGACCACATCCTCGACCTTTGGATGTTGTATATCACTTCTATTCCGCAAATAAATTGGGTACATTTCAGTGATTTAGATTGTTTTCCAGAAACTGAAAGTGGTCATCTTCGAATTTAAAATGGAGTCCAGGGCCAATGCTTGGCATCTTTACATCATTTCGATCTGGTCATTTCTGGCTCCGGAAACATTCATATTGAAGGGTATTTGGTCATTTTCGGCTGTTCACCAGCCACCGGAGGTCGCCATCTTTGAATTCAAAATGGTGTCTGTGATCGAGTTTTAGCTTCTGTGCATCATTCTGGTTGCGGAGATACTTATATTGGATGGAAATCGGCCATTTTTGGTTGTTTTTCAGACATCGGAAGCAAGGATGGGAAAAATCGTTCACGTGTTAATTGATCACTAGTCCAAACTGATTCTCCATCGATTTTGCTAATTTCAAAAGGATATGTGGTGAAAAATTTTCACTCGCGATTACTTTGATTTGTTCGTTTCGTTTCGCACTTTCGATTTTTTTCACACGTGTAAATATATACCTATAACTCACGCAAACCGAAAAGCTAAATTTCTTCTTTTGAAATAATTAAGCTAGAATAAAATGTTCTACGGGGTGTTGTCTTCTATAAATAGGAATTTAGATACTGGTATTGTGGCCGGGGCGCATAAAACAGATTTCCAGAGAGCATGTATTCAAGTATATTACATGTAAGCTTTCATGTAATATAGCAGGTCGTATAAGATCGCTGCAGAAAACCTGCCGAAGAAAACCACTGATGAAGCCGTTCGCTACCCTACATTAAGTACATGCAAGATTGAGATTTGAATTGCCTTATAGTTTGGAGGTTTCAACCAAGAAATACATTAGAGAATCATCGAATGACTAGTTCCCTATTTTATATCATTGTGAGACAAATCTTCAGAGTATGGCATCATTTTATGTAGTTGATTCAATGTTGGATGTATTGCAAAAATTGCAGCTTAAAGCTATTGTACTGAATAAAATCGATGAGAGAATTTTCATCTTCAAGTAACGAAAATTTTCAGTATTCGCCTGAAATTATCATTATCATTAACGATTCTTTTTCATTTCTGTAACGCCGTATCATTGTTGATAAATGCCGTATCATTGTTGGTAAGTGAAAATCAACAAAACGATTGCATGCGATAAAAAATCGGAAGTGATTCTCCAAAAGAATGAATTTTTCCATCCTTGATCGGAAGTCGCCATCTTACAATTCAAAATGTTGTCTGAGGTCGATTTGTGACTTAAGTGCATCATTACGATTCCGGAAATACCCATATTGGGTGGTATTGCCCACTGTTCTTCAGAAACCGGAAGTCACCATACTGGATTTCAAAATGGCATTTAAAGACAATTTCTGGTCTCTGAGCGTCATTCTGGTTAAAGAAACACCCATATTGGGTGGGGTTTGGCCATTCTCGTCTATTTTCCTGAAACTGGAATTCGCCATCTCGGATTTAAAAATGGCATTTTGAGACAATTTCTGGCCTCTGAGCGTCATTTTAGTTAAAGAAACACTCATATTGGGTTGTATTCGGTAATTTTCGGCTGTTTTCCAGCCACCGGAAGTCGCCATCTTACGATTCAAAATGTTGTCTGAGGTCGATTTTTGGCTTTAGTGCATCAGAACAATTCAAGAAATACCCATATTGGGTGGTATTTGGTCATTTGCCGCTGTTTTTCAGAAACCGGAAGTCGCCATCTTGGATTTCAAAATTGTATTTGGAGACATGCCAGAAGAAGGAAGGGTGTTAAAACATTATGGACATGTTTGTTACACCTAAAAACATTCACCTGCCAAATTCGGTTGTATTTGCTCGATTGGTTCTCGAGTTGTACGAAATTTGAGTTTCATTTGCATGGGACCCCTCCCTAATAGAAGAGGGAGGGGTGTCGAACCATTATTCTATTTACTTGATTAGTTCTTGAGATGTGCGAAATTTGTGTTTCATTTGCATGGGACCCCTCCCTAATAGAAGAGGGAGGGGTGTCAAACCATTATGGACATATTTGTTACCCCTAAAAACATTCACATGCCAAATTTGGTTCCATTTGTTTGGTTAGTTTTTGAAATGTGCAGAAATTTGGGTTCCATTTGTATGGGACCCCTCCCTTGCAGAAGAGGAAGGGGTCTCGAACAATCTTAGTAACTTATTTAGACCCCTAAAACCCCTATATACAAAATTTCACGCCGATCGGTTCGGTAGTTTCCAAGCCTATATGGATCAGACAGACAGACAGAGCTGCATTTTTATATGTTTAGATAGTCTAATCGGATGTTTTTTTATGTTAAATGATCATCAAACGAAAACGGATTTCCTACTGTGTGGAAATTCCATGAATTTTTAGTGTGACTTTTGTAATCATTAACAGATTTTTTTCTTTATCTATAATCATGAACAGATGATAGTAACTAAATTTTGAGTTTCAATTAAAGGATAAATTTTGTTTTCAGATGCTTGAAAGATAAAGCCCTTTTCATCGACGCAAAAACTTTATCGCCATTGATTCATAGGCAACAGTCGCTAGTTTAAAATCATTTCTAACTAATTGCAGTAGTGCCGTCGGCAGTTGCAGTCCCAAGCCTGCCAACATGATAGTATCAGCAACAAGTCTTCCTTCTACAAAATTCTAGCGACTCTCTATTGAAGGGATGGATAGGTTCCGATATCATCTCTAACAAAATACAATGAAAATTTGAATAATACTCCATCATCTGCCTTTTCAAAATCCAATAAGCATCGTAGCAACAATCGGTCGATTTGTCGGGATCAAAATCGATCTACTTGGTATAAAGAAAAATAGAAAAGGCTTTAGATTTGGTTGCGCTTCAGTCTTTAGTCTATTGGTTTACAGATCCGGCGGACGTTAAAATCGTTGAGGTATATCCAATATTAAAGCGAAAATTCAATTCTATAAAAAATAGCTGAGATAAAACTGGCATTGGTTCCAGTGTTTTGATCGGTAAATGCTCTTAAGAGAACTACTAAAACATTACAATTTGAGCTATATGTTACTAACTTAAAATATGTGAAAAACTATAATAATGATAATTTCAATCTGTGTCTCATTTGAAATCTTCAGTAGTTTGAAGAAAGCTATAAAAAAAGCGAGAGCACGTTAAAATTTTTCGCACACAAATTGAACGCTTAATGTTGCTCCTTGCACCTCATTGAATTTTCCATCATGTAGGCAATTACTTCATGCTTTTCATTGTACGAAGGCGATCATCTGCATCATCTCATATTTTTTCACCTGGTATCCTAGCGTTCGAAGCTTTCATTTAAACTCACCCCAGCTTTTATGCTCCCTGTCATGCATACTAGAAGGCAGTATTCGACATATGCCAACCGATAAATATTCACCCAGTGGCGGAAAAGTTCAACCTTTCGACTTATCATCGTCGTCGTGGATGATTCCTGATATATCGACCGCAAAGGCATTTATATTCAAAGCACTTGCTAGGAATACATAAACGTAATAAAATGACTCTCGGGTGCAATGCTGTTGGCTGGCACAATCAGCCAGTTCCTACTTTCGGCGAAATTACTTCGACCTCACCATCCCCTCCCTCTCCATATGAACTCAACAAATACCCGGATCTCTCGGATAACTCCTGGTGACGATAGAATCCAGAGTAATTTGCAGTCTTTGTGTCCGCGCTCGTTAGCCTTATTTATTTCGGGAATAAACACATTCATCGTAGCCTGTCATATGCACGGATGTCATGTGCCGACACGACTAATCCCACACACACAAAACCGCATTCACATTCCCCCCAGCATATCGCCTATCGTATTAGATTCGAGTTGGGGTGGTTTTTCGTGCCCTCATTGACAAAAACTCAACGCGATCCTCTTTTCTCGTGCCATTTTTTTTTCTAGAAACCTTTATACCACATTTCATCGCATAAAACCCGCTTTCTGACGCGTTGGCGGTTGATTTCGCTTGAACAGATGAGGGCAAACCCATTTTCACGGCTGATTTCCACCCGAGATGGAAATTTCCCACATTGTTTAGGGATTTACGTCATGCCACCTGATGCCAGTTTTCTCCCCCTTGCTCTCTGTCTCGACTAGACAACAGAGTGGTTGGTGAAATGGACCTTCAGCAGACGGAACTCACGTCGACGGGAATACTGGCAGCCGAATAGAAGCAAAAAAAAAAAGCATCTAAGCCAGCGGTTCTCAACCTTCCTTTTTCCGCGTACCCCTTGGCGATTTTTTGCATATCGATTGTACCCCCTGGCTTGGAATTTTCTCGCAGGGTAGGAGAGAGGCAGTGGTAGATCATGTTGTGGTAGTCTAGTTCAGGTTTCTAATTGAACTATGGTTTGTTTGATTGCTTTAGTCATGTTTTAGGAGCAAGATTGAACAGAAAGTAAAGTATTATAAAGAAAAATTACTTTGTCCGCCATTACTGATTTTTCTTTCGCGTACCCCCTGAAGGCTTTCGAGTACCCCCAGGGGTACGCGTACCCCAGGTTGAGAACCGCTGATCTAAGCAATAGCGACGATACTAAAGCCGGGCGATGCGAATAAAATGAAAAAGAAAAAAGTCGTACTTGGCATTATGTGCCACAGTTGGGATGCTCAACCAGTGAACAAGAATTCCGATGAGATATGTGAAAATATGATGCACATAAAGCAAGTCGTGTCGGTATACACGTCACGAAATGTGGACCTATTCGAATCTGATGAGAATTTAATGGAAAGTTCATTCACTAGCTCTCCGTCTGTGATCAAGTCGGTTTGCCGGTTTATCGTTGGGTGAGCATTAGGGTACAGAGAAAGATATAGCAATTCGAATGTGACTTCATTCAACTCTTCTATTGTCATAAATTTTTTCCCACCCCATTCTACACCTGTTTTCTGTTCGGGATTGGGCTGATAATGAAATCACATAATCTTTATCTCTCATAACAATCTTTATGTGTCTCTTAACGGCTTTCCTTTTTTCAGCAGTTGGCAAAGGTACTCTTAAGAGTCGTCCTGGAAACTCTCTGCAGCACCGGTGGGGAAACATGATCCAAGCTTTTAATTATTGGAGATTTCTCAAATTATTTCATAGGAATTTAAATAACTTAAATGAAATTCAAGAAAATCGGATAAAACGGATAATTTTGTCGGTTAATGAAAGACTGTGACTGTATGCTCAAAAGTGTTGTCAAAATTACGTCGAAATGGCCGGAACATTCCATTAAAAATAGGTGCTGTGGTAGCTCTGTAGCCTGCATGATTCGACTTAAATATCTCTGAATGGAATAAAAAAAGTTAAAATGATGGCTGCTATTCTAAAATGAATTTTTATTATTACTAATATTTTTTAGTACAAAATAGCGTTTCAATGGCATCAAAAGCAAAGTTTCCAAATTATTCTAAATACAGATTCCTTGCATTATTTAAAAGAATACGAACATAAATAATAAAAATATTATTATATATTTTAATAAACTATTCACTTCGATTTATTGAATTTATGCTGTATTTTCAATAGAACTAAAACAATCTCCTTATTTACTGATAAAAAGTTTGACATGGGGTCGTACTTAAACCACGTTGCAATATTTTGGTCAATGGTGAAGATAATTTTTATCATCTTCGAAAAATACTACTACAAAATCAATAAACAAATTCAATATTTTGGGAGATGGTCGGACTGCACTGTCTCAGGTTAGGACTTATCAGAATAGAACTTGACTTTTGAGTTGTCTTATGCATATTCTTCATCATATAATTCATCAACAAACAAGCTAGAAAAAATACTCTGAATAAAAAATCGTAGTGTCTATCAAATAATAAAATTTACATGTTTACTAGAGTGCACTAATTACGTTTTTCGTACGATTTTTTTTATAAATCTGCAAAGTTGCATCAATTTCCTGATAACCTTTTGGTTTTTATTAATTTTCCATGCGTCCATCATTATTTTGAAACAAAAAAAATAAAACAATCAACAACAACAATCAATCATGATTATTAACCATATATTTGTATTTTTGTTTGTTTAATATTACCATACATAATCTGATCTTAATGATAAAGAAAATCTAGTACATACTCATAATAAAAATCACTTTTGGAGAATACTCAAACTTCACGACTACGGAGAAGTTGCCTAAACAGATTTATCAACATGTTAAAGTTTGATGATGCTGCAATAGTTCACATAAAGCACTGGGGCAAAGAAAGAAAATTCCTCTGTGACCTCCCCGGAGCATATACATTCAACCGCTGTAAAATTCTTGAAGCGTCAATCACACCATTCAAAATATAGAATACAAAGATAGCCTGGGCTTTGCTTTACTGTCTTTGCCGTGTGTTTCCATGCCTAAAAGCTGGCTTCTTACCGCGGTAAAAAACGTAGGGCGTATCTTACGAATTTTCGTTGCACGGCTTCGCCACACTACAGAATTCGTTTCGAGAACAGAACGCACCGAAGAGAAGTAACGGGTGTTAAATAAAAAATGAGAATTTTTTCAATCACATATAAAAAAAATTTTTTTTTCATCGATTTCAGTATTTTTTATTAATAACATTATGTATTTTCTTCAAAAAATTATCAGTGAATGTTTGAGTAAGGGCCGGGGTTTGCTGTTCGTCGCAACTTTGTTGCGATGCTCTCACAAGAACATTGTACGGCACTTACGTCCATTTTCCGGATAATATTCCGGATTCTTGTAGTCAGTTGCTGCGTATCCTTGGCCCTCCAATTTTTTTTATATTTTTTTCCCTGTAGGGCCGAAACACAACTGCGTCCATTAGTAAGGACTATTGTTGTATGACCCATGTTTGATTTGGTATTAGTCGATTATCTTATCACAACTAAGGTGTGATGGACACTGGTTGACATAATACCCGATCCCAGTTAGGGTCGACTCGTTTTATGAAGTCTAATACCTTACTAGGATCACACTGCCAAATTTCATGGGGCTCTAGTAGCCCTTTTCCAAATATTGACATCCTTTGATTGAACAAGGCTCCACAGATGCAGAGTATTTGTTCAGCAGTTTCGGTTTCAAATTGGCAAAAACGACATTCTGTAGATCGAGTTTTTCCAATTTTGTTTAGGTGATACCTACTCGGGCAGTGACCGGTCAACAGACCCGTTAGTACCCGAAGATCTTTTTTATTCAGATTTAATAAGATCCGAGCTTTCACAGCAATCGGTGTGATAAATCTTCTAGCTTGTCTGGATGTATCCGTGGCGTTCCAGCTTGATTCTACCGTGGACATTTCCCAAGTTCTAAATTCAGTCCTCAGAGCGCATTTTGGGACTCCGCAGAATGGTTCCGGACCAATAAAATTTGATGCTGAGCCTTCTCTTGCTAGGCTGTCGGCTTTTTCATTTCCTTCAATGCCGCAATGGCCAGGCACCCAGTAACGAGTAACTTCGTTCCTACTGGCCAATTGTCTTAAAGAAAGAAGGCATTCCCACACTAGCCTCGATTTACATGTGAAAGCTTTAAGTGCATTTAAAGCTGCTTGGCTGTCAGAAAATATGCAGATTTTCGCAAATCTGTAATTTCTTTTTAAACAGATATCCACACATTCAATAATAGCATGAATTTCTGCTTGAAATACCGTTGGACTGTGGCCCATTGGTATAGCTCTACTGATTCCAGGGCCAAACACCCCGGCTCCAGTATTTTCACCCATTTTTGATCCATCGGTGTAAAACACAACAGAACCTGGACGCAGACTCGGCCCTCCTGACTCCTATTCATAGCGGCTTGATTTAACTACTTTGAAGGGGATGTCATAGTTTGTCTTCGTTGTCATCCAATCTTCTATTGTTTTATCATCAGAATTCAGTCTGAATTCCTTAAGGATTCTTAAGTGTCCCACAAAGTCACCATCTGAGATCTCATTATAACGTTAAAATGTTAGAGCACTTTTTGCAGCCTGCTGATTTACATATTTGTGCAAAGGTAGCATACAAATGAGGGCTTCCAAAGCAACTGATGGTGTGCTTTTCATTGCCCCAGTTATTGATATACAGGTAAGCCTTCGCAGTTTACCAAGCTTCGCTTGAGCGGTTACCTCATTAATTTTAGGCCACCATATAAGTGAAGCGTATGTAACCTTCGGACGAACAATTGCCGAATAAATCCAATGGACTGTTTTTGGTCGTAGTCCCCATGTTTTTCCCACGGCTCTGCTACAAACCCAAAGGGCATTTGTACCCTTAGAGATAGTCTTGTCTAGATGAGAATTCCAATTCAGTTTTTGCCTAAAGTTACTCCGAGGTATTTAACTTCTGCAAATTGAATTTGAACATTATTTAGAATAGGCCGTTTTAAATTTAGCTTTTTTCTTTTGGTAAAAGGTACTATAACAGTTTTGGAGGGATTAACATTCAAACCCGCTCCTCTACACCATTTTAAAGTAGATTTGAGCGCAGTTTGTAGCCGATTAGAGATTGTGTCATCGAACCTCCCACGAACTATTATGGCTACATCGTCTGCGTATCCAATTACTTCATATCCTAGTTCTGTTAGCCTTTTAAGGAGTTCGTCTACAACTAAGGACCACAATAAGGGTGAAAGTACTCCTCCCTGGGGACATCCCTTATTAGATCTGATATTTAGCTGCGCACCTCCAAGATCAGCAGAAATTTCTCGATCTCTTAGCATCGCCATTGTCCATTCAATAATACAGTTATCCAGGCCCCTTGCTTCCATTGCGGACCGCATTGAGCTATAGGATGCATTATCGAATGCCCCCTCCTTTACCTGATTGGTTAGCAAATTGGTTTTCGCTCAATGGAACCTTCACCAAGACTGTTGACTTGATAAAGTCGTCCAAAATTTTTTCCATTGTCTTTAATAGAACAGAGGAGAGACTGATGGGCCTAAAGGCTTTGGGAGTCGTTTTGTCTCTTTTCCCCACTTTAGGAATAAAGACAACTCGAACCTTTCTCCAGGCTTTTGGTATGTAACTCATGGTAACACTGGCTCTGAAGAGCTCAGTTAACTGGGGAATAAGAGCTTCTTTTCACTGTTGGAGTAGTGCTGGGAAGATTTCATCTTTTCCAGCAAATTTGTTAGGTTGAAAAGAACTCAATGCCCATTCAACCCTACCAGGCGTGAAGATTTCACAGGCTTTAAGATAGTCTTCAGTTGACCATAAAAGTCCTGCCTCTTCTAAGTCCTGTATTTCACCGGATATGGGTGTTGACCGTGGAAAATGAGTTCTCATCATTACTTCCAGAGTTTCAGCGGAATCAACTGTAAAACTGTCGTCCTCTTTTCTTAGATTGCCAAGACCATTTGAATGATCTTTTGAAAGAATTTTGTGCAGCCTCGCAGCTGTTGGAGCGTTATTGATCTTTTCGCAGACCCGTCTCCAGTCCTGTCTTTTGGCACGCCTCAATTCTCTGTTGTATGCAGTCAGGGCTTTTTTGTAGTGATCCCAGTCTAAAGTGACTTTTGCTCGATTGAACAATTGTCTAGATTTTTTTCCTCAATTCTGCTAGTTTCTCATTCCACCAAGGAACATCTCTGCTTGATGATCTATGTTGAACAGGACAACTAGCTTGATATGATGAAGTCATTTTATCAATGAATTCATCAGAGGCATTATCTAGTTGTGAACAAGTTTTTATTGGGGTATCTTCAATTGTATTGTGGTTCTTTGAATAGAATCGGTACAGATCCCAGTTTGTTTTCCTTGGGTTTCTGTAGTTTTCAGTAATTAATGGTTCGGTTTTATAATTAAACCTGATATGTTTGTGGTCCGACAGTGATTCTTCATCAGAAACGTGCCAGTTCACAATCTTTCTTGATAAAAGGTCACTGGAGATCGAAAGATCAAAAACCTCTTTTCGGTTAGAATTTATAAATGTGGGCGAATTTCCTCCATTACATATGTCAATATTGTTGGACGAAATGTAGTTCGGCAGATTTTCGCCTCTTTTATTGATATCTGAGCTACCCTACAGTGTGTGATGGGCATTTGCATCACACCCTATTTCAAATTGGGCGTTTATTTTTTACTGTTGTTTTTAAAATTTTCAATCAGTGGAGGAGGAATGTCATCAGTGTCTCCAGGAAAATAAGCTGAAGCAATGCATACTTCTGTTTTTCTTCGGGTCGTTGGCACCTCCACCATGATCGCAACTATGTCTTTACTTATAAACTCGGTAATTGGGACAAAGTTTAGTCTTTTTGTTTACTAGAATTGCTGTCCTAGGTCTAGACTCGCTGCTATCGTACAGAAGATTGCAGTTAGGCAGAGAGCAACCCAGTACTCTCCCATTATTAACCCAGGGCTCCTGAATCAAACCCACGTCAAGATTTTCTTTGGAAAATCTTCTGCTGAGCACCGCTGAAGCACCCTTCGCATGGTGAAGATTTATCTGAATAAATTTAACAACATTCATTGTTTTTTTTTATTATTATATATATATATATATATATATATATATATATATTTTTTTTTTTTTTTTTTTTGTTTCAGGTGGAGGGGAAATTTGCATCCAAACCCCTGGGGTGACCAGCCTCAGGGAGTGTGGGGTTGGTTTGAATCAGTGACCGGACCCACTAAAACCCCTCCAGTCTCCAGCCCATAATACTCCCCGGGACCACCGCTAGGTATTGCTTCGGGGAGCGGCTTTTGTGCTCTGTGCACCCTCTTGGTTCTATAGATCTCTTTGCTAACTTAGCTAACTAACCTGGAGACTGGCCGTTAGCTAACACTGGCGTGTCGGTGGTCAACCTGTCGCCTGTTTTGCAATTCTAAAACTATTTGAGAGGCGGCTGTACAAACCGCCCTCCAAATGTTTGGGTCTTTACACACCCTCCGAACTAGGTTGTCCGGAGTGGTGTCTGGCCCGCTCACTACCATCATGTCGCTCCGCGCATGCACAAAACGAGGGCACACGAAGAAGACATGCTCAGCAGTTTCTTCCGCATCCGCGCACTCGGGACACATGGGGGACCCCGCATGCCCGAACCTGTGTAGATACTGCCTGAAGCAACCATGACCTGACAGAATCTGTGTCAAGTGGAAGTTAACTTCTCCATGGCGCCTCCCGACCCATCCGGATACGTCCGGAATAAGTCGATGCGTCCATCTACCCTTTGCGGAATTGGACCATTCCTGCTGCCATCTGATCATCGAGAATGACCTTCTGGTGCCTCGTATACCCCTTGTGTCACGTTGATCGAAGCATTCTACGTCCTCCTTGATGGCTATGCTGATAGGCATCATGCCGGACAGGACGCAGATTGCGTCGTATGACACTGTACGGTACGCGCTCACAACCCTCAGGCACATGAGCCTGTAGGTACTTTCCAGTTTTCGACGATGACTGTTGGTACCTAACGCTTTGGACCACGCTGGCCCACCATACCTAAGTATGGACGAAACCACGCTGGCAAGAAGTTTACGCTTGCTGCCATATACCGCTGAGCTATTGGACATCATTCGAGATAGTCCTGCAGCGGCCGTTGAAGCCCTCTTACAGGCATAGTCGACGTGACTCTTAAATGTGAGCTTATCGTCAACCATAACCCCCAAGAGCTTCAAGGAACGCCTTGAGGTAATGGTGCAGTCACCGACTCTGACCACCGCCTGTTGCTCTAATTTGCGGTTGTTCACAACCGTAACCTCCGTTTTATGGTGCGCTAACTCCAGTTTCCTAGAGTGCATCCAGTCTTCGACCTTGCGTATGCAGTGCGCGGCCGTCAACTCGACCTCTTCGATCGACTCGCCGTAGACCTCTAGCGTGATGTCGTCTGCGAAACCGACGATCACAACCCCTACAGGGAACTTTAGTTTCAACACCCCGTCATACATGACATTCCACAACACCGGGCCCAGGATGGAACCTTGCGGTACCCCTGCGGTGATTGGGACGCACTTCTGACCCTCCTCCGTGTTGTAAACTAGTACCCGATTCTGGAAATAATTTTCCAAAATCTTGTACAACGACACCGGTACGTGGATGCTCCTAAGCGCGAGCGCTATGGAGTCCCAACTGGCGCTATTGAATGCATTCTTCACGTCAAGCGTGACGATTGCGCAATAGCGAATGCCCCAACTCTTACGCTGGAGTGCTACCTCTGCCGTCTTGGTGACAAAGAGAATAGCATCCAGCGTGGATCTACCTTTCCGGAAGCCGAACTGGTTACTTGCCAGACCGTTTACACCCTCTGTGTACTTCACCAGTCTGTTGAGGATAATCCTCTCAAGCACCTTGCCCGTAGTGTCCAGCAGACAGATAGGTCTGTATGCCGATGGGTCCCCTGGCGGTTTCCCAGCCTTCGGCAACAGCACCAATCTCTGTCGCTTCCACCTGTCCGGAAAGAGGCAGTCATCCAGGCACTTCTGCATGACTGCTCGAAATAGATCGGGGGCCACTTTCATGGCCGTCCTGATGGCCAAGTTCGGGATTCCATCCGGTCCCGGTGCCTTGCTCACCTTTAGGGAGTTGGCGATCACGATGAGTTCCTCATTCGTAACCCTTACCTCCTCCACAACCTCTGCACGGCTGCCGTCTCTCACGGATTGGATGCCCGGCAGGTTGGCCGACCATCCCTGGTCTGTGTCTGAGATACTGGAACGTCGGACGTGAGACTCAGCAACCGGAGGCCAAGGATTTGGCTCGTGTCGTGGAAAGAGTCCCTCGATGATACGCTCCAGCATCGCTGGTGATCGCTCTGCAGGCGCCAACACGCCTTTGGTCTTCGCCATTACGACTCTGTAGGCGTTGCCCCACGGATTCGTATTGGCACTCGCGCATAGCCTATCGAAGCAGGCCCTTTTGCTCGCCTTTATCGCACTTTTAAGCGCCGATCTTGCAGATCCGAATACTACACGGCGCTCTACCCTCTGTGCATCGGTACGTGCACGTTGCAACATCCGTCTTGCACGGAGGCACGCGCTACGGAGGTCCGCTATCGCGTCGGTCCACCAGTATACCGGTGACTTACCATTCCTAGGTTGGCGGGTCCTAGGCATGGTGGCGTCGCACGCCCGCGATAATGTGGCAACTAATTGGTCAGCACTCGGGCGGAGCCAACTGCCCCCCTCGCGCTCTCTTCTCATTGCTTCTGCAAATACCTCGGCATCGAAATGCGATGTCTTCCATCCGCGGACGGTCGGAGTATTGGCTCTACCCGTCGCCTGCCGCCTCACGTTCTGGACTACGCTATAGCAGACCGACTGGTGGTCACTATAGGTGTAGCCATCGTCTACCCTCCAGTTCACGATCAGTCCTGGGCTGGAGAACGTCACGTCGATGATCGACTCCGCACCATTTCTGCTGAATGTACACTTGGTTCCAACGTTGGCCAGATCTAGGTTGAGCTTTGCCAAAGCTTCCAACAAGATCTGACCCCTCCGGTTCGTGCGGCGGCTTCCCCACTCAACAGCCCAAGCGTTGAAGTCGCCCGCCACTACTAAGGGTGTTAGTCCCGTCAGCTCCATAGATAACAAATCGACCATCTGGGTGAACCTTTCGATAGACCAACGCGGCGGAGCATAACAACTGCAGTAGAACACTCCGTCCACCTTGGCAACCGCGTATCCTTCATTTGAGGTTGACACAACCTCCTGAACCGGGAACTTGCTGGTCGTGCATATGGCCGCCGTACTGGACTTATCTGCAACCCAATTACCGTTTCCGGGAGGAATGCAGTAGGGGTCCGATACGATTGCGATGTCCGACCGCGACTCAGACGCTGCTTGGTATAGCAGCTGCTGTGCCGCATAGCAATGGTTCAGGTTCAATTGTGTCACCCTCACGCCCGTGGTTTCGTGGCCGCCTTACCGGCTGGGCACCGTGGGCCTCCCATAAAGTGCTTGGCGTCCCGTTTTCCAGTACATACCAAGCACTTGGGAGGCTCCCCGCAGTCTTTAGCTTTATGGCCAGCACCACCACAACGCCTACATAACTGGCTCCTATCGGGCCCCTTGCAGGTCCAGGACTTGTGTCCTCCCTCGAAACACCTGAAGCAAACGTCCGGCTGCTGGAGTATGCTCAGGGGACATACTGACCAGCCAACCTTAAGTTTGGCTGTCTTCAGGGCCAGAGTTGCATCGGCCGATGCAAGCCGGAAAGTGGCCACCTGGGTCCCCGCTGGACCCTTTCGGAGGCGAATTACCTCAGTGGCTACTTCCACTCCGCACTTCTCCTTGAGGGCCTGTGCAATATCGCACCTCTCGGTGATTTCATCCAGGTTTTTGAGCTGGAGAGTCACCTCTGAGGTGAGTGCCCGAATTTGCACATCTTTCCCGAGGACCTGCTCGGCTACCGTCTTGTAGGCAGCGCCCTTGTTTTTAGCATCCTTACGGAGCTCAAGGATCATCTCGCCGGTGCGAGAACGACGGATGGTCCGCACATCCGCTCCCAGATCCTTGAGCTGGGTTTCGCCTCTCATTTTCTTCAAGACTTCGGAGTACTTGGACCCATCCGTCTTGAGTATGAGGGCGTCGCCCCTGCTTCGCGCCTTCTTTCCCATTTTTGGACGATTTGTCGCCTTCTCGTCGTTGCGCTTGCTGTCTTTTTGGCGCTTCCTTCCTCCCACGGTAACCCAAGGGTTTCCCGTAGCTGCCACTTCGGCAGACTTTTCGGCGGACTTGGAGGCCGTTGGTGTGCTATCTCGCGGGCTTAGCACAACCAACCGTTTCTTGCTGTTCTCGGGGGCTTCCCCCGGAGACTGCCTTGCTCTTTTTGCGGCTGACCCGGAGGCGCAAACCGCTGCAAACATGCAGGTGTCCGTTTGGACCGACTTCGTCGCCCTTCCGGTCACCTCCGTTGCATTCTTCTCTGCAGCCACCGCTCTTGCCTTGAGCTCGGCGTGCTCCTTCTTCGCAGCATCGACGGAGGACCGAAGCATGTGGAGAGCCTGCTTCAGGTACTTCGTCGTGTTGGTGCGACTTTTCGCAAACTCGATTATGGCATCGAGCTGCTCCGACAGCGCTTCTACCTTCGGTAGCGTGTCTCGCTGTCTTCCGACCGCCTTTATCAACAGTGGACCAGCCACTGCGATGTCTTGCGTCGATCCGGTAGGCGTACTGCCTTTGCCGTCTTCGCAGGCGTCCTTTACTGCATCCATCTCCGCCTTTCTCGGCGGAGACCTCTGGATGCCTCCTCGTGCAAACGGGTTTTTCAACCCATCTGCGCCCAATTGTTGATCTTCATTATTTTTGTTCATTTTTGTTAAATGGGTCCCCCTTCCAGCCGCTATCCTTATCCATACTGGAGTGGTCGCCTATCTGGTCCCATGGTAGTCTATGCCGAAGCAGTGAGGCCATGGCTAGGGGCGGCTGCCATAGCGCCTTATGAGCAACTATGACACCCCCGACCGGCGCAAGTCAGGAAAGGACATCTGATCCCACTCCTGCCCGGTTCCCACCGGGCAATGAATTTGGAACGTACTGGAAGGCCTGCCAGGTTTTACGGGACGGAGACCCCTGCACCGGTTGTTGTCTCGCCGTTTCAAGCCGTTGTCACACGACCTTACTAAGGGAGCTCGGCGCAGGTGCCAGCCCAGAATCGTGGTACGAAAACGAAATCCGACTCTTATCATATGGCGTTGCGACCAGTTACCGTAATTGGGAACTTACTGGCATCAATCCCAATGGGCGAATTAGTGCATTTGGGTGGTGGGAGCGGCACTATTCGCTCCGTCAGAGCTGCTTCCGGATAATGTGGCTTTTGTGAGAATTCGGCGGCCCAATGCCTGAGTCTCACCACAACCTAGGCTAGCTCTCGCTGATGGTCCGGGACTGCGTTCTTGCAGTTAGCACTTCCGTGGCCTACGGTAATCGCCAAATACCGACCCGTGGTGGCATACAGCTCTGCCAAATATATATATATATATATATATATATATATATATATATATATATATATATATATATATATATATATATATATATATATATATATATATATATATATATATATATATATATATATATATATATATATATATATATATATATATATATATATAGTTTAAACTCCCCTTCATGTTGAAGCATGTTCATTCTGCTGAAGGCGGTCTTGAACCACTACTCCCCGCGACACTACCCTTTTCACAATAGGGCATCTGGTTGGACTCCTCTGGCCTGTTATTACCTTGGTTTCCAAGGCCACTAGTTCCGAGTAGTTGTAGATGGACTTCATTGGAATCCATTGCTGCATCTTCGAACACGTTTCTTTGATTGTCTTGAGCTGAAGAATTTGATTGAACGGGGCGTTTCTTTTTCATTTGAATCTGCCCATATCTGTAATTCAGAACAAATTTTCTTTTCTCTAATTTGCGCTGCGAAGAATCATCAGCGGTAAGGGCAAGTTCGACGTGATCGCCCTTCACATGACGGTTTAAAATTCTCCACGCGTCAGTCGTTCTGACTCTCGATTAGAGACATAATCATCTGATTGTCATATTTGGCACTCCAAGGAAGAAAGGCGATCAGCACGTCAGGACGTGGGATTTTGTCCTCGTCCACTACTACTAAATCAGCTCCTTCCCAGAGTGTTAAAGTTGGTAGCTTTTCCTTAACCCAGATTGCTGTTTTTTTGTCTTGGCACGTGAGCACTAAATATCCTGGCTTAAACCGACAACAGACAAATTTGGGCTTGAATACTTCCCGTCTTTGTTGGACAACTTTCAACAAGAGGGCTTCTTGAACCACTTCAAGTTGATTAGTCGACATTTCAATTGCAGGGTAATTTTTGGGCAAAATACCTACCCTTACCCTATTGGCAATGTCACTATACGTGGGTGCTGGAAAATCTTCACGTTTTAGTCCCTGAACCACATTCGAACGGTGAGGGCGCCCCGTGTTGTGAGATTCACCAGCGGTTTGCTCAACACTTCGAATATTTGTTGCTATCGCGTTGTTCACAACATTCAAATTTACCTGTCGATGTGGGTATTCACATATCTCTTTTGAGGCCGGCTTTTCTTTGCTGTTGTTGGAACGGTCGTGATCAGCATTCCTCTGCCTCTTTGGGGTACTGGCTAAAGGAAGTTTAGCCCGCTCCCGGGCCGCAGCGTAGTCCATTCCGCCATCCATTAGCTTTCTTAGCCGTCTGCGCGCCGAACCGCACAGCCCGTGACGAACCGGCTTAGCTAAGTCAACATCCATAGCTTCGACTGGTATTTCACTCTTATTTTGGATTGGATCTAGTTTTTCTTCTTTCACTACCACTGCGGGCGGCATCAGCGCTCTAATGGTTATATTAACACCATCATCCTCCTCATCCGAATCAAACACTTGGTACACTTCTAGCGGATTTACCGACGGAGATGGTGAGCGCAACAACTCTAGCGAATCGCTTAGAAGCCCGTAACCCAAACTTTTCTCTTCGTCACTAGCCATAATAAGAACTTATCAAATATCACTAAGCTTTTTTTTTAATTTTTTTTTTAATTTTATTTTATTAATAACTCATTCACTGTATGTATATCAGAATATCGCGCACGCAAGCACTTTTCCCATGAACTAAATATACATTCACCCTGTAAATCTAGACTCTTTTCAAAGCGCGCGCACTAGTATGTTTTTATATACTAGGGCACTGAGTGAGCCAAAGAAATACTCTATTGGGCGGCACTGGGGCAAGTTTGTTGGTTTACGATCTTTCGGCACGGACGGTATCTTTTTCTCCTCAAGATACGCCAGCGTCTTCTTGGCGTAATGGGAAGACGCCTTGTCTGGCCAGAAGACGTACTTCCCATCCGCGTGATGCTCGTTCAGGAACGGCAGCAGGATTTTATCGAGGCACTCTTCTTGATAGATTTGTTGGTTGATTGCCAGACCGCTCGACTTAAACCAAGGCTTTGAAATGCCCCGGTCGGAAATGGCGATGTACAACATAACCTTTTTTTCAAACTTGTGCTTGAGCTTGTATTTCACTTCAGGCGGTGTGGATGACTTGTCGCTGGAGTAGTTATTATCATTTCCTGGAATATGCGTTTTGAACAGCGGAAAATAGCTTTCGTCGTCCAGAACGAAAGACGTCCCGCGGTATTTTTTGGTCATCCACCGACACTGTGTTTTAACCGTCTCAATCTGCTCCTCCGTGTACTCCGGCGACCTCGTCTTCTTCCTGCAGACGATTCCTTCCATCTTGAGGGTCCGATGGATCAATACGTGGGAGCAGCCATATTTCCGACCGGCGTCACGCAGGCTGGTTGCGTCCTTGTTGTCAAACAGCTTCTTCAACGATGTCTTCCTCTGCTTCGTCGTTATCGTCACCGGACGACCACTTCCGACCTTCCGCTCTACGTTCAGGGAACCCAGGATACGATATACCGTACTGACAGGTACATTTTCTTCCTTAAAATGTGTCACCGTGAGCTTTTTTCCTTGCTGGAAATGCGTTTCGTAGAACCGTACAATGCGTTCGCGGAGCACGTGCTGTTTCGACGCCATCTTTGCTTTGACTAAAGTCAAACTAGCAAAACCAAACACGCCTACTGTTTCTAGGGAGCCCAAAGAGCAATTTTCTTGGAGAATGAAAATTTTACGCTCTGTATTTGAGTTACTGAAAGGTATTGAAAAATTCTCATTTTTTATTTAACACCCGTTAGAGTAATCGAAGACACGTGTAATTTCCAAGCTATCCTATAAATAAATGCAAGTTGTCGGTTTGCCTTGCAATTATCTTGTTGTAGTACCCCTCCTGAATGATAGCGCTGCATCTAAAGTAACACCCAAATCTCGAACCTGATTGACTTTAGTCAATGTTTGACCAAACATGGTGCAGCCGAATATTAAAGGACCATTTTTCCTATGGAAAGAGATTACACAACATTCCTGGATACTAATTGTCAGTAGGTCATCGGAACACCATCTATGAAAAATGTCGATGAGCTTCGTGACAGTCTGTGATAGTTTGTGTAATCCTTATTAACTTGACATCGTTCGCAAACAACATACGGCATTGATCTGGCAGTAATGAGGATGCGTCATTTATGAACAGTGCAAAGAGCAGAGGTCCTGGATTACTGGCTTGCGAAAAGTGTGCAGAATGCTGAATTTAACTTTTCAATAGGACCTTAGTCATTGCACAAGAGCAGAAGCAACTCCTTATTTCTCCAACTTGATGAGTCGGGTACCATGATCAACGCAATCGAACGCAGCACTCAAATCAATATAAACTACGTCGATTGGGAAACCTTTAGTCATGTTCTGTATGCATGTAGTAGTAAATTGCAGGAGATTGATATCGGTAGAATGTATCGGATTCTATCCAGTTTAATGCTTGCAGCTAGCGATGAGTGCTTTGTAAATGATTATTTCAAATACTTTGAAACAAGCGCAAAAAAAAGTAATGCCTCTATAATTCTGTACCGCGTTTGACACTTTTTGTAAACAGGAAACATGACTGGCAATTTCCAGTTAGTTATATTCCAATCCGCACGAGAGCCACAAATAAAATAAAACTTTTTTCTTACAATTGTCCCCCGAATGTTTTGAGTTTTGTGTGAGTTTTCTTACAAAAGACACTAGCACTATGATTATAAAACAAATTTTTCTTTTATTTTGTCTCTGTGATAATTGAACTGAAACTTATTTATTCTTCTCTGAAGGGTCACAGACGACATTATTCCACTTGTGAAATGAAATTATTTTTTCCATTTAGTAGTCACGGTGATAATTTGAAGTACAAATGGTATGCTGTCTTAGAATAGTCACTAAGTCATTAAGTGGTACATTGAAATTTTCTGATAACTTCAAGGTGACCTTCATAGGAATAGTTTCCCCTGTTAGTCATTGTGACTTCTGTAAGAGAATATCTGTCAAAAGTTTTGTTCAATAGAATTTGTGACCTTTTGAAAAAAACTTATAAGTTATTAACATTGTCGCGGTGATTTTGGTAATCATCTCTTCTAGTTTAAATAAATATCAGAAAAAGTGAACATCAGGCTTCAATAAACAAAAGTTACTTTTTAGTCACCGTGACTTTTGTAAAGAATATGTCAAATGTTGTTATGAATATGTGATCTTTTCAAAAATTTCGTGGAATTTTAGTAACTTTCCTTTTTAATCAAGTAACTTCGAAAAGATTAGTTCAATTTGATAAGGTCACATATTTCTTGAAACTAACGTTCGATTAGTCTCAAAAGAATCCTCGTATTAATTGATGTTTATCGAAGAATAAAGAAATGATCTATAACCGTTATTAAGAGAAATGCATCTTTTTTACGATCAAGAATTGGTGACGAGCACCTAAAGTTTGTTGGCTCACTAAAATGGGGCCAATGCTTGACGAAAGTAGTACATATATTATAAAATTAAACCATAATATGATTTAGAAGTTTTCCTTGATAATTTTCATATATTTTGTAACAAAATTACAACAATAGTTATCCATTAACAGACAGGCGCTTAAAAAAATCAAAAAATTTAATTTTTCGTGTTTCTAAGATATTTATAATTTTACGAATACTATCTAAAACCTAATTTTTGGGAAGGCGTGCGAAAATTTTAAGGGATAGGCGACATATTTTCTCCATGAAAATGGGATTGCATTTGAAAATAGCTTTTGGCATTCTTCTTTTTTTTAAGGGGGGGATTTGTTAGTAGCTTAAGTATTTATGATAAATATTAGTAAGTAATGAGTATATGTGTCCAATCACAAATGGTGACTTCTCAAAACTGTTAAAAATTTGTAATTTGAATTGTTTGGATTTGTTTGCTTTCGTACTTAGGACTTATCGTTCGTAGGGATTTAAACCTACTTGTCAGAATAGGGGAAGTAAACTTATAACTTACTTAATTGCTAACTTATTGGCTATAAAGAGAGCTTATCGTAGCAATTGAGGATTGCAACGATTTTTGTCGAAAATTGTTAATAATTTTATTTGACATAGCTTCTAATGGTTCAACACCAGTAAGTCTATGTAATTCGAGTGTACCAAACCAAGGAGGACGCTTCAAAATCATTTTCAGAATTTTATTCTGAATCCTTTGGAGCGTTTTCTTCCTTGTTGAACAGCAACTTGACCAGATCGGTACAGCATAAAGCATTGCTGGTTTAAAAATTTGTTTATGAATCAAAAGTTTGTTCTTTAAACAAAGTTTAGAATTCCTGTTAGTGAGAGGATATAAACATCTCGTATTTTTGATGCACTTGGATTGTATACTCTCAATGTGCTTTTTGAAAATAAGTTTTTATCGTAAATTAGTCCCAAGTACTTAACCTTGTCAGACCAACTTAAAATAACCCCATTCATCTTGATAACGTGATTATTGTTTGGTTTGAGGAAAGAAGCCCTAGTCTTATGCGAAAAAATTTTCATTTGAGTTTTAGAGGCATTGGGAGAGATTTTCCACTTTTGCTAGTAGTAAGAAAAAAATATCTAAAGTTTTCTGCAATCGACTGCATATGACACGAAGACTTTTTCCTTTTACGGAAATGCTTGTGTCATCGCAGAACAATGAGTTTGTGCATTCTGGAGGCAAATCAGGAAGATCTGAAGTGAATATGTTGTACAGGACTGGACTCAATACTGAACCTTGAGGTGCACCTGCTCTGACAAGAAATCTTTTTGGCATTCATCGCAATTTCAACTTGTTCTATGTTATTACTAATATGTACACATTCAATCATTTCTAAATTTTATCGGCGAAATAAAAAAAAATAGCAATGTTCGGGAGTTGGTCACGAACAATATATTTTATTTTAGAACTTTGTCACGAAAAATATTCATGAATGCGTTGATAAAAATAGGACTCGCGGTGACAATTTAAAACAAAATTAGAAACGTGTAGAAAATTTCCAACAAACCACTTTGGAACAATTGTTTAAAGTTTGTATAAGGCTTTAAGCCCCGCCTTTTCGACGCTTTTTTAGCATTCCTGACCATTCACAGAACATATTCCTAATACGAATATGAATCTTCTCTTAAAGGTCACCAACATGTCATTTGTGCGGACTGGGATATAGTCATAAATATGTGGCAAAAGTAGAGTGAATATTCACCGCTCACTTTTTGTTTGGCGAGAGCGCCGTGTGTAGCAATTTTTTGCACCACACTTCTTTTCTGCTTTATTTATTTTTGCTGTATTTCCCCCGCTTCTAGAAAAATTACTACACTTACTTTTTACATCACAGCTGGGTGAAACAAGATTGGGGTGAATCACTCTAACGAGAATACAGGTAATAATTAGACAGATAATAACAGATGTAACTTTGCATTAACAAATGGACTTTTTTCGGACGGTAATAGTGATAAAGAAAACCTAAGACAGATCATTGAGGGATTAATATTTCGGCTTGCAGTCTAATGATTTGCGTTGATTTCTATCTGCTCATCACCGACGTTTCGGTCCTTCTATGGGACCATCATCAGGGCTTTCAATATATTTAACATTTTACGTACAAATTGACTTACATCAGGATAAAATTACACTACACGACATTGAAAAATTGCTCACTCGAAATGGTAATACGCAAGTTAAAAAGTTTGTGCAAACGTAAAAAAGGTCGGGTCGTAAAGGGTTAAAAGCCGTACATCCGAAGCGCAGATGCAAATTAGTTCATTTTGGTGAAAATCCTATCAAGCGATACATCACACAAAATTTTCCCACTCGAACTATCGGACTCTAGCCAAAACACCCACACAGAAAAGGAAGGTATACAGTGATCACCCGATTATATCTCACCCTGATGATATTTGGCGTGATAAAATAGGGAAAGTGATTAAAATCGGGGAATTTTTAAAATTTTATTTATTTTCTATTGAAGATGTTAAATCAATAACTAAATACGTAAAATCAGCGATTTTAATTTTTTTTTGGAAAAATTTATCTGTACAAACATATGAAAAAAGCTGCATATGTTTTTTCATAAATCGATATATCTGAATAATGACAAAAGATAGAGAAAAGCTGTCAAGGGATGAATTTGAGAAAACTGTCTGAGCTTTTATAAAAAATATTTTAAAAATTCAATTTGAGATCCTGTACTGAAAAAAAAAAATCGAAACAAAAAGTGACTATAAAAAATCGATCATCACTATTTTTTTAAAACATTTTTTTAGATAGATAATTCAGTTGCCTAAAACTTTTCTGAACAAACCTAAATAAATAAAAAACCCAAAAAAATCGTTGTAAAGTTGCAAATAAATTACAATTAAGTTTTTTATTCGTTCATGTTTTTGTTTGAATTAGTAAAATGAATTACTTGCTTTTTTGTAGCGCAGTACCATAAGCAAAATATTAGATGTTCTCACAACACTAAACTTTGCCGAAGACAGCATGCTGATATCTCTCACATATTGCAACCAGAAAAATTTTAAAATGTAAATAACGATTTTTAATACCTTCTCATAGAAAACTTTATGTTGCTTGCAATATGTAAGAGATAGAAACATGGTGTCTTCTTAAAGTTTCTTGTTTTGAGATCACCTAATACTTTGCCTAAGACACCAAGCGTCTATCTTTATCTAATAAAAAAGTAAATATTCTATCTCACTTTTAGGAGGATTGATCACCCAGCTTTCTACACCAAAAGATGCGTTTTCAAATATTTTGAAACCTCTCCGAACATATTATAAGGTTATAATAAACATTTGTTTCACTATTCAATTATTCGCACGATAACAGCAAAATGTAACATTGTGCATCGGTTGAATTTTTAATGTAAACTGCATCTAGAATGATACACAGAATTATGAAAAATATCTTATATATTGAAGCGTAATAGAAAATCAGTTCACCCTGACATTTTTTTAATGAAATGCTTTATGATGATAAAATCGGGTGAAAAATGTGATAAAATCGGGGGCAGATGAAATCGGGGGATACAGATATAATCGGGTGATTACTGTATTATGTATAGACGTGTCTAAGTGCATGAGTGAGTATTGGAATAAAACCCTTCGTTGGTGTCACTCTGGGGCTGACGGGCTGCTTTCCGTCGTTCTGATACAGCTCCTCAGAGAGAAATTTGCCCTGTTGGAGCACGCTATAGACCAACAACACCGGTTCGATATAAACAATCGTCGATCGTCGATACCAATTTGTGTATTGAAGGCGCTGCCGGTATAGGAGATGCGCCACTTATACACTAGAGATGGTCGGGTTTGATGTTTTTCGAACCCGTACCCGACCCGAACCCGAATTTTTTTTTCGGTCGAAACCCGAGCCCGACCCGAACCCGAAATTTTTTTATTCATTCAAACCCGACCTGAACCCGAAAATTTTATTTCTATGAAACCCGAACCCGACCCGAACCTGAAATTGTGGAACCCGAACCCGACCCGAACCCGAGATTACATAGTTTTTTATAGTCGGGTTTCGGGTTTTCATAGCCAAACCCGACCTGAGCCAGAAATTTTCAAACCCGAACCCGACCCGAACTCGAAATTTTTTTTTCGCCAAACCCGAACCCGACCCGTACCCGACACTTTCAAAAATTTTCAATCCCGAACCCGACCCGAACCCGTCGGGTACGGGTCGGGTTCGGGTTTCGGGTTTGAAAACCCGAAACCCGACCATCTCTATTATACACCACTTCTCATACGAACGTACGCACACTGATGGTATCAGCGCTACATGTATCTATTTGCTTACGAGTGTGACGAGTCTGATGATGATGATGGTTCCATAGAAAGACCGAAACGTCGATGATGAGTAGAAAGAAATCAACGCAATTCATTAGACTGCAATCCGAAATATCAATCCCTTGAAATAATTCATCAATTTCAGTCGAAAACTTCGGTTACAATAACAGATAATCGAGTTTGATAAATTTCCAATGGAAGGTAATTACTTCAGCTCACTTGCAAAAAAATTTTACGCCCTTGCGAGCGGTTTTCCGATGGGGCGCAGCTGGGGGACGGTTTTCCGATGGGACGCAGCTGGGAGACGGGATCGCTGACTTGGCTACACTATCGATATCTTACTTGAGAATCCACGTATACAAATTGGCACGGTAATCTAGTTAGGTTTCAAAGAGTTTACAAATAACAAACTGCAATTAATTTGTATTGTGCCGTGTCAAATAAATGTTGTGTAAACAAAAAAATAACTAATTGACCCCCCCCCTTTCCACGCTAATGAAATACATTAAATTTAAAGTCGTTGAAATACATCACCCACTATAGCTTCCAAACACCGAAATTAATGATGATATGTTCAGCGGTTTTAAAATGGTTAAAGGGTGACATCGTCATCCCCCTCCTTAACCTTGCTACGCCAATGAGATACAGAAAAGCCCCGAATGACACAGTGACGCCACAAAAATACGCCTCATACTTGAAAACCTCTGTATTTTACATTTCTTTTTGCCTTTCTCCTAGAAAAAAATATCACTCGACTCAGCTCGACGGGCTGAGCATTTTCTGTATGTGTATGTGTGTGTGTGTGTGTGTGTATGTGCAGATTTTTATTCTCACTCACTTTTCTCAGAGATGGCTGGACCGATTCTCATGAAATTACTTGCAAATGAAAGGTCTCATTGTCCCATAAGACCCCATTAAATTTCATTGTAATCGGATTTTTAGTTTAGAGGTTGTGTATTAAAATGTAAAAATCATGAAACATCATTATCTCGAAAACTACACAACCGATTTGAACAAAATTTGTTGGTATGAACGGGCTACCTGAAATACCTTTAACTTTTGAATTTCATAAAGATTGAACTCGTGGTTCAAAAGTTATGACAAGAAACGTGTTTTGAAGACTACTTAATCTCACTCATGTTTCTCAGAGATGGCTGAACCGATTTTCATAAAATCAGTGTCAAGTGGAAGGTCTAGTTGCCCCATAAAACCTTATCGATTTGCTTTGCAAACAAACTATTACTTTGCCTGTTATGTTTAAAAATGTGAAATCCAGCTTTGAAAAGGAACATATTTCGAAGACTTCTTGAACTCACTCACTTTTCTTAGAGATGGCTGACCTGATTTCCACAAAATTAGTGTCAGCTAATAAGTCAAGTTGCCTCGTAACACCCTATTGAATTTTACTGTAATCGAACTGTAACTTCGTCTGTAAAGTACCAAAATGTGAAAATCACGAAACTTCATTATCTCAGAAACTACACAACCGATTCGATCAATATTATTATCAGATAAGCGGGCTAGTTAAGGGTTAACTGATGAATTATGATTGAACACGTGGTTTCAAAATTTTGCTGCCCTATACGTTCCCATTTCATTTGATTATAATTGAACTTAAGCCACCGTTATGTATTAAATTGTTAATAAAACAACGAAAGTTTATTATTTCAAAGATTACATGACTTATTTAAACATAACTACTGTCATACGAACGAGTCATCTCTCAAACTTACAAATAACAAACTTCATAACAATTTGATATGTGGCTCAAAAGTTATGGAAAGAAGAAAAATTCAAAGGCTGATTGATATATGTGGTCTCCACATAATTTAAATGTGGTTTTGTACTATTTTAACGTTCCAAATTCATTGATTCCTTGCGATGTGTTTAAAGCTTGCAAATGCACGACGAATCGGCCATAGGATATGATCAAAGTCAAATAACAAATCGTTCAAAATGATTGGTTTTATCTGAATGACAACAACCTCGACTTTTCAGCCGGTCATTTTCAGCTGATTTTCTGGCATCAATCTGACACCGGAAATACCCATATTGGGAGGTATTTAGTTATTTTGGTTGTTTTCCAGAAACTAAAAGTGGTCGCCTTTAAATTCAAAATGGTGTCCAAGGTCAATGTTTGGTTTCTATGCATCATCTCGATTACGGAAATATCCATATTGAGCATCATTCGTTCATTTTCGACTGTTTTCTAGAAGTTGCAATTTAGCAATTTAAAATGGTGCCTGAGGACAATTGTTAGCTGTGATCGATTTCAGCTGCTGTCTAGCATTCTATCCGGAGATACTCATGTAAGACGGAAATCGGCCATTTTTGGCTGTTTTGCAGAAACCAGAAGTTGCCATTCCACAATTCATAATGGTGTCTGAGGTCAATTTTTAGCTTCTTGCAAAATTCCGGCTCCGGAGATACTAATATTGGGTGGTATTTGGTCACTTTGGGCTGTTTTTCAGAAACCGAAAGTCGTCATTTTGGACTTTAAATTGCCTGAAAAATCAATTTCTGTTATCTGGGCGTAGTTCTGGTTCCGAAAACATTCATATTGAATGGTATTTGGTCATTTCCGGTTGTTTGCCAGGCACCGGAAGTCACCATCTTAAAATTCAAGATTGTGTCTTTGATCAATTTTTAGCTTCTGTCCATCTTTTTGGTTCCGGAGATACTCAGATTTAATGGAAATCGTCTATTTCAGACCGTTTTCCAGAAACCGGAAGTTGTCATCTTATAATTTAAAATGTTGTCTGAAGTCGATTTATGTCTCTAGTGCATGATTACGGTTCCGGGAATACCCATATTGGGTGGTATTTGCTCGTTTGCCACTGTTTTTCCGAAACCGGAAGTCGCCATTTTGGATTTCATAATGACATTTGAAGACAATTCCGATCGATTTTAGCTCCTGAGTATCATTCTAGATCCGGATATTATTATATTGGGTGGAAATCGGCCATTTTGGTTGTTTTCCAGAAACTGGAAGTTGCCATCTTACAATCCAAGAAGGGTGTCGAACCATTATGGACATATTTGTTACCTCTAAAACATCCACATGCCAAATTCGGTTTCATTTGCTTGGTTTGTTCTTGAGTTGTGCAGAAATTTATGTTTCATTTGTATGGGACCCCTCTCTTCCAGAAGAAGAAGGGGTTTCAAACTATCATAGGAACCTTTACCGGCACCAAAAACCCCTATATACGAATTTTCACGTCGATCGGTTCGGTAGTTTTCGAGCCTATATGGATCAGACAGACAGACAGACCGGACTGCATTTTTATATGTATAGATTCCAACATCAATATTTTTTAACCTTAAGAGTGAAAATACATTTATTGGATTGAAGCGTTCATGTAAACTTATTGAAACAAATTAAAGTTTGAATGAGAAAGGCTGGGTCTGACCGCTAGGTGAATTAATTTAGGTTTTTTTTTGACTCTAAGCAATGTCATGCTATTTTTAATTTTTTGTTCAAGGAGTAAATGTAGTAATGAAGATAGAAAATCAAATTAACTGAAAATATGATAGTAGAAACTACGAAAAATATAGTTCAGCTAGTGGAACTCGCACCCACAACTTCCAATTTCCAGTCAGATGTGTTTCCGTTACACCACCGCAGAACGTTGAAGTCGTAGTTCTAGAATCAAGTTTTGTATTGCTTATACAATTCTCGCACTTCGTACATTTACTCAGTAGAGACTATTATTTATAGCTGGCTATTGTTTCAACACTCTCAGTGGAAGTTGGAATGATTTCTCAGTGTGAGAGATAGAAATGTGCCAGTGAGTTGCCATCTCTACTAGTAGCAAAATCGACTTGCGTCACAAACTTTGTTACTTTTCTTTTTTTGACTCTAAGCAAAGTCATGCTATTTTTATTTTTTTTTTTGTTCAAGGAATAAATGTAGTAATTAAGATAGAAAATTAAATTAACTGAAAATATGATAGTAGAAACTACGAAAATATATAGTTCAACAGGTGGGACTCGAACCCACAACTTCCAATCTCCGGTCAGATGTGTTTCCGTTACATTTTCTGTATTTCAAGTTGCACGATTATCGTAGAAGACGTTTTCACGTTTACAGAGTACAAATTGACTCCCCTTTGCCTACGGTTATGAGATAGAGCGAAACTAATATTTTGGTGTTACTCCCCGTACTCGAAAATCTCTATGTACAAATTTTCACGGTAATAGGCTCAGTAGTTTTTGAGTCTATAGGGAACAGACAAACAGACAGACATTCGCATTTATAGATATAGATAAACCAGTGTATATCAGAAGAAAAAGAAATTTGTGATTTAACCTGTTTTTTGAATTGATGGAACAGTTTTAACGGCAAAGGTTGAAATATAAAATTAAGATCTCGTAGCTCAGAATCAACCTGTATGGAGACTTATCATTCTTTCCTATACATTTATATATTTTACAATTATTGCAACTTTGTTATGAAATTACGTTGAGTGGAAACACCATCCAGCAAGTGAATAGCTGTAGTTCAGATTCTGTATTGTATAGAGAAAAAAGTGCAGAAAACCCGTATTATTTCCAGAGACCGTGCTAAAAGAACCGTTAAAGATGATAAAGATCAACTAAAGAATGGGTGTTACCTTCCTGTCTAATTACTGCCAACATCCATTTTGAATCCTGTCCATGATTAAAAATAGTATGTTTCTATTAACTCCACCACGAGGCGAGTAGAAACAGTATATTATAAACTAAGTTTTCCAGCTCTAATTGCTAAAAAAACGAAACAGGTTCGTGACAACGCAGTGTTACAAAATTCAAACATTATTTAACAAAAATTCATTGGAAGGCACGTGTTAACATTATCCCATGGAATCTTATATGAAATGAGCTTGAGCTTCTAGTTGTTTGTGTGTTAAGTTCAACGCTGTCGACTTATAATTTTTTTTAAATTGTTTTGTCTAAATTGCAGAAAAAATAAATACCAAAAGAAATATCCTGAGTGAAAATACAAGCTTCAAAATGAAGAATGTCAAGAATGTTGTCAAGATCGTGAAACTCGTGTTATTTTTGTCACACAAGTAACAATTCCTATCGAATCGAAAGACTTACAAAATCAGTAGAAGTTTGAAGAAAACTTGCAATTATTGTGCCTGCCTACACGTGCAAAGTTTGGGTCAACAACAGAAAACTTCAGAGATGATGTTCAACTTTGAATCGAATAACAGCAACTTTTCCATCTATATGATAAGTGAAATTGTTTTACCTATATTAGACTACCAGATGAAAATACGTTGGTAACACAGTTTACATAATCAACTCTCAATTTTATTTTTATTCACCCAGTTCTACAAATATTGATTTGAACACAGATTTCTATGTATCAATAAATTATTTTCTTGAAAACTTTATCCCCTCGGTACGTATTTCAGACATGAAGAGCAAATAATGGAAAAGGTTATTTCAATTCGATTCAGATCAATATCAGTTTCAATTTTACAGTCAATTCTTCACCCGTTACTTTAAACCACTTCTAGAATCTAATATAACACCGCAACAAACAAACAACACTAGGTTTTTCCCGTTTCTACAGTTCACTCCTGGAAAACATTGCGAGTGCGCCCACTTCCATTCACAAAACACGGTGCAACGGAGCGCGCTCGTTCGGGTCGGTAACAACGACTATGCCGTGTGACGCTCAATCTTTTCGAACTGGCGCCCACAGTTTACTCCCTCGGTCCCTGTATAGGCCAAGCTGTGCTAGTTATTTTATTTATTTACTTCCGTGGGCGTCACTTCAACAGTGGCAGTTTGCCCGGAAACAACAGGCATTGGAAATGTTTCTAGATAACTAAGAAAATCACAGACTGTCTGAGTTGGAAAAACATGAGGCGTCGTCAATTTTTTTTGTTCTTTTATGTTATCTTATTATTTGTTAGAACCTTGTACTGCTCAAGATAAAACAAATAGAAGAGAAGTATAATTTATAAAAGAGAAACGGTATGATTAGAATCGTCCCAGTTAGAATTACACGTGTTTTTGCATGTCATAGCCAGGAATTGATTGCATATGAACAACAGATAACACAAACACGTATTTTAGTTTAAACAGGTCGATTTAATTACAGAGATAATGTTCGTTTAATTAAACACATCAACCGTTCCCGTCTATAAACTGGACGATCGCGTGACCCAGGCGAACCCCGCTGATGGGGTTTCTTTTTTGCTAGCAGAATGAGGTTCTTTCTACACCAAGCTAACCATTCTCCACTCAAGCCATTTCGATCAATGTTTAGATACTGTTTATTGGCTATAATTTCTGCTATATCATATAAGCATGTGAAAAAATTAAAGTATAGTAAACTTGAACCGATAAAACTGTTACTACTTACTTAGATTAAAAATTTAAACAATGTTATCAAAAACCTGAATTAATCCACCTAGCGGTCAGACTCAGCCTTTCTCATTCAAACTTATTATTTGTAAAAATAGATTTACATGAATGCTCAAATCCAAAAAGGTATATTCACTCTTTGGGTTCTAAAATATTGATGTTATAATTAAAGTATAAAATATGAAATTTGACTGCTTCAGAAATAGCGAAATATAAGAAATGACTCTTAATTTCGAACAATTTAATCACGAGCGATACCGGGAACGATCAAATAGTACGATACCACATTTAAATCATGTTGAGGCCATATATATTGATCAAAGCAGCTATAGTGTTGAACAGTGGCGTAGCTATGGTTTGGTGGGCCTGGTGCGGTAACAGAAATGTGGGCCCCCAATGAAAATGACTGGGCAGTTTTTTCTTCCATAGAAGGAATTGAGACAAACAAAAAACTTAGATTTTTCTACATATTTATTCCGTTGTCCGCAAAATCAATAATTAGATATTTAGATACTCACTTTTCGAGCCGTTTGGTTGGCAAAATCAGAAACCACAGATTCAAAATCAATGGAATCAGTGATTTTACGTTCGATTGATAAAATGCCAAGGTTTGTTAATCTAAAGTTACTCATCGTTGACCTCAAATTGTTCTTGATCAACTTTAACTTAGAGAAACTTGATCAACTTTAACTTAGAGCCAACTGTATTCGGGTGCATATAATCTCGCGTGAACGCAGATTATTTCCCTCGCTCTGTTTCATGTTTTCGTTAGCCACACAGCAACACAGATAGACAGCGTTTTCCAGACTTGGTAAAAGCACCGCTCCGAGCCGCTCGGTGACATCGCCAAATTATAGACACCAAGCACCACGAGCGTATCGTCTTATGTGACATTCGTAGCAAGCACCAGCTCGGCGCAAGAGCTAAAAAAGCGGTGCGTTAATCTTGTGTTCGTCACCTGTAGGCACGTTGAGCGTTTTTTTCTTTTTCGTTTTGTTTTGATCCGTGAAGAGATACACTAAAGTCGTTTTTCACGCGGGGGATACGTGCCGCGTAAAAAAAACCGCGTAAAAAAACCGCGTGAATTCCGGAATCCGCATAAAAACGCGTAAATTCCGGAATCCGCTTAAAAAAAACCAGCGTTAATTCTGCATTCCAAGTGAAGGGGGACTGAAATCCGCGCAAAAAAAAATACCGCGTAAATTCCGGAATCCGCGTAAAAAAAGCCGCGTAAAAAACCACGTAAAAAGCGACCTTAGTGTATTTACTGTGTGACGCTTTTCTTAATTTGTTGCGCACCAAGCTTAAGACCAACGCAACTAGCCCGAGTGCGTGTGGGTTATGGAGCTAGAGCTACAATCAAGCTCTGCTTGAGATGCTTTGCGTACTTTTTCAAGTTTGATTAAGAATTTTGTAACATTTTTTTAAATATAAACTCGTTTTTCAAAATTTTCGTATCAAAATAGTGTATTGATTATATTCCACTGTATTTTCTGGCTTTAGGCTCAAAAATATAAAGCAATTCCAACCTCATATTACAGGAAATATTCACCGAAACGCATGCTTTCTTTAAACAAAACAAACAAATCCAAGTAATTGCAACTGCTGCAGGTAAAAAAATTTTCCGGCATGTTCTTTTGAAACTATTAAACAGAACATTATTTTGCTGCTTCATTACATTAAATTTCATTTCATTGAATCCATGACATTTGATTCCAAAAACAACACATTTGTGTTTGTAGTCACCCACTCACCCGCATATGTCGTCAGCGCTCACCCTCTGCACTAGCTGTAACGTAAAATATACATAGCAAAGAAAAGCAGAGTACAAGAAGACAGAGATGCCACGAAGCAAAAAAGTAAGCAAAATGATTCGGGGCTACACCGTGCGCTCTATGTAACTTTAGAAAAAAACACCAACGAAGAGGTATCCGCTCTGTGGTGGTATTCTTCATTCTTCGAGTGCCAAATCATCGACCGAAGCACCCAGCTCAAATGCGTGATACCTAACAAGCAAGAGCTCAATTTTTGTTCCGCTTCTAGTGCGGTGCGTGCTTTACCAAGTCTGGTTTTCAGGATTGCAAAAATTCGCTCCTTCGTTGCGTGTTTCCACGTTGCATCGAATGTTTTTTGCGATCGCAAAACATTCAATTTCGGCGTCAGTAGAATCACGAATCATGGTAAAAATGAACATCGGTATCACGTATACTTTGTCCGTGTTGATCACGAGAGCAAAGTGGCGAGCACAAATACATGAGGTTAAGTTCAGATGGGCAGTTGGACTGGTTCGGTGTTCGCAAGATTTTTGGGCCCCCTTGAGTGGTGGGCCTGGTGCGGACCGCACCAACCGCACCCCCCTACCGTATATCAAACTGTGCAGTGAAAATGGAGCTTAAACGCTGGGAGGAACAAAAGGTGATAACCAATTGGTTTGATGTCAAAAAGTGTTCCCAATCTAAAAGATTTATCACACCAAACTAGAATCATTCGAAAAAGCTCCTAGAGCTCAACAAAAGAGCTCTTTGTACATACGTCGGCCTAGTAACGGGGCACTGTCCGAGTAGATATTATTTAAGGAACATTGGCCGGGTTCAGGATGATATCTGTCGCTTTTGTAATATGGAAAGCGAGACATCGGAACATCTGCTGTGCAGTTGTGGTGCATTATATAAACGCAGATCAAGGTTTCTTGGCAGTGACTGTTTACAGCCCAAAGAGATTTGGTCTTTGAATCCTGGGAAGGTGATTGGCTTCATAAACCATATTTAACCTGACTGGGAGCGTGTCGGTGCAGGTACCTGATCACTCAACAATAGTGGTCATTGTATTTTGCAAGGGGACACGTATAGCAATTGACTGGGGTATATATTACAAAAGTTCACATCAATGGACAACGTTATTCTAATTCCCTAACAAAAAAAAAAAAACCTCACCCCCCTAGCTACGCTACTGGTGTTGAATAGTCTTTGAATTTCTTTTCTTTACAAAACTTTCGAACAGTATATCAAATTTTTAGGAAGTTTGTTATTTGTAAGTTTGAGAGATGACTCGTTTGTATGACACTAGTTATGTTCAAATAAGTCGTGTAATACTTGAGATAACAGACTTTCGTTGTTTTACAAATTAAAACATAACGGTTGCTTAAGTTTGATTACAATCAAATGAAAAGGGAACGTATGAGGGAGCCGAACTTTGAAACCACGTGTTCATTCATAATTCATCAGTTAACCCTTAACTATCCCGTTCATTCGATATTAATATTGTTCAAATCTGTTGTGGAGTTTCTTAGATAATGAAGTTTAGTGATTTTCACATTTCGATACATTACAGACGAAGTTACAGTCCGATTACAGCAAAATTCAACAGGGTGTTATGAGGCAGCTATACCTTTCGTTTGATACTTATTCTGTGGAAATCGGGTCAACCATCTCTGAGAAAAGTGAGTGAGCCCAAGTAGTCATCAGAATATGTTTCTTTCCATAGCTGGATTTCACATTTTTAAACATAACAGGAAAAGTAATGATCCGTTCGCAAAAGAAATCATTAGGGTCTTATGGGGCAATAAGACTTTCCATATGACACTGGTTTTATGAAAATCGGTCCAGCCATCTCTGAGAAACATGAGTGAGATTAAACAGTCTCCAGAACACGTTGCTTTCTGTAACTTCTGAACCATATGTTCAATCTTCATAAAATTCAAAAGTTGAGGGTTTTTTGGTAGACCGTTCATTTGAAACCAATTTTGTTCAAATCGGTTGTGTAGTTTCTGAGATATTGATGTTTCGTGATTTTTACATTTTGATACATAACCTAGAAATCAGATTACAATAAAATTTTCAATAGGGTCTTATAGGGCAACTAGACCTTTCATTTGCAATTGATTTCATTGAAATCGATTCAGCCATCTCTGAGAAAATCGAGTGAGATTGGGAGAGCGTTACACACACACATGCAGAAAATGCTCAGCTCGTCGAACTGAGTCGAGTGGTATACGACATTCGGCCCTTTTGAGCACTTTTATACCTTTAGTTTTTGCAGTGATTGCTATACCTTTCTGGGAGAAAGGCAAAAAGTAAAATGATAGAAATGACTTTTAATTTCAACTTCAATTCCGAGCAAGGCCGCAAACATTGAAATAGTACAATATTTAATTTAAATGATGTTGAGGCCACATATTTTGATCGTAGCTATGGCTTTAAACCGTCTGCGGGTTACGTTTCTTTCTATAACTTTCAAACCACATGTTTAAACATTATGAAATTCATTGTTTAAGGGTTTGAAAGCCCATTTATTTGAATTCAACTATGTTCATAGCTTCTGAGATATAAGAGCGTTTTTCACATTTTGACGCAGCGCCAAAACTAAAAGTTTGATTACAATGAAACTCAATAGCAACCTTAGCGGCAAATAGACCCTTCATTTGACGCCAAGATAGAGAGAATCGGTCAGACCATCTCTGAGAAAAGTGAGTGCGGAAGAAAGGTGCACATACACACGTACACACCCACACACAAACATATACACCTATACACGCATATATGTAGAAAATGCTCGATTCGTCGAACTGAGTTGAGTAGTATATGACGTTCAGCTATTTCAATCATTTTTCTACCTTTTAATTAGCTAGTGATCGTTAGGAGAAAGTCAATATGTTTACTTTCATTATGTGATTTCACATTTTTATGAACAACGGACACAGTTACAATCCGATTGCAATGAAATTCAATAGCAACCTATGGGGCAACTAGACCTTTCATTTGTAAATTATTTTATGAAAATCGGTCCAGCCATCACTGAGAAAAGTGAGTGAGAAAAAAAAGTTGCACATACACACACACACACATACACACATACATACATACATACAGAAAATGCTCAGTTCGTCGAAAGAAGTCGAGTGGTATATGACATTCGGCCATTGGGACCACTTTTATATCTTCGGTTTTTCCAGTGATTGCTATACCTTTCTAGGAGAAAGGCAATCATAATAGCAATTGAAAATGTATCAAATTACTTTTTTAGAAGTTTATCAAATCAATCAATATTTTGATTGATTTCTTGTACTTTGCTAACGATAAACAAGTAGATTTAAGAGCAATGATTTTTGACAAATGTGTTTTGAGTATAAAGAACCGCTTTATCGTCAGAAAACACCTTACCGTGATCTGTTACTGTCGTTTACAGTAAATTTTTTTTTTACACGGAGAAGAAAAACCGTGTGAAAAAAAATACGTTTAGAAAACATCTTGCTTGCAAAGGGCATCAAAGTTCATTATAAACGACCAACAAACAGTCGATTTATGTAGCATTACTGCAAACGGCAGCCACAAATCGTCGCCCTCCCAACTTGTATCCCCGGGAGGTCTAGAAAAGTTTTATTGAATTTAGCATTTAGCTGAAATTCGCCTTTCAAAGAAGCGTGATGGCGTTCCCAATGAAATTGAATTGAAATATCTGAAATTTTTGTCATAGCGTAAATTGAATTCTCCGGAAAAATAATTCTCACTCCATTACTTGGCACATTCGACGCCTTCTCCTATCACATTCCCACCTTGGTAAAATACTGCCAGGATAGCTGCAAAATTCCTTTTCTGCTCTACCACCACTACTGTGGGAAAGGAACTCCCAGAGCGACTTCAATTATTAGCAGTGCTCGTTCCGGTCGTTCGCCGGTAGCAACACACCTTTCACAAAAAAAAAAAAAAAAAAAAAAATCAAAACAGGCTTGGTATCTCGTATTCCACGCACTGCTTGCCACTCATCTAACTTTCATGAGCTGACTGGGCGAGATCAAAAAGGATTCGTCGTTGACTGACCATTTGTTTAGTCGGCAATGTGGCCATTGGAATCTTTTTCCAATTCGTCTGGGCGGGTGTTGAAGAGCTGAAGGGAACCCGAGCTAGGCTGAAGTTTATGGCACCTTTCGACCGCATTTGGATCGGGAAATAACCGGAATCAGTGTTTATCTTTTATTTATTTGGTTTCCCAATTCATCAGTGGTATTCATAATAAATTGCGAAAATCATCTCTCATTCTTCTTTTCGTAAAATTTGCCTTAGCTAGCGCTATAACGGTAATCGTTGCAAGTTGGGAAAGCCATTATTAGGCTTGTGATGAGGTTTTGAATAATAAAATTTTAACGTCGTTCTAATCTATAGAATTAATCGTCTGCACCGAATTCTGCGAAGTTTGTGATTGTGAAAAGCTTTTACTCCAAATGAAATTAAGTTCACTCTTAAAATTATTTCAAAGTCAATCTAAGGCGCTAACATAACCTACTCGTAACTGAAAGAATAATGTGGTAGGATATTTTCGAGCAAATGCCACCTACGACATCAAAGCAAATCTAATCAAAAGTCGATTTACCAACTGTTCCAACGTAGAGCAACTTTTATCATGTTTACATGCCAAAAAAATGTTTCCCACATACAGAGGTCGATAAGTTACATAGAGCCACTAAGCAATTTGCTAACATCGTGTAGAGGATATCAAACAAACAACTGACTGTGTGCGGCTGGCTGGCACGAAATCCACGGAAGAGGACGGTTTGAACTTTCCCCAGCGTTAGTTACCGACACATGTGTGTTTACATTATTCTCTTCCACGCTGCCCCCTTGCTAGCAGTTTGGTAACCAGGTGACACCGGAGTTGTATCCTCTGGGATGGGCAATTGACCCAATCCCAGTTCCACCTCTTTCGCAACGAAAAGTGCTGCTAAACCAAGTTGTTGGCGAAGGGTAGTGAATAATCAATGTATCCTTGTTCACTTACGTTTCACTCTCTTACTAGTGATTAGAACTGAACGGTGTATTTTCTTTTTAATCGGGTGCCAAATCCGTTAGAGTCGTTTGAAACGCCTCGTTGAGGTAGATGCTAACATGATAATGTGAAACTTCTACCCACGCAAACGCCGCCGTAACGTTGGGGTGTTAATTTATTGCAGCAGGGTTGAAGCGTATAGCGCGAATGATAAATAATACAGGTACAAAAATTACCGGTGTCAATATGCGATAATTATCGACACGATTCTCATTTACCTATAGAGGTTAAAAGCTAACGAACGGTGGTTTGTTCACGCGACATAATCACCGTCGATAATTTGTACTACGTGGTGCGCTTCTAGGTTTTGTCATTAGGACAGCTTTTTATATAATTTTAAATTTAAATATAAATAAATAAAATTCATTGAAAAAAAACAAAATTAAAATATCCAAAAACTACGGTGAAAAATTAAAAATTAGAAGAATTGTAGTCAAATTATTTCAATGAATTAATATTAGACGATTTTATATGCACTTAACCCTCTAGTGCTCAAGTCATTTTTCAGGCGGAACTCGCTAAAATCACTATAAATCTTTATTAACAATTTCAAAGTATTTATTGAAGCTTTTTAGAGGTTCAACTACAGCATGTCTAGAGGCGGCACCGAGCACTAGAGGGTTGAAAATAAACAAAAGTAGGGTAATCGTTCATTATTAATCTTAACAGCTAGGTACACATATATTCTTCTTATTTCTCTTATTTGTCGAATTTACCGTCACATTTCTACAAGTTTTGATTGTAAATCTATTTGCTTCTCGATTTTGTCAAGTGGTTGAAAGTTTTACATTGAAAATATGGTAAAATTTGACGAAGAATTTATCAAAAAGATGTGATGAGATGAATAAAGGTACTGAGATGAATATAGGAGCGATTACCCTAGATGTTGAATTTACAGCTCTCACCAAATCGCTTTCAGTATGTTTAGTTAATTTTTTGAACCACACATATTACACGTTTATGCTCAGAGTGCTTAAAACGCTACTGCGAACCAGAACAGACCAAAATAGCAAATGATCGCCGAAAACACTATCGAAAGACAAAAAAAGGTCAAATAGAAATGTTTACAAAATAAACGAAGAATAGTTTTTTTTTCAAGCCTAATCGCAAAACCTCAAACAAAACTTCAAATTGATCTAGAAAAAATCTGAAAAAGGAAATGATCTCAAAACCTGTATCAAAATATGTTGAAAATTGCTAAAAATGTTTCTAAAGGCCAGGAAAGGTTGAAGTGAAATCACCGCGTTTCATACTAAAAATCACTTAATAAACGATGGTCCGCTATTAAACTGAAAATGTTTATAGAAAATGAACAAAAATGAATATTTATTTTCAACATGTCCTTTACGATTTCGCTGAAACTTTTTCCTTTTTGTCATAACCTTTAAAAAAATCTAATTTTTCACCCATTGTAGATAACAATAATGGTCTCAATGAGCTATCAAAATTTGGTGATGGTCAAAAAGGTTACAATTTCCAAAAAGAAACTATTTTCTTATTTAAGCCAAAATGGTTTGTTTGTTTTTTTTTTACGATGTATATATTTTTTCGAAGGACAAAAATGTTTTTTACAAGTTACCGCTTAGAGAATCAAATTTTGGCACCGAAGATTATCCCGAAACATGATGTCCCGGGTTAACTTCATAAGGAAAAGAAGGGGTTATTGAAATGCAAAAATATCAATCATCAAGCTTGTCATCAGTCAAAATTTCATGAGTAATAAATAAATGAAAACAACAAAAAAGAGAAGTGAAAAAGTAAATAAGCCAGAATGTTATAAGTAAAAATGTCATTACAATTCCAAAAAAAACAAACGAAAGAAAAAAATGCCAGGAAATGAAAATATAAAAAAGTCGTAAAATTCAATAAGCCACAAAGACAAAAAGGCAGAAAGTTAAAAACTAACAAACCAGCAAGTCAAAGAGTTGAAATGTCAAAAAAAAAAACAATACATCCAAAACAGGCTTCTGAAAATGACTGTCTTTCCGTGACCAAATTTTAAACTAATTCGGCTCTCATTGTATTGCACAGCTCTCCCCGCTCCCCTCATCTCCTGATGAATGTTGGTTCATCCAAGCTCATCCAAGCTTAAATATGTATCGTTTCCAGAAAATCTGTAATCTGTATATGCAGACATTTGTATAAAAAATACGCGACAAATCTGTATAAATACAGACAAATCTGGGAATGTGGCATCACTGCCAATAGGACATCCTCAAAATGAACAAAACTAGGCTGTCATGTCTGAACGAACAAAAACCATGCACAAGAGTGAGCTGTCATGTGCAACACATGACAGCTTAGTTGACTGTGTAAACTTTAGCTGTATGTGAGCTCGCTCTCATGAATAGCTTATTCATGAGGCAGTTAGAGTAAAAAGAGAGAACAGTCGTCAGTATAGTGTCCAACCGCAGTCTTTTTCCGAAGCCTGCATTAAAGTGCCCAAAGGCCGGCAAATTGAAGAACAGAAAGGGTTTTAAAAGCCAATAACTTGAACAAGCAAAGTAATGAAAGATCAAAAGCACAATAAGTTAAAAAGTTTAAAAATCGAAGAGTCGAAAAGATATAAAATTAATTGAACAAAAAGACCAAATAATAAAATATTAGAACTAAATAAATCAAAAAGTTTAAAAATTCAAACAACAAAAAAATTTAAAAAGTCTACAAATTAAAAAGCTGTGAAAAAATTAAAAAGACAAACTAAAAGTCAATAGTCAAAATTCGAAAATTTGACTAGTCGAAAAATAAAAAAAACGAAAAAACGACTACAAATCATACAGTGAAAAAGTAAAATACCGAAAAACCAACGAGTAAAAAAAGAGAATTAGATGAAATGCCAAAACTTACGCTACGTCAAACAACTAAAAAGTCAAACCAATCAATTTGAACATTAGAAGTAGAGAAACCATAAAAATCAAGAAGTCAATGAGTTACTGTAGTACTGGGTACCGAGTTAACAAATCAATGATTTAACCATTCAAAAAGTTGAATAGTGAAAAGTGAAACAGTCAAGAAGTTTAGAAAGTAAGAATTTTTATATTGAAAAGTTTGAGGGTAAAAATTAAATGAACCAGCAACTCAAAAAATCAATAGGACAGAAGATAAATAAGCCAGTCAAAACGTCAAACAACAATTCCAATTCAAAAAATTTAACAATTAAAACCGTTAAATGCGCTAGAAATTCAAAGCGTGAAAAAATGAAAATGTAAAAAGTTGAATACTTAATATGTTGAAAAGTCAATAAATCATAACGCCAGAGACACAAAAAAAAACAGAAAATGTCATTAGGTCAAAAGAGACGAAAACCCAGAAAGTGAAAGAATCACAAAATGTCAATAAGTCAAAGAGTAAGGAAATTAATTAGTAAAAAGCTGAAAAGACAAATAGGTAGAAAGTCTAAGAGTCACAAATTTGTTAAACAAAAGCCAACAAATCATTAAGACAAAATATTGAAAAAAATCAAAAACTTAAAAACGCGTTAAGCCAATGAAAGAGAAGTTTAAAATTCAAGCAATCGAAAAGTTCCTAAGTCAAGAAATTAAAAATTAGAAATTTAACAAGGTAAAAAGTTGAAAAGTCAAAGGAATAAAATGTAGACAAGGCAGCAGTTCAACGACTCAATAAGTAAATTAATGAACCAGCCAAAAATGGAATACACTGGGGTCTTTTTTGACGCGGTTGGTTGTACCGCGTTGAAAAAATCCGTGTATTAAAAACCGTGTTATTTGAAAGAATCGCGTTAAAAAACTCCTTTCAATAAAAAGATCCGTTTAAAAATAATAGCACATAAGTCAATATAAACTTGAAAAATGATAGAAAAATGGTAACAGAACACACAAAATGAGTTTATAGTGCTTCCAAAATAAAAATTCATTGAAGACAATAGCTTTTTTCTAATGATTTTGCCATATTTTTAAACTTTCTTTCCTTCATCGGAAGTTAATTGCAACGATTCTGAATCGTATTGTTATACAATTATTAATGTATTTTTGTTCCTTTTTCCTGAATCAGCGGAAATCGCCTATTATTTGATAATAACGGCAAACATATTAAATATGCATTAGTTAGATTGATAAAACAGAAAATCTTATTGTCATGAACCATACGATTGATTTTTCACTTTATTAGCTGTTTTCATACTAAGCTCATCTGATACCGCATAAAAATAATCTTCCAAATGGCGGAAAAATAATACGCGTTATTTCAAAATATCGCGTAAAAATATTCCGCGTTATTGTAAAAAATCGCGTAAAAAAGCCGCGTATAAAAAAACCGCATAAAAATAACCCGCGTAAAAAAAGGAGGACGGGACACGAGGCATATGGACGCTAGGTATATGGATGTTAGGCATAGTATGCTAGGCATACAGACGCGAGGCATAATGGATGTGAGGCAGAATGGATACGAGGCATACTGCCACAAGGCATAACGGACGCGAGGCCGAATGGACACAAGGCCGAATGGACGAAAGGCCGAATTGACGAAAGGCCGAATGGACGCGGGCCGAATGCGCTGTTGTACGATCGCATTAGATCCAATAATGTAGTTCAGGTGTAAATATATTCCTAAAGAGTTTAAGTTGGGTATAATACTTTTCTTGAAATCATGCGGCGAAGACGCATAATCGAGGGCAAGGAAACAAGGCGGCCTCTCGCACCCAAACGACTGATCTACTGGTTTGCTAGGTATACTCAAACAGAGTTTTCTTCCCTTAGTTAAGTTCGAACGAGCGGTAGCGAGTAAGGACAGCATTCGCTCGAACAGCGAGTCAGCCGAAGGCCGCGAGTGTATTGCTTTCCAAATGACACTTTAAAACGAAAAACATGTTATTGAAAGAGGGCTGTGATGATGATGACGATAATAACATATTTCGCATCACTTCCCCTTAGCCTTGCGTCCATTCGGCCTCGCGTCTCGTCGGCCTCGCGTCCATTCGGCCTCACATCCATTCGGCCTCGCATCCATTCGGCCCCGCGTCCATTCGGCCTCGCGTTCATTCGGTCTCGCGTTCATTCGGTCTCGCGTCCATATGCCACGTGTCCGTATGCCTGCCGTCCATTATGCCTAGCGTACTATGCCTCGCGTCCGTATGCCTCGCGTCTGTATGCTTAACGGGGTGTCATCTAAAAAAAGACCCCAGTGCAGTCAAAATGTCAAGATAATAAGAATTCAAAGACAAAGTTCAATAGTCAAAAAGTCAAACAGTTATTCAAAGAGTTACTGATGCAAAAATCTAAAAAAGCCAAGAAGTTGAAATATTAAAAAATCAATAGGTCAAAAATTTGAAATTTCGAAGTAAATTAATCAAAATATCACAAAGACAATAAGTCGAAAGTTTAGAAGCGGGTCAGCTAAAAACTGAAACCCTCTTTAATAATGGCAAAAAATAAGCCAGAAAATGTCAATAAGTCAAAAAAGATGAAAATTCAGAAAATGAAAGAGTCACAAAATGTCAAAAATTCTAAGAGTGAAGATATTAAAAAAAGGTGAAGAGACAAAAACGTAGAAAAACTAAGAGCCACAAATTTATTGAACATAAAATCAAAGATAGCAACGTCAAAAAATCTAAAAGTCAAAATTTCATGAAGTCAAGAAAAGGAACTAAAAATCCAGTAACAAGTAGTCACCAAGTCACGAAGTCAACAATTCAAAAATTAAAAAAAAAAAACAAAAAATTAGTAAGTAAACTAATAAACCCGTCAAAAAACAAAAGAGTAATAAAGTGAAATAAACAATAACTCAGAAAGTAAAAAAAAAACAAAAAACAAAAATCAAGAAACAGCTCAAGAAGTTAATTATTTCAAAGCCAAGAAGTCAAAACATGAAAACATCAATAAGTCAAAAAGTTGCAAAGACAAAAAGTCAGGAAATGTCAATAAGTCAAAAAACAATAAACGAAAAATACGGAAGAAAACCAGTCAAAAAATCGAAGAATATAACGATTGAAAAGTAGAAAAAATGAAATGGAAACAAGGGTAGAAGGCTTAAAGTCACAGATTCAATAGATTGAATCAACAGATCAAAAAGGTAAAATATTGAAACGTCAAAAAATCATAAAACCGGAAAAGTCATGAATTCAAGAAAAAACAAGTCTTAAATTCAAGTAATCAAAAAACCAAATAGTAAAGAAGTCGAACATTAGAAATTTAAAAAGTGAAAGAGTTGAAAAGCTAACAGATTAAAATGTAAGCAAAACAACAATGTTTGAGTTAATAAATTAATAAGGCCGATAAAATTTTATTTTTATTTTATGTCACCCCCCTTAAAAATGTTGAAAATTGGAAGGGGAAGAAAAAATAGTTCAAGCCATTTCTATACTATATATTGCAGTCTAGTGCAGTGAGGGTGTTGTCAAAAGGCAAGCCAAACTATTGAAAACAATGATAAAGTGTTATTTTTCAACATTCATTTGAATGCAAGTTTTTTTTTCCTGTATGGGCTCCCTCACTGCGACCAGAATCGTAGATCTATTGTTAGATATGCCCGGGTGTCTAATGTATCCCGCACTTCTGTTAATAGCAATACCTCTATTGAGAAGTGGCATGCTTATTATTATTGTTCATCAGTGCTTGTGTGTAATGTGCTACTCTTCCTTACACGCTTACTGTTCTACTATACCGATACTCGTTCCTCTTGCCAAATATCACCAATTATAATTCCCTGGAGAAGTTTCGTCGTGCGTCCTTCTGGCCAGTTTTATTGATAAGAGGGACTTATTTTTTGTTAAGAGGAAGTCACGCAAAGGTATTTGTAGATTTCAGCGTAAAGGAAGGGTAACTGGTGGGGAACCTGAGAATATACCCATGCTTAAGTCCTCTTTGACATCGGGTGGCCTGATTCTACTAAGATTCGAACCCATGACCATCCGCTTGATAAAGCGGACTCTGTAACCTTGCGGCTACGCAGCTCCCCCTGAATGCAAGTTACAAACATCGTTACATGCATACAAATTTTCATTGAAGTTATTCCTTTTTTTCTTCTCAGTGTTTTTTATTTTTGGCCCTCCTCTTGGCTAACTTTGATTACCTTGAACATAAAAAGAATTCGAAATTTGTATCATTCCAAGTAAGCTAATTAACCAGTCAAAATATAGAAGAGCAAATAGTCAAGAGAATGAGAATTTGAAACGTAAAAGTTCGAGAGTTAAAAAATCAAACAACAATTCAAGAAGTCAAAAATTCGGCAAACTGATTCAGAAAACTTAAAGTGCAAAATAAAAAACAAAAAGTCAAAAAATTATAAATTTGAAATTATTAAAAACAAAAAGCCAGAAAAACTAAAAATTTGAAAAATGTATATAAGTCGAAAAAAAATTAAAAGTCAAGAATAAAAAAGTCACAACAATTGTCAGACAATTGAAAAAATAGAAAAGTTTAAGAGACAAGAAGGTAGAAAATCTAATTGCCACAAACTTTTCAAACAAAACACCGAAATATTGCCTCGACAATAAATCAGAAAGTTGATGAAGCCAAAAAGGAGTCTAAAAGTCAAGTCACTAAATCACGAAGTCAGAAAATCAAAAATTAGACAAGTCAACAAATTTAGTCATTATTTGATAAATTATATTAATAAATAAACTAATGAACCAACTAAAAATAAGAGTCAAAAAAGTAAGGAAGCAATTCTAAAGGTCAATAATTCAAAAAGCAGGTGTGAAGATATAAAAAAGTGAAAAAAGGAGCCAAAAAGTAAAAAAGTGAAAAAACCATAAATTCAATAAGGCCGATACAAATTTCATTTTCATTCTAGACCCCCCCCCCCCTTCAAAAATGTTGAAAATTGGAAGGGGAAGAAAAAAAAGTTCAAGCCGTTCTGGTAATTAGTTTAATTTAGCAACAAACAAATCCAGTGAGAGTGTCATCAAAAGGCAAACCAAATGATCAATTATGATAATAATGTGATATTTTTCAACACACTTTTGCATGCAAGCTACGTACCTTGCAGACAATTTTTTATGAAAGCTATCCCGCATAATCAATAACCATAAACGGATGATAATGCAGATCGTTTAACGATAACCCACACAGTTGTGACTATATTCCGAACTAGTTGTTAAGCAAGTTTTATGGTTATTAATTATGCGGGATTCCTTTTTTTTCTTCTTAGTGTTATTTATTTTTTGCCCTCCCCTTAGCTAACTTTGATAACAGTGGACATAAAAACTATTCCAAATTTGTATCAGCCTTAACAAAAAATCAACAAGTCAAAAAGGCAAAATATTGAAACGCTTAAAAGTAAAAAGTTCGAAGAGTCCAAAATTAAAACGTAAAAACTCATGAAGCCAAAATATCAGAAAATCAATTACTCAAGATGTCAAATGCAAAATGTCAAAAATCGTCAAAAATCTGTCCACGTGGTATGTGGATGGCTCTTTGATGAGTTAATGAGTTAATAAGTAATAAGTTGATAAGTTTATTATTAGTATTTCCGCAATTTTTACGCCCGGGGAGGTGACTCCACTCAGAATAGTTACACTTTGCACGGTTAAAAAAAGAAATCAAAATCATTAGTGAAGAATGAGCAGCAGTTAGCTGAAACGGCACAACATTTTGCGGCATAGTCCATTACTTTGCTGTGGAACTTCAAAGATGTTAAAGGCACATGTTACAGGAAAAAAAGTACCGACAAAAATTATTGATGATTATGATTATGATTAAGAGTTTCTTCTGATCTTTCTAGTTTATCAAAATGTGGTTCAGTTCTGAGTGATTAAAGTGAAATCTGTCGTGTTGATAATGACTTCAAATTTTATTCCGAAGTAGCAAGGGTTAATAAAAGCTAGTTGTTCACTAAAATGCTTACGGTTGTATCATTGATCACTTGCTTTGCTTTGTACCAGTTTATATAATCTTAGCAAAGAAGTGTCTGATGTGGTCTGATATGATAGAATAACTCTTTATTCTAGGCTCTGCTCATTGTGAGCACTTAAGAGAGGATTAAAATAATCACTAGAAAATGGAAGCTTTATTTAGAAAAGAAACATTGTTACCTGATATTCAAGTTTTTATTGAAATTTTCTCAACAAAAAAAGCTACAACGAGCTTTCAACTAATTCATAAATTTATCACATAATACGGTGCATAATTTCCCTCGACAAGCGAAAAAAGGGAAAGAGTTTCTAACGCGATTATAAGTGTATAAATTAATTGCATAATTCAAGCGGTTTGCAGCTCAGCTACGATTGGTTCGCATCAAACGGGAAGTAACACTTAACGACGCACGGTTCGCTCCGCTTATCCTGGTATTACCCTCAACATTAGAATTGGGCCGTAATAGGACGACCGTAATAGGGTTAAGCGATACAATTGTTCTGCCCCTCCCACACACAAGTGAGGAACAATATTAAAGCTAATTGCAGTTTAAGTTGTCGTTCTGTTGATCCGCAGCAATTGAGTCAGGTTGTTGAAATTATGGACTTTTAAATGTGCTTACGTCTCTGTGGTACGTAAACAACAACAACGCTTAGCACACAATAGGGCAATAAATTTGGGTCCTTATTTACCTGTCTCTGCAGCATGTAGCTGAATTCCGACACGACCTGCTTCTTGCCTCCACTATCCATCCTGAGGCGCTGAGAGTGGGAGTCCTGCTGTGAATTATTTTAAAAGTGGGTTACCAGGAGGGAGGCAGTTTTTTCCCGCTTCAGTGTGCACTGAAAATTTTATGGTTGACTGGTGCTGCGGTGATAAAGATGTCCGGCGGAAAAGCGACACGGGTGGTGGATTGAAAGTAAAAAACAGCGTATGCTATTTCCGATCTTTCGAAAAGTGCACTTTGCAAACCTAATTATCAGTTGTTTTCCAACTTATCACTGGCCGAAAACGCATAGATCGCTTTCGAGAAAATAACTTTTCCTTTGAGTTTGGCTTCTTTTCCCATTCACTTCTCGAAAACAGTGAGATATAGGCGGAGGACTGTTTTCGTCAGCAAACTGTTCATGCAGAAGATCATAACAGAAACGAGCGATCCCGGTATCTACTGGTAACGAACCACAGAACACTTGCACAATTTTCTACACTTGATTGCGGACAAATAAGTTATATTTTGTTGCTTGTTTGCTAACGGTTAGACACGGACCACTTTCTCCTAAGTTTCGTTCGAGTTTACTTATGCGAGGCTTTCCGGAGTGAAAGATGCAGCGGGAGGATGTAGTTGTGTGTATGTGTGCACAAAGATGGGTTCTTTGTGTATAGTTGGTGAATTCTGGAACAGTGGGACAATTGTGTTTGGTGTGCCTGGCGGAGTACCGAGAAAACGCGTCCGCACTCGATAAAGTTCCACTGCAATATGATTAGGAAGCTCTTCGATAAAACTGCTCAAGACGATTCCTGCGCTCACCGAAGTCCTCTCGTTTGTCATCTCTCTTGTGTTCGGAATCCTATCGGGTCGGTCATTATCTCTCCGGATCATATGTGACCACCCACCACCCACTCTGCTTGTGTTTATGCAGGCTTACCTGCTGCTGGCTTGGCGGTGCGAGACTGTTGCGCTTCCTTCTTGTTAGCATAGGAGGGGTGATAGTTGTCAACATAAACATTGGATCAACAGTGAGTGTAGCTGAGTAGAAGATGCACCGGAGAGCAACGCTCTTTGTCTAACGGTTGAGCGGAAATGCTACGGAGATTGATCTTGACATTCAAATGTGCACGAATACAAGCTTCTGCCGAAAGCTGAGCAGAGTGTCCTGTTATGGATGCTAAAATTTGATTGCTTTTTTAACAAATCAGTTGAAATTCTACCTCATATATTACAGTATGTAGGAATATGGAAAAAATATGTCGCAACTGTCACCCTAAAATGTCAAAAATGTTTAGTACAAGCTGATTATTTCCGAATTAACAACAACACAATTCAATTAATAAATATTTAATGCATAATACGTTGTGAGCCGTTTTGGTGGGTAAGTAACGTCGCACCTTTTATTTACTCTATGTTGTTACGTGTTTCTGACTCTGTGAACGTGCTACTGCCGTCAACTCAGCGCTAACCTGGCGAAGAAAAAGCTCTTCGCCAAAAGCGTTTTGAGAGCTTTTGAAACTTTTAGCTTATTTCTTCAATCTAGCTTTTCGACAAGCTTTACTGGTTAAGTAAAGTGACATAGATTCGGATGCAAATCACACGTGTTTGTTTTTTTATGGGATTAGAAAGATATGTTAATCGTTTTTATTAGCTAAAATATGAAAAAGCTGCCATATTTCCAAAAAGATCTAATATAGAATCTGTTAGTATAAGCGCTCCATGTTAATAGCAAAATTATTGACTTTGTGAAAGAATTATTAGAGCTTTAGTCATATTTGAACAGAATAAATCGAACATCAAATCTTAACAGAGCGTAATTAATTTTATTTTTTTTCTGAATAAATTATAAACTTCAGAATACATCGCGCAATCGAACAGTGACAGAAGACAGCCACTATCATTTTACACTGTCCATTAATCTACGCCAGCCGACAAGTGTATTTATTGCCCTTTTGCCGTACTGAACCAGCGGGACTTCGCAAGGATTTCCTAACAGTACCGTACTTGACTTCCGGATAAACCTGCTAACTTCCTAGCCAACACCGCAACGGCATGCAGCCGATTGCAGGGCCTACACGCACCGTTGACCGCACGACCTGTTGCGTTCGAAATGAGCTAATTACAGTTGCAGTTTATCAACCGCGTGCACTTCCACGATTGTTGCGGTGATCGCTCTGAACTGTTTCATTTTTAAGCCAAACTCTAGCCAACGCGCAAACTTGACCCTAATTAAGCGCTGGTAACTCACTTGTCCTTTGTCAGCGTTTGTTGGCTGTCACTTCTGAGTGGTGGAAAATAATAAAATTCTGATTGCTCTGAAAACAAGCGTACATATTAGGTTACCGATCATGCTACTGGTGCTAATACTGAATGACACTAAAAATTGATCTGCTCTTGGTCTACATCGTTTACACTAATTAATCTGAGGTTGGTTGGTTTTGACGTAGATCAGGAAGCTTGATCGGATTTGCATTTAATCAAATTAGTTGATGTTGTCTAGTAAGTAAGTAACTACTAGGCAGCTGACACAGCATCTTGAATATAAAAGCATACGTCATTTGTTTTTCTCCATATTTTACATGAACCCATCGCTTCATCCTAATTCTATAGTACATACTGCGTTCGGCCCTCAAGAGCATGACGAAGTTCTTCTTCAGTTCAGATCAATCCGACTCAACTTGTTGAGTCGGATGTTCTGCGCAAGAGTTGTGACGTATTCTCGCAAAGAACCGAACCGCATCCAAACATCACATTTTGTTTACCCATTGAAAACTTCAAAGAGTATGTGCGTTTTTTTTTCGTGAAGAATAAGCATGTAAAGCAGCAAGTGGATTCCGGCTGACGTTGAGTGACTGCCGTAGTTAGCTTGTATTTCTCCTCCGGAGTTTGTTCGAAAGCCCACAAAGTATGGGTTCTGTCAATGACCAAACAATACTCACAAAACTGCAGCCAGACTAATTGTTTTGTAAATAACCTTGGGCTGGATGACTGTTCAGGATTGTAGCTGAATGCTTTTGACTTCATTTATTTATGAACATTGCAGTATCCGAGAGACACAGCTGGGTTCAAGTGTGCTGGGATTTCCGGAACAGCGTGCGTACCCAATTGCGGACGTGAGCATCATAATGCTGATCAATGTACCCACTAAAAATCACCGAACCGGTCTGGGCAACTATTTATTGGTTCTGGTGAAAAATACGCTGACTATCATGGTGACTTGGTAGAATTCTTTCCACTGTGTGGATTTAGCCTGTCTCTTTCGGCATATAATTTAAACATTTCATCGCTCAATGACGATGAGCGTAGAAATTTGCTTAGCTTTCGTTTCTTTTTTGTGTATCAAGTACTCTATATGAATATCTTAGTCAGTTTGGATTAAGTTCATTAAAATTTAATCCTTTTGTTTTTTCGTCTCTACAGCGAAGCCGCTCCAAATTTTCGTCTGAATAATGATGGGTTTATAAATTATAGAACAACTCCAGCTATTTTGCAGATTGGTTTGATTATTTTTTTAGTAGTTTTCGGGAATGCACGATGATCTAGATGAATTGCACGACGATTCGGTTTTGACAAGGAAATTTAATTTAACTATCGTGAATTATGCTATTGGGTTTTGATTCTCAAGCATTGTCATGCACTGCACAAAATCAGTTAGTGGACTAAAATTATAAACTAAATTTAATAATACAATAAGCGAACAGAAAAGGTTCTGACGTAAAAATAGTTAAGTATACAATATATTTGTATTGTATGATAAGACATTGTGAACAACCGATATTAGTCTAAATGAAGGTCGGTGCATGAAGGTAAAGCTAGGACTGAAAAACAATTCCTCCTAAAATTTGGAAAGCAATCATCTGAGCCTGAGTCAAAAATTTCTTAGGCTTTTGTTGAAAGTTCTCGAAGTTTTCGCAACAGGAGCCGAGGATACTGAATGTTCAATGAATTTTTTTCAATTTTATCCAAGTCGAGTGATATTTGACAGACGAGTATGATCGATTGAGGACGCAAAATAAGGATTGAAATATAGGATCTGGATCGCATTGCGCGTTCTTCCTTTTGTTGCTTAGTATTTCGCTATAAATATTTTTGAGATGAATGCAGTACGACAGTTGGATTCCTGCAGATCTGTATCGCGTTGTTTGTAGAATTCATCAATACCGACCCTCAGATAGGTAAATAATAAAAGTATCAATTTTCCAAAGAATCAAACTAACTCGACAAAAAGCATCTATAAAATTGTGCATATATTCACACAACGGATTTAGATTTATCATACGGTTCGAGATTATACATCCGCATGCGAGACTGAAACAAATTTTTGATCACATTTCCTATCACGGTAAATCCTGATATTATTTTACCTAACTTTATTGAAACAAACATCGGTTTAATCACGCAATTGGATTTTTAGTATTAACATTTTTACTTCGGTTAATATAGCATCATTTATTAAACGTGACAGAGCTGTACCTTTCCCTATTAATACAACTCCTATCCAATGATACTCATAGAGATGCAGTGGTACCCGCGGTCCTTAAACAAAACGAGCTTCATCATCCCTTTCCTTGGTAAAAGAATTGTGAACCAGTGAAAATTGCACAATGAAAATGTGATGCTAGCCCCAAGCAACGTTTATCTTGGTTCATTTTACAATTTTGTTAGTTCGACTAATCACAGAGTGCAACTACGGGCAGTCTACTAAGCTAAGCTTGAGGCTTGAGGTTAGCTGACGTTAAAAAGTTAGATTTAACCCCAATCCCAACATAATTTTTGAAACTGGGCTAATCTAAATGTTTTTTTTTCTGTGTGGGCTCATTACTGCGACCAGAGATTAGATCTATTGTGATATTTCCCAGGTGTTTTCTGTACTCCCCACTTCATATTATTGGCAGTATCACTATCAGTGCTGATAAAGGTCATTTTCCCCAGCAAAATTCTTCGAAAATTATAGCCAATCATATTTAATTTACACTTCCAATGATCGCAGCACTCTTTCAGATACACTAGATTTTCGTCCTAGTAACGTGCTGTAATACTAAGATGAAATAGATCGCGCGCATCGTTCACGGCTACGGAATAAAATTTGACGACAAATCCAACCAAATGATCTTCACTTCAAAGCGAAAAAGAAAAACAAACAGTCCACTCAACCAAAATGCACCTCACTGAAACATTTTTTCCCTGGCACTGACCGATGCCTTGACAATCTTCGTTAACTGATAAACTGATTTTGTTGTCTTGCTTTCATCGCATGAAATATAATGAGGTGTTTTGACAGTTCACTTCCATGCAAAAAGCGGGAAGGGAGAACTCTGAATGGATTGTTTTTTCACTTTCACTCAAGAGTGTCAACAAATATCAACCCTGATACTATTGAAGTAAGTAATACGCTTATCATTCATAACCATGCTTGTGTGTAAGTTTTACATTCCCGTTTCAAGCTCACTACCCTACTATACCGAGCCTCTGTCCATCCTAACAATATCGCCTAATTACAATTCCCTGGAGAGAACTTTCATACGTTACTCACACCAGTTTTATTATAATAGGGAGTTATTTTTGTTAGAAGGAGAGTCAACAGAGGTACTGTAGAGTTCAGATTGAAAGAAAGGTACGTGGTGGGAACCCATGCTAAAGTCCTTTGACCACCAAATGGCCTGATTCTACTAAGATTCGAACCCACGACCACCCGCTTACCAAAGCGGACTCTGTAACCTCGCGGCTGCGGTGCTTCCCAATCTAAAAGTTAATTTCATATCTAATCTTAACCCGAACTCTTACCTGAATTCACCACCCACTATACTTCCAACAATCCCAACCCAATTTAAACTCCAATCTCAATCACAATCAATCCTAATCCCAATCCCAATTCCCACTCCAATCCCAACTCCGATACCAATTCCGATCCCAATCACAATCCCAATCCCAATCCCAATCCAAATCCCAATCCCAATCCCAATCTCAATCCTATTTCCAATTCCAATACCAATACCAATCCCAATCCCAATCCCATTCTCATTCCTATTTCCAATCCCAATCTCAATTCCCATCCAATTCTTAATCTCTATTCCAATCCCAATCCCAATCTCAATCCCAATCCCAATCCTAATCCCAATACCAATACCAATCCCAATCCCAAACCCAATCCAAATCCCAATCCCAATCCCAATTCCAATTCCAATCCCAATCCCAATCCCAATTCCTATCCCAATCCCAATCCCAATCCCAATCCCAATCCCAATCCCAATCCCAATCCCAATCCCAATCCCAATCCCAATCCCAATCCCAATCCCAATCCCAATCCCAATCCCAATCCCAATCCTAATTCCAATCCCAATCCCAATCCCTATCCCAATCCCAATCCCAATCCCAATCCTAATTCCAATCCCAATCCCAATCCCATTCCTATTTCCAATCCCAATCCCAATCCCAATCCTAATCTCAATCCCAACCCCAATCCTAATCTCAATCCCAATCCCAATCCCAATCCCAATCCCAGTCCCAGTCTCAGTCCCAATCCCAATCTCAATCTCAATCCCAATCCCAATCTCAATCCCAATCCCAATCCCAATCTCAATACCAATCCCAATCCCAATCCCAATCCCAATCCCAATCCTAATCCCAAGCCCAATCCCAATCCCAATCCCAATCCCAATCCCAATCCTAATCCTATTCATATTTTCAATCCCAATCCCAATCCCAATCCCAATCCCAATCCCATTCCCAATCCCATTCCCATTCCTATTTCCAATCTCTGTCTCAATTCCCATCCAATTCTTAATCTCTATTCCAATCCCAATCCTAATGTCAGCCATGATGTATACAGACATGGTGTAACGGTAAGTCAAAAGCAGAATCGGCCATATTGGAAAAGAATTGCCAGCGAGTAGGTTTGCTTATAAACAACTAGGGCATAAAAATTATCGCATCTCATAATATATCATTTGGATGCATTGAGATTATAAATATGGCAAACAATTTCCAACTTAAAACACCTGAATTTGCGGTATTCAATTGCCTAGTTAGTAAGGACAAATCAACAAACACGAAAAATTTATTCGCTGTTGCAAGTGATGCTTCGTCTCCAACCCTCCGAAAAAAGGCTTCCTCACCCCGCGCCTACTTTTCGGTCAAACCGTTACACCATGATCTACTCATCATGATGTCAGCAGTGGACCATAGGTTAGCAAATGTTTGCTTCGATGACCTCAGACCAATTAGGCGTTTTTATTGCCTAATTTAAAATTACGAACAAAAATCTGTGCTTGAAATTTAAAGCTTCATATTCGTTGTAGGAATTAACTGTATTTCGAAAATAAATCAGAACGCCTAATAAAAACTGAATGGGGCCGTTAAGCATTTTGCTGTTGTCACATAAAAAAAAACCATTTGCAACAAATAAAACACAAAATTTCGGAACTATCCAAGGAAATTTGATAAGGTCCAGGAAGGAGAAGTGTGCTGGATCATCAGATATAACATATGCTTGATAAACGCCGTATAAAAATGGTTCGACATAATTATAAGTCGTAAACCAATCACAGCACACCCAACAAAAAATTTAGAAAATCTAGAATGAACTAAACCGTCAGTCAAAATTTCTTATTTACATCATCACGTAACTTCATCCACTCAGAAAGTAGCGGTCTTTAGCGAGGTTATTTAGAAGGTCAATGGCTTTTGGTTGACGCACAATTTGGTTTGGAATACGCTACATGACGCTAGTTTTATATGCCGTCGTGCAGGGCTTCTTTTGACACTTCAGTTTTATAATGTTTATTGTCAAAATTACATTTTAAATTAATGAAATATCTTCTACATTTTGATAAAACAATGTATTTTGCACCATATTCCATAAACTGTTCTCGAAAATCAGTCGTTTGTGCTTGTCAGAGCACGATTAATTTATAATAGCCGTGCGGAAGGAAGTAAACCATAGTTGCTGAAACTTTTATTCCAAACTTCATGTTTTGGCTAACCTTTAGTTTTGGTGAACCGATAACTTTATCAAAAAAATTCTCTTTCATATTTGGCTTTTAGTTTTATTAGATTTTAGTTAAAGATAGTTTTTCTTGCAAAATTATAAATGCGGTGAATTTTTCGTTAGCCATTTTGAAAGTACTGCATGAACTAATTACATTTTTTGTCTTATGAGTTACATTTTAGTTGTAAACTAGGCAATGTATGTGATTTTTTCGAGGATGCGAAAAATTAACAATGGCCGGGGCGTGATTTAGAAATTGAAAATTGAATTAAAAAATAAAAAGTTGTTTTTTTCCGGACGAGGGAAATTTTTTCAAAGTCTCAATCACACCCTCAGCCCTTGTTGATTTTTTGCATCCTCGGAAAAATCCCATACATTGCCTAGTTTACATTTTGTAAGGTTATGTTTGGATTTGTATGATACAAACCTACCGAAAGGCTAATAATTACCGGAAATATACTACATAAGTTTATTGCATAAATTCAAGGGCCATCATTTGAAAATAACATTCACGGGAATGTCTCAACAAAGTTAAAACCGGAGACATATCCGTCGCGTGCTGCAAGACAACATAAATGCAGTCGGCAGACTATCTACAACAAACTCTTTGATTTGCACCAAAGAAAGCCAAAGAATTTGCCTCAAAATAGTAACTTTTGAGTAGAGATATAATTTAGTTTAAAAAAATGTAGGGAGTCGGAAGCAACAAACAACTTTTTAATAGCTATATAAAGATTTTCATTCCTCACGAACTCAAGTGAAACAATTCGTGACTGTTACATACTTATCCGCGTTAAATATGACGTTGAGTTAATTGATAGGAGTTACAACTACATGAAGTTGAAAAACTTGGAAAAAGTGTCAAAAAAAGCCCCGCACGACGGTTCTCTTAAGTATTTTGAACATAATTTATCTTGTGATTTCAACCACTCAAAAAGTTTTAGATTTCAACAAAGTTAATCAAAAGGACAAGGGCTTCTGGTTGGTACAGAGTTTGATATGGTATACAGCCGCTAAGTGGTGCTGGTGAGCATGTAATTTTTAGAATTAGGAGCTAAATATCAGGGCAATTTTATATAAAAGTGGTCACAGTATAATTATTTTTTATAAATTTCCATTTTTAATTAGGCTAAAACTTTGCACATATGGTCCCATAAGGTCATTTGATTTATCGTTTTGTGCTATTAGTATTTTTTTTTATTAAATCGGTGTACAAAGTTGTAGGAAATTATGTCGTGTTTTCGAAAAAACCTAAATTAATCGACCTAGCGGTCAGACTCAGCCTTTCTCATTCAAACTTATTATTTATAAAAATAGATTTACATGAATGCTTAAATCCAATAAAGGTATATTCACACTTTGGGTTCTAAAATATTGATGTTGTTATTGAAGTATAAAAAATGAAATTTGACGTAATGTTAGTGCTTAAGAAATAGCGAAATAAAAGAAATGACTCTCAATTTCGAACAATTTAATCACGAGCGATACCGGAGACGTTCAGATAGTACGATACCACAGTTAAATTATGTTGAAGCCACATATATCGATCGAAGCAGGTATAGTTTTGAATAGTCTTTAAATTTCTTTTCTTTCCAATACTTTTGAACAGCATATCAAATTGTTATGAACTTGTTATTTGTAAGTTTGAGAAATGACTCGTTTGTATGACACTAGTTATGTTCAAATAAGTCGTGCAATACTTGAGATAATAGACTTTCGTTGTTTTACAAATTAAAACATAACGGTTGCTTAAGTTTGATTATAATCGAATGAGAAGGTAACGTATAGGGCAGCCAAACTTTGAAACCACGTGTTCAATCATAATTCATCAGTTAACCCTTAACTAGCCCGTTCATCTGATATCAATATTGTTCAAATCGGTTGTGTAGTTTCTAAGATAATGAAGTTTCGTGATTTTCACATTTCGATACATTACAGACGAAGTTACAGTCCGATTACAGCAAAATTCAATAGGGTGTTATGAGGCAGCTAGACCTTTCATTTGATACTAATTCTGTAGAAATCGGGTCAACCATCTCTGAGAAAAGTGAGTGAGTCCAAGTAGTCTTCGAAATATGTTTCTCTTCATAGCTGGATTTCACATTTTTAAACTTTACAGGCAAAGTAATAATCCGATTGCAAAATAAATCAATAGGGTCTTATGGGGCAACAAGACCTTCCATTTTACCATTGATTTTATAAAAATCGGTCCAGCCATCTCTGAGAAACATGAGTGACATTAAATAGTCTCCAGAACACGTTTCTTTCCATAACTTCTGAACCACAGGTTCAATCTCCATAAAATGCAAAAGTTAAGGGTTGTTTAGATAGCCCGTTCATTTGAAACTAATTTTGTACAAATCGGTTGTATAGTTTCTGAGATATTGATGTTTCGTGATTTTTACATTTTGATACATAACCTCTAAACTAGAAATCAGATTAAAATGAAATTCAATAGGGTCTTAAAGGGCAACTAGACCTTTCATTTGCAATTAATTTCATTGAAATCGGTTCAGCCCTCTCTGAGAAAATCGAGTGAGATTGGGAGAGCGTTACACACACACACATGCAGAAAATGCTCAGTTCGTCAAACTGAGTCGAGTGATTAACGACATTCGGCCCTTTTGAGCACTTTTATACCTTTAGTTTTTGCAGTGATTGCTATACCTTTCTAGGAGAAAGGTAAAAAGTGATAGACATGACTTTTAATTTCAACTTCAATCCCGAGCAAGGCCGCAAACATTGAAATAGTACAATATCGAATTTAAATGATGTTGAGGCCACATATTTTGATCGTAACTATAGTTTTAAACAGTCTGCGGGTTACGTTTCTTTCTAGTTATAATTTTTAAACCACATGTTTAAACTTTATGAAATTCATTGTTTAAGGGTTTAAAAGCCCATTAATTTGAATACAACTATGTTCATAGCTTCTGAGATATAAGAGCGTTTTTCACATTCTGACGCAGCGCCAAAACTAAAAGTTTGATTACAATGAAATTCAATAGCAACCTTAGCGGCAAATAGACCCTTCATTTGACACCAAGATAGAAAAAATCGGTCAGACCATCTCTGAGAAAAGTGAGTGCGAAAAAAAGGTGCACATACACACGTACACACCCACACACAAACATATACACCTATACATGCATATATGCAAAAAATGCTCGATTCGTCGAACTGAGTCGAGTTGTATATGACATTCGGCCATTTGGATCACTTTTCTACCTTTTAAGAAAGTCAATATGTTTACTTTCATTAAATGATTTCACATTTTTATGAACAACGGACAAAGTTACAATCCGATTGCAATTAAATTCAATAGTAACCTATGGGGCAACTAGACCTTTCATTTGACAGTAATTTTGTGAAAATCGGTTCAGCCATCTCTGAGAAAAATGAGTGAGTTTAAACAACCTCAGGATAATTTTTCTTTACATAACTTTTGAACCATAAGCTCAATCATAACGAAAATTGAAAGTTAAGGGTTTTGGAGACAGCCCGATCATTTGAAACTAGTTTTATTGAAAACGGTTGTGTGGTTTTTTAGATATTGATGTTTCGCGATTTTTACATTTTGATACATAACCTCTAAACTAAAAATCCGATTACAATGAATTCAATAGCAACCTATGGCGCAACTAGACCTTTCATTTGCAATTAATTTTATTAAAATCGGTCCAGCCATCTCTGAGAAAAGTGAGTGAGAAAAAAAATGTTGCACATACACACACACATACACACATACAAACATACACACATACAAACATACACACATACATACATACAGAAATTGCTCAGTTCGTCGAAAGGGGTCGAGTGGTATATGACATTCGGCCATTGGGACCACTTTTATACCTTTGGTTTTTCCAGTGATTGCTATACCTTTCTAGGAGAAAGGCAAAACATACACCGCAATAAAAATATTTTTGAGAAAAAATAAAAAATAATATTTCAAGAAGTCTATTTTAATTTTTTTTTGTAAACTACGAAAGATTAGTTAAACATTAACGGTTGACTGGTCATGGAAAAATAAAAACTTAAATACTCAAATTATTTAAAAATGAAATCACAACCAGAACGGTTTGTTTGATTGATATAATATTTTCGATAAAGTTATAGACAATAATTGTGTCCTTCCAAAAAAACCGGTAGTCCTCTACTGCCATAAGACCTAGACTATGCTTGTAGAGTACCAACGCACCCTTGCGGTCTTCGAAGGTGTTGCGTACCATCTTTGTTGGACTGCAGATGGAGAACGAATCGTGGAGAAGTCGAATGAACCACGAACTGCAGGAGCTGCGGCGAGCTGGGCATGTCGTAAGGATGTCAGACGACAGCCCGGTAAAGATGGTTCTTGAAAACCACTCCGTCAGGGACCAGACGGGAAGGTGCAAGCTGGCAAGGTGGATCGATCCAGTGGAACACGACCTACGAACTTTACGCAGACTACAGAGCTGGCGAACTGCAGCCATGGACCACTATTACGTACAGCAAAGGAAAGTAAGATTGGTAAGGTAAGTAAAACAGATAAAGTTGAGAAAAAATACAAACTTTTTTTTTTATACAAAATCAATACAAAAGCTTTTGAAAATCATATCTTTTACGAAATCTGAACAATGTTAGCTGAACAGTGATAGTTTTGTAAGTTAAAAAGTTAAAATGAGCGGGGGCCTAGTGTGGTTGGTAACGTCTCCGCCAACCACGCTCGACGCCTGGGTTCGAATCCCACCGCCGACATAGGTGTCGATGGTTATGAGGTGGCGTGATCCACTCACAACCAACCCAACTGGTCTAGATTCAATTCTAGCCGACACCGGGAGATTTTCTGAGGCGAAAAATCTCTGGGATCACGCCTTCCATCGCATGAGGAAGTAAAGCCGTTGGCGCCAGTCCGTTAATAAACGGGTCGTGAGTTAGGGTCCTGGGTGTGGAGTCGCCTACCTGGGCGTCAGTGATTGGCCACAATAGTGGCGGAACTAGACCGACGGAAAATAAGCGAGAATAAAAAAAAAAGTTAAAATATTTTTAAAAAAGTTTACAGTGTATAAATTATTCAGATTTTCATAAAATGGATTTTTCTGATATGTTCAATTAAATATAATATATTTGTGTTTTTCTTTTGAATTTTTTGTCTTACGGTATATATTTTTTTCTGGAAGGACGAATTCAAAACTTTTTTTGTTGGGGAAAAAGAATTACGTTGTCCAACGGTGTGAACTTTTGTAATAGAATTACAACTTAGCCGAAGACATTTTTTTCTTGTATGGTTTCATCACTGTGTCCAGAAGCATTGATCTTTTGTGATATCGCACGGGTGTTTGCTGTATTCCGCACTTCTATTATTAGCGATATCACTATTGAGAGTAAGTGACATGATTATTATAATTCATGCTTGTGTGTTTGCCCTTCCTCTTCACGGTTACTATCCCAAGCATTACTGCCTCCGGCTAATATTATCGACAATTACAATTATCTGAAGAGGTTTCAACTAACTTTTATTGTGAGAGGGATTTATTTTTGTCAAGAGGTATTTGTCGATTTTTTGTAGAATTCAATGTAATGGGAGGGTTAATAGGGTGCCTAAGAATAAGCCCATGCTAAATTCTGTTGACATCGGATGGCCCTGATTCCACTAAGATTCGAACCTACGACCACCCGCTTGTGAAAACAGACTCTGTAATCTTACGGGTACGAAGCTTCCTTAAGACATCATACCAATCAAACAAGCCGTTGCGGCTTGAATATCTTTTAATCTGTGTAGCAGTTCCTATATGAACAGATCACATTTTGTTGCGAAACTTTCAAACGAAACTTCAGATCAAACTAAACTGACTAGACTCTAAACTCTTTTGAACGTGATAAAAGCAATCAAATCGGTTCAGCCGATGCACAGTGGTTCGAATTGTATGACATGGGCGGTCATAAGTACTACAACCCTTCTAAGAAACTATGTAAAAAGCTTAAAACTCAAATGAAAAAGTAACCATCTTTAGCCGGTTTCTATTGACTTGGATGCAAATATATGCAACTGTAACCTATAACAATTTTTTCCTAAATCTTTCGTTCGATGGTAATTAGGTGATAGTACCTCGCGCGGAACACATTTAAAAGTTTACATGAATTTCAGTATGAGTGGTGCTTTTTGACTGGTACTAAATTTCCTCTAACGATTAATCATGATTTCAGGTTAGCACATAGCTATCGAAACAACACCGTCTTCTGAAGGTTCATTATGAAAATAAGCAGATAGAGCAATTAAATTTTTTCCACAGCGGATATGTATACAATGTAAAAAACACGTACTGCCTAAGCTGATTTCGCAAATGTCAAATACCTTTACTTATCTCGTGATCAAAAGTAAACTGTTCATAGAAAAAGTTAACGGAGAACAACTTTTCTTCATTCTTAGGTTTATAACCGATCCATTAAATTAATGATAACTAGAAAACAAAAAAAAATTTTTTTTTCTATTTTTGGCCTATGGGCCCATGCGATGCTGAGAAAATCGAAATTTAGGCGAGAAACGTAATTTCCCGGCATTTTGCAATACATAATTTTTCCTACAGTTCAGACTTTCATTTCAACTAGCTCGTTTATCTTAACTATCGTAATGCAGTGTTTACGAAAAGCATTTTCATGAGTGAGAGAATGTCTACACTCACGACGCAGTAATAGCTGCCTACGTGCGGTATATGTATTTGAACGAGGTGCGTTATAGAACGGGCGTAACGGAGGGTGACAAGTCTTGTATTGAAACAACTTTTCGAGGTTAAAAAAAATCTCCAAAATTCAAAAAAAAAAAATCTATAAATTAACTACGATGAGTTAACAGCAATAACAATAATTCCACAAACAACTATTCGAACGCAAAATGGTTACATCATAGAGGACGCAGAAAATTTTCTGCTATCTTTAAAGGAGTTGGTGATCAAAAAGAGATGTATGAACTCTAACACTTGAGTTTAAAATATTACATGAGCAATTTGTTTGAAAATATCATAAAAAAAGGTTACCACATGAATCGATTTCCATGTTTTTGCCTTTCTCCTAGAAAGGTATAGCAATCACTGGAAAAACCAAAGGTATAAAAGTGCTCCAAAGGGTCGGTGTATGTGTGTGTGTATGTAACGCTCTCCCAATCTCACTCGATTTCCTCAGAGATGGCTGGACCGATCTTCATGAAATTAATTGCAAATGAGAGGTCTAGTTGCCCCATAAAACCTTTTTGAATTTCATTGCAATCGGGTTTTTAGTTTAGAGGTTATGTTTAAAAATGTGAAAATCACGAAACATCATTATCTCAGAAACTATTCAACCGATTTTAACAAAATTGGTTTTAAATGAACGAGCTACTCAAAAAACCCTTAACTTTTGACCCTTAACCCCTAACTTAATGAAGATTGAAAGTGTGGTTCAGAAGTTATTCAAAGAAACGTGTTCTGGAGAGTGTTTAATCTCACTCATGTTTCTCAGAGATGGCTGAACCGATTATCACAAAATCAGTGTCATATGAAAGGTCTAGTTACCCCATAAGCAAGCTTAGGAGAATGACTGGAGAGCGACATTATACTGACGACAAGGCAAAGAAACTGTCGTGTGTTGCGTACGACAGTTCATTCTTGCGCATGTATTTGTTCTTTCAGACATGACAGCCTAGTTTGCTCAGTGTGACAGTCTGCTGATCGGCTGCGGCTGTGATTGACTCGCATTTTTTCGTTTCTCCTTTTTCACAGGCTGGTGGTATATTGAATACAAAGCAAACCGTTTCCATTGTTGATATTATTCCCCACTTAAGAAAAAACGTGCTTCGCACCATCTCTCTTTCATTCTTTCATCGGCCTTACTGTCGTGTATCATAATCACCTGACATCCCGCTCGGATTCGTGCTGAAGGATGTCGGAAGATTATAGGCTGTCATTTACGACAGCTTGGAATAACCAACAGACATAAGGAGATGAAAACTAACAGCCCGTATGGTGTTGCATGTGTGCTGTCGTCAGTTGCTGTCGGACTGTTACCGAACGTATGGGAAACAGAGAGAGCTGTGCAATACAATGACCAGGGTTGATATTTGTTGACACTCTTGAGTGAAAGTGAAAATAAGCATCCATAAACGTTATTTTTTTACAATCCTTTCAGAGTTCTCCTTTCCCGCTTTTTGCATGGAAGTGAACTGTCAAAACACCTCATCATATATCATGCAATGGAAGCGAGACAGCAAAATCAGTTTATCAGTTAACGAAGATTGTCAAGGCATCGGTCAGTGTCAGTGAAAAAGCGTTTCGGTGACAGTGTGCGTCTTGAACTGTCCTACAGATCAGACGTTTTTTCGGTTGCTTGTGGACTGGTCTTTGACTGCCTATAGCTTCAAAGTTTGTGTTTTGTCAGTGTGTCTTTTAAAGACTACCTGAAAGTTATTTCCCATCAGTCTTTCTCAAGACTACCTACTTTAAATTTAACATTTGTTTTAACTTTTTTCGTATCACCTGAAATGGCTGGACGGAAAAAGAAACCTCGCATCGCTGCGGGGAGGAAAAGAGAGGCATCTCTTTCTGACACATCAAGTGTCTGTAGTGACAATCCTTTTGATATTTTGCCTGAGCAAGAAGCTGGTGAAATGGAAGTTACCAATAATGAAACTATACAAAATATAAAATCTTTAAAAAAGGAGAAAGTTCCACCTATTGTGGTAACTATTTCTTCTGAATTTAATATATTCAAAAAGGAACTTTCAACGTTTGTTTCTGACGTTAAAGTTACCTATCAAATTGGCCGTAGAGGTGAATGCCGCTTATTAGCCGACTCAGTAAAGGGTCGTGATCGTCTTGTTCAGTATTTAACTGACAAGATGTACAAATTTTTTACATATGACACCAAGAACGCCAAGCCGTTCAAGGTTGTCTTGAAAGGTCTCACCAACGATCAAACCGTTGATGAGATCAAACTTACTTTAACAGAATTACTTGGCATAGCCCCTACCCAAGTAATTCTAATGAAACAAAAATCACGAGGCGAAAACAGTCAGAGAACTGGAATTTCCCTTGTTAATTATTTAATTCATTTTAACCGCAATGAGGTTAACAACTTAAAATTTTTTGAAAAAGCACATGCATTGTATAATGTGCGTGTGAAGTGGGAAATTTATAGGAATTATGGCGGAGGTGAAAAGCATATCACCCAATGCCGTACTTGCCAACGTTATGGCCATGGCTCCAAATTCTGTAACACGGACCAAAAATGTCTTAATTGTGGAGACTCTTCTCACAAAAAGGACACATGTCCTGTGAAAGAGAGTAAAAATTTTCGCTGTGCGAATTGTAACGGCAACCATATGTCAAATTTTTATCAATGCCCAGTCCGTTTAGCAATTGTTAAGGCAAGGCAAGGTAAACAAAATTCAATTTCTCAATTAAAACCAACTTCAAAACAAAATTCTCCAAGCGTACCAGTGACGCATAGTTTACCTACTCCTTTGCATACCCGTTTAACTTATGCACAGGTTACAGGTAGTTCGAACATTATACCGCCTAGTGTTGGTAGTTCGAAAATGACCGTTAATATGTGTAAGCAAAACACGCTAGAAAATAATTGTACACCTATTACTCCAGCTAATATTGCTGCCGAAAATATTTTTTCTAATGTCAACTGCCTGTGGCCTATTACGGCAGGTAAACTTTCTTTTTTGCAACAGGCAATGTTCGATCTTATGAACGCCATGTTGCAGGCAAAATCAATGTTTGAAGCCATTCAAATAGGCACAAATTTTACTATTAAAATTGTTTCTAATTTAAAATTTAGCAATGATTTTAAATAAAACAATTAAAATATTAAATTGGAATGCTCGCTCATTGAAGGCCAATGAGAATGAGCTTTTTAATTTTTTAACAGTAAATAATGTGCATATTGCAATTAATACTGAAACATTTTTGAAACCTAACATTAAATTAAAATATGATCCCAATTACGTGGTTCATAGATATGATAGGATTCAGGGTTCCGGCGGTGGAGTTGCAATTGTTATTCATCGCCGAATCAAACATCGTGCCCTTCCCCATCTTGAAACGAAAGTTATTGAAACTTTGGGAATTGAAGTTCAAACTGAACTTGGGATTTTATTTATTGCCGCAGAATATTTACCATTTCAATGCACACGCGAGCTCAAAAATTATTTTAAAGGTGATTTACAAAAAATCACCAGAAATCGTTCGAAATTTTACATAATCGGCGATTTTAACGCTAAACATCGTTCATGGAATAATTCTCAAAGTAATTCCAATGGCAAAATTTTATTCAATGATTGTTCTTCAGGATACTATTCTATTTTGTCTCCGAATAGTCCTACATGCTTTTCTTCTGTAAGAAACCCTTCAACAATTGATTTGGTGCTAACAGATCAAAGTCATGTATGTAGTGATTTGATCACACATGCTGACTTTGATTCTGACCATCTTCCAATAACTTTTTCTTTATCACATGAATCAGTTTTAAACCCTATGAGCTCTGTTTTTAATTATAACAAGGCTAATTGGGAAAGATACAAAACTCATATTGAGAGAAATTTCAATAATGAGCTTGATTTGCAAAACGAAGTGAATATTGATTCCGCTTTGGAAGCATTAAAATGTGCAATTGTTGATGCCAGGAATTATTCTGTTCCAAAGGCTCAAGTGAAATTTGATTCACCAATAATTGACGAAAATCTTCAACTTCTAATTCGTTTGAAACATGTCCGCAGACGTCAATATCAACGTTCTCGTGACCCTGTTTTTGAAACTATTTATAAAGATTTACAGAAAGAGATTAAACATAGATTTACTCTTCTGAGAAATCAAAATTTTGAGACTAAAGTTGAAAAATTGAAACCATATTCAAAACCATTTTGGAAGCTGTCGAAGATTCTTAAGAAACCTTCAAAGCCTATTCCAGTTTTAAAAGATGGTGAACGTTTTCTTGTATCCAATGAACAAAAGGCTCAAAGACTTGCTCAGCAGTTTGAGAGTGTTCATAACTCAAATTTGAATTTTGTGAGTCCAATTGAAAATGAAGTCACACGTCAATTTGATTTAATTTCTTCCCAGAATTTTTTACCTGCAGAAATAATTGAAACTAACTTGAATGAGATTAAATCAATTATTAAAAATTTCAAAAATATGAAAGCACCTGGTGACGATGGAATCTTTAACATACTAATCAAACACCTCCCTGAGAGCACAATGGAATTTTTAGTGAAAATTTTCAATTGCTGCTTCAAAATTGCATATTTTCCCAAATTATGGAAAAATGCAAAAATTACTCCCATTTTAAAACCGGATAAGAACCCAGCTGAAGTTTCAAGTTATCGACCAATCAGTTTGCTTTCTTCAATAAGTAAACTGTTTGAGAGAATTATTCTTAACAGAATGATGTCACACATCAACGAAAATTCAATTTTTGCAAATGAACAGTTTGGATTTCGCCTTGGGCATTCCACAACTCATCAATTGCTCAGAGTTACTAATATGATACGAGCTAACAAATCTGAAGGTTATTCCACTGGAGCTGCTCTTTTAGACATAGAAAAAGCATTCGACAGTGTTTGGCATAAAGGTTTGATTGCGAAATTGCAAACTTTTAATTTTCCAATTTTCCTAATCAAAATTTTAAAAAATTATCTTACTGATCGAACTCTGCAGGTTGTCTATCAGAATTCAAAATCTGATAGATTTCCTGTCAGAGCAGGTGTACCTCAAGGTTCAGTCTTGGGTCCAGTCCTGTACAACATATTCACTTCAGATCTTCCTGATTTGCCTCCAGGATGCACAAAGTCATTGTTCTGCGATGACACAAGCATTTCCGTAAAAGGAAAAAGTCTTCGTGTCATATGCAGTCGATTGCAGAAAAGTTTAGATATTTTTTCTTCCTACTTGCAAAAGTGGAAAATCTCTCCCAATGCTTCTAAAACTCAAATGATAATTTTTCCGCATAAGCCTAGGGCTTCTTTCCTCAAGCCAAACAATAATCACGTTGTCAAGATGAATGGGGTTATTTTAAGTTGGTCCGACAAGGTTAAGTACTTGGGACTAATTTATGATAAAAAAACTTATTTTCAAAGAGCACATTGAGAGTATACAAGCCAAGTGCATCAAATATACGAGATGTTTATATCCTCTTATTAACAGGAATTCTAAACTTTGTTTAAAGAACAAACTTTTGATTTACAAACAAATTTTTAGACCAGCAATGCTTTATGCTGTACCGATCTGGTCAAGTTGCTGTTCAACAAGGAAGAAAACGCTCCAAAGGATTCAGAATAAAATTCTGAAAATGATTTTGAAGCGTCCTCCTTGGTTTGGTACACTCGAATTACATAGACTTACTGGTGTTGAACCATTAGAAGCTATGTCAAATAAAATTATTAACAATTTTCGACAAAAATCGTTGCAATCCTCAATTGCAACGATAAGCTCTTTTTATAGCCAATAAGTTAGCAATTAAGTTAGTTGTAAGTTTACTTCCCCTTTTCTGACAAGTAGGTTTAAATCCCTACGAATGATAAGTCCTAATTGCGAAAGCAAACAAATCCAAACAATTAAAATTTCAAATTTCTAACAGTGTTGAGAAGTCACCATTTGTGATTGGACACACATACTCATTATTTACTAATATTTATCATAAATACTTAAGCTACTAACAAATCCCCCCTTAAAAAAAAAAAGTGTTTCGGTGAGGTTTATTTTGGTTGAGAGGACTGTTTGTTTTTCTTTTTCGCTTTGAAGTGAAGATCATTTGGTTGGATTTGTCGTCAAATTTTATTCCGTAACCGTGAACGATGAGCGCGGTCAATTTCATCTGAGTATAACAGCACGTTACTAGGACGAAAATCTAGTGTATCTGAAAGAGTGCTGCGATCATTGGAAGTGAAAATTGAAAATGATTGGCTGTAATTTTCGAAGAATTTTGCTGGGGAAAATGACTTTTATCAGCACTGACAATGAGAGCCGGATCAGTTAAAAATTTGCTGTCATTGTCTTGCAGTCATTTTCATAGCACTGCCCATAAGACCCTATTGATTTTTTTGCAATCGGACTATTACTTTGCCTGTTATGTTTAAAAATGTGAAATCTAGCCATGAAAAGAAACATATTCCGAAGAATACATAAACTCACTCACTTTATTCAGAGATGGCTGAACCGATTTTCACGAAATTAGTGTCAAATGAAAGGATAGCCTCCCCAGCTGGTCTCGAGGTACGATGCTGACCTATCAAGCCAGTCGTCGTAGGTTCAAGTCTTGTCTCGGGAGAGACTGTTAGTGTCAGTAGGATCGTAGCGCTAGCCCCGCGATTGTCCTGTACACTTTACGGTTGGCTGCGAAGTCTGTGTATAGTAAAAAGAAGTTCAAGTTTCGAATCGGAATGTAGCACCAAGGCTTTGCTTTGCTTTGAAAGGTCTAGCTGACTCATAACACCCTATTGAATTTTACTGCAATCGAACTGTAACTTCGTCTGTAATGTACCGAATTGTGAAAATCACGAAACTTCATTATCTCAGAAAGTACACAACCGATTTGATCAATAGTATTATCAGATGAACGGGCTAGTTAAGGGTTAATTGATGAATTGTGATTTAACACGTGGTTTCAAAGTTTGGCTGCCCTATACGTTCCCATTTCATTCGATTATAATCGAACTAAGCAACCGTTATGTATTAAATTGTTCATAAAACAACGAAAGTCTATTATCTCAAAGATTACACGACTTATTTGAACATAACTAGTGTCATACGAACGAGTCATCTCTCAAACTTACAAATAACAAACTTCATAACAATTTGATATGTGGTTCAAAAGTTATGGAAAGAAAAGAAATTCAAAGGCTATTTAAAACTATACCTACTTTGATCAATATATGTGGCTACAATATAATTTAAAAGTTCCCGGTATCGCTCGTGATTGTATTGTTCGAAATTAAAAGTCATTTCTTTTATTTCGCTATTTCTTGAGCATTTACATTAAGTCAAATTTCATATTTTATACTTCTATTACAACATCATTATTTTACAACCCAAAAAGTGAATAATCATTAATTGAATTGAAGCGTTCATGTAAATCTATTTTTACAAATAATAAGTTTGAATGAGAAAGGCTGGGTCTGACCACTAGATAGATTAATTTAGGTTTTTGAAGTAGAATACTTCTCTCAGGAAGTTCGGCTACATAAAGATGTAAAATGAAAATCTAAAACCGAAAAAAGTGAAAAATATAATCAATTGCAAATGCTAATAAATCGGTTAGTATAAGATGGATTTCCTTCGTTCTTGCAGTAATAGATTGGAAAATCTTCTCAGATTCTTCCCAAAATAAGATAATTGTAATTTTATTATTCACACTATTGTACTATTGAAAATAGTCAAGCCTTGTCAAAACGAAAAATTCGACCTCTGATTGGTCGTTATATGCTTGCTTCCCAAGCACGGTCGACAGGATCATATACCTTGCAATTGAAAACATGCTATTTGGCCTATATAAGAGCCTGTTTCAGCCGGAGCCGCTCATAATAGTTCTAGACAGCGACAACAGCACTGCCGTAAACTCGCAGACTGACGTATGCGACAGCGAGTAAAATTTTCAGTACGAAGCTTTTCCCAAAAACGTTTGTATAATGAGTGTTAGGACGAATTTCAACAAGCTGATCTGTACATAATGCATTAATATAATCACAAAACATTGCCGAACGTATGTTTCAAGGAAAAAGGTTTATTAACTGAAGTTATGTTACCAACGTCATTTTGTTGTAGAAACAGCGATTTTTATTTCACTGTTTATACAACCCATTGACGTACATCCCTCGTAGTATGCGACAAGTCGCTCAACATTTTTTTTCGTAATCAGGCAAATAGTAGCGATTCGACAATTCTTTTTTGGAAATGAAATTGGTTTGGAATATAATAGCATTCGTGACCTCTGCCATCTTCCGTACAAAAAGCAAGTGCGCTTTAGTTGTCCATGAGCATGGACCAAGCTTTGTGGCCTTAGAGGGCTACAGTATGATCAAAGTTTTGTAGATGGTCAACTTCGTTCCGTGACGAATTTTATTCGAGCGGTGCGACATCCGGGGTCCAAAAAAGGCACGATTTTCCGCCATAGGACCTCGACGAATTTCTCTGCTAATGTCGTTCTCGGTAATCACCAGTTAGCCTAGGTGCACACACTTGCCAACCAGCTCGATTTCATCCCCGCTAAACTGAATCCGTGGTCGGAGATTAACACGGTCTTCTCTGGAGTCAATTGTAGGCTTCTGTTCATCATCCCGTTGAAGGAAATATCCATATTTAGTGGTATTCGATAATTCTGGGCTTTTTTCCAGAGAGCAGAAGTCGTCATCTTGGATTTCAAAAAGGCTTAAATTCTGGCCTCTGGGTATCATTTTGATTCCGGAAATTCTCATATTGGGTGGTATATGGCCATTTTGGTCTGTTATTAAGAAACCAGAAGTTGTCATTATAAAATTCAAAATAGTCTTTGGGGGCAATTCTTGGCTCCTGGGTATCATTTCGATCATTTTAAGCTATTTTCCGGAAAAATTGTTTCAAATATGTGTTTTACTTGGACAGAACCCTTCTCTTGCTGTAAAGACAGAGGTGTCGTACCACCATAGGAATATTTTCTGCTCCCTAAAGCATCTACATGCCAAATTTGGTTCAATTTGCGAGTCTTTGGATGCAATAAGAGCATCACAAACATAGTTGGGTTGGATTTACGTCACGATGAAAAGAAATGGCGGTTACGTCATTCCGTTTTCGTGAATAAATGACGCTATTTTTTGCACTTTTGATAAAATTTCGGTGCCTATAGGTGTGTTCTATCGTTAAATCGCAAAAAAACACAAATCGACCACTTTGGCGCTTACGTCAGTCTGCGAGATTACGGCAGAGTAGTCGTCCTTCCTTAGCAGCAGCACTAGCCCTGTGGTTGGTCACCACGTCTCAGGAGCAGCACGGTTTTTGTCAGCGTGTGTCGCCAGACAGCCATTATTCCCCCCGTGTTGGGGCAGCATGAAGATTGCCATCAGGAAATCCAATTTTGGAAATCAAAATGCCTTTTTGAAGGCAAATAAACAAGTCATTGAAAGTTAATAATTTTTGCAACGCAAGCAAGCATTCTGTGTTGCATCCTAGCAATTTAAATCTGTCGCACCCTTCCACAGTGGTCCAATAAGGCAAAAAGTGGAACTTAATTCCATAGCGCCTTTCAACTTCATCCTAGCTTAATAGTGTCTTCGGAGCAATTGTTTGTATGAATGACCCGCATAATTGTAAATTGTCAAAAAATATGAAAAGTGTACTATACTTAAAATAAAAAAATTAACTTTTTTGTGTTAAGAGATAGAAGAATAGTTTCATCAGCAAAGTTGTAGAAAATTCAAAAATATGAAACTTTGTTGAACAAATAAAAATCCTATCTCTTTTCGGTGCAAAGTTATAAAGTACACTACATGGAACTTATTTAAAAGTTAGTTTTTTGTACTTAACTTTTGTTAGTTTCATTCTACACGAAAGTGTAGTTCGGAGGAATTGTTAGAGCATACGAAACACACATTTTTGCCAAAGACCATATATCTCCAGGACTTTTCCTTACAAAGTTATATCATATTTTAGCTTAATTTTTCGATAACTTCAAGAACGTATAGGTTAAAAAGGGGCAAGTGGAATTATGATGTCAATACTTTTCCTTGAAGTTAAGCTGAAGTACTATAAACTTCTTTAGGTTCCATTTGTCCCAATTCACCCATTTTTGAGTACGGCGAGCATATGTCACTGTAGGTTTTCATATATCAAAAATACTAACTTTTTTGTGTTAAGAGATAGAGAAATGGTTTATTCGGCAATGTTTTAGAACGTATAAAAATATGAAACTTTGTTGAACAAACAAAATTTCTATCTTCATTGGGAACATAGTTCCAGAGTATTTCATGTAAAAGTTACCTAAAAGTTAGTTTTGTGTATTAACTTTTGTTAGTTACATTTTACAAGAAAACGTTGTTCTAAAGTAGCATTTGGGCATACAAAACACACGTTTTTGTTGAAGGCCACACATCTCCACGACTTTTCCTTACAAAGTTATAGCGCATTTCAGCATATTTTTTCGATAACTTCAACAACGTATAGAATAAAGATTAGGTGGATTGGGACGGATGGAACTTATAGTAGTTTTGAGCACTTGAGCTAAACTTTGAGAAAAAGAATTGACATCATGATTCCACTTGCCCCTTTTTTCTTTATACGTTCTTAAAATTATCGAAAAAATATGCTGAAATGTGCTATATCTTTGTAAGAATAAGTCCTAGAGATGTGTGGCCTTAAACAAAAACGTGTATTTTGTATGCCCAAATGCTTCTTTAGAACAACGTTTTCTTGTAAAATGTAACTAACAAAAGTTAAGTACAAAAAACTAACTTTCAAGTAACTTTTACATGAAATACTCTGTAACTCTGTTCCCAATGAATATAGAAATTTTGTTTGTTCAACAAAGTTTCATATTTTTATACGTTCTAAAACATTGCTGAATAAACCATTCCCCTATCTCTCAACACAAAAAAGTTAGTATTTTTGATATATGAAAACCTAAAGTGACATATGCTCGCCGTACTCAAAAATGGGTGAATTGGGACAAATGGAACCTAAAGAAGTTTATAGTACTTCAGCTTAACTTCAAGGAAAAGTATAGACATCATGATTCCACTTGCCCCTTTTTAACCTATACGTTCTTGAAGTTATCGAAAAATTAAGCTAAAATATGATATAACTTTGTAAGGAAAAGTCCTGGAGATATATGGTCTTTGGCAAAAATGTGTGTTTTGTATGCTCTAACAATTCCTCCGAACTACACTTTCGTGTAGAATGAAACTAACAAAAGTTAAGTACAAAAAACTAACTTTTAAATAAGTTCCATGTAGTGTACTTTATAACTTTGCACCGAAAAGAGATAGGATTTTCATTTGTTCAACAAAGTTTCATATTTTTGAATTTTCTATAACTTTGCTGATAAAACTATTCTTCTATCTCTTAACACAAAAAAGTTAATTTTTTTATTTTAAGTATAGTACACTTTTCATATTTTTTGACAATTTGCAATTATGCGGGTCATTCATACAAACAATTGCTCCGAAGACACTTTTAAGCTAGGATGAAGTTGAAAGGCGCTATGGAATTGAGTTCCACTTTTTGCCTTATTGGACCACTGTGCCTTCGAATTTACTGAATGTAAAATAGCTTCCACAGTGCATGTTGTCCGTGTACCTTAATTCCCCCAATGTTAGGGCAGCTCAAAAGTTGTAATCAGTAACCGATTTTGTACTGCGAAATGCTTTTTCGAGGCAAATAAACAAATAATTGGAGGTTAATAATTTTCTGGCATCAACACAAGCAGACATTCTGTGCGGGATGCAATCAAATTCTGTTGTAGTTGTCTAATTTTTACTTTTACTTTATTTAGTAAACCCCCCACTGTAGGGGCAGCGCAAAGGCTGCGATCAGCATAACCGACATTGAATAATAAACTGCCCTGTTAGAACGCATTCACAAAAGCAGTTAGTTCGACTATGCAGAGCTAATATGAAGTCGATTCAATCAATCAGCATAAACAGAATTTCGTCGTCTCCCAGCTGCCAAGTTGCAACATGATGCAACACGCAACAGCGAGCAAACGAAATCGCTTGATGTTACAAACCGCAATAAGATACGGTTTAAAACCGTTGCGTGTGTGAGAGCACCATCGGTGTTTATTCGCTGGATACAAAAATCAAATGCGAATTGTGGAATAATTCGTTTAAAGAACATAAGGAAATGGTAAACCTGAACTGAAAGGCGTGGCCTATTACGTAGCACCCTTCGGCTATAGAAGAGTGTTTCTGGGAAAACTAGCTACATTCGTTAGTCGGAGGGTGAACTGGATGGACCGTCCCAAACGTTGACAGTAGTAGCAGCAGATATCGGCACTCAGCAGTAACAGACCATAGCAGCGAGTCGCGCCTGTGGCTGCCTTCAAATCAAACACTTGTCCTGTGGTTGGTCCCACGTCTCAGAAGCAGCGCGGTTCTTCTCAGTGTGTGTCGCCAGACTGCCATTATTCCCCCCGTGTTGGGGCAGCATGAAGATTGCCATCAGGAAATCCAATTTTGAACATCAAAATGCCTTTTTCAAAGCAAATAAACAAGTCATTGAAGGTTAGTAATTTTTGTCAACGCAAGCAAGCATTCTGTGTTGCATCCTAGCAATTTAAATTTGTCGCACCCGTCTAATTTACTGAATGTGAAATAGCTTCCACAGTGCATGTTGTCCGTGTATCTTAATTCCCCCAATGTTATGGCAGCTCAAAAGTTGTAATCAGCAACCGATTTTGAACCGCGAAATGATTTTTTCAAGGCAAATAAGCAAATAATTGAAGGTTAATAATTTTCTGGCATCAACACAAGCAGACATTCTGTGCGGGATGCAATCAAATTCTGTTGTAGTTGTCTAATTTTTATTTTTACTTTATTTAGTAAACCCCCCACTGTAGGGGCAGCGCGAAGGCTGCGATCAGCATGACCAACTTTGAATAACAAACGGTTAACGTTTATTCACTAAAAATTCATCCAATTCAAAACAGGTTTTTGTCTGAGTACGATAATTTGCACAAAAAGACATTAAAAATTTTACCGCATTATCAGACGCGTTTCTCCAGTCATGCCTCGTGAACGTGAAGGTTTCCTATCACAGACATAGATTTCGTGCTCCAGAACGTTACAACACGTGGAAATTGTCTTTTGAAGTAGAATACTTCTCTCAGGAAGTTCGGCTACATTGGGATGTGAAATGAAAATCTAGAACTGAAAAAAGTGAGAAATATGTTCAGAACGCAAATAACGGCGCGATGCGATTCAGCAAGACGAAATGTGTTGAAATGTATTGCTCTACTTCGCCTTGAAAAAAGCTGTACATTTCACCACGGTAAGGCGAATCGCATCGCGCCGTCATTCGCGTTCTGCATAACCGTAGCCTTTGTTCCGTTCCCGTTTAATGATGTCGTATTAAATGTGCATCTTACAATTTGGCAGCACTTCAGCTTCTCATTTGCACAAAATTTGAAAAATATTCAACGAACTTCATTCAAAATATCAAACAAAAAGAAATTGCAATACTGCCAATGAACGGTCAACGTTTATTTACTAGAAAAAATGACTGACACGCAAACAGCCGGGTTATCTTTCTTGTAAAAGTATTCTACTTCAACCTTGCGGTCGTGGCTTTGCATACAACCTTCCTGTGATTTTTGAAATTTTTCTAACCCAAAATGTAGTTATGGAATTAACTTGACGAATTTATTAGAAGTCGTAAATCGTCCAAATCAACTAGATACTGTTGTCATGCGGAATTTCTAAAAATTGACTCATCATTGGAAACATGCGTTACGAATATCCCTTACTTTATACAGTCGAACCGGGCCTTCCGGGTGGCACGTGTGACGTTTCAAACCAGTTTCAAAATTACACAATTTGACCAGCAGCAAATATACAGTACCCATAACGCTGCCTAGAGAAAAGTCTGCGGCATTTTGCATTTCCTGCTTTTTTGCTCTGCCCTCATTCGCCAGTTCACCACCTAAACAAGAACGAAATACAAATACAACATAAACACACACAGCAGCATGTCAACCTATGTGCTGCGGTGCGCAGAGGAATTTCAAGCCAGAAATATGACCGCCTGCAAAAATCGTAACCAACGCTGCCGGTCTGCATAAAATGTTCCGCAGAGCGCGAAAGCTGCGCCGAACGCACTTGAGCTCTCGGTAAACCACAAACTAATTATGGCATATCTAGTGTAAAAAGAAACGTAACATTGATGGTTGCTTTCCAATACCTCCGTAATTTGAACAATCCGCGGTCAGAATGGCACTAAATTACTTTCATGCAAGCATACGAAATTGAGTTCAAAGCTGCGACCAAATCATCGGTTCAGCTACTTGCCAATGGATTCAAGGCATTAGAAGGCTTCTAAACGTTCCCAAGAAAATCCAATTTGATCGCAACCATGTTTGTACCGTCGTGTTGGCGGATACGCATCTTTTAATGATCTCAACCATACAACGGAGAATACCACAACCGATTTTCATGCATAAATATGCATCGAATGTCTCCCGTGTATGACGCCACTCTGGAATAAAATTTTACCTGCCTCTAGTCACTTGATCCGGTAACATTGCACGCTGTGTTTTCCATGTGCGTACAAACCAACCTTTCAGTAGGAAAATTTTAGCATCGGGGTGATTAGTGTTGAATTTATATTCTAATAGAATTCTGGGGCGGCGCCTATCCAACGCTGACAAAGTACTGAGGGGACTATGTGGTTAACTAATTTCGCGATGATACAAGCTTATTTTATATTATTCTTGTTCACATTCGTTTACGACAGCCGATCGATCAAGATAGCGTCGGTGGCGGGTGGAAAATTTAAATGACTGTGGCCGGTGGTTTTACGCCGGGTAATTTGTTGCAACGACGTTCTCTCGGATTCGCGATGATTGAGAAAGGTAGAGGCTTGTTCAACTATAGCACTACAGCGACGAACCCGGCTTTGCCTAGCATCAATGTGTGGAGCGCTTTGTTGATTGAGTTTGACGTTATGACTAATCAAGGGCAGTTGATTTGTTACACCTCAATAAAATTCCGGTCAGCGATTCCCTCGCGAAAGAACCTATTACTATTTACTAGACTATAAACACCTAATTATAGGGCATGCTTGGGAAATAACAGTAAAGCATGATATGTTTTTTTTCGACTAAGTTGATCTCAAGGGGAGCAATTCACTATGACGATTTAACGAACATACACAACAAGTGCACAATTTCTAGACTAAACAGCAAAGTAAATGTTATGCAAGCAAAAATTTCTAGAAAGCAGTCCGGTTTTGCCAAGCTGGTGACGCGCTGGGCTTTGCAAGAGAGTTTATCGAAGACGGAAAGGTACTCAAAGTCGGAAAAAAGATTGATTTGGTGTTTTGGGGGTTTGAAACAATATTAATACGTCATTTAGTTGTTTGGTTATAGTTTATTATTTAAGTTTGATTCTATCTTCATTTGATTGCTGTTTTTTTTGTATGGGTCCCGCTGCGACCAGTAGTTTTTTTATCTTCTGTGGCATTGTCCGGACGTTTTTGCAGCTAGCACATTTTGTTTTTTTTTTACCCTTTTGCATTGCTACTTATTGAAAAGTAATCTGCTTCGTGTCATAGTGCTTTTATCTTCTCCTTCAGACTTAGTAACCTACTTCCTTCCTTATAGACCCTATCATATCCTCCTGCAAGCTATCACACTCTATCAGCGTAAAACGTGCTATAGTCCATGATATCATTGAAGCTTTAAATCAGTGGTTATTAAGTTTAGAGGGATGTTTTATGTAAAAGAGCCTGAGAATGTTTTGTTTGTTTTTGAATGCTTCAACACCATTAAGTCTATTTAATTCGAGTGTACCAAACCAAGGAGGACGTTTCAAAATCATTTTCAGAATTTTATTCGAAATCCTTTGAAGAGTGTTATACTCAAAGTCCATTTGCCAACGAATGGCTTGGTTTTACTAAAATTCGAACCTATCACCACTTGCTTGTCAAAGCAGACTCTGTAACCTTGCGGTTACAAAGCTTTACAAATTGCTAGTAAATCTGTTTGTGATGGTATATTGATACTAGCTGTCCCGGCAAACTTCGTTCCGTCTATTTTTTTCTTTATTTAAATAATTTAAAACACTCTAAATTAATTCCATCTAGATCCAAAGATTTACTTTTCGATTTGTTTATAGTCTGCAAATGCATAGAATCAATAATTGGATACATTAAACTCAAATAAAAATCGTTTGAAATGATTGGTTTTATCGGAACGAAAACTTCCTTGCCTTTCAGTTTTTGTACATCGCCTCGATTCTAAAATTACCCATATTGGATGACATTCAATCATTTGCAGCTGATTTCCAGAAAAGGATTCGTCAACTTGGATTTCAAAATGGCGTGTGGAGTCAATTTCTGGTCTCTGATCATCAGTCTGATAGCGGAAATACCTATATTGGGTGGTACTCAGTCATTTTTGGCTGTTTTCGAGAAACCGAAGGTCACCATCTTAGAATTCAAAATGGTGTGGATTTTTAGTATCTGTGCATCATCAAGATTAAGAAAATACCATATTTGGTCACTTTCGGTTGATTTCCAGACACCGGAAGTCGTCATTTTAAGTTTCAAAATGACATGTGAAGCTATTTTCTGGACTCTGGGCCTCATTCTGGTTCTGAATATACTTATATTGGGTGGTATTCGGTCATTTATGGCTGTTTTACAGAAACCAGAAGTCACTATCTGGATTTCAAAATAGCATGTGGCGTTCATTTCTGACTTCTGAGCGTCATTGTGGTTCCGAAATTAACCATTTTGAGTTGTAATCGGACTTTGAATTCAAAATGATGTCCGGGGTTAATGTTTTGCTTCTGTGTAACATTCTGGTTCCGAAAATATCCGTATTGCGAGGTAATTGGGAATTTGGGGTTGTTTTCCAGAACCGAACGTCGCCGTCTTAGAATTCAAAATGTTGTCATTACAATTACAGGAATAGCATTAGATTTTTTCCAGAAACCGGGAGTCGTCATTTTGAAATTCGAAATTGTCTGTCTATGTATTATCATGATTACGGAAATACCCATATTGGGCGGTATGTGGTCACTTTAGGCTATTTGGTACTCCTTCTTTTTCTGAAGAGGGAGAGGTGTCATACCATCAGGGGAAAAAGGGGAACATGCATAAATGACGTAGATTTTTTTTCGGGTTTTTTGACTCCCTCCTCCCCTTAGCATTTCGTCACAAAGTTGCAGACCCCCTCTTGATAATGACGTAGCTAACTACAAACCCCCTCCCTCCTCTCTCTAATGCTTCGTCATTTATGAATCTTCTCACGCCAAATTTGGTGCCATTTGCTTGATTAGTTCCTGAGTTGTGAAGAACTTTGTGTTTTATTTGTATTTGACCCCTCCCTTCCAGAAGAGGGAGAGCTTCGACACCACCATGGAAATATTTTTTGATCTCCAAAAATTTTCACATGCCAAATTTGATTCTAATTGCTCGATTAATTTTTAATTATTTGCATTTCAAATTCATATGCAGATTTGTATGGAAAAACCAACGTTTTTGCATTTTCTATTCTAAAGAGTTCAAAGTGGCTCAAACCATAGGATTCATGATTCCGAATGGTAGGTTTTTTGATGCCTAACAACTTGGCCGAAGCCATCAAAGAGCTAGGGTGTCTTAAAAAAACTACAAGGTATACAGCCCTAGAGTTGTATGAAATGGTGTCGTGGGACTAAACACTGTAATTAGGGGATTTTTTTTACAAAATATACAGAGTCTGCAGACAGAATCAATGTGTTTGCTCAGCGACTGTACGTATTTTTATTTTCAGCCTCCCCTTGAAATCAATTTTTTGAAATATATTCAACAACACTCGAAAGAATATCGTATATATTTGGGGATATTAATATTAGCCTGTAGTATTTTTTTGTGCAATCAACATGTATTTGACAAGGCACAAGCATATCATTCTTGTTGAAAAACCACCAAGAATTTCTCGTAATGCGTCAAAGTCAGAATTAACTCTATATCCTCGAAAACCTAATCCAATAATACTTACGTTATTTTATTAAATGGTTTTGTCTTATTTAACTCTGATTAATTCAAATCTTTAATATGGTTCTTACTTTCAAAATAATATAGAAGCCCTTACGAAGGTTCTTTAATTGGCAAACATAAGAAGATATCTCTAACAAAATTATTAACAAGTTCCAGCAAAAAAAAAACATAACAATCAACAATTCCATTGTTTTTTGCTTGACAATGTTTTTCATCCATCTACAACTACATTCGCTGTATTACGTAGACTGCTAATATACATTCATTATGGTAAAGCTTTGAATAATAATATATCATCTAACAATTTGAAATGTAAAAGGAGATTCTAATGAATCTTAGTAATTGAACCAAAAATTCACAAGCAGGCTCATACTCTTCCATAAATGTGTATATGTGGAATTTACTCTTTCGATTCTATCCGGTCACGATTATTTAGTGAATATCGAAGATAAAATTGAATAAATATCCGTTGCAAAATTTACAATTCTTGTTGAATAGGTTATGGTAATCATAGTTATGAGATAAACTTTCAATCACCATCAACAGCAGCATTGCAGTTTTTCCTCGATTGCACACGAATAGAAATGTACGAACAAAAGTGTACCACTGCAATATGAATAGTACCGCTGCAGTACGAATAGAAGTGTACCGCTGAAATGTACGAATAGAAGAGTACCGCTGCAATCATAGACGACGAGAGGCCTACTCTTCTTTACTCCACTGGTACTGTTGCTTATACCGGCATGTTTTCTTTCAAGACATCAGTTTTTATAAGGTTTTGAAAGCATGTTTAGAAATTGTTCAAAAATGGAGATTGGTTCAAACTTTTCGGAAAACTTTTACCTTCGAGACATCATTCTAGTCTAAGCTCATGGAAGCAAAAATAAATTGATCTATTAGGACGGGGAGACTCTGTCAATTTTTATATCGATATTAATACAGAGAATATCACGGAGAACGGATGGTGTCCATTCACGTCGTCTGTGCTAGGGATGCTCGCATGTAATTGGGTTATTGTTCGCGTAAGTTTCCCTGTAACTTTTCATCAATTTTCACCGTTGAGCAGTGAAGTTATAATGATAACTAGCGTTTTATAAAATTGTTACACATTTTATGTATCCAACAACATATTGGTTATTGTTATCCATCATGTGGTTATGCTGTTATTAACGTTTGAAATCTGACGCAACATTTGCCAGTTTCATTTCCAATTTTACAGAATGCATCCCAGTATAGTAAACAAAGACGTAGTCCCACGTCAAAAAAATACTGGAGCTGTTCAAAGTTGAGTATGTCAAAATTTATGTTGCAAATCATTTTTTCTGCCAACGCTGCCAGTGTATCGGCGTTAGGCAGATTTCCATCAGAAGTAACCTCTGAAACACGTTGTAGATTCTACCTACGCTTAGAATATTGACCTAAATTTGTTTGTTTGATTCAGCTGATGGGTAATGTTGGCAGAAAACAAGATTTTCTGCATTTAAATTGACATACTCAATCTTGAACAGCTATAGCTCGTCTTAGGGACATCCTAGCTCTTCAGTGCCTTCTGCAAAGTTGTTGGGCTTCTAAAATACTATACTTTATCATGATGTAATGCATTATTAGATCATTATTAAGCTCTCTAGAAAGGTAAATGCAAATAAAAAGGTTTTCCCATATAAATTTTCATACAAAATTGAAATGCAATGCGCCAAGCGGAGACAAAACCAGTCGACTTTGGGTAAGTTTAGGGTTGTTTGGGGCCCCAAAAGGAACCAAAAAAACTTGGTTCTGGAAAATCTATTACTTTTCCCCACCCTAATGTACATTCACCAAACTCGATCATCTGCGCACTCAACGGTCCAAATTATTTTGTTCCCTGATATTGACAGGGAGATATATCACATCCCGCGTTTGTCTTTTTCTCAACCGGTCAACTTCTTTTACTATCTTCCTTTTCGGTTTTCCCGAATATTTACTAGTAGACTTGCATACCGTGTACGACGATCAATATTTCTACGTTTTATTCCTGGCATGATTGGATTCTTACTCACAAAACTGAAACAAATAAAATGTGAAATTTTCATTGAATTCAACGACATGTTAAGCCATTGAACCAAACTACTTGTTTCGAAATAAACTACTTGCATAGCAGCAGGAATTTGCCTATGCCAACTGGAAGAAAAGCAACAATCAGCTAGAAATTATGTAGATTAGGGAGCTTTTATTTCAAAACATAAATTTAGCAACACCTTCGTTAGAAAGTGTGGGAGTGCTTTCTTCACATATGGCAGAATTCAACCAAAATCAACATAAAAACCTCTTAAAGTTTTTGCAAAAAACGTACTGTAGAAACGCAGGCACCGAAAGGATTCTCTCCTTTTGAAAAAAAAAAAAAAAAAACAATCGCACACAGCACAAATTCACTGAAACCTACGTAAATACTCAGCAGAATCGACTAAAACCAATAAAATATTTTGAGATTTGAGAGCTGTTGCTTCAATAGGTACATACCGATAATGGAAACTTGTTTTCAATTTCTTCGACTACAGGCTACACTGCCCATAAATGCATAACAGTCCCATGTGAGTTTTCATCACTTTTGAGATAAACCGTAGAAACTTCTTCACATTACGTGTGCTCTCGAAAATTTACACAAAAAGTTAGGTTTGTTGCTAAAATGATGAAAAAAATATTGATTTTGGTCAGTCCCACGTTACGAATAAACGCATAACAGGCTCAGAGGTGAAACCAATTAGCAGAAAATCATGGTAACTTTCATTAAAGACCAAATAAAGTGTACTGATCGGAACAACAATAACCTTATTGCATATAAAAGTATTCTGCACAAATATATTTACCTCGGATGAATGCTTATTTCAAACTTTTGTTTCTTTGATTGAATCCATAGGAAGGAAAAAATGCTATGGTTTACCTGCGTCTACTCTTATGCGTTTATGGGCAGTACAGAAAATCGTATTTAATTGAAAACCACGGGAAACCCTTAAGAAATCTTTTCAAAAATTCTTCAAAATTAGAAAACTGTCATTTCAGTACGGAAGGAAACCAGTAAGTAGCAACATAAAATCACTTTGAAAACTTTTCCCAGGAACAAGTTTCATTAGTTGACAATCGCCTTGAGAAACGACGCTACTCCAGCTTCAATTTGTTACCAAATGAACGTAAGGGAACTGCTCCATTATTCATCTCAGCCCATATATTCATCTCATACAACATGACAACACAATTGAAAAAAGGAAAAAACGCATATTTTCTAACTAAACCAATCTGCTAATCCATGGAATGGATTCTTCTCAGTTCACTTTAGATTTCTCATGAAGTAGAATCCTCAAAAACTCACTTAAAAGCTTTAAATTTGATATTATAGGCGGAAATCTGCACTGGAAAACTCTTTGAATTCAATCACCTACCTCAGAAAACAAAATTCGCGCATTGTTCTATACGGCCACGTAAACAGCCAACCAAAGTTTTACTCATCACTAGCGGACCACTTTTTGTTTTAATCACTAAAGAAAATCACTCACTACACTAAGAATACTTTTATCTTTGAAATGTTCACCTCAAATTTCCTAAAACAAGCTTGAATTAGCAGAAATATATGAGATGAATTTCTACAATTCCTAAATTTCAACTGTATGTATTTCCATCTGTTTTCACTGCGTTGAAGAAAATCAAAAGTTGTCAAATCAGTTTCTGTTTATACGAAAAAATCGTACTTTGACATAAATCGACAGCACTGCAGTGGTTACCCAGGTTACCAGTTTTGCACGTAAACAACTACAGCGGATATCTAGGTAGCCTACTACGACGGGCTGCGGCTATATTCATTCATGATAATGTGACTAATTCATGATTAACAGTGTGATGAATATGGGGGCGTCGTGAGATGGATAATTGAGCAGTGATTCAAGTTTTGCGATGGATATGGAAGCTTTGTGAAAATGGTTTGTTTTACAAAATTCAGGATATATCTATCTAAGTTTACTAAATATACAATGCTGATCGATTCCATAGGAGCACGTGAGCGTATTTTGTTTATTTGTTCAATGATTTGGTGATTTACCGTGAATTCTTCGGGAATATCGGCTAAATGAGATGAATAATGAAGCAGTTCCCCTATTGCAATATCATAGTATTCTGATGGTGGTGTTGTTGCAACGAAAGGAAAAGACGAAAGTTGATTTTTGATTATTTCCTCTCTTTTTCACGCAGACGCAGGACCGTATCATTCTAATCCGTTTTCACGATCTCTAGTGGTACTCTTTTTCAAAGATATTAGGTAGGGTATCGAACGTCTTCGTCAGTGGTTCCCTTCGGCAGGTTTTTGCATAAGATTGCTGCAGAAAAGCTACCGAAGAAAACCACTGACGAAGACGTTCGATACCCTAAATGATTTTTATTTATTCAAAATTATCTGTTTATTTTTTCAGATCATCAACGATCTAAACTAAAAGAAAGAGTTATGAGAAAACTAAAGCTGATTTATCTATTTAGTTTAAACTATAGTCAACAAACTGTAGTCTTTTTGAGGGGATTGAGGTCTGAGCTTTGTGGAATCTGTTTCAGCAGTTTGATCAAGACCAGAAGAAATACTTGCTCTTTCTGGCAGTAAGCTTCCGTTTGTTGTTCTGTTGAAATGCGAGTGAAATCATATGGAAAAAAAAAAATTAATTGGAAATCAAAAGTTCTATTTTTCACAAGAAAGTTTGGTTGGCCCACCTCAAAAAATGACCTTCAAAATCTTATTACTCATCAACTACATGCACAATTGGCTCACACTGCATATTGGGTTGTTTAAAAAAATTTTAGGTTCCCTCCCCGTAATTAACATTTTTTCGTTCAAAATTTCAAGTAACAGCTGTTAAATTGTAACCAAAGTTTCGATGTTAGGTCATGCCATACGGCATACTCAACATTTTGCACTGAAATTACTGTTTGTTAGTGTTTTTTTATGATTTTGTTGACGCTCAGATAAACTTTCAAAATTTGTCTTTATTAACACCAAGTGAAAAGGTTGCCTAACTATTTGATAATTTTCAAAAGCATTCCTCTGGAGAGGTGTGTGAGATGAATTTTCTGTGATTTTTTGTTGATATAAAACGAAATATTCATCATTGCAAGATTAGACCTGTCGCTAAAGTCGTTTACAAATAATATAAATAGTAGAGGGCCCAAGTGAGAGCCTTGAGGAACTCCTGAGGTTACCTGAATAGGTTTCGATATTCTGCCTTTAAATTTGACTGTTTGTTGACGATCTGTCAAATACGATTCAATCCATTTGAGTAATTGTGGATGAATTCCAATTTTTCGTAACTTGAAGAGAAGCAGGGGTATATCAATGCGATCGAAAGCTTTACTGAAGTCAGTATATAAGGTTTCAACATAATTACCTTTATCCATTGCGTTCAAAGAGAAGTTAATAAACTCGAGTAAGTTAGTTGTTGTTGAGCGCCCTTTGAAAAAGCCGTGTTGCGTTGGGGTAATTCTATTTTTTATTTGGTGGAATAACTTTTTGTTTATTATTGCTTCAAAAAGCTTAGGTATACAGGAAAGAATGGCTATGTCTCGATAGTTGCTAATGTCGGTTTTTTTACCAGATTTGAACACAGGCACTAGATATGAGTTTTTCCAGAATTTCGGGAAGCAACCGGATTCCAGCGACATATTGAAAATCAAGAACAGTGGGGAAGTTAGCTCTTTAGCTAAATGTTTCATGAATGCTGGCGGAATTCCGTCTGGTCCCGGACCTTTAGACGCATCCAGAGCTTTTAAAGTATCTTCAATTTCACGTGCGCTGACATGTTCAATATTGAAATAGTTGGGAAACTCAGGAAAGTTGATGAAGAATGTATAGTCACGATCAGATTCGGAGAAAGTTGTATAATTTTGTTGAAAAAAATCAGCAAATAGATCAGAGATGTATGCCGGGTTCTCTTCAACTTTGTCATGCAGTTGCATTTTTGAAGGAAAATTTTCAGATTTTAACTTTGATTTAACATATTTGAAAAAATTTTTTGGACAGGATTTGATTTCAAGCTCAGTCTTTAATGTGAATTCTTCAAACGCGTTACTAATGGCATCGTTTAATTCGCCGCAAATTTAAAGCATCACGATTTTTATGAGTTTTGTATTTTTTATGTGCTTTTTGTTTTTTGTTTTTTAAGTTTTTAATCTGTCTATTGTACCAGACTGGGTATTTGGAATTGCCATGACGTCTTATTCTTTTCAATGGTATTTCGCTAATAAATAAATCAGATAATATGCTATAAAAATTTTCTATAGCCGAATCGACGTTTCCGTCTTCAAACAATACATCTTGCCAGTTGATACTATTTAGTTTATGTTTTAATTCATCATAGTTTGCTGACTGAAAGTCAAAAACATCTTCGAATTCATATTCGTCAGGTCTTTTATTCACATGCACAAGTAAAGAAAACTCTATTGCTGTATGATAAACTTCGTTCTTCCATAATGGTTGTAATGAATTCGTCACACAAAAGTCTTCACTAATGTTGGACATTAACAGATCTAGATAACAATTTTGTTCATTTTTCACATGATTTATTTGATTAAGACCAAGACTAGAGGTTTTATCAAAAAGAAGTTGCAGCGTTTCATTTTCGCCAATAATAGGAAGTAAAATGCTATGGTTATCGATGTCCGGAATAAAATCAATGTTGCGTTGGTTGAAATCACCGTATATGTGGAGTTTTACTTCAGGTAACAGCTTAGATGCAATATTTTCAACAACATGAAGAAACTTTTCAAAGATTTCATTCCGCGCATTATTTGGAGGGAAATAGACAGAGACAAATACGTGTGTCTCTCCTGTTAGTTCTGCTTTCACCCAAACATGCTCGAACTCTTTAAACTGAATGGTGTCGATAAGCGCTGAATTAAAGTCTACTGACACCGCAATCAACACACCACCACCGGATTTCATTTCAGATAATTGATAGTTACGGTCATTTCTATAGACATTATATCGGCAACCGAAGACTTCTTCGCTGCGAACACCCTCATCCCAGCTGGTTTCGGTTGCTAAAATAACAGAAAATGAACAGGATAGTACATTTTTTTGAATTTCGTTCATTTTGTGAGCGCCTCGCATGCGGTTAAAATTTTGGCAATATACAGAGATCTCGCTAGTGGTGGGGTGTTCGAGTGTAGAAGCTAAAGAATGAGAGTCATTATTAACTAGCGAACCTATACATTAGAGAAATGACAAGACACTCACCGTTAAGGCAACTGTCAACATCAAAACGGATAACGGCAATGCCAAATTATACAGATCGCCCGTTTTGATGTTGACAGCTGCCTTAACGGTGAGTGTCTCGGCGTCTCTCTGGTGTATAGGCTGACTATTATTAACAGAAGTGTTTACCAGAGCAGAGCAGGTCGCGTCATTTCCTACATCTCTAGTAGTCAGCCTATACACCAGAGAGACGCCGAGACACTCACCGTTAAGGCAGCTGTCAACATCAAAACGGGCTATCTGTATAATTTTGCATTGCCGTTATCCGTTTTGATGTTGACAGTTGCCTTAACGGTGAGTGTCTTGTCATTTCTCTAATGTATAGGTTCGCTAATCTCTAGGTTGAATAAAATTATCACCAGCAACGGTCCTCTGATGAGTGAGTCAATTGCGTTGAAGACACGAGTGCCTAGATGAGCACGCAATGCATTGTCAAGTAGGGAGGTGTGCAGGATCGCTGATCATCTGGGGTTGAGAAAGTGAAAACTCGTCGTTCGCCGGGTATGGGTTAAGAGTTTCGCCTCTTTAAAATTTCGTAGAAATGGAGTTAGATTGAGGTCTGGAGAATCGGTCTTTCGCTGCTGCAAGAAGCACTCTGTCAGGTGGTAACAGTTGATTTGCATGGAAACGATTAGAGTTGGTGTGTTGTTGATTATTGTAGGAGTTGGTGACGTTATTGTGTTGCCTGTTGGCCATGTTATAGTTGGGGCTATTGTTATTATTCCAAAAACTGTTGTTGACGTGACGGTTGTGGTTGGTATATCTACGGTTACTATTGGTGTTGAAGTTGTAGTTGTTTCGATTGGTACTTTGATGGTTATTACCGAGATTTCTGTTAAAGTTGAGGCTGCGATTCTGGTTCTGATTGTTGTTGTTATTGTTGAAGTAGTTCTTATTGTTGCGGTTGTTGTTGGAATTGTTATTATTATTGTAGTAATTGCTGTTGTAGTATTTCTATTGTTATTGACAGAGTTGTTGTTATTATCGTTGTTGTTGTTGTGAATGATATGGTTATGCCTAGGGTTGTTGTTTCTGTTGTAATTATTTCGCCTATAATGATTTCGTCTTCTGGCCCTCCGTTTTCTTGCTTTGTCAGCTTGTTTTTGCTGCTGCATAATACGGTGTAATTTTGTATCGTACGCTTTCCAGTCCTGTTTCCAAACTTTTCTCGAGCCAAGGAAACGCCATCCACTGTTTGGAAGATCATTTGAAGGCTGGCCGGCCATTGTTATTTCCTCTGCCACACTTGGATAGCCAATGCTGTTTTCGATGGGCATCATTCTTGGCGTGTACTCAGAAATTCTGCTGCCAATTATTCGAAATTCTTCCAAGATTTCAGGAACACTACATTGAGTCTTAGAAGTGGCCACATCGATCAAATTTTCATTAACAGCTTCAAGCTGTTCGTCGACTTTATTAGTTATTTCATCAATATGACTGGTCAGCTTATTTGTAATCGAGTTGCTAAGTATCCCAAGCGACTCAGTCATGTTAACTTTAGCGGAAGTTATAGCATCGTCGAAAAGTGTCGTCACGTGGTTATTGATTTGTCTCACTACTTTTGTAGGAGAGTTCACTTTTTAACAGACGAAAGCTCCTGTTTTAGTTCATCGAATAGAGTTTCTTGTCGTTCGAGTGCCTCTTGAACGATTCCAATTTTCTGCAATGTCGACGTCGATTTGTGTATTGCTTCGCTATGCTTTTTCACTAAGTCAGCAAGAAGAGCCTGCTGGTGTACCAGGTGACGAAAATTTAATTCCATCGCGATTCGCTCCTGGCAATCATTGCAGGCTGGCATCATGTAGGACCTAATCTGGTCTTCCTTGTTTCGTTGAACACCTGCGCACGCGGCATGGAATCGTAGGGAACACCCCTCACACTTCCATAAGTTCCGGTTGTCCGAAGACCCAAAACCGCACACCACACAGTTTCCACTAACTAACGATGTCATGTTTACAAAAAAAGTGTAAATAACGCACAAACTTACTCGCGCGGAGCTTGAGTTGACTTACTGGCACAAAAGCACCTACAAGCGAAAAAAGAATGTAAACAAAAAACAAAAATTAAAAATCGCGCGTGGCCGAGAGCTAATTAAAACACGTCCGTACTGGTTGACGATACATTGAAACGGTTAAATTGTTATTGAATAGGAACGTTTCTATTTTTCGTTCGACTCCAAGAACATAGCAACCTTTGAATTTTTTTTTAGTTTTTTGTTTTGGCTTTCCATAACAAACATCATTTTCGTTTTTTGTGTCCTGGCAAATATTCTAATGGAGGAAAAAATTCATTTGGCAGTTTTTTCTCTCGACTTGTGCAAGCAGTGTGAACACCGCCATACAAACGGGTTTGACTAAGTATGTCGAACGGTAAATCGAGCAGACTACCGATTTCTGCCGTAGTCAAAATCAGACCGACATGTCTAATAGGCTAAACGTACCTTAAGTCTTCGGTCGGTAGTACAACAAATTATCGCTAGACTCCTTGCGCGACACTCCGTGCGTAGCTGAGGTTTCTCAATGGTCGATCGGAAATTATAGTAGGTACATACTAGCGAACCTATACATTAGAGAAATGACAAGACACTCACCGTTAAGGCAACTGTCAACATCAAAACGGGCGATCTGTATAATTTTGCATTGCCGTTATCCGTTTTGATGTTGACAGTTGCCTTAACGGTGAGTGTCTTGTCATTTCTCTAATGTATAGGTTCGCTAGTACATACAGAGTAAGTACGCCACCACCGCCGCTGCTCTGCGTGCGTCTCCATCACCCTGTTTGCGGCTGCTTCCCCCATTGCGGACCGTGAGTGACGGCCACCTCAGGTGCACCTAGGGTAATGTGAGTGTAGTGTAGTGAGTGGCGCACATGGTCCGCGTGCGTCGTCCGTTCGTTCGTCCGCCACAAGTGCTTGACAATGAAATCAGAATTACCCCCGGTGCTTAGTTTCGCAAGGTAACTCGAACGGTGTACACGCACAAAGTGGAATCCGGTCCTGGAGGAGAATATTGTAGTGATTCTAATTGTAACCTTTGGCGGTTGTGTTTAGTGATTGAAGTTGTACGTGAATGTTTTTTTTTGTGGTTTAGATCGATAGTTTAAATTAAATTGGTTTTTTTTGAAATATTTGACTTTGGGTGGCGGGTAACGCACACCAACCCAGTTGAAACAGTGTCAATTTCCTTGTCTCTAGTGAAAAAGCTTCGCTTAGGAAAATTATTCAATCGGTTGGTCTATCGATTTTCAGTCTGCAACGCCACTAGGCGTGTATTCGACAAATGCCTAGAGGCGAAAGCTGATATTTTTAATTGTTGAAAGTGTTTGATTTGAATAAATAAATCAGCGGCCGTCGTCACATCGCGGACAGCCAAGAAGAGCTCCGGCAGACGGACACAGCCGATGGGGCAACAGCTCTGTTTACTCATATCATCAGCGTACGGTTTTCTCCACTCTTCCTCGCACCCACACGCTCGGGGTTCTTTTTTCTTTAACGATTTTGTCGCGCCCATTACTAGCCTGGCTGTCATTTGTGCCATTTACAAAATTAGCTTTAAAACCATTCAAGGAGTTTGACAAAACGGTCGCGCGAACCGTTTCGATCGGTCGAACCGCGCATTTGCAGTATCCCAGGCAAACTGCCAACTGCTGTCTCATTGCCAAGCAGAAATCAGTTTTTGAATTTTTTATGAAAAGTATTTCATAAAAATAGTAAAAATTTTGATTATTCGTTATTAGTTTGAACCGTTATATTTTTAAAGAAATTTCGAATTTATTTTTCACAAGTGATCAACCATAAAATAAAAAAAAAGTAAATTCCTAACTTGAAATTCTAAGGCGCAGTTTAAAAAGAACTAATTATTCCAAAATTGTAACATTCACTGCCCTGTTGGAACTCGAATAGGATCGGCCGATTGAAAACCCAAGCCAAAGTATCCATGACCCCCGCCACCCGAATTAGCATTTCATTCATTTCTTCCGAAAAAAAGCCACAGCGCACAGTGACAGTACATAGGAAAACAGTGGTTAATTAATAGTCGTGATTTCCGTTGTTGCAACGAAGGAAAAAGAAAAAAAAACTAAAACATGAGCATAGAAATCGGCAGGAACAATGACCTCTCGCTGACGGAGGAGAAGAAAATCGTCAACACACCGGTAATGGAGTTCTACCGTGGCAAGAACGTCCTGGTGACCGGTGGGACGGGATTCATCGGTCGGCTGTTGATCGTGAAGCTGCTCAGGTGAGTCCTTGCCTGGTGAGATGGCGATTTCAGCCAAGCATTTCCCTTCGTGTCTAATGTACCGTGATGACCGTCGACCATAGATAGTGTCACAAATTATGGCCTAATGGCTTCCCCCGGGTGTCACACAATTCTCATCCTCATCCACCTTGTCATATTGCGTCTATTTGGTAACCTTGAGAAACACGCGTTTGTGATTCAATGGAACCGATCGATGCAGTTCAATTATATATTCAACAAAACATCGACTTGAGCCCGGTGTGCTCCCATGGTGGCATCCAGCAAACTGCGACTGTAGGATCAATTAAGGGAAGTGTTTTATGTTTGATAACTTTTACAAACTGGGACTATCAATGAATGATGGTGACAAGGTGTAGTATAAATAGTGATTTGTGGAATGTGCGATGAGCAGCGAGGGCCAACGTCACAAATATTTGTGTTACAAGACCGAGAACAGCTGGCGTCTGCAACCAGTTTGTGATACGCATGCATTTAGATACCTTGCCATGGCTAGTGTGGCCATCTAATCTAATGTAGTCGTCGTCAGTTGGTGGGTTGCTGATGAAGCTGCCAGGCAAATAACAAACGAGGAAACTCGCTTTCTTGCTGCAATCTAAACACTTAGTCTTCAAACGAAAAGGGTCTGTAAACTTTTTCCGCACTTTCGGCAGACCGTACAGGTCAACATCTAGAGTCTAGAGACAGAACCAAAGGAGAATGTGTAATTATGGTACGCGTACGATTGAAAGCCGTGATGGTTAATTTAGTCGAAGAATGCCGGAATTAATCGGGTTTTGTCGTGACTATTACATTGTTCATTTCATTCCATTCAATTCTGACTGTGAGGTTTAAATTGGCTCCAGGAGTTTTTGCATAACAACATCGTGCTGACGTCAAAGCTTTCGTTATTTATTGTGGCCCATTTTTTGCAGTATTTAAAATTGATTTAATGAACAAAAAAAAACAACTCTGTATTGATTATAGTGTTATCCTTTAAACAATTATCCACACATGGGTTACAGGTTTGTTTTTTATGATGAAGCATCCAGATTAGATCAGCACTTCTTGTTAACGCCTGAAAAACTTTGCAAATCAGTAATTGCCTCCAATACATTTGAGCTAATGGGATTGATTTAAATGCAGGTATTAAAAAAAATCTCTGAGACTAACGCTAAACATGTTCAACAACTTTTTTATGGAAATTCTTAGTATAATTAGGAATTGAAAAATATTTTTTTTTCGGGATAGAGTGGAGCGATTCCAAGTAGAATTGATAAAAATACTCGATTTTGTCTACCTATAATTGCTGGCTGCTATCCAGAATTACACAAACGCGACAAGCGCTTTATTTTTTTTATCATGATTATTTTTAGAATCCGGTTTTAATGATTTATACATTATACAGTGAATTTTCGATTTGATCACGATTGGAAAAATATAATCGTGAATTGAATGGAAATATATTGTTTTCTATTTTCCTATATTCCGTATTTTTTAAAACCAACGTTTTACAGTTATTCTAGTCACATAATTCTAGAATCTTATTCCTAATATTGTTTTTATGATTAGAATAAATAACATGTGAAGTTACGTGTTATCAAAATGACCTACTTATTTCTTATCATAAGTGGAAGTGACTTTGCTGTTGTCTCGCTTCTGTTACTATTTTTTGAATTGTTTTTTTTTTAAATTTGATCGTTTTTCTGATTCTTGTATCAGTTCTTAGCTGGAGTTCCATATTTTCTGTCGTTGAGTTTTTTGTAGCTTGGTGTTTTTAACGTTACAGTAAAGTAATTATTTTCTTATCAAATGTAATAAAAATCAATGAAAAACCAAAGTGTTGAAAAAAGAGGTGTTTTTATAAACTGTTAGTATATAAATTCATCCGATACTGAATTTACACCGTTGTGAAAAAATATGTTGCCTGAGAGTATTTGCTAGCCGTTACTAGTTAGGACTTTGTTCTATATTTTTGGCAAATTCGAAAAATTTTTCACCGCTGGAGCAGTTGTTCACAAGCGGTAATAGGACTGTCCCTTAGTTTCGAATGATGAGATTCTCATGTTCCTTGTTTTTTTAAATAATTCTTAAAGCATTACTTGGAAATGGTTTGGTCGGTAACTCCTAATACCAAAGCGTTTGTCATCCTAAACGAGCAATTTCTCTTATTCAGCTTCTTTGAAAAAAATGTGAATATTCAGATTACTGAAGTGAGAGGCAGGTTGAATGGGAAAGTAACCTAAATCAATAACTATCTTCTAACAAAACGGGATTGGATAAACAGTGGTTATGTCACTTACTCTAATTACGGGTTGCGTTGTAATAGAGATATGAGTGCTGGAGAATGTTGAAGAGAGAAAAAATAGAAGAGAATAACGTAAAAGATGAAGTGTTTCCTGTTATTATTAGTGATACAACTTACCATGCGGTAGGTCTTTAAAGTCTTGTATTCTTGAGATAAGTCCCCATACAAAATTTCACTGCTGCAGCTTTTTTTTTTTCAAACCAAGCAAAGTCACAAAAATCCATTCCCACAAGCAGACAGATACGACCTTCTGTTGCATAGTCTGAAAAAGTATATTTTTTCGACATTCCTTCGTCAGAATAAAGTGCTGATAATAGACACCTTGTATCCCGTGTGCGAAACAACGACGCCCGCATGACAGCGGAATGAGAAGGTAACAAAAACGGAGAATAGCGATAAAGTTTACAAAACAAGAATTCAAAAGCTAGAAAGAACAGGGACACGAAACGGAGAAAAGAGTTATTTCTCGCTGAGATTTCAGAACGTTAGGTTTGAATAAGATATGTTTAATAAAATCAATCTAGCAGCAGACACGAATCCGGGTGATCGTGATTTCCTCCGCACCTACGGGGACTATTGCACTGCAAGCCTCTGGCAAAGATCTTAAAGATTACCTTAGCCTTTGTAATCGGGCTTCTAGAAGTATTTCCGTAAAATGGTCGACCAATGATTTTTTGAATGCCCAATGTCCTAACGATACGTTAAGATCTGCTAATGTTTCGAAAAAAAAAAAATAATCGATTTCATGGGAGTCAGACAATTTTCGTCGATATTTTCCAACAAAATTTTCTCTTGTGATAACCAGATCTCGAAGCTCCCACAATAATGCAAAATCTTAACAAAAAAAGAAATAAAGATCAAAGAAAGAAATAATAATGCAAAATCTTAACAAAAAAAGAAATAAAGATCAAAGGCCCCCTCTGGGGGCTGCCACTGACGCCACAATTGAGTAATTATTGAAAGTTTTAAACTCTGTTCTTAATATACTTTTCATTCGTGACGAGGAATCGCGTGAAGCTGTTGAACATGATCAAAAAGTTAAAAAAAACTCGGAACAATGAGATGCGATGATTTACAGTTTGGAGGAAACAAAAGCAACTTTACACGGCTATACTCGTTCACTAGTGTGCGTAGATGAGAAGTCACTTATCTCTATATGTCTCATATCGAATTTCTTTATTCAACCTGCTCACCACGTTTTGATCTGGAAGCAACCTAACTGCTGTCAAAACCCTTCTCAATTCGTTTGATTTTGACCCAATATTGACCTGGCGTGCTACCCGAAGTGCACTGTAGAATTTGTCAGCTTCAACCCGCCACCGCACGTGCTTAGTTCGTTAACAATTTTGGCATCTCTTTCTTACTTGCGTCGTAAATCGCGATTTCGTTTCTTCCTTTCTCGGCAGATTTGCTCTAATGCAATGGAATGAAGAAATTCGCTATCAGATTGGTTTATCATGTTTTAGATATGTCAAAATCGAACTGCACATACCACTGGCACCATCTATTGACAAATAGCGAGAACTTACTAATATTTTAATTTGAATACAACCATGGGTTTCACGTAATAATAGGCCAGTCCAAAATACAGGAGCGACCCTACTTCTAGGAAAGAGGAGAGTTTCTATCGAGTAAATTCAGAAAAAGAATTAATTTAGCATTTTCACAAAAAAACGTAAAATGTAGACAAATTTTGCAAGAACTCGTAGATCTCTGAAACTTGAAGTGATAGGAATTTTTTGTCTGCCACGTAGTTTTAAAAAAAATTATGGATCTACAACTAATTTTAGTATTGAAATCAAGTTTTAGCTAGACCAAGAAACTTTGTAGAAAACCGATTGAATCAGGGCCGGATTTAGAAGCTGGGGGGCCCGGGGCAAATTTGTTTGTGAGGCCCTCTTTTCTTAAAACAATTAGAGGTAGCGTTCTGGAAGGTGACGAGCAAAAAAAAAAAGGTCGCCCTAGAACTAGGGGGCCCCTTCAATCGGGAGGCCCGGGGCATTTGCCCCCTTTGCCCCCCCTCAAATCCGGGCCTGGATTGAATGAACCCTGAGAGCGCTAATACTTTCGTTCCGCTAGATTTCATTCCTGGCTCATTGTGATTTGCAAATTCGATTGACGATGAACGATGAATAAAACTGCTACCTGCATGATGAACAAACCAGGCGGCGCAGCGTAGGTGATAGAATGAGAGAACGTGACAAAAGGGACGGGCTGCGCTGCCTGTTTGGAGGTATGCAGATGAACGTTGTGCTCGAACTAGATTAGTTTTTCGTTAACTGTTTAACCTTCAGCAAGCATATCTTTAATAGCGAATTTCTTTATTCCACCAGCTCACCTCGTTTTGACCTGGAAGCGCACTAACTGCTGTCAAAACCCTTCTTTATTCGCTCGATTTTGACCCAGTATTGACCTGCCGTGCTGCCCGAAGCGCACTGTAAAATTTGTCAGCTTCAACCCACCACCGCACGTGCTAAGTTCGTAAACAATTATGTGGCATCTCTTATTTGCGTCTTAAATGGCGATAACGTTTTATTATTCGTCGGCAGTTTTGCCCGCACACAGTGGAATAAAGAAATTCGCTATAAGACTGCACCGTAGAGAAGCAGTCAAGCAGCCATCTTCAGAGTTCCGTACGTTTGCTGTTGCCAAGGACTTTGGGGCCGAAGCTAAAGCTGTTACGAAATACACTAGCTCGTAGTGTTAATTGTTAAGTTAATTGTTTCATTCCTTCTACAAAAATATTGTTTCATTTCTTCTACAATGGGACATTCTAGGGCAAACCAACACTTCCTTGAAGCAATGTCGAATTTTCTTACCTCGCAAATTATGATATATGTGACCGTAGTTCTACATTTATTCCAAGCGATTAAAAAACATCCCTGTAAGTTATTGAAGTAGAATTAGTTCTCAATGAATCCTCATATTTTGGCTATCGAGCTAGTTTAAATTATATGAATAAGAAATCTGTGACTAAGCCATTTAATCATATGTTATACAGAATAAACCGCCACTTTTATACTACTGAGGAAAATCTATTGATAATCAAAAGAATTGCTTATGTTAGTAATAACGAAAATCGCCCGGCATCATATGCAAATGTTAAGTGGCAATGACCAGAAAATTAACAGACTAGCCGGATGCCACTATTTTGATAACACCAATGGCACTTATTAGCACCCCGAAATCATTTATTTGAAGTTGTAAAACAGCGTGGGTGGAACTGATTGTTGCTTTGAAAGAGGAAATTCTTTCAAAAATAACTCTTTTCATCACAATCAGAAACGTTTTGACGAGTGGAGGAAAACTTCTTCCATTGCATAATTTTTAGGCGCTAAAAAGTGCCATTGGTGTGTCACAATAGTGACACCGAGAATGATTCTAGTTCTTTTTTTTTCTTCATCTATAAGATGATTCCAGTTCTGTTATTATTCCTTCACACACTTAAACTGGGCCAGGAATGGAATCTAGCGGAACGAAATTATTAGCGCTCTCAGGGTTAGACCAATCGGTTTCCGATCTTTTACAAAGTTTCTTGGCATAGCTAGGGCTTCATTTTGGATGTTTGAATTAGTTCGGAATTTAGCCGCGGAAGTGGCGTTGCGATGCCAACTTGTTTCCCTTACACGCTAGAGCTTTGCGGTTTGCGACATAGTTGTAAATATCTAAATTCTATGAAACTTTACAGGATATACAAAATTTCTAACTCTTCAAGTTTCAGAGATCTACGAGTTTTTATGAAATTTATCTGAATTTTACGTTTTATTGTGATAATTTATGAGTTCACTCGAATTAATTTCTTAAAATTTTTTCCTCTATAAAAATTGAATAATTACATCGTTTTCTCTCGAGTACAGAAGTTTTTGAAGTACTTAAGTGAAAATATCACACAAAATTGGTAAAAAATACATAATTTTGTGAATTTGATATCTCATAGGTTAGTAAGTATAAGCAAACCATGATTTTTTCAAAAAATTGTCCATCAAAAAATCTTTATTGTCTGGAAATTTGAAAGATGTATTTTTTGTGTTTTGTGATATTTCAGTTTGAATATAATCACAGGTTTCATGCAAAAATACAATTGCTATGTATTTATTGCATGGAATACACAGTCCAGTACTCTGAGTTTTTAGTTTTCAGCAAAGTTTCTCAGTGTAATAAAAACTTCAACTTGACGTTCAGTTTAGTTCGCGATTTGGCCGCAGAGATGGCGCTTCGACAACAACTTTTTATTCTTACACACTAGAGTTCTGCAGTTTTCGACAAAGCTTAAGATCAGAAAATTTTATGTAACTTCGTAGAAGAAAACAAATTTTCGTCTCCTAATCTTTTTTATAATTTTACGAGTTTTTGAGGAATTTGTTTGAGTCTCACGTTTCTAGATAAATTATCGAAAAAAAGTATGCATAGTTGTTTAATTTAAAAAGGTTTACACACCCACAGACTTCACTGTATTCTAAGAGGGACCCTACTATGGTCTAAAATGGTAAAAAGTGGAGCAATATTCTTTGGTGCTTTTGTCCTACATCATAGCATAATGGTGTCTTTAGAGCAATCATTTATATGAATGACTCGCATAATCGATGAGTGTTAAAAGCTATCATGAGTCTTGAAAAAAAAAATTTTTTTTGTGTTTATTCGGTAAAGTTTTAGAACATGTAAAATACGAAAGATCCCTGAATAAAAAAAATTTAATTTTGAATAAAATAATTTGTTTTAAAAATATCGAAGTTACTTAAAGTTTGGTTTTGTCAGCTGCATTTTACAAGAAAACTTTATTCCAAAGAACTGTTGATGTGTTTTGTGCATCCAAGAATTTAAAAATTTGAATTTGTTTTATTCGAGTGTACATGGTTCTTTGGGCGGCTCGTTCTGCGTTCTATAGAATTTAAAAGAATTTGAGAAAAAAAGTTGAGTTGATAGATTTTTAACTATATATTAGGATTCATTAAATTTAGAAAAAAAATCATCTCTATAGATTTGATACTTTGTTGAATTTAACTGCAGATTTGAATGTTTACAGCTTTTGGTTTGCTTATCTGCTGAAAGTTCTTAGAACATTTGTTCAAAATTTTGCATGGCTCGGAAACACTAGTTCTAACTAAAGCACAAACATCGCAATATTATTGAATTAGAACTGTGGAAAAACAGATCCGCTTATATGACAAAACCAGTACCTTCGAATCCTGAATTGTTCTATAAAATAACAATCCGTCAGGGTGAGTTTAATTGATACCACTGCAAACTGAATGCAGGTTCTCACGAGCTGCACCGAACTAATAGAAAATAAATTAGCCCTAAGGTTTGCTCGATGATTCTTAGCGGTATATTTATGTATTCTAGTCCAGCTCCGATTACGATTGCAGTCAAGATATAACGTGACACTGGAACAAAACAACCGTATTTTACGTTACAACCACTCAGCTTCGGAACTGATTTGAATTCAAATTTGCTCGCATGCAAAAAAAGAAAAACCCATCGAGAGGATTCCCCCCTGCTTATGTGTACGCTATTCTTGACTTTTTAGTGATGTTAAGCTGAATAAATTTGGACGGATAAGCACCTACCTACTCATTAGATTTGTTAACATGCAGTATTAACTAACCGAGAGCAAACCTGATTAACATTCAAAACCTCAAAAAGCTGACAACGGCACGCCTCACAGTGGACGCAAAGGTTTACTGTCAATGGATTAGATCATATTTCCGTAGAACGATTTCTTGTTTCTAAATAATGTCTTTTAAGAAATTTCAAAATTGTGAAACAATAGGAAACTATTCTGTCCATATTCAGAGTGTTCTCTTCTACTGTGCGGCATGATCGAACGCAGTTAGGCGTTGCGCTTTGCGATAAGATTAAGAGAACAAAAACTATTTGTCGCACATGCAGCTAAGGAAGAAATATTCCCCAGCCTCTTAATGGGATGCAAACTAAATGCACAAACTGTTCTACCGGCTTACAAAACGCGAATCAACAACTAACGTTTTGCTCTGGAAGTATGTATGTCTCTCGCTTGACTATCGCTGCGGTGGAAACTTAATCCAACAACCCACTGAAGCTTGCACTTTTTCGTTAGCACAAATGTGCTAATTGTGGTTGATTTGTTAGTTTTTTCTCGTGACCGTTTCGTACTAAGCTTTCCTATCAGTGAAATAACAAATTGCATTTTGCACAGATGTTAGGTTGTAATGCCAATGCATTCTGTGCACTTTCGAAATTGGTAACCTCACATCGAAGGCAATCCAATTCGGTTTAAAATAACATTGTTGGTAACTTCTGAGAATCAGCTCAGGGCAGTTGGGTTCTGCCCATTTCAATTAGTTCCCAGTTGAAGCAACATATGCTTCGTTGGACTAGTGGCGTTTTATCAGTCAGTGTATGTGCTCTTCAACGCGGAAGTTTGCCTTTTTATATTTCTTCCGAACGGGTCGTTATTAAGCACTACTTTATGCTCCGTTAATACGAGTTGTCGCACGATCGAACGTTGATCTCGCGATCTAGGGCAAGTTTATGGTGCGCTGTGAGGGGAACAAATGTGATAAATACTACTGGAAACATAAATGTCTTTGCTGTAAACCAAAACCAAAACCAATGAAATCGACGCGGTTTGGAATGTGCTGGTCGAAACATGGTTTGGAGTAATGGCACTGTTATTATATCTTTCAGAGTCAATTGGGGCTATTTCTGTTTTATCGATTTTCGAGTTCAATGAATTTTTCGCATTCGAAGGAAATAACTAAAATGCTTATTTTTACAACAACAAAAATTCATAACAAAGTTCCTATTCGCAAGAAATATTTCAGCCGATTTTGAAATATTTCAGATGCCTGTTAGTACTAGAAGTGCTTTGCTCCTCCAGACAAGTTGACAGAAGTCTTTAAAAAATACCTGCAAAAAGAAGTTAATCTTTGATCACAGTTACCTATGGCACAAACAACAAGAAAGTTTATCATGGAGAGTGTCTACCTACTACAGTTGCTAGTACCTACCGATTCCTTCTTTTGAGAATCTATATTACGGTAATGGGAGCCTAAGTGCAGTACTAGTACCGGGTCCCAGAATTTTTAGGAACAACAACCGTAGTATTATAAAACTAAACAAACACACGTTTGAAGTATTATCCTCAGAGGTTTTCGATCGGGTTGCAATCCGAACTGCATGCTGGTCAATTAAGTATGGTGATGTCTTCTTCAGAAAACAAGGCCTTGGTTTATCGGGAAAAATGAATAGAAGCGTTGTCTTGCTGAAATACAACGGGTTCATCCATATAATCCTCCAAGTATGGAACCAAAACGTCTTCCAGATGCTCACAGTAGTTGCTGGAATTCATTTTGGTGGTGATCCAGCGGATAGAAAGCTTTTTGTCATAAAGGGATCTTCCTTATACCATAACCGTTCATCCACCAAAATTTCGCTTTGATCGAGTGACAATAAATACCGCCGAATCATGCCAGTATTGAGGTATGTTGGCTGCAAAAGTTTACCCCAATGGACCCCAGTTCAACACAGTAAAAGACCTTAAATCATGCATACGTTCATGCTGGCAACAAATCTCTGTAAATACTCTTTATAACCTTGTCAATGCCCAGAAGAGTATTTGGAGTTATTAAGAATAAGGGAGCAGCTACAAAAGTATTAGCCAATTGATTGACTCAGAAAATATAAACTTTTACTACGTTGACTTGAGGTGCGTCTAAACGAATGCATCAGCTTATTTTTAATTTTTCGGATTTTTTATTCTATCAAGTACACTTTTTTTGAATAAATGATGTTATTTGTTTTAGTTTATGATAAGAAATAAAAATAAGTGATGATATTCAAAGTCCAATTAATTTTGGAAGAAAAACCTATGAAAAACATGGTGCGACTAAACGAACGCATGTCACTGTATAAAATATCAATAATTAGTTGAGTATTGGTCGTATCACCCAAACTCTTTTTGTTTGAAAGGCTTGCGGTGTTTACAATGAAAGCACGGCGGGTCAACTGAAATTATCGAACCCATAAAATTTCTGTAATTTAGAGTTTACTGTGAACGATCTTTTTAATAAGTATTTTGTTTCTATTGCAAATGAAAATATTCCTCAAGGGCTAACATCTCAACATATGTGTAAACGAGATAGCATATCACCGCCTCTTTTCATACATCTTTTTCCTACTCCTGACAGCGGGCACAAATAAATTTGAGCCCATGACATGAGTTCATTGCCATTCACTGTTATTCGGTATAGGGATGCCAATAACTCGGTTAAAATATTCATAAACGTTTGCAAAAAAAAGGACTTTTTTTGGAATGGTGATAAAAAAATCTAAGGCAGGTATTAGACACAGCGAATATTTGCTATTTTTGGTACGAATTTTATTTGCACAAAATAAAATCCGTACCAAAAATAGCAAATATTTGCTTCGTGTAATACCTGCTTAGGACAAATAATTGAGTTTGATAAACTTCTCATGGAAGATTTGTTTGTTTGTTCATTCATTTTCACGAACTTTTAACCTATTAGGTCCTTCGGGTCAATGTTATTGTGAAGTGTAATACAGTTTTCATGACGATCAAATAAAATTAAATTTATTTATGTAATTTAGTTTCTTTAAGGAATTTGATTCTCCGCCTCAGGTAGTCCTTGTCGTCTCCAAGGATGTTTTTGGAGAGTTGGGTCCAGATGGTTGTTTCGCTTCTCTGTACTCTCGACAAGCGATTAAGATATGTTCAACCATTATCTGCACATCACGTGTAGTGCAAATTTTATGTAGCTATTTAGCGGGGGTTTCTTTTTTTGCGAAGTGTCCTTGGAGTAGTCTGGTGTGTCCAATCCTCAACCTGGTTATGACTTGAAAAATGTATTTATTTATTATGTATTTGGGGGTGTTCCATCCGTAAGGGGTGTATTTATTTTTCCTGAACTTGCTATTACTGTTATTCGAGTATATTTTTGTGTTCACTAAAAGTTTAAAACTCCAAAAGCAATATTAGTTTCGGATGGTATGTTTTAGCCCCGACTTTAGCTTGTTCGTTCCGATGCTACCTCACGGAGTTTCTCTTTTATTTGTGCAATTCAAGAGAGGTTTAGATTGTTTCTTGCAACGGCTTCTAGGACGCCTCTGGAGTCACTGAATATGACATTTACTGCCGGTACCCGCATAACTGTCCCATACTGATTTTGATCACTTTTGAGTTATCATCGGGAATCGACTTAATTGTTATCATATTTTCTGGAAAAAAATTAAAATTGATACTTTTGTATGGAAAAACATGGAAAAAATACCAAGCTGTTTTTGTCCCATATTGAAAGTACCCGCATTACAGTCCCACTGCATAGTGGTACAAACAACAAACATATAATTTTGCTCCAGATTAGTGTATATAAAGATAATCTGTGCTATCGAACACAATTGGTCGGTGTTATGTCAGACCGGACCAAGTGACATTTTGATCATTTCGAGAAAAACGAGTTTGAAGTTTGTTGCTCTGGGAATTTTGAAGTTTGCAATATTTTTGCGCAGTTTTGATGTTATAAGTTGGAGCAACTCTCTAACTGTATCATGCAATGTGACAATTGAAAAAAGGAGTACCGTGAGCTCAAAAAGGACAAGTTTGTAGCTGATTAAATGTACTTGGTCCACTCTGATTGAATCAAAGAAGAATCATTAATGAGTTGGTCCATTATGACTGAACAAATGAACAAATAATTTTAGTCCATTGATCGTCGAACAGTCAAAAAGTTTTTAATCTACATGGTTAGCTTTTGCGACATCAACAATTATTGAAAATAGTTTGAATAAACTTTAAACTGTGTTTGTTTCAACAAATCAATGGTAGGAGCGGAATTTTTTAATGGAACAAAAATATGGTTAATTCACTCAATTAAGTTATTCGTAATCATCCACCTTCTCTGCAACTATGGCCAAAATTGTCGTAGAATCGATAATGGACTGGATGGTTTCCTCGTGTTTTGGTTCTGGAATTTCTGTCACGTTTGGATGTAGTGCTTCAAGAACAGTTTCATGAAAAGCTGGCACAGGTTCTCCATTATTGATTACAAAATGATATTGAATAGATATTGACAACATGCTTTACACACTTAAATGTCAATCGAGTCAGCTTCTTCTTGTATTAATATGAAAGGTCTTCTCCAAACAATCGCTTGTGTTGCCTTTAGCTGCGTAATTTCATTGCGGGCATAAATCTAATCAGCTTGCATAAAACAGTAACAAACATACACTTACCACTTATTTCAACCTCCTGAGGATATAATTCATTGGTAAAATCATCAAGTTTTAAGTCAGTATTACTACTGTAACTTGAACTTCTTTCTGAAATTGTGGAATGTTGTGTCACCCACACGAATGACTAACGTTTCTCATTTACGTGTTCAATCAGAGTGGACCATGTACATTTTTCTCATTTACCTACTGGTAAAGTATACTTTTTTGACTAACGGGCAAAGAAGCATTCCGATAAGTTGCTTGATAGTGTCGAAATTCATTTATGTTGACTTCAAACCGATGCTGTAAATTCCGATAATTTCAACTTTTTTCTGCTTAACACATGGTTCACTTTGTCTGCACACTATAAGGCATGATATCAGATCATGTTAGTGACAGCAATAAACGGTCCAAAAACACATTAAAAACCACGGCAGTGCTTCACGCACTTTACAGATTCCGATGGGGGGGTGAGTGAGAGTTCTCTGATACAAAGAAATCCGGAAAACGCTCGAAAACTCTTCCGTTCGTTCGCTTTTATCAATAGCTGACCGGAGGCAGTCTCCTTGAAAATAAACACTCGGTCCATTCTGACTGAACACTGTAATCGCTTTTCATTAGTCATGCAGACAAAAATCATGCTGTTATTTCTGCTGTTTTAGAGATTAATAAAATCTGATTGTTGTGTGATGTAGCTTAAGAAAATCTTTATCCAAAACTATCGTTAACTCCTTTTTTTTCAATTTTGCGACTTGGTCCGGTCTGACTTAACACCGACCAATTGGTACACTTCAAAACAACGAAGATAAGAAGTACGTGTTTCTTTTTAGTGCTAGTGTGCTAGCTTAAGGCTGTGTATGATAAACAGAAGGTCGCGTTCCAAATCGGAATGTAGTACCAAGGCTATGCTTCGCTTGTGTACTAGCTTAAGCGCAATGGATGTAGAACCCACTCGACCCTGGCCACACTGCTCCTCCTCCTCTGTCCATCCTTCAGTCCCCTCTCGTGTCAGGTCAGACGAAACAGCAAATCCATGTTTCATCATCTATTTCCGGTCCAAAGCAGGGCCAAAGTTTAAATCTTTGAACATTTTTTAAATTTCAAAAGACCTCCGTCACACTACCAGGTTGTAACCGAAATCTTAAAGGTCAGACCAACCAAACTCCGTAGCGTGGTCAATGACCTTTAGCTCTTTACTCGGGAGTATCGCGTAGACATACCCGCTCGAGACGCGGAGATCGACGGTGTTGTGACCGATCCGAGTCTGTCCGTCGAGTGCCAGGATGCTGTTGGCTGTTTCAGAATAGCAGCCCTTCTGAGGTAAAAATAATTGACTGTAAGGAATTGCGGTCTGTGTCACACTATCTCCTCCAGCGAACGCTTCGAGTAGTGGGGCGATGCTAGATCCAGCCAGAACACGTCGTCTTCGCTCTTATAGTATTTTTTGATGAACGGAGCAACCATCAGCAGGCACTTCGTGCTACAAATTTCCCCGTTCATGGCCGGAGAAAGAATAGCGGCTTCGACATCTCCTTCTTATTGATTGGGAGTCACAGCAGCACCTTCTTGGAAATTTGGAAACTTGGTGTGTGAAATGAAATTCACCTCGAAGCTCACTTCCTCCGTGGGGGAAGTATAATACGGAGTGCCCTGCCAGTCGTTGCTCTTCAAAGTGAGACCATCGCTACGTCGCGATTCGCCGGGAAAATCGATTTGATTATCTTATTCAGCCGCTGTCGCTGGGTCATTGCCTGCAGCTCCGAGACCAGTGGATGGGACTACCGCTTCCTGACATGTATGTCCATGTTCGCCAGGTACTTTTCCACTGTTTGGCCGGTAGTACCGACCTCCCGGCCAAGCGCACGAAGCGATGTAGCCACTTTCTCGGTCTTTCTCTGCAGAATCCTTTAAGGCTTCTTGTTACTCAGAGTCGTCGGCCGTCCGGAACCGGGCTTTCTTTCGATGCTGTGATTGTTGTCCAATAGTGCCAAGATGTTGTAGAAGCCGGAACGGGTGCATCCGGCGTCCACAAAGTGCCGCACGATGTCCGTTTTCGACGCGGCGGGGTATGCTTCACTGTAAGCTAATATTTTTTTTCTGCTAACTTATGGGTTACTATGATTGATGCTGTATGGGTAGTTCCGTTAGTGCGTGTGAAGGTAAATCCATGAAAAATCGACAAATAATGTCCATTTTTTTATTGCAAATGTTACAATTTTTTTGTTGGCAATGGTAAATTTTGTGCAAACAAAAATGATCATTCATGGACTAACGACATTAATAAAGAACAATTAAAACAAAAGATAAAGAAAACCGCTTGAGGTTTTCGGTAATTGTAAACTCGTCAAACTCTTTTTTCGTAATACACTATTCTAAGATTAACCGCTTATAAAGTTTCAAGTTTAGTCTATGGGACCTTGGTTAGGCGCGTTTCAAATCCCTTTTACTTTTTTCTTATTACTTAAATCGCTAAAAAAAATCTGGGAAATTTTTCTCAAGAAGTTGTATAATTTCGATTTTTTTAAATGAAAAGGTATAAGAATAACCCGATGAAGGAACTATTGTTATTCGCAGCTAGATAAGCCAGCTCTACGTAAAGGGGGAAGTTCCCGAAAAATATTCAACGACGGCGTTTCACATCCGTGGACGCTTAACGTTGATCGTTCGTTGTCATTACTGACGTCGAGAGGAACAGTACGTTTATCCAAACCGGTATCGACCCTTAAGCTGTTTCTTCATGCCGGGTGTGCTAGAGCATTCGCACTTTATTCACTACTATCCACCTCAACATTTATGTTCATCTTATGAAAAACTGACACTCAAATAAAAACTACGAAAAACGCTTATTTTCCAACTAAATCAGTCTACCAATCCATCAAACATATTCCTCTTAATCTACACTAGATTTTTGTGAACTTTACTCTAAAAGCTTATCTTAAGAGTTTGATTTGATTTCAATTTGATGGAATTCCCGGGCATTAACACCCACTCATTTATTTCCATTACCTTGCTTAGAAACCCAAATTCGTCGCACTGTTTTACACAGATACAGGGTGCGGCAGGAAAAAAAGCGAAGGCGCATGGTATTTCTTCAAACCCCATTTCCAACTACAGTCAATTTTATTTTTGTGCCACATTCTTGTGTGTGAATTTTTTTTGTGCGACTTTTTAATGCGGTTATTTTATTTGAGTGACATTTTTTGTGCCAAAGAGGACCACATCCGACAAGATTTTCAGCTATTTATTTCCTTCGATCCTTGGAAAGAATTGCAACGCATTAAGTAAGTGTTGCGTCAAAAAATTACTATTTGAGACAGTTTTACGTAGGAAAAATCACGTATTGCTACTCTATGAAAGATAGCAGTTGAAAGGGTTAGTATGTTTAAAATAAAAAAGTTACGTTCATCGATTTATTTTGTGCGGTCCCTATCCCTCGCACAAAAACAGGTTTGACTGTACTTCAAGCCATTTTCGAGTTCAGTTGCCTCTATTCCTAGTATCTTCTATTTCTATCAACAACATCCTCAAAACAAGACCGGAAGCAGAACATGCCTTTAGAACGTAATCCTTGATTATCGACAAGCAGGTGTGCGTTACAAACTTCAAACTAGGATGAGATGTTTCACAGACTTGTGCTACAACAAACGCCCGCTTCGAATATTTCGACGGGTCCGAACCTCTGAGGAGCCAAAAATCTTTCGCCCAAAACTTTATGATTTCCATCAGCTATCTTTGGATCCGATTTGACCCGTGACATAGCGTTCCATCTGGTTGTAGTTCAACGTATTGATCCTAAGAGAAGTTGGCTTTCACTTAGGGAAGCACTTGGGTCTTTAAAATGACTATACGGTACACTACGGTATTGATTTTAACACCAACATCAATGAAAACCGGCGACATTTTCAAACCATTGGACATTGCAAAGCCAAACTTCATAAAACCCGCCGGATGTTTGATTTGGAAATATCCTCGGAATATTCAGAGAAATTACCCGATCTGTGCGACATACAGAACAAGATCATAATTTTTTTCTTCTTAAACAAAAAATCAATCTCTTCGAAACACTCACTAGTAGCTCCTTTACCCACTTCGCAATGAAATGGTTTCTGATAGAACGTTTTAATATAATTTGATCATTTAGTGTATGTCCAAATCGGTGACCTCATTTAGCGTATGTCAGAATCGGTGACCTTTCCGGGTCCCACAGCTCAGGACCATTTTGAAAAGACTTTTTGATGTAATAAACTGAAGTCAAATGATATCCTACTACCCTTCCCTTCGGTATCTACTGGGCGAGTAGTAAATTCGCAATACGTGCTTTGGTTTACATTTTTATGAATTTGCAATGAAATAATTTCAACGTTCTGATGCATCACTTGAAAATGTAATGTTAAGGAAAAAAACCCTTTAGTTACACTTATTATTTAATATTTAAGTTTGAACATTCTCGCATTTTTCCGTGCCGAACCCTGTACAATTCAGCCATTTCTCGCTGATTACTGAGTATTTTTCAAAGCAATATATGAATTGAAAATTAAGTGAATGTTTCGCGATTTTTATAACCTGTAAACAATCGGTTTAAACATACACAAAACAAAAAGCTGTAATAGGGGAGCTGTTCCATAATTCATCTCAGTCTATATATTCCTCTTATATAACATGGAAACACAATTAAAAATAGGAAGAAACGCATATTTTCTACATAAACCAATCTGCTAATCCATGGAATGGATTCTTCTTAGTTAGGTTTAGATTTCTCATCAAGTAGAATTCTCAAAAACTACTTTAAAAGCTCTAAATTTGATATAATAGTCGGGCATCTGCACTCGAAAACTCATTTATTTCAATCACCTACCTCAGAAAACAAAATCCGCGCGTTGCTCTATACGGCTACAACTGGACTCGTTCAGTAGCCAACGAAAGTTTTTTTCATCAAAAGCGGACCACTTTTATTTTAATTTCTAAACAAAATAACTCACTACACTAAGAGTACTATAATCTTCATAATGTTCACCGCAAATTTCCAAAATCAAGCTTTAAATAAATTTACAAATTCTAAACCTCAACTGTATGTATTTTCAACTATTTTCACTGCGTTGCAGAAAATTAAAAGTTGCCAATTCAGTTTCGGTTAATACAAAAAAATCATACTAAAAATGTTGAATTATTCCGATATAATTGCCATAAATCGACAGCACTGCAGTGGTTACCTAGGATACCAATTTTGCACGTAAACAACTACAGCGGTAACCTACTACGATGGTCTGCGGCTACGTTCATTCATGATAAAGTGATTCATTCATGATTAACAGTGTGATGAATATGGAGGCGTCGTGAGATGAGTAATTGATTAGTGATTTAAGTTTCAAGATGGATATGATAGCGTTGTGAAAATGGTTTGTTTTACAAAATTCAGGATAAATCTAGCTAAGTTTACTAAATATACAATGCTGGGCGATTCTATAAGAGCACGTAAGCGTATTTTGTTAATTTGTTCAATGACTTCGTGGAAATTTCATATACATTCCGAAAATTTTATATGGACCGTCGACATTCACCAACACAAGCTGCTCATTTGAAATGTGGATGACCTCTAAACTGCTCCTCATTTTCATTAACTCATTCAAGACGTTTTGGGGTTTTGTTTAATTCGATCAAAACAATAAAGTTTCACTCCAAAGTCATCAAAACAATCACCCCAGCTCATGGTACCAAAAATACCGGTATTGTCAAAAGCCAGTAACGTTTTTTTCTGTACAGAAGTGTCAACCGAAAGTAAAGGTAGGGTATGATTGCCTTTAGCGGACCACTTAGTAGTGTAGCTGCATATTTTGAAAGAATAAGTGTAAATATCTCAACTGAATTAAGTATTTCATTATGTATAAACATGAAGTAACATGTTTTCTATCTTGTCTGCATGAAAAACAACAAGATAATACCTATAATTCCTTTTAATAAAAGAAATAAATCATCGCTGCAGTTTCCTTTAATGGACCACTACATTTTCCTAATTTAGGCCAGGTCTACTTGAATAATTTTCCAATCCACTGTATAACAGGTAGTAGTGAAAAATTGCACCATGCCGCAAATTGCTTCGAATTATAAAGGATCATCCATAGACCATGTGGCCCTTTTTTACTCGCTTCGTAGTCAATCCTCCAAAGTAATTCTGAATATTTCGTACGAACCTTGAAAGATGAGATGAATCTTGCAACTGTAGACTGCCGCTGCCGCTCTTTTGAAATGGGCAGTGGTGGGCACCGCTAACCGAAAATTTAGCGACGCTAATCGCTAAGTTGCTAACCGGTAAATTTAGCACGATAATCGCCAAGCGCTAAACGCTAGACCCACATTAGCGGAACTTTCGCTAATCGCTAATCGCTAACTTTTTAATATGTAAATAGTCATATCACTATATTTATTGCTCGTGTTTTTTAAGATTTGGACCACTTTGATCTGTTTTGGTTAAACAAATGAAAACAAAGCTATTTACAGTAAGAGGTTCACGAAACGGTATTTGATTTTGTAAAAACAAGGATAGCAAAAGTTATTTAGCTTGCATTGAAAATAGATACTCTTAGGAATGCTTTCATGAAAATTCAATTATTATCTGAATCGAAAAAGTAGAACCAAAGTTGTCATAATTTCAAGCGCATTGCAATTCAACAAAGTTCTTGGTGTGCCAAAAATTCAATCTAGACCTTGTGCTTGTTCTTCAAAATGCTCCTATGGCTTGTACGATAACTGGAACTCCATTCTAGGGTAAAAAATCACAAGAAGGTTGTATGCAAAGCCACGACCGCAAGGTTGAAGTAGAATACTTTTACAAGAAAGATAACCCGGCTGCTTGCGTGTCAGTCATTTTTTCTAGTAAATAAACGTTGACCGTTCATTGGCAGTATTGTAATTTCTTTTTGTCTGATATTTTGAATGAAGTTCATTGAAAAATTTTAAATTTTGTGCAAATGAGAAGTTGAAGTGCTGCCGAATTGTAATATGCACATTTAATACGACATCATTAAACGGGAACGGAACAAAGGCTACGGTTAGGCAGAACGTGAATGCCGGCGCGATGCGATTCGCCTTACCGCTGTGAAATGTACAGCTCTTTTTAAGGCGAAGTAGAACTATACATTTTCACAGATTTCGTCTTGCCGAATCGCATCGCGCCGTTATTTGCGTTCTGCATGACCGTAGCCAAACACTAAGCGACGCAAACACGTAATAATAGTCAGAGTATGCATGTAGATGAAGATAATTAACTTTGGATTATAGCGCAAAACGAGAAAATATTAACTCTTCAAATAATCATTTGTGTTCTTCAAATTTCAGTTGTTCAATTTAATATCCGATGAAACGTTTGTTTATTATCTGATGAAGCTCTTATATAGGCCAAATGATGCATTCCCAATTGACTAGGTCCATAACTCTGCCGACCGTGCTTGGGAAAGCGCGGTATAACGACCAATCAGAGGTCGAATTTCGTGTTTTCACAAGGCTTAAGAGTTTTCAATAGTACAATAGTTCGAATGATAAATTGCAATTTCATGCATTTGATGGGAATCTTAGAAGATTTTCTAATCGATTGCTGCAAAAACGAAGGAAATCCATCGAAAACTAACCGATTTATTAGCATTTGAAATTTTTCTCACTTTTTTCAGTTTTAGATTTTCATTTCACATCCCTATAGAGCCGAACTTTCTGAAAGAAGTATTCTAATTCAAAATTCAATCTTCATTAATTCATTTGTTGTGTTTATAAGGACAATTGTTCAATTTATCATAGGATGTAGTGTTTACCTACATCTCTGTGTTACCTTGATAGTGAGAACTAAGGCGCACGGTCAACACAATGAGAAAGGTGTTTTCACATTGAAAACTAGACACGGCTTTACTGGAGGAAGTGTTGGCAGATGCATCTACCGCTAATACCACCGCTATCATACGAAAGCGCGTCGTTTCATGTGGGGAATATCAACAGCGAAAAATGACGCGCGTCCAAGCATAACCCGAACTGTTTCGCCGTGCTGCTCCCATTTACCTTTACATCGGCCTCAGGGAAGTACCGGCTGCATCTGCATCTACCGCTGAGGCTGTCACTATACTGCTATTGGTACCAAAAGCTATCAACTCTTCAAATAAGTGTGTTATTTGTTCTCAAAAGAACAATTGTTCAATTCAAAATCGGATTTACGCAATCGCATCTCTGTAATATTACCGACAATAATATTCTTCTGAACAAACTGATACAACTTTCCCATTAGGCCTCTGCCATAATAGACGCGAAAAGCGACGCGAACCGATTCGCTCAGCTGTAGGTCAATGTACAGCCATCAGTAGAGCTGTGCATCAACCTACGGCCGAGCGAATCGGTTCGCGCCGCTTTTCGCGTCTACTATGGCAGAGGCCTTAGAGGAAGTTGCTGGCTGATGTATTCACTTCATGCAAGCCTGCTGCTGATGCTTCCCGCTACCACACTGAAACAGCATTTTAGTGAAGGGAGTGTCGTTGCATCAGCTGACCCTGCTACTATCGAAGCTGATATACCCGCTGCAACAGCTACGCTATGCATAGCCATGCCACAGTTGTGGCTGCTATACGCTGGCCCAACTGCTGAGCAACTGCAACGCTATCCGTAGCCATGCCACAGTTGTGGCCGCCATTGATATCCGCTGTACCTGCATCTGCTGGCCCTGCTGCTATCGATGGTGAGATCCGCTGAAACTGCTACGCTTATTCGCAGCCATGCCACAGTTGTGGCCGCTATCCGCTATCGATGGTACCCACTGCTCGCTCCCGCTGCTGCTAAGGGAGGACTGCTGTCGTCGCTGTTCAGAACTACTATGAGCGGCTTCGACTAAAACAGGCTCTTATATAGGGATGAAAATAGGAATGAATTATTTTACGTACGTGGTGGAATGATATAACTAGAAGAACATGTGTGACTTCATTCTGGTTCAGAGCGATCATTTGATAAGCTCCACCTCTTTTTTCAGTTTCTAAAGTTTTTCCTCAGTTTCGTAGCACGGATGCACAAAAATGATTTTTTGTCGAACCGGACCGATAGCACTCTCATTGAAGCAACAAAATAACATGTTTTGTGTCGTGTTGCGCAGCTTCGTTGAAGAAAATGTTCCCGTCCCCGTGTCGCATGTAGCAGATTATTGCGTTCAGTAGACAGTAGATAGTGTATCCAGCGAATAAACACCGATGGTGCCCTCACACACGCAACGGTTTTAACCCGTATCTTATTGCGGTTTGTAACATCAAGCGATTTCGTTTGCTCGCTGTTGCGTGTTGCATCATGTTGCAACTTGGCAGCTGGGAGATGACGAAATTCTGTTTACGCTGATTGATTGAATCGTCTTCATATTAGCTCTGCATAGTCGAACTAACTGCTTTTGTGAATGCGTTCTAACAGGGCAGTTTATTATTCAATGTCGGTTATGCTGATCGCAGCCTTTGCGCTGCCCCTACAGTGGGGGGTTTACTAAATAAAGTGAAAATTAGACAACTACAACAGAATTTGATTACATCCCGCACAGAATGTTTGCTTGTGTTGATGCCAGAAAATTATTACCCTTCAATTATATTTTTATTTGCCTTCAAAAAGCATTTTGCTGTTCAAAATCGGTTGCTAATTACAACCTTTGAGCTGCCCTAACATTGGGGGAATTAAGATACATGGACAACATGCACTGTGGAAGCTATTTCACATTCAGTAAATTAGACGGGTGCGACAAATTTAAGTTGCTAGGATGCAACACAGAATACTTGCTTGCGGTGACAAAAATTATTAACTTTCAATGACTTGTTTATTTGCCTTCAAAAAGGCATTTTGATTTCCAAAATTGGATTTCCTGATGGCAATCTTCATGCTGCCCCAACACGGGGGGAATAATGGCTGTCTGGCGACACACGCTGAGAAAAACCGCGCTGCTCCTGAGACGTGGTGACCAACCACAGGGCTAGTGCTGCTGCTAAGGAAGGACGACTGCTGTTGTCGCTGTCTAGAACTATTATGAGCGGCTCCGGCTGAAACAGGCTCTTATATAGGCCAAATAGCATGTTTTCAATTGCAAGGTATATGATCCTGTCGACCGTGCTTGGGAAGCAAGCATATAACGACCAATCAGAGGTCGAATTTTTCGTTTTGACAAGGCTTGACTATTTTCAATAGTACAATAGTGTGAATAATAAAATTACAATTATCTTATTTTGGGAAGAATCTTAGAAGATTTTCCAGTCCATTGCTGCAAGAACGAAGGAAATCCATCGAATACTAACCGTTTTTTTAGCATTTGAAATTGGACATATTTTTCACTTTTTTCGGTTTTAGATTTTCATTTCACATCCCTATGTAGCCGAACTTCCTGAGAGAAGTATTCTACTTCAAAAAACTGACAAAGGTAACTTTCGCAGTAAAGTATGTTCATCTTTCGAAGCAATTTACGTACGCCATCAGCAATTCACAGTTCTTCTAAATATTTCTATTGTCGCTTCTCCAAAAAAATTTAGCGAATTAGCGATTAGCTGCAACTTGTTACAATAACACGATCAAAACACATCTATGGTAACTATGATTCGCTGTGTTACTTCCATGCAAATAAAAGTTTAGGTACTCAGCGAGACAGCGCGCTGATCGCTCCCGTTCGAAATATAGCATGTCAAAATAAGGAAAACAGTCCTTTTTTTTACCATAATTTGGACCACTGATTTTTTTCAAATTTTAAGTGTTTTTCTAGTGAAATTGATTGCTTATCATTTAAAGACACTATTATTCTATCCGTTCATCAAAAATCTGGAAATTCGCTCGGAAAGTGTGATGTCAGTTCAGTTTTTGATAAAGCCGTTTCTTATGAAAACGTTAACGAACCATGGCAAATCAGGTAGCATCAGGTTAAAAGATATTTTTTACAGCTTTAATTAAGAATATTATAGTAAACATCTGTTGCAACATTTCTGGTGAAGAACATTATTGACATTGTAAAGAACCTATCAAAATAAGTATATTTATCATGTGTCATTTGGTAAAAGGTGTTCAGGTCGTCCACTAAAGGAAGTGGTTTATATTAAGCAGATCTACCCTATTCCTGGTTTCGGTACTCTAGGAATTGCATCTTTAGTGTCTACGAAAAAAAGCTGTTTTTAATCAAAAGGCAAACCTTGCTCTAGACCCGTTTTGTCATTTTGTTTCTACGTCAAGGTGAAACTAGACGGTGACTTTTTTCCATACAATTTCGAGGTTAGGTTTCTTTTCGCTTGACGATTTTGAGCGTAACAATATCAGCTTCCACAAAAATGTATAGCGTTCGAACTGCTACTCTATGCATGCGTCAGCGGGGTGCAAGCAATCGATCAAAGTTTTACACATGTAATTTCAATGATTCTCGAGTAATTTTTTTACGAAATTCGGGCGAAATTCGAGAACGGAGTTTCACCTTAAAACCGAGATAGAGTAAGTGCTATTTGAAAAGGAGCAGGAAGCTGAAAATTCTGAACATTTTCAACAAATGAGCCGTTGCGAACCAGAGTGGTCTAGAGACCATTTTTTTCGAAAATGAGTTTTTTGCATATTCCGCATCTACACAAAAAACTGTACTTGGGAGATCAAAAATATTTCAAAAAATCAAACTTTGAAGGTGATTTATATCATGTTGAAATTAAGTCCGAAACAGAATGGCCATTCTGTTTCGGAACAGAGTGGTCTATGTACATAAATCGGTGTAATACTATCATGTAACACGTAACATGTAGCATATTACATGTGATAAGTAACATGTCGTTTGTTCTGTACATGTCACACGTAATATGTAACATGTTACACGTAATGTAACACGAAAAATGTAACATGTAAAATATTATGTAATATGTAACATTTGGTGTTACATGTAATGTTACACGTGACATCTTACATGTGACATGCTATATGTACCATATAACCTGTGACTCTAGCCATTTTATACGAGTTACCGTCATTTTCTTTGTCTTCTACCAGGTTTGTGTACATAGACCACTCTGTTCCGAAACGATTCGAGGATTCCAGTGAATATATATATGAAGTCAGAGTGGTCTATGTACATTGGTAAGATAAAATCACCGATTTCGCGAAGAAACTGTTAATTTTAGGCATCCTAATGTTAAACCACTTCATAACTTTTATATTAGAACATTTTGTTTGAAAGAATCCGTTGAACAGAATTTTATTCAGAGATTTTTCGAAAATTGCTTCTCCTGAACAATTTGCTCGATGGCACATAGACCACTCTGGTTCGCAACGGCTCAAATCTGACTGAACCAGAGCTGCCAGCAACGCAACACCAAAATCTGAACAAACTAATGAAAGAAGTAACTTTGATTATTGTCGTCGTTTTATTTCATGTATCAAACAAATCAAACGTAACCTAACCTCACGTGTAACCGAGGTCGAGTCGGGAAACATCTGTACTCAGACACTTCCTCTTATGGATGGCGGAGGGTGTTTAAAAGAGTTCTCATCTACCGCACCGTTTGAGAATACCGAGCATCAGTTTAATAAATGATTCTCACGTACACGCGAAGTTGGTACTGTAGTATCGTATCGGGAAAGTAAACAAAGCTGTGTAGGTGTGTGTGAGTCTAGCTAACCGTCAAACGAAAATCTTCTTCTTAGAGAGTTGGAGGCGGTAGCCTCTGTTGTTATGATTCCAAGGATTACGGAAATTCAGTTCTATTCCAACCTCGATCATATCTGCATCAATTGATCAAATCATGCTTCAAAGTGTGCAACAACAAAAAATCGTTACCACGAACATGGCGCCGTTCAATGGACGTACCTGAACCCGTCAATTAGCCGTTTCATGCTTTGAGTTTTGTGGTTTTGCAACAAGTCGGTGAGCTTCAGCGGACTAGTTATTTAGACTGCGGCATTATTCTAGTAGCCCACAATTGGCTCTCAAACAGAACCGTTTTTTGCCTTCTTCTCACTTCACATCTCCATATCGTTGTTATTACGAGGTGGGGGCAAAAATCTGTACAGATCAGACGATCTTCACCTGACCTTCGACAGCTGAAGAGTCTCTGTGAGGAAGTGCTTCGCCGGAGAGTATTTGTCGATCTATCGGTCCCCAACGAGGAAGATCGCACTTCTAATGGATTGCAGTGTGTACACTGTAGAACCGCCGCCGCCGCTGCCGTTTGAGCTCTACAACACACAAGGCAATCGTGTGGCTCTGGAACGCCATCCGCGTGGCGGCAAACGGCCAAAACACAAGTGAATAACAATTACGGATAATTACGCTGCGAGAAACAGAGCCGGTAGGTAAATAGACGTACCTTCTATTGGCCAGCGCGTGATGAACCTGCGCTGCGGACAGAGCAACGGCAAAAAAACGCTATCTTCAATATTTGATCATATTGGAGAACAATTTTTCTCGCTGATTGGCTTGGCACTACAGTCTACCTCACTCGGCGGTGCTGAAACCGGCGCAAGCCACCGTGGTTCAAGTTCAAGATTATTCATCAGTCACTCGAAGCTAATGACTTCTAATAAGTGCTGGTTCTCGGCATGGTACGTTCACCGCAGCACGTTAACGCCATGCAGACTGTCCAAGGAAAAAGGATAGATTTCGGCGAGGATTCATGATTCTAACTAGAAGTGCAAAGTAGTTAGGGTTATCATATGATGTTTAAATTGGATCTGAAAAGGTCAATGAAAAATTATACACAGTGCTGTCAAAACGGTATTATTATAAGCGAAGAGCCATAAAATTGTCAAATAGACACCATCGATAGCTTTTTAGACAGGTAGGAAAAAGCTCAAAATTAATTTACCTTGTTCTATTTCAACATTTCCGGTATCGTTTTTTATTTCCGGGAACAACTGAGCGATAAAATATGCGCTATTTCAAGGAACCTTGTCTAATACTCTAAAACGTATAAATAGTTGCTAACTTGTCCGTTAGTGACTTTATACTGTGAAATTTGATCGCAAAAAATCTTATTTTATCAATCCTGCGAACGCAGAACAAAGGTCATGTAGCCTTATTCTATCATTTTGCTATTTTCGTAGGTCACAGCCTTCTATTTCTTGTAATGCGTCAAAAAGTCGCACTATCTCCAAATGTTGGTGCAAAACATAAGTGTGTATACATTCATTTGTTCAAATTGACTCTTCCTACCCGGTACCTACCGCTTTATAAGCTTACCAATGTCGTGACTTCACTGCGGCCATAGTTCTGAAGAGGTGAAGCGATTCGTTGGTCGCCGGATCTAATTTGAATTTCCAATAAATTTGCTTGACACGACGCTACCATGACGAAGCATACATTGGACAAATAATGCGCTGGTCATGAATCGCCTCCCGGCAAATTACACTTGAAAATAATAAATATTTCAAAGTACAGTTTGCTCAGACGTCGCTAAGTGATGAATAAGTCTGTCTCTGGCAGGTTGCCGGATATTTGTCTGACACGCTAACCGCGTTCTATTATTATTCCTTCTTTTTCCAGAATTAACGTCAGACAGATCATCTTGCTTTCGAGGCCCAAAAAAGGCAAAACGGTGCAGCAGCGCTGCGATGAACTGTTCGGCAGTGTGGTGTTCATGAATCTCAAAAAAGATTACCCGGCATTCATGGATCGAGTCAAAATTCTAGACGCCGACCTGCAGCATCCAGGAGTCGGACTGTCTGAGGAGTCGATCGATTACATCATCAAAAACACACAGATTGTGTTTCATGCCGCGTCGGACGTGCGGTTCGATCAGGCACTCAAGAAGGCAATAGAGGTCAATGTGCGAGGCACCCGTGATCTGCTTAAGATCTGCGAGAAAATCATCAATTTGGAGGTATGTTGTTCTCGATAAAATTCTATTATTTGATAATGCAGCTCTCGGTTCTTCCATCAAACAGCTGTTCATCTACATCTCCACCGCGTACTCGAACTGCCCGGAGGGAACGATCAAGGAAGAGTTCTACCCGCCTCCGTCCAATCCAGAGCGAATGATTCAGCTGGTGGAGGCAATGGATGAACACTTCGAGGAGCACTTGAACAGGACAGTCAACGAGTTTATCCATCCGTGGCCTAACACCTACGTCTACACCAAGGCACTGACGGAAGACGTCGTGCGCCAGTTTGGAGAGCTCATGCCTATAGCCGTGGTGCGACCATCCATTAGTAAGTAATACCACCATTGTTTGAATTTGATAAGACAATTATCCAGCTGTTAAAGTTTTCTCGTTAAAACGTTTTGCCAAATTTATGCTGAAATCTGATATTGTATTTTATCATTCCTCTTAATCGGATTTGCAGTTCGTAGTATTTTATTGATTTTTGCATGTCTCGCTTCGAGTATCAACTGATATTTTATTTCCATCGCACAATTATTCAAAGCGTACCGATATGTCCAGCAAGTCCAGCGGGTTGGGTGTTGATAGGTATGCACGACAATCGGGTGTTAAAATGCTGCACAGGGGCAAAAAAATGCCATTTATAACTTGGTCGCTAATCAGTCTGAATAAATATACATCATTAGTTCAGGCGCTAGATGGCCGGAAATGGCACGGCTTGTTATTGATACTTGAACCACAGTTTTTTTTTCTCTTCAAATGCACCGATGAATAAAGATATAGCAACTGTGATTTATCACGCGGTTACTCATTGATGTTTCTCATGAGGAAATTAATTTTTTCGGCATTTATGTTTATAGCAATCATAATGACACACTCATAAAAACTGGGGAAAAGTTTCCAAGCAGCAAAAAGTTCTGAACTGTTCCAAGCAGCAAAAACTGTTTCCAAGCAGCAAAAAGTTAATATCATATTGGGTATACAATAGGGTGTCCCAAAAAAAATCGATGTTAAAAAAGTCAAGGTTAGCTCAGCCCTAAATTGAAAGATAATGTTATTTATAGCATTTTGTAGAACATTTCGACTTTCTAAAAAATTGTTTTCAGGTTGCCCAAACGTGATTTATGAAAAAATGACTTTTATCAGCTACAAACCCACTCTTTTGCACTTTTTTCAATTCTGTTCGATTCCTAAATTTTTCCATATATTTTTTTATTTTTATGGGGTTGTTTTTAAATATTTTGCATGGTTTGGTTCAGCATTTCATTCAGTTTTACGACTCCCAGAGCCTATTAAACATCACAAAAAAAATTTTTTTCTAATAGTTTTTAGATAAAACCCTACAAAACACAAATAAAAAAATTGTGATCAAGAACTGAAATTTTCATTGCGAAGCGGGATTTACGACGAAAGTTTAAAAAACGCCAATATTTCAGCCCCCCGATAAGATATCAAGGCTCTTTTTTAATGTAAATTTTCGTCTTGAATCCCGCTTTGCAGAAAAAATTTCAGTTCTTGATCAAAAAAAATTTTTTATATGTGTTTTGAAGGGTTTTTTCTGAAAATTATAAGAAAAATTCACTTTTTTGTGATGTTCAATGAGCTCTGTGAGTCAAATAGTTGAATGCGATGCTGAACCAAACCATGCAAAATATTCAAAAACAATCCCACAAAAATAAAAAAATATATGGAAAAATTTAGGAATCGAACAGAGTTGAAAAAAGTGCAAAAGAGTGGGTTTGTAGCTGTAAAAAGTCATTTTTTCATAAATCACGTTTGGGCAACCTGCAAACAATTTTTTAGAAAGTCGAAATGTTCTACAAAAATGCTATAAATAACATTATCTTTCAATTTAGGGCTGAGCACCTTGACTTTTTCAACATCGATTTTTTTTTGGGACAGCCTAGTGTACAATTAAGTTCTCGCTATTTTTTCTTCAATAAAAAGGCAAATAGCTTCCTATGAATCATTCTAAGTATTGCCCATCGCCAGCTACAACTTCAAGCAGAGCTCGGAATTCGTTACGATAGAAGTATTGGTCTTCTGTATTTTATCCGCGAATGAAACCGAGCCGATTCCTGATTTTGATGAAACATTCGCTTCAAGAATGGTTCTCGCATCTATGCCTTTGATGCAAATAAGCATTTTTATCAGACAACCCATCAACAAAACCATTCAAAAATTATCAGGCGTGCTGTACCTATCACTGGAACTCAGGAATATATCCTTTTCCTGGGTTAAACTGTGTTTAATAAAACAGAAGGTCGAGTTCCGAAGCAGAATGCAAGACCAAGGCTTTATTTTGCTTTTACAGTATTTCAAAGTTGACCAAAATTTTACCTATGCTACTTATTTTGACTATCCCCTGTAGAGTAAATATACTTAAGAAAGTAGTTACTGCAACGGGCCTCGGAATAACGGTGTTTTCCTGCTGCTTCTTGACGCGCAGCACTCAGTCCACGAGCCACCGGGACAACCTTTGTTGAACTTACACTAGAAGTAGAACATTCTTCGCTTTCACGAGACACGAACTGTAAGAATTACAACAGTAAAAAAACGCGCACATAAACGTAAACAAAAAATGAGGCGGTTGCTTCCGATGCCGACCAAAACAAGCTGCCGAGACGTCGAAGTCAGCACCTTTTTTCAACAGCTAGAGGAAAGTCGCTACCTATCGAAACCTTAAAATTTATCCACAAGCATGACAATACAAAAATTTTCGAACCTAACTAGCGCGACAGTTTTGTTTACAAACGAATTAAAACTAATTTACGTGAACGATATGGGGCAAAAGTGGTGAGTAGTTGTCACGTTGGGTACTTGCTCTTACCGCAGTACCCGAAATCAGTTCGATTTGCCACTCAATGCTGAAAATGCAACCGCGCAGATTAAAAGGCTCAATCGGAGTGCAAAAAACGGAATATTTTCTAGTTCATGAAATCATGAAATAAAACTGAGCGAGGATATCACGAACTGACACATAGGGTTGTATTCCTGGGGCCCTGAGGGTATCCAAAAGTAGAGATCTGGCGCCACGGAATTCAGCACACATCCAAACCACGTGTTCAATGTCATGATACCCCACTAATACTCCTTAGTTGATGTTAAAGTAACATTTCTTATTTTAATGATTGCTGTTATCGACCCCTCGGTGGCAATCGCCTCCCGATCAAAATCAATAGAATATACAATGGTACGGAGATGGTTTGAATCTAGGGTTTAAAGGGCTTTTTTTTGTTAACAGTGATGACGTAGAACTCCAAAAACATTGTGAAAAGAACAATGTTCAGTAGTTTTTTTTCTAATGTTAAAACTTTCGAGCTAAAAATGCCTTGCTGCGCCATTCAACAATGCGGGATACCGTTTCAAATGGCACTTTCTCTTTGACCGAGATATACGTCACAACCCAAAAACACGTGTTTTCTGCCTACTTTTGCTACTAATACAAACAGAATGTCTTCTTCTTCCCTACCTGTTTATATGTCATTGGACCAAAACAACCCTGCTAATAAAATTGCCAACCAATGTGAGGCTAGTCGAGTTCCACACTTTCAATAGGTATAACCATCTAGGTTTCCATAAGATTATTTCACACATCATAATTATCAAAAGTTTGGTAGGATAACGTGAGGTAGAAGGTGTTAGTTAAAACTATTAATGTGAAACAACTTATAATATTTTCTTTGTAACAAAGAGTGCGGAAATAACGCAGATTAAATATGCCCACACACAGGTGCACAAGAGCGGAGCAGAATTGTAAGTTAGATTTGTTAAAGACACGTTAAATCCCACTTATTAAAGCAATTAACACAGCCGTAATCTGAAGCTTGGACTGATTCCGAGTTATACAGGTTAGGGTTGGTAGAAGCACTAAACATAAATACACTATTAGTGCCTGTACACCGCATCAAATAATTATACATTTTATAGGAATCTAAAACTGCTGGTTAGCCGAGAAATATAAATCTGTTGCGAAGTTGGAAACCCTTCTATCGATCCTCTTATAAAGACAAACGAATGCCCTTTGATATGGTATTCCACTTGGTTTAAAGGCGCAGGAATGCATTTTCAGCCGAAGCCTGTCAAAATTTGCGAAAAAATCTGCCGAAAGAAGTGAGTTTACCATGCCGCTACAACATTGTTATTGGAGTTCCACGTCATCAATGCCAACCCAACAAATAAAAACTTTTAAACCGTACATGCTAGATTCTTGCAATAGATCATTGCACGATGAGGTCACAAAACAAGAAGAAGAAAGGGATTTGACAGATGTCGTGGGTTTGTTCACAGTAAAATTTTCGGCTCGAATAAAAATGCGGAAGTGTCTTGTTAAAAATTGCGTTTCTAAGAAGAAACCAAAAGATCACAGTAACGAATTCACATAGGCGGAGAGTTTTCCCATCTTTTTCGTACTCGTATCATTCATTTTCACTCCTTTCACATGAAAAGTGAATGGAACACATTGTAAACAAACCCGTCGAAAGTGTCAGAAAAGTGAGGTTATTTTTGGTGTGCAATGATCTATAGAGTCCGTCTCCCCGTGGTGAAATTTTGGTAACGCTGAATGGAGTCAACAATCGCTTGCTTGATGAGAATCCTATCTAGGGTAAAGGATCTATTTCCGTCCTATTAGGCGGCCGTCAGAAAAATTTTCTTGAATAATTGATCTGGAACAATGAAGCGACTTGAATGTTGGGAACGTACAGAATGCTTTCAAATGCGAAAATCCAGCCTAAAGATCAGATGGTATTCTATTTTCAGCGTACGTCTGATTGGTCATTTACATACATATGTGTGTGTGTCGAACCGCAACACTTTCTGCACGACTGTTTCAGCACTGTATTTCATTAACTTATAGTTGTCTTATGCACACAGTAGGACCAACGGATCATAACAATTCTGGAGTACTTTGTGATAAGGTCGTATGTCTAAACGTAAACAAAACGAGTGAGAGATGATTTGTGCTTGTGAAGTACAAGTAATATAACTCTCACTCGTTTTGTTAACCTTTAGACATACGACCTTATCACAAAGTAGTCGAGAATTATTCCACCATCGAACAACTGACCACCCTTCGACGCGACGCAATGCTTGTGATGAATCCGGGCTGCCAATATATCTCGCAAATATATTATTTTAGCATGGTTTCATTTATAACATATGCTGGCGTCTCTGCGTTGTGTTTATGCATGAGTGTTAATGATTTCATACAATGTGCTTGAGACCGAAATAAGATTTACGATTAGGTAGCTGGCAATCTTTTTTCATTTTTCAATTGTCCAAGAATATAATGAGTAATATAACCGATTTCTCCATAAAAAAATCGTCAAAAGTCTTATGGTTTCCGCCTTCGAATAAATTTAGAATTACCGCTAGTAAAATAAAAATATATTGGCGAAGTTTTCATTAATGTCCCTCAGTCATTGAGAAAGCTTCTAATTTTCCGGCCTAGCATGATGTATAAAATTAAAATAAAATTAGTGACCAACGTGATATTAAAATTTAAAACTTGCCAAAACCAGTTACATATTGGTATTTTTCGAAAGAAAAGTATCAAAACATACCAAACTGAAGAATGCTGTTGCTTTTGTTTATTTGCAGTAAATTATTTCTGCAAGTGAATGTTCCTGAAAAGGTGAGAGTGGGCAGGAAATACAAGTACGCCGAAATTACCCTCCTCTACCCTAGTACCCCATTTTCTTCCCAATCCGTAGTACCTTCGGGAGTGTCGCTGAATCGGTGGCTTCCTATTAAGTTAATACTGCATCATCAATATCCTTTGTATATACTATCCCCAAGCTACGGTAAATGTTGTTTCCAAACATTGTTCCTCAAGTATTCTGAATGTAAGTGATAGTTATCAGCAAATAACGAAATATACCGTGCCTGCGCCACACTATTTTCCGTACCTGCATAGATTCTATTGGGCCTATGTGTAGGGACCCACCGGTAAATGTCGCCACTAAAAATAAAGACAAATCTTGCTGTGCTGGACAAAACATTGAGACCATTGCTCAAGCGAAATTAGAAAGTAATAAGACTTTCAGAAAAAAATCCAAACGAGTGCTTCAATTCATTTATAATAATTTATTTGCGTTGTTCGAAGAAATGTATAACATCTATAGTTAAAACAATAGTCATTCATAAAACAAGCTTTTCGAGCTTACTTAACAACTAAAATGACAAAAATTAATAGTGGAAAGTAGGTAAAGACGGACACCTTAAGGTTTAACCTAAATAATTACTTAGGTATTGCTATTTAGATCGCAGTAGTCATACAAATTGAAACTTAAGGTCATTTGTTTTAATAATCATTTTTAGTATTAGTGAACTTCTTCCAAGTTTTATGTTTTTTGGGTCTTCAAAAATAAGACTAAAAATTGCTGTTTTTGACATGGTTGGGAAAGACAGACACTTGGGGTGGGTAAGATGGATACTACGAAGGTAAAGGTGGACACTCACAAAAAAGATGTAGTACGTTAAGTATTCTTTTGATTTATGTGTTAAGTGATGGCCATACATTACTCTACGTTATTAGAGCCCATCTATACATCACGTGAACAGTTGGAGAAGATGGGTTTCGATGAAGGCGAAAATTATCCGCCTATATGGCCTGTTCTAACTGCTAAGTGATTAATATCTGCTGGTTTCTCTCGCGGGTATACTTTGTGAACATCTGTAGTACACAACAGATGCTACATGTGAAAATTCTTGGAAAATCCGTGTGTCCATCTTTTCCTACCTTAGTGTGTCCGTCTTGCCCGACCTGGTTGTAAATTTTTCAAACTATCGACGCTCTTCATCGGAACATCGAAAATCTGCTGGATTTTCACTAGAAAACCGAGGAAAGACGGAAATTAATCACTTTACTATTGTGAACAAATGAAAACACGTAAATTTCACGAGTTTTTCACTATTTTTCGTGGAATGAAAATTACATCAAATTGCGCGTTCAAGAAAATATTCTTTGTTTTACTCGCAAATTTGACAGTTTTCTTGCTGAAAAACGGAAAATGCAACTCAAAAGCATTAACACACTATAAAGAAGGTATTCGCATCACTCAACTTTCATAATACATTCTAGTTTGTGAAATATTAAAAGTGTCCATCTTACCCGCAGTGTCCGTCTTTACCTACTTTCCCCTACCGGTTTTAAACTTCATGGCACAAAAAAATAGAAAATTAATACTAAGAAAAGCGGCTAGTGTACATGGTCATGTAACCTTTGTTACGCATCACTTCACGCACCCGGTTCGGCATGGATTCCTCAAAGTTGCTGGCATGTGGTGACAGGGATGGCGAACCAACGAGCTTGGAATTTTGTATTCAAGATCTCCCATAGATTCCCTATAGGGTTCAGTTCCGGCGACTGCGCTGACCACTCCATGACGTCGACTTTGTTTTGGATCGCTATCCTTCATGAACTGCCATTTCACACAATGTCCCACTCGGCGTGTGGCAACATAGCATTCCTTAGGATTTGGGCATATAGGTACTGATCCATGATTGTATTCACAGGGCGTCAATCTCGTACACCCCATAATGTTCCCTCCTCCATGTCTAAATATCCTCGTAAAATACTGTGGCATGCAAGCAATCTATTGGGCGATGGACCCAAGTTTTTCCGTCCGAGCCGATGAGGTTTTGCTTCACGTCATCCGGTATAATTCGCCACTGATTTTCGTTCTACGGACCGATCCTATCGAAGTGGTCTTTTGCAAACTTCAGCCACGCCTTCAGATACTTCGACGTTAGCATCGGGACGTTCCGGGGACTTTTACTGCCTAGTCCATGATCTGCCTGAAGCTTTTTTGAGTCCTAGAAGGGATTTTTCTTAGAGGCGCGCTTTATGGCAGAGTCATCTTTGCGGAAGGTTTGAATTTTTTGCGGTTGTGAAGGGCCTTAAATACGAAGATGTTGGATCGCCCCAAGTACTCGAGTTAGATGCTGCCCTGCCGCAATCCCGCAGATTGACGTAAGCGCCAATGCTGTCGATTTGTGTGTTTCAAGATTAAATAATAAAACATAACAAATTCGACTTATAAACGCCGCAATTTCTACTCCAAGTTGGCGTAAGTTGAATAAAACTATGTTTGCGATGCGCTTATTGAAAGCTAACAGTGGGTGTTAAGATTCTAGTCATGATGAAAGTACGTCCTGAAGCCTATTTGTATTATCCTACAAAATATCGACATTACTCATTATTAAGGGGGGAAAGGGCATAAGTAAGTGCGTTAGGTAAATCTCAAGGGGGAATGGGGTACATTCTGTGTTACAATTTGTTACACAGGAGGATTATCGTCAAATTAGTTAAACGTTTGAAAGAGATGACTTATCACATACTACGATGGATGTACGTCACTCGGTTGTGGAAACAGTGGAAAAATAATCACTGTTTCCAAAACAAAATGACGTTGGTAACATTATTCCAGTTGGTGAATCTCGTATTTTATGAAATCGCGCTTTCTTTTTAACCTTCTTTATATATATACATTAGGCAGAGGATAAGGATAACAAAAAAAGCTGACCCAGAACATCTTCGTACCACCACGACCAATCTTTTCCCATTGCATAATATTGGTTGGTTGATGTTTTTAAGTCTGACTCGTTGGATAGGTGGTTTCTTCTTCGTGATTATTTATACAATTTGTAAATTAACAAAAAAATCGTTTTCAATTATAAGATTCGAATAATCGACAGCTTTGTTTTACGCCACCAGGATTGCACATTACCAAAGAGGTGATCTTCTTAGCCGAAAGTTTACAGGGTCGACCTGTAAAAGCATGTGGCCGTGAGTTGTAAATTTTAGTAAAATCAGGCAATTCGATCGCCACAAACGCTTAATTCTACAATTTGTCAATAACTTCTTCTTTTCAATTAAGATCACCGACAATCATTGTAATATGATTGAAAACAAATATCTTACTACAATATTATATAATCTAGTAATTATTAATCATAAATCCTCCGCTTTACTCTACTCAGTTATTGCCACCTGCGAGGAACCGATCGAGGGCTGGACGGACAACATTTACGGTCTGAACGGGGTGATCGCCGGTGTCGCGCTAGGAATCATCCGTGTCATGCACCTGGACGACTCGAACCGGGCCGACATCATCCCGGCGGACTTTGTCGTCAACGGCGTACTGGCGGCCGGCTGGCAGACCTACGTAGAACGGTAACTAAAGCCTTCCCTCCCCGAGCAAACTGACCGTTTTGAAGGGTGGATGTTTGGTCTCTGTTAAAATAAAGTTTCATTTTTCGCCACCTCAGGAAGCACACCCGACCGATCGAGGCGAAGGCCGGCAGAACCGATATGAAGGCAATGGTCCGACCCCATACCAAGATCTACAACTGTGTCACCGGAAACGATAATCCAATTACCTACAGTAAGGGCATTTTGATCGAAAATTTATATAACAGTACAGTGATTGACTTGTTACTGCTTGTTTTCACAGAGAAAATCTACGAATACTCCGTGTCGGTCGGTAAACACTGTCCCCCCAAGCGATCCCTCTGGATAGTGTGTCATAACACGACAACAAACAAGTATCTATATGAGTACTACAAATTTCTGTACCATCTGATGCCCGCTTTCCTAATCGATCTGTACCTGCGGGCGATTGGACGAACGCCACGGTAAGCTATTTTTGTAAAGCAAAGTGTTTACAATTGAAAAGTAAAAATAAATACCTACAGGATTATGGAACTCTACCGTAAGGTGCACAAATTCGCAACAGTGATTTCATACTTCGCAAACGGTCGGTGGCAATTCGAGAAGGAGAACATGAATGGCCTTATCGAGAAGTAAGTGGAGAGACTCCCCATCATAGAATTATATGTGAAAATAATGTCTGTTTTATCTTTTCAGACTATCACCGGACGATCGCGTGATGTTCCCGTGCGACATCAGCCGCATCCAGTGGCCGGACTACTTCTGGACGTACATTCACGGGCTGCGTCGGCACATCGCCAACGAACCGATGGACAACCTCGAGGAGGCCAAGAAGCGTCACCGGCAGATGCGGTATCTGCATTACTTCATCGTGGCGGCGTACTACTTCCTCTGGCTGATGCTGTTTTTCTACTGCTTCAAGTGGATGCTGTTTTGAGGGAATCGCACCACACCGAGCGAGACCGGAGACTCGTGTATTCAGTCGAAATTTACCGTGTAGATTATGTAGGCATTTAAGGACGTGTTTTATTTTTTGTTGTTTGCTAAGGAACGCATGCTCAAACGTTATCTTTTTGTGATTTCCTTCGATATAGTTGGGAAAGATAGAAGAAAAAAAAAAGCGCTAACGTTCATTTTTACAAGTTATGATATAGGCTTAAAAGGTGTTTCTCTAACGATTAGTTATGTGGGTCTAAGTTGATCGTACTTCGTAGGGGCATCCCGCAGACGGGTGTTGAAACTCGAACAAATAAATTATAACTTATTTTTAGAGATTGTCTTTCATTGTGGTATGACGAAGTTATCCTGAAAACGAGAACTTATTCTCACAAGAAAGTTTCGTTCCGCATTTTGTCGTTATCAACTTGCGTCCGAATTGCACAAGACGCAGCTGATGTTGCTTCCTTGAATTTGATATCGAGCAAGTTAGACTAGTTTGCCGGGGTTTGCCGCGTATCGGTTCGCGCTTGTACCCGCCTCCGGCGCAAGGTGTAATGCAAGCAACAGCAATTATCTCTGTATGCTACGGGTAGGTACTGCAACCTGAATGCATGCACCATACCGGTTCTAATGCCACTGGAAAGTTACATAACAATTTGGTGAGCTTTACTGTGATTTGTACCTTCAAATCTGACCGTGGTGATCAGAGAGTGACCCACAATAACACATTACGTGTGAAACGAAATGACTAACAACGTAAGAGGGCGGAATTTGCTAATGTATGGAAAACGTAGGATGGGGACATTATTTCAATGCGAAAGTTAATTGGCCTTTCAAATATTGTTTGGAGTCGTTGAAGTCAATGTTATAAGAAATTAAAGGCGAAATGTGATTTAATTCTGACAAGTGATGGGTTCGGATGATTTGAGTTGGATCAACTCATTCTTCCAGAAACGAGAATCAAACTGATGGAAACAAAAATCTCTCAGGCTAAATATTCAGGGCTTTGTGCAAATATTCGGTACAGTTCATTACTCGTTACTATATTATATTTGGTGCCGATAGCCTTTTTTGTTCTTGAATGATTGAAGGTAGTGAAAAAAAACGAAAAAACAACTTAGGTCATATTAAAGACCAGTCGGGCACCAAGGGGTCAAACGGTTTTAAAAAAGTTATATTTAGAACAATTCTTGATCTTTTCATTGATCTACTTCACTTGAATTTGTTTTTAAACCATCCAAAAACAGTGCTTTTGAGCAAGTTCGTAACCACCAATTTGAAATTTAACCATTGGAAAACTGCTTCGAAATGCATTTATAAAATTGGGTGAGCAACGAGTTTAGCTTGCCATTCATATCACTTTATGAAATCGAGCTTAGAACCGTTATTTCTACATGGTCTTAAACCAATTGGTCTGAATTTCGCTAGCAAATACACACTTTTTGTCGATAAAAATTAGCTAGGGATAAAAAAATGTTGATTTTATTTCGACAACTGCGCTGGCATACGCGTAAATCCAGATAATCCTTTCCAGATTTCTCAGGATATGTTTAGTTCATAAGGCCTGTTCTCTACTTTTCATGTGCATAAAATTTCACAACAGTCGGTTCAGTGGTCATTTAGATGCCTGGGAATCACTGTGTCTCGGGTCGTAGAATCGTTTAAGTCGGCGGACTGAAAGTGGAAGAAAATCGAAGACAGCTGACTCTCTGAGGGCCCGGAAGGTGTTGGATTATTTCAAGCGGAATCAGAATCTTTCGATTCGCGACGCGGCACAGTGTTTCATTTTGCTGATTTGGTGCGCAAAATTAATAGCGTCTTCGAATTTGATTTTAGTGATATACTTTATTCGGAAACATTTCTATGTATTTTATTGTGCATCTTTCAGAATATTCGATTTAGTGATTAATTCACCTAGAAGTGATATGAAAAATTTATTGTTTTCAGGACAGTGAGATAGACAGGTAATGTCTTCGAAAAAGTTGTGGCAAATGGTTTTACTAGCAACTTTGTTGAAAATGTCGAAGTTCTATCTCTTATGTTAAAAACGATATAAAAAGTTTTATATGCAAAGTTCACTCAAATCATAATTTTGAATATAACTTTTTTCCTGGATTTTCTACATATTTTATACCTTCTATTACCTATACCTATTCTATACCTTCTTCTATTCAACATTATTGGCCAAACAGAAATACATATTTTTGCTGAACATTTGATCTAGCTATGGTTCAAAATAAAAAAGTTATTCAACTATTAACGGGTTTTCAAGGGTTAGTTTAACTTCAAATTACTCAGCCGTACGCATAAATGCGCAGATAACTTGTTGATGTTCTGAAAGAACGTCTATTCTACTTCCAAAAGAATATAAAATCATTTGTCTAATAGAGTCTTTTCGATTGTTTCGATGAAAAAAATCTTTTGCATGAAAATTCTTACTTTATCAAATAACTTTGTTATTTCTAAATATAGCGTTTTACAATCTTCAGCTAAATATAAATTCAATTAAATCGCGTAATATTTTAGAAGGTCAAAAAAATATAAAAAATCATGGGAAAGAGTTTTAATGAAAAACATGAATACTATACTAATTCAATTTTCATTGAAAAGCATTCGAAATTTGAGAATAGTAGAGACAGTTACGTAACTATCATGTTTGCTCGAAATTGAAAATTTCGGAGGGGGGTCAGACTGATTAGTGGTAAGTAATTTTAGAGGGGGAGAGTCATGTAGAACGCTACCTATCGTTACATAGGAGAGGGGGGGTCTGAAATCTAGATTTTCAGCGTAACGTAATTTGTAATATAACACGTCGATGTTGCACCATCATGTTCCATATCAGAGCAATTCCATTACGAAACCGGGCAATCAATTTAGTCGATCATTGCAAATACAGTGATCACCCGGTTATATCACCCCCTTGATGATTTTTTTTTCTCGCTTGTTTTCCGTCGGTCTAGTTCCGCCACTGTTGTGGCCAATCACCGACGCCCAGGTAGGCGACTCCACACCCAGGACCCTAACTCACGACCCGTTTATTAACGGACCGGCGCCAACGGCTTTACTTCCTCATGCGATGGAAGGATTGATCCCAGAGATTTTTCGCCTCAGAAAATCTCCCGGTGTCGGCTAGGATTGAATCTTGACCAGTTGGGTTGGTTGTGAGTGGATCACGCCACCTCACAACCATCGACACCTATGTCGGCGGTGGGATTCGAACCCAGGCGTCGAGCGTGGTTGGCGGAGACGTTACCAACCACACTAGGCCCCCGCTTGACCCCCTTGATGATGTTTGGAGTGATAAAATAGGGAAAGTGATAAAATCGGGATTTTTTTTTTATTATTATTTTGTTATAAAAGATGGTAAACCAATAATTTAACACGTAAAATCAGCGATTTTAATTACTACAAGAAATCGAATCATATGAAAAAGCAGTTCTATCCGTCTGTCTGCTTCTCTGATCCTTATAGACGTGGGAACTGCTGTACTAATCGGCGTGAAAATTTTTATGTAGGGGTTTTTGAGGCCGGAAAAGATTATTAGAGTAGCTCGAGACCCCTTCCTCTTCTTAAAGGGAGGGCTTCCATACAAATATAACACAAACTTCTACGTAACTTGAAAACTAATCAAGCAAATGGAACCAAATTTGACATGGTAAGGTTATTAGGAGTAAGAAATATGTCAATGGTCACTTGACACCCCTCCCTCTTCTGGAAAAAAAGATAAAATCGGGTACTGATATAATCGGGTGATTACTGTATTTTTATAGCAAAAAAAAAATCGGTTCTCGATGGTTTTTGATGCCAAATGACGTCGAGAATTAGTGTCATCTGACAAAAAAAAAATTTGCAAAAATCGACTCTCTGGGACTTAATCGGTTTTTCAATTGTGGAAGTCTCTCGAAATAGCCTGTTTAATGATATACACTATAAGTAGCATCGAATACATCATAATTCATAATATAGTGAAAAATGAGTATAAAATAAAAAAGCACTTCGGTTCGTTTGATTGGTGTGACGTCTTCGACAAAGTTGTAGATAATTATTCTTCCAATTTCTTAATTAATAATTCTTTCCAAAAAATACATTTAAAAAAAATCATTTATTGAAAAATAAAGTATGAAGAAAAATTAAAAAATAATTATTCAAATGAGCTAATTTTTTAAAAATCTGATTTTTTAATAAAACCTACAAAAGATTGCCAAAACAATGAAACCAGTCCGACCATTTAGAAGTGAAGAAAAAAAAGTTATCGTTTCTTGAAAAAAATTTCTTTTTGAAAAAACAAATTGTTCGAATTGTTTTTTCAAAAGGAATATTTTTCTTTTGAAAGGACAAAATATTATCTACAACTTTGCCGAAGACACTATGTCAATCAAACAAACCGTTTCGACTGTAGACATATTTTTAATTTCCAATAGAGCACTGTATGAGGAATTATGAATATTTTTACAGTCAAAAAGGTTTATTTGATTGTCATAGTGTACCTGGCAAAGTTAAGAATAATAACTTTGTACTTGCAAAAGAGATGTACCCCGTGAAAAAATAGCTTTTTTTTCTGATTCCTCCATGACCGGTTTCGTTGTTCAGGTAATCTTTCGAAGTTTTTATTAAAAAAATCGATTTTTTCCAAATGGGCTGTTTTGGATAATTAATTTTTAATTTGTTTTCAAAAAATCAATAATATGTTTTTACAGTCTATATTTTTTTGGAAGACAAAACTATAAGTTACAACTTTGCCGAAGATGTCACACCGCTCAAACGAACCGTGTTGGCTCTAAAAGTATTTGTAATCATCAATACCATCATAATAGCATTTTTCAATAGCTTTTCAATATGAGTTGTGTTTCAAAAAATCACAAGAAGGTTGTATGCAAAGCCACGACCGCAAGGTTGAAGTAGAATACTTTTACAAGAAAGATAACCTGGCTGCTTGCGTGTCAGTCATTTTTTCTAGTTAATAAACGTTGACCGTTCATTGGCAGTATTGTAATTTCTTTTTGTCTGATATGTTGAATGAAGTTCATTGAATATTTTTAAATTTTGTGCAAATGAGAAGTTGAAGTGCTGCCGAATTGTAATATGCACATTTAATAGGACATCATTAAACGGGGACGGAACAAAGGCTACGGTTATGCAGAACGCGAATGCCGGCGCGATGCGATTCTTCTACCATGGTGAAATGTACAGCTCTTTCTAAGGCGAAGTAGAGCTATACATTTCAACAGATTTCGTCTTGCCGAATCGCATCGCGCCGTTATTTGCGTTCTGCATGACCGTAGCCAAACACTAAGCGACGCAAACACGTAATAATAGTCAGAGTATGCATGTAGATGAAGATAATTCACTTTGGATTATAGCGCAGAACGAGAAAATATTAACTCTTCAAATAATCATTTGTGTTCTTCAAATTTCAGTTGTTCAATTTAATATCCGTTGAAATGTTTGTTTATTATCTGATGAAGCTCTTATATAGGCCAAATGATGCATTCCCAATTTACTAGGTCCATAACTCTGCCGACCGTGCTTGGGAAAGCGCGGTATAACGACCAATCAGAGGTCGAATTTTGTGTTTTGACAAGGCTTAAGGGTTTTCAATAGTACAATAGTTCGAATGATAAAATTGCAATTTCATGCATTTGGTAGGAATCTTAGAAGATTGTCTAATCGATTGCTGCAAAAACGAAGGAAATCCATCGAAAACTAACCGATTTATTAGCATTTGAAATTTTTCTCACTTTTTTCAGTTTTAGATTTACATTTTACATCCCTATGTAGCCGAACTTCCTGAGAGAAGTATTCTAATTCAAAATTAAATCTTCATTAATTCATTTGTTTTCCTTATAAGAACAATTGTTCAATTTATCATAGGATGTAGTGTTTATCTTACATCTCTGTGTTACCTTGATAGTGAGGTAGTCCTCACGGTCAACACAATGAGAAAGGTGTTTTCACATTGAAAACTAGACACGGCTTAACTGGAGGAAGTGTTGGCAAATGCATCTACCGCTAATACCACCGCTATCATACGAAAGCGCGTCGTTTCATGTGGGGAATATCAACAACGAAAAATGACGCGCGTCTAAGCATAACCCGAACTGTTTCGCCGTGCTGCTCCCATTTACCTTTACATCTGCCTCAGGGAAGTACCGGCTGCATCTGCATCTACCGCTGAGGCTGTCACTATACTGCTATTGGTACCAAAAGCTATTAACTCTTCAAATAAGTGTGTTATTTGTTCTCAAAAGAACAATTGTTCAATTCAAAATCGGATTTACGCAATCGCATCTCTGTAATATTACCGACAATAATATTCTTCTGAACAAACTGATACAACTTTCCCATTAGGCCTCTGCCATAATAGACGCGAAAAGCGACGCGAACCGATTCGCTCAGCTGTAGGTCAATGTACAGCCATCAGTAGAGCTGTGCATCAACCTACGGCCGAGCGAATCGGTTCGCGCCGCTTTTCGCGTCTACTATGGCAGAGGCCTTAGAGGAAGTTGCTGGCTGATGTATTCACTTCATGCAAGCCTGCTGCTGATGCTTCCCGCTACCACACTGAAACAGCATTTTAGTGAAGGGAGTGTCGTTGCATCAGCTGACCCTGCTACTATCGAAGCTGATATACCCGCTGCAACAGCTACGCTATGCATAGCCATGCCACAGTTGTGGCTGCTATACGCTGGCCCAACTGCTGAGCAACTGCAACGCTATCCGTAGCCATGCCACAGTTGTGGCCGCCATTGGTATCCGCTGTACCTGCATCTGCTGGCCCTGCTGCTATCGATGGTGAGATCCGCTGAAACTGCTACGCTTATTCGCAGCCATGCCACAGTTGTGGCCGCTATCCGCTATCGATGGTACCCACTGCTCGCTCCCGCTGCTGCTAAGGGAGGACTGCTGTCGTCGTTGTTCAGAACTATTATGAGCGGCTTCGACTAAAACAGGCTCTTATATAGGGATGAAAATAGGAATGAATTATTTTACGTACGTGGTGGAATGATATAACTTGAAAAATATGTGTGACTTCATTCTGGTTCAGAGCGATCATTTGATAAGCTCCACCTCTTTTTTCAGTTTCTGAAGTTTTTCCTCAGTTTCGTAGCACGGATGCACAAAAATGATTTCTTGTCGAGCCGGACCGATGAAAAAGGTACTGCAGGCAGAATTGGCCACCATAAGGCGCGACGGGACATTCACGAAACAAGCCGCCAAGTATCACGGCAACTCGCGACAAACGCGGGCCCATTAGTTGTACTCCTACACAGTTTCAAGATATGTTCTATAAGAGTGCTCATTATACCCTGTGGGTGCTCATTATGCCCCGATGGGAGGCTCATCGTGCCCCACACATCGACTGATTGCTAGTTTTTGATGCATGAATTTAATTTGTGTTTTTCACCATTATACGATAAACTTTTCAATTTGTGAATAGTGTATCTTTAATTTTAGATAGTTAATTCAAATTTTGCACTGAAGACAGTCTAAAACTTTTGTCGTTTTCCATGCTTAAATCAGCAAACAAGTTAGGGTGCTCATTATGCCCCTATTCCCCCTACTCCATTTTTGGAAATAAAAACGCGCGCTTTCTAGTATTAAAAATTACAAGATAGGGTAGTTTGGGGTAATTTGGAACCCTAGGGTGAAATAAAAAGGTGCTTTATCTTGGAAAGTATAACTTTTGTGGATTGCATGTAGGGGAACTGCTCCATTATTCATCTCATTAAGCCGATATTCACGAAGAATGCACGGAATAAACAACAAATTTTCATGAAATCATTGAACAAATAAACAAAATACGCTTACTTGTTCTTATAGAATCGTTCAGTATTGTATACTTAGTAAACTTAGCTAGATTTATCCTGAATTTTGTAAAACAAACCATTTTGCACAACGCTTCCATATCCATCTCAAAACTCAAATCACTGCTCAATTATTCATCTCACGACGCCCCCATATTCATCACACTGCAGTGCACTGTTAATCATGAATGAATCACATTATCATGAATGAACGTAGCCGCAGCCCGTCGTAGTAGGTTACCTAGATATCCGCTGTAGTTGTTTACGTGCAAATATTGTAACCTTGGTAACCATTGCTGTGCTGTCCATTTTTGTCAATTATGTCGGAATAATTCAACATTTTCAGTATGATTTGTTCGTATTGACAGATTCGATTTGGCAACTTTTGATTTTCTTCAAGGCAGTGAAAACAGATAAAAACACATACAGTTGAAATTTAGGAATTGTAGAATTTCGTCTCATATATTTCTGCTAATTCAAGCTGGTTTTTGGAAATTTGAGGTGAACATTTTAAAGATTAAAGTATTCTTAGTGTAGTGAGTGATTTTGTTGAGTGAATAAACTAAAAAATGGTCCGCTAGTGATGAGAAAAACTTTGGTTGGCTGCTGAACGATTCACGTTGTAGCCGTACAGAACAGTGCGCGGATTTTGTTTTCTGCGGTAGGTGATTGAAATAAATGAGTTTTCGAGTGCAGATGCCTGACTATTATATCAAATTTAGAGCTTTTAAGTGAGTTTTTGAGGATTCTACTCTGTGAGAAATCTAAAGTGAACTAAGAAGAATCCATTCCATGAATCAGCAGATCGATTTAGTAAGAAAATATGCGTTTTTTCTGTCTTCAATTGTGTTTTCATGTTGTATGAGATGCATATATGGACTGGGATGAATGATGGAGCAATTCCCCTACTACTTTATTCTTCCCTTTCCTTGAATTACTAAATCCTACCTAACATAAAAATTTCATGGTTTGCTGTGATAGGTTCACCGCAGTGCCAATGTAAACAAAGAAAACACTACAAGTTGATTTTGCTGTAAGTTCGACGCTCGTGTATTCAAGGTTTTTGAGAACTTCTTCATTGTTTACAGTCTCATCAGCTTTACAGCCGTGTTTGTCTAGTAAACTGCTACATTTTGATGAAAGATTACGATAACATTGTGGAAGAAATAGTGGAAGAATTGTAAAAAGTATTGCAGGTAACCCGGAATGAATTTTCTGTACATAAAGTGTTTTCAATCCCCCGCACCAGTGGCGGATTTTTGAACAAAAGTTGGAAAAAAAACTTAAGTCTTTTTAAAATGATTGAGATGACGAACATTGACAATTTTGGGGTGCTGAATTCATTTCTGATGCCAGAAAATGTTATTCATTTAAAATGCCGTGAAATCTTTCTTATTGTCAGATGCATTTTTTGTTCAGATCATGCTCAACATTGGTATACTTGTTCCTTATCGGAAAACTTTATACCCGTATTCTTTTTTCAAAAAGTTGTAACTTTTGAGCAAAATTTTTTTACTTTTGAGCCGATTTAACGATTTAATGGAAAAATTAAAGGTATTTGATAGGCCTCTCAATGAATAAAAAGAAATCGTACGTCAAAGTACATTCGTTATATACTTTTCCGTTTCACGGATTTGGGATCATCGGATTTGGAGTGGCGATATGCAAACCGGGCTCCAAAAATTCTAGAAGTACGGTAAATTTCCCATAGGCTGTTGATTATCTGATCATTCCTAATTGTTTCACAAGACTGTAAGGTACACATGAGTTCTGAAATACATGGTTTTGGCTTTCCGGCAAAATGTTTTAAACTTGGTTTAAACACTAGTTGTAGATTTGGTAAACGTTGGAAAATAAAAAAAAATACATAAGTTTCCCATCATAACAAAACTTGATGATCCAAAATCCGATCAACATTGAGGGAGTTACAAGCATTTGAAGTTAAGCTTAAAATTGCGATTTTCGAATATAAAAATCATTGAAATTGCCTGACACAGCAATATTCAAAGTGCTGCCAAAATTGGTATATCACACACACACACACACACACACACACACACACACACACATGTGTCGCGCGCGCTAGTTTGAATAATTGGAAAAGGGTTATTTTTTTGGCCTATGGTGGAATCACTGTGCCATGCCCAAGAATTCGCTTATCATTCCTTATGCCTAATACTACCTTCTACTGTGTATTAAGCAATCATTAATACTATAATACTCACATTTATTACTCTGTCCACATCACTCCAAACACGGTCCGTATCACCCCAATAGCTATTCATTTTTACCCCAAACGATTTTTTTATGTCCGAAAATCATTATTTTTAGTTTCGTTATTTTTTTGTTCTTTTGACCTCAATATCATGTTTTTTTTTGTGTAAAAACATAGCAAACAGGCCAATGTTACTATAATACATTGCGTTTATGGGATAGAAAACACAAGCTACGAAACAACAGGAGTTTTCCTTAGGGGGTCCAAATTACCCCAAACTACCCTACTTGTTTGTTTTCCAAGCTGGCACTAGTCCATAGCGCAGTTATTATCATATTGTACATTCCGTGCAACAATGGCACAACTCGAAAATTATAGTTTCAAGAAAAACGCGTTTGAAAATCAGCGTCAAAAATTTATTTCTTATTTTCACGAAAACTTCAAAGTTCAAGATTTTCAATCCTCATTCAACTTTTTTGGGTCTATTCTGTAGAAGGTATTGTACAAGGTAACCCTCTAGTGCCCAAGTTAATTTCTAGACGGGCTTCACTATGAATCATTATAAACTCGTTTTAAGTATTTATTGAAGCTTTTTAGAGGTTTGACAGAAGCCCGGCAACAGGGGCATTGGGCACTAGAGGGTTAAAACCTTATTATTATTATTAACTTTTGAAAGAAATTTAGGTTTGTGCTGCAGATGCATTGAATTGCATATTCAATTTTGGGGTGTCAATTCCATTCAATTGGCCCCGTGCCGATAACTCGTTCCACAAGTACAATCTTGAAATATGATGTACGACAAACCTGCAGTCCATGAGTAATGCTACAAGTTTGTCGAAGAAAGCAGTGCTCTAACTCTTACGCCTAAAGTGTGAGAGCCAATATTCAGTGGGATATTCAGCCAATATTCGCGGTGAATATAAAAATATTCACCGCGAATATTGGCTGAACATTGCACTGAATATGGGCTCTCACACTTCAGGTATACGAGTTACAGCATTACACTATTCGACAAATCTGTAGTACTACTTGGGGACTACAGATTTGTCATACATTGTTTCTCAAAATTGTACTCAGGGAGCGAGCTATCGGCACGCGGCGAAAAAGCACCTTAAAATTGAATATGCAGCCTTGCTCTGGGGTCTTTCCTGTCAAAATTTGATTCATGAATTGAGTTTTGAAACGTCTCTAAAATCTCCGTTGCCATTGTAAAGCAAGGGTTGCGCAACGGAGACAGGTTCGAGCAGTTTTTGCATTCTTCCGATCCGCACATTGCGGGAACAACATGACGCAATGATTATCCAGACAATACAATTAGCTTGAACCAGATTTAAAAGTTCTTCCAATTCTTACACCAATAAACCAGTACAAACACATAAGACAACACTATTGCAGATTAACATCTGGTTATTGCAGTGGTTTTTGTCGACCAGAGCATAAAAAAGCATAATTATAATATGTTTATGCAAAAAGTGTGTCTTAGTTGGTTGAGACACATTCGTTATCCAGACCCACTAAATCCACACAATATTAACATGGTTTCGCATCATTTAACTTTTAGGAGTGATTGTATCTGTTGAGTTGTACAATAAGTAATTTTTGAGGTGTATTTTAATTAAGTTATGGAAGAATTTAGCTCTTGTCACAATTTCATTTACAGTTTGGACTATTATCGACATGCAACATAATGTAATGTTACCCTATTCCGAATCGAGCGTTATGAACCTGCGAAGTTCTTCTCCTGTTAGCTACATTCAGGAGCAAACTCTTGTGAACTCATTAGCTTATTGCTGGTTTTACTTATTGCCTACGAGTAGGCGAACTATATTTTTTGATAGAGAGTGGATACTTAAATGAAGCCACTCTAATTGCAATGCAATTTAAGCATGAGTTTGGAATATATGAAACTACTACTGTTGAAAAAATCTTGAAAAATAAGTTTCAAAATAAGTGAGGAAGTAAAAAAACTCCAATACACTTGGCTTTCTAATTTAAAAGCTAGAGTGGCGAAGAAAGTATTTTATTTTTTTGCTCAGAATTTCTTTCACATCGCAAAACACTCAGTCATATGTAATCCACTAATCAAAAGGGTCTAACCAATAAATCAACTTTAATGTTCATTCAATTAAAAACTCCTATATTCTTGTTTGATACCTAAAAAATGAATAACTTAATTTTTATGCTCAGATTTTCACAACACAAAATGCTCGACGCTTAGATCCTTTGGTTCGTGGCATCAAAAATACACGCGCAAATGCAGTTGTACCTCGACCGGTGCTGGTCACAAAATTAATGCATTTCAAATATGTAAATTACACATTGCGCTTGCCGATCGAAACTCAATTCTGCTGGCTACGCTTTAGTTGACCAACTGCAGTGCCTCCATCAGGTCAGTGAATCATTTCAGGCAGCCGGTAGGCGTGAACATGGATTTGAAAGCTTTTGAATCCTATCACTCTCCGTTGAAGGATTTCTACGAGGGAAAAATCGTTCTGCTGACCGGTGGAACGGGATTTCTCGGCAAGCTTTACATCGAGAAGCTGATTCGGTGGGTGCTTCGGTGGCTCACTGTGACACCGTCATTACTGAGGGACACTTTTTTTGTTTTAGGTGTGGAGTTTCGAAAATTCTCTTGCTTTCTCGGGCTAAAAAAGGTCTGACCCCTAATGAAAGGTTATCTTCAATCCTCGGGTCCGAAGCGATCTTCACAGGGTACAAGGAGAATCCGGAGTTGTATCATGGTAAAATTAAAATTGTTGATGGGGACGTGAGCAAGCATCAGCTGGCAATCAGCAATGACGACATGACGTATATCATGAACAGCACAAATATCATTCTTCACGCAGCTGCTGATGTGCGTTTCGATGAGTCGTTGAAGGAATCCGTTGAAACCAATGTCAGAGGAACTAGCGAGATATTGAAAATCGCTGAACAGATAAAAGCTTTAGAAGTGTTTATCTACGTGTCGACTGCGTTTTCCAACTGCAATCGGGAAATGGTGGAGGAGAAATTCTACGAACCGGTATTCGATCCGTACGCTTTAATCAAATTGATCGAGCAGGATCAGGATGAGGAGAGTTTTCAGGTTATTAGTAAGAAAATTATTGAACCATGGCCGAACACGTACGCATTTACGAAGTCCCTGGCGGAGGAGATTGTGAGGCGTTACTCGAAAACAATTCCAATTGCAGTGATACGGCCATCAATTGGTGGGGTGTTGAAGGTTAGTACTTGAAAGAGATAATTAAATTGTTTTGTTGCTTCCAGTCACGACCACCGATAGTGATCCGATTCCCGGCTGGACGGATAACATCTACGGATACAACGGGGTGGTTGTAGGGGCTGCCACTGGAGCGTTGCGGATTTTCCACATCAACAACGATTACCGGGCGGACATCGTTCCAGCGGATTTAGTGGTCAATGCTACACTGGCAGTCGGTTGGTACGCTGCCAGTCATCGGGCAGAAACCAATATAATTAATTTCACCGTAGCGGACAATCCCGTCAACTGGGAAACGGTTATGACGGAACAGCTCAAGTGGAAAGGTAAGATTCCTTTCCTGAATGCGCTATGGATCACGACCTACAATACCACCAAATACTATTACGTATCGGAGTTTTTGAAAATCTTCTATCACGTGATCCCGGCCATTTTCTTTGATTTGGCTCTCAAGTTTAACAGTCAGAAACCGAAGATCCTCAAGCTGTACCGTAAGGTGCACAAATTCTCCGAGGTGCTGAGCTTTTTCACCAACAACGAGTGGGACTTCCGCAATGAACACTACCACAGGGTGATGGACCAAATGACCGCGGACGATCATCGGTACTTCCCGTGCGATGTGAAGAAAATCGACTGGGCTGAATTCTTGGCTAACAATCTGAAAGGCATTCGGATGTATATTATGAAGGAATCGTTGGATAACTTGCCGGATGCCAAGAGGAAGTACCGCCGGCAGAAGCTGGCACATTGCGTTCTGTTGGCGGTGTATTACGGGCTTTTTGTGTACGTTATTTATAGAGTTTTGAATGCCTACGGTCTGTTAGAGGCGGTGGGTGAATGGGCTTCGGATTACACGTCCAGCCAGTGATACGTTGAGTACTTACTGAAGGTGCAGGGAGGGGTTCATAGTTGGGTTTTTTTATGTATAATAAGCGGCTGACAGAACAAATATCTTTAATGAAAGTTTTATTATCGACTTGCTTACACGCTAGACACAACGCTTACGAGTATATTGGAGAATAATTCACATCTTACTGTCACAATACGGTAGACTACCAAGAACAGCCCTCACGCGGAGCGATACACTTAGAGCTAAGATCAAACTTACAAATCAACTATTTACAAATCAATGACGTGTGTTTGCTTACTGTTTAGTCGTGTTGCTGAATGTCATGGAAATGCGTTCCTCGTGAAAACACAACAACCTAAACTGACGTAAAGTAATAAATAACCTATAAACTAAGCGAGAAAATGTTTCTGCATGCTTGCGCTTGTGTTTTCCTTTATATACAAAAATTGCATCTTTCGTATTATCTTAAGATCTACAGGTTTAAAGCTCATACTTGCGCGTCCTACACTACCTACTGCCAAATGCTAATGCTAACTTAACTTAGTTGAAAATCAGTTTCTTCAAGAAAAATAAATAAATCTGTCTCAAAAGATCAGGCTGACCGCGCGTCATCGCGTAGCCGAATATACCCTAATAATCTTACCTTAGCGGGACTCTCTAATAACGAGGAGTAATCTAAGCGTTTGTGTTTTTTGTTTCCCAATCTGCGACAAATGCTGTTCGATACCGCTATCCGTTAACCGGTTAAGTACATTCTATGGATTTCAGGAACTCTAAACCTATTATTACTGTTCTTCGTTTTAATATGTATGCTCTCTCGAGGGGGGTCGCGTTCACACTTGTCTCATCGCACTCCGACAAAAGTCCGTCCACACAATCAAACTACATGCTAACCGTACGGCTACGCTAATTTTTTACTGTTCGTATTACTGGTTGGTTACAAAGTAAGCGAGTAACTGTAGACGACGCCGTAGGATTGAAATCGACATATCAAAATACCAACCCTTTCATGTTTGTGTTTTTGATGTCTGCTAAAACATATAATACCCAGTGGGACAGTAGATATGAGGGTTCATTCACGTAGTCTGTTCGGTATCCTGATCGATTGGCTGACGCTGAGGAATGCTAACAAGTGATAGTGAAATTTAAACTGGCGCTGGAAGGTATCGTCTAAAGCATCAAAACATCTGTGGCTGAAAGCAGGGCTGGCTTAAGGATTACTTAATTTTTCGATCGTTGAGAATAATATAATTGAAAACCCGGATATAAAAAATTATTATTAAGGAACTCATCAAAAAGTTGGAATCCACGTTATTTCGAAAAATAAAAATTTCAAATTTTTCAAGCTTTTGTTTCTGTACCACCATTTTTGCCTACATTTCTCAAGAAAGTGATCATGGCATAGTAATTCGAACCCAGTTGTTTCAGAAATCCAGGTTATAATTGTAGAAAAATGATACCATTTTTACCAAAATTGCTTGTCGTGCATTATCCCGGCTCCGGAAATACGCAAATTGAATGGTATTTAAACTGGTCTCCAGAAACCAAAAACCGCCATGTTGGATTTCAAAATGGCTTCTAAGCATCATTCCGGTTCTGAATACACTCATAATCGGTGGAATTTCGTCAATTTATGTATTGCTTATTTTCCAATCGATTGCTGGAAGAACGAAGAAGATCAATTGAAAATCGAACGAATTATAATCATTGGAATTCAGAATTGTTAAAAATTTTGTTGGAAGTATTCAGATTTTAGTTTTACTCCTATGGAAGATTTTTCTTAAAGGCCAAGTTGTACTTAAAAGAAGATTTTCACATCTTCCAACGTTTTTTTCCTGTGATCTTTCCATTAAAAAAGCTTAAGTGTGTTTCCCATGAGTGCTCCGTTTGTTTGCTTATTAATGATTTTTTATCATTGCAAATGCAATCATTGCAAACTACAGAATAGAAGAAGGGCCTTCAAATGCTGGAGGGAGTATCAAATTAGGTCCGACCCTTCAAAGTTACTATTGCACACCTGTCACTGAGTCATACGATCACATTGGACTGCCAGCTGAAACATGGACACAACTGGTTGATGTTGCCTTGGCATTTTGTCATCCGACAATAGCTTAGTGAGAAGGTGCGACGTGAACATAGGCGCGAAAACCATACTTCGCGCGTCTGTTCACCAAAATGGTGCAGCTTAACCGTTATGAACTCGGCAACTTTAACACACGCAAGTACTCGGCAGGGTACCCGGGTACATACTAAAATGAAATGCTTGACCGATTTTCCATCTTGACCTGTCAAAAGATTGGAAAATTCGTCTATTTTTTATACGGGACCTAGAGAGCCATTAGTTCCCATATGGTTCCTGTGAATCCGAATCTTCGGAACCATGTTCAAGATCGGAAATCTGTCCCGAAATGGCCATTTCGGACAACTCATCAGATGGACTCAAAATGAATGAAAATCAACTCCTAGAGTGATTTCATGAACTTTGATATCAATGCTAGTCAGTTCAATAGAAAATTGTGCAAATTTGTTTCACCGGAACATGCTCCTGAATATCCGGATTTACAGGAACCAGTTGTGGTCACTGGTTTATGTTCAATCTTTCGACAAAAAAGCAAGAAGCATTTCATTTTGTGGGTCCCGGGTACCCTGCGGAGTTCTTATGGGGTAAAAAAATTCGAAGCCTTTCCGTTTGACTCCCCCCCCCCCCCTCCTGCTATGAACAGTCTGATGATGGAAAATGGTTTATTTCCACTAGCTAAGAGCATTTCATAAGTTTCAGCTGGCTGAGTTGAGGTTATCCTTGTTTTTTGAAGCAATAAAGTCTGGAAAGGTACCCGGGACCCTGCGGTTAAAGGCAGAGTTTTACTTCGAAAAAAGTTGTCCTCTTTTAACGTTTTTTCTTTCTTGGGGTTGTCATAAAATGCGTAAGTGGATTTCCCATGAGTGCTCCTTTTGTTTGTTTATAAAGAATGCCTCGAAATGAAGTTTTCCATTCTGAGCGGCTACTAGCTTAGCCTTGAGCCCAGGTCAGATTGTTACCGACTTCTTTGATTTCCTTGTTGAGGCTGCGTCGCCACGGGTCTACCTCTTTTTAGATGTTCTGCTGGATTTCAATTCAGCACTTGCTTTCAGAAATTGTTTTCGCTTCTCGAAGTGTGTTGTTTGTTCCCGAATTTCTGTTACTATCGAATCCTGATGGCACCAGTTATAGAGTTCGGCATTTGAGATCCAGTTGTGGGACTACTAGGCATGAATTATATATGGTTGATGAAGACCTGCAGCTGAAACTGAAACACACCTCTTCTCGCTGTCGTATAGTAGCACAGATTTCGAATCGAAAATTCGAGTTTCGATGCGCAAATTAGCCTGGTTAGATCTTCATATGTTTCCTATAGTCGCAAAATCAGCCCTAGCGTTCACGATCGTTGCACTTATGTCGCACTTGGCTACCGAGATATTGGAAGCTTTCGACTTTCTCCACTAATTTCCCTGCTACTGTAGAGTTGGAAGGATTGTCCACGTTTACATCCAACGGTTTGGTTTTGTTGTCGCTGATGTTGTGGAGCGTACAGCCATGTCGCCGAGCTTACTCTGCATGTCAGAGTGCTGTTTTGCTAGTAATGCAACGCCATCAGTTAAATCGAAGTCTTTGAGGTGCTCCATGGTGATAGGCTGCCAGAGTAGCCCACGATTCGGAACGCGGTCAATTGCACCTACCATGATCTTATCGATAATGATGAGGAACAGTAGCGGTGATAATATACATCCTTACCTCACACCGGCGACTACCCGAATAGGATCGAACAAAAGGCTCAGTTATGGACGACTCTGCATGTGACAGCCTCGTAATCTGTTTCGATGGGGTTGGCGATTTTATCTAGGTCTCTTTTGCATCTCTGGGTGCTCCACAGATTGTCGTGGTTAAGTCGGTCAAAAGGTTTTTTGTTATAAAAACCTTTCTTGGACTCTTGGAATTCATTGACCTGCTCCAGGATAATGCAGAGCCTAACAATAAGAAACATCATCCAGGATCATCCGGCACGAAATCCTGGCCAGCTACCGAAACGTGAAGAAATTGTCAATTGGTCAGTGGGGTCGATTAGCAGCCGGTCGTGTCCTTCACAAGCATTTTTGTTTTCATCCTAGCTCACCTCAGGCATTGCTGTCGCTCTTTTTCTTTATCAGCCAAGGAGTCCGCCCAGGCTGGCTTGGTCCGTCTACAAGGCTATTTAACTCCAGAGTCGAATACTGTTGATGGGCTTCGTTCATGGCTCCTCGAGTTTTTGCCTGCTCTATCGCGGCTTTTGCTTCTCCCCACTGTCCTATCTTCGGCCATTCCGGTTCTATCTGTTATCTACTCTTTCCTTTGGGTGCCCAGCTAACCAGATCATTTTCACTAGTCTCGATAAAGGTGTGTTACTCTACGTTGCTACTATCCTACTCTGATCTCCAGTTCACCAGTAATCATCCAAGATTATGTTTGAGTAATTGTAAACATTATGATTTTTGTTATTATATTAGGTCAACTTCGACGCAGATTGCCAATAATATTTTTCTATTTTGTCGGACATTATTTAGTTCAATACTGAGAAATTTTATTAAAAACACCCCAATTTTTTTTCAATCGTCATTTTGATTTGGCTGAAACATTGCACAGATGATCGCAAGCATGAAATTTTTCACTCGCTCGCAATATTCGATGCAAATGTGTTCTTTGATTGAACACGTAGCTTCCAATTATTTTCACTTGCGTGCAAGTTCTTTATACAAATGCTGCGGAAGTTGCAATAGACTAAGGGTGTCATAGATTTTCCTACAAAAAGAGTATACAATGTTAAAAAAAATGTTTAGATCTATTTTCTCCAAGATCAAAACAACTATTCATGTTTAGCTGACATTTCGTAAAGCTCAAACTTTTGAAAAGGAAGTTTTTCAAAAAAATTTATTTAAAATCATAGTTTTGCGTTTTTTCTTAAATTTTTTCAATGTCTCAAAGTGTACAATTTTTCCGGTAGGATCATTTTCTCCTGTCTGTTCACAAATTTGCCAAAGATATCATACCAATCGTTAACCAAGGTTTTCCTTTACTTTTTTTCATTTCTCCATGACCGGACAGCCATAAATGTTTAGACGACCTGTTGTAGTTTTTATTAAAAAACTTAAAAAATGAACTTGAAATGAAATTAAACAATGAATGATTTTTAACCGGAGGTTCACACATCTTCTGTGTGGTCAACAAAATAATGATCAATTATGGTGTAAGTGTATAAAATTAGGCATACACATAAAATTTATCACCTTGACGGTTTTTGTGATGCATTTTATTATTTCTCAGGACTTCCATCGTCACCACCGATTTCACGAGTCGAATGAAAAAGTTAGTCAACATTGCGTTTTGAGAGAGATCGTTTGGCGTTTTTTCATCGTCTCTCTCTCTCTCTTCTTGAGTAGGTATCTCTAATATGAACCTTGTGCAAAGTTTCAGCCAGAACGAAAAAAAGGGTTACCATTGTCTACAAATTCTTCAAATAATGATACAAAATCTCTTTCCCGGGTCGAAATAAGTATCTTGTGATGATAGGGAGAAAACAGAAGTAGAGGCCTGTAGGCCAACAAGGATTGCAGGAACGGGTTCGAACATATCTAATACTATTTCACAAAATATACAGTTGAATGGGGCCTGCTGCTGAACAAAAGAAAGGTATCCGCAGAATTGGGATGCTTATTAATAATAGTGAAAACCACAAAAAGATTCCTCAAGGTGGAGTGCTGTCTGATTTACTGTGGTCATGTTCACTTATTGTGAATGATCTCCTCAATCAATTAACAGCTGATGGTTTCGAAGTCATCAGCTTTGGATGTGTAAAATTCGACAACGCAATTAAAGACAGAATGCAATCTGCACTAAAATGTATTTTACAATGGTGCCAAAATGAAGGGTTTTACATAAAGCCTTACAGGACACTTATGATTACATACTCTCGCAGGAATGAAAGACATTCAAAGCCCTAAATTGAATGGATCCGAAGTATAATATTCGTCTGAAGTTGAATATATTGGAGTTATACCAGATGAAAAACTAAATTGGAGCTCACATCTAGATTACGTGATAAGGAAAGCTTCGAAAGCTTTCTAGGCGAACAAGAAAACGTTCGGAATGGAATAGGAATTAGACCTGAAAATCTGCGATGATCCACTGGATTTAATATGCTTCCATTAAACCGATATATAAAGATGGAAGTTGTGAAGAGTGCTCGTAGGCTATAAAATACTACTATCCATAAGGTAATCTGATTAGACATTCAAGTATACTGAAAGTCAAATAAATTACTTATTGAGCATCTTAGTAGAATGGAATTGAATATTGAGAATAGGTTGTGTTTCTATTTAAATCTACTACAAAAGATTGAATACCCGGCAGACCACACAAGCACTGATAATGGTTGTATGTAGCAACCGAAATACGTATCTGCGTACGGTATAAAAGTATAGTTTAATTAAATGTAAACATAACCTATACCGAAAGTTTTCGAAACTAATCTGCCTGTAAGTGACTGAAACAGATCGTCAAATATGGCAATCAGGGGAACCAATTACTCTACTAGGATCGATAATCTTCTATATAGGATAAAAATGTATAATAGTACGAGAGCCGGGATTACAGGTTCTGCGCTAAAGGTTGCAGTGCCAAACTTCAGTTCTTTTGCATACAAAAATTGAAAATTCATTCTGTACAGGGCAAAATAAAAATAGAAAAAATGCCATAAATCCCACAAATATTTTTGGAAATCTATTAAGTTTACATTTCAAATATTTTTCTGCAGTTTGGTACCAAATAATTGAGGAACAGTAATGAATTCGTCAAAAACGCATTTTGAAATTCGTATTTTTTTAAAGCGCGCTTCTTTGTTTTCTATGTTACCTCTTACATACTGTTTAAAATAATTTGGAAAATTATGAGTAAAAAAGCAACGTTTTTACCAAGTTTAAGCATGTAAACTTACTTCCAGAGTCAAATCATTTTCCCATCTCTTGTTCTGGAGAATACCATGCCTTTGAAGAGGAATGATATAAACAACGTAAAAAACATGCAAAACTTGTTTATACACGAAAAAATGCTTGATATCATTTTACTGTATATCAAACCGTTTCTGTCATTATGTCAAATGTATACATTGCATTCAATGTGATACAGCGTAGTTTCATTGTTTTAACGTGATCAAAATTTGGTCATTTTGTTTCAAAACACCAAATAAACGAACGAATTTCGCTCAATATCATAAAACTGATAATACAGCATCACGAGTCCGACGAAAGATACCGTCAAATTGCAGAAGTCGCCCAACAACGCAAATATACGGTTGCAAAGCTTGTACAGAAATTTAAAAAAAGGTGATGTTTTTCACCGGAAGTTCCCGGATTGACAGCGCTATCCGAAAGATCAAAGTTTATCAGCCCCGAAAAAAGCAACACAAACTGGAAGTGAGTTTTTCCTCCATATGACACTTTAAATAGTGCGAAATCGTCTTCATTAACAAGGTCTTAGGAGTAGAGTAGCTCTCAAGAAGCCCTGGTTTTTCGGCGAAAAATATCATGAAACGGATGAACAGGGTACGAAATCACATATCATGGAACTGATGATTAGAAAAAGGTCATTTGGTCAAACGAGACCGAAATAATGTTACTTGAGATTGATGATATCACTCGAAAATAGTGTAGGACCCGCTCTTGCCCAAATATAGTGGAGGTGAGGGTTTCCATCCTTTATCTACATTCTAGACAATTGAGTTCAAAATGAAAAAAAATCTTTTTATCAACTACCCAAATAATCGTCTGACACTTTTAAAAGTGAGCATTCCAGTTGGTCAGGAATAAATTCGATAAAATTTTATCCTAAGGTAGATTTTCCCAACCAGCAATTTCGTATGGCCCAAGTGTTGTGAATCATCGGCACTTTCCCTTGGCCACCACCATTAGTCATCCTCAGCAACAGCCATTAACGGTGCGCATCCAATCGGTTCGTTCACACACGCCACACTCACGTACAAAATACAAAAAAAAAAAAAAAAACAGGTAATCGAACCAAAAAGTAATACCAACCTTCCTAATACTATCGCTACTGCTACTAAACTGCAACTATAAACTAACCGGCACACCGCGGCGGTGGTGGTGGGGTGATGGGGAGATTCAAGTGATCACTCACGTGTGTTCAGCTTTCAACTTGCAACGAATCAGAGTTTCCGTTCCTCCAGCGAAGCGGACGCCGAGTAATCCTCTTCACTTTCCGCCGAGTTGAGCGCAGCTGTGACGTGACGGTGGTGAGTCAGGTGACGTTTCTTGTGCGGTTTGGTCAGCGAGTGGTGCGCGTGAACCGACGGGTGCTGCTTGATTTCGACCTCTTCCGTTTCGTACGAGTTACCGCCGGTGGACGACGCTGACGCTGAGGACGCGGCCGACGCCAATCCATCCAGCCGGTAGCGGACGTTGTAGTTGCCCCCGTAGTGGTGCTTCGGGCGGAACAAACGATGATGCGGGTGCGGGTTGTGGTGACTGGTGAAGTAGTGATGCTGCGGGAAGGTCTTGTGGATTGCGACGTCTATGCGTGGGACGCTGGAGGAAAAATTTGATTCAGTGACTCAGTACTCGGCGTGACGACAAACGTTAGTTGGGTACTTACTGTGGCACATCGTCCATTTCATGAGAGGTCCATGAGAGTGAGCTTCGGAAAAAATTCCATGGAAGTACGGTTGCTGTTGCTAAAAGAGAGAAACAGCGTGACGCATTAGCAGGAGAATTTTGGAATGATCAGAATTAGCCTAGAGTACGATTAAAAATACAAGCAAACGATCGTAATAAAAGTCATCGATTGAAAGCGAAATTTTTCGATCGATGCAATTTTGCGGTTGCTAGAAAGCAACCGCTAGCAAATATTTGGCCAATTAGTTAAGGGAGCATCTCTCGGAAGCACAAACAATTTTGCTTCGTGCAGCGGCTTTTCGTCGGTTAGTTCGAATATTAGCGCAAAATCAAACATAAACAATCATAAATTACTACACAGTAAGTAGATCACATCAACAAATCAAGAAATACACCTAAAACGCAACTGAAAAGGAAAACTCTGTTGATGCCTTCGTTACCTCTCTTCAATTCCAATGCAGTGCTTAGATTTTTTTCGAGGTTGAATCCACCTGCTATTCGGGCCAATCTGAAGCCGTTTTGAGCCATTATGCCCCGCCTCCTTATGACCCATCCCAACATAAACCACCAGTCCAGCTCGCGACGTTTAGGAAACCGTTTCGGTGTCTAGTCAAAACTATCTGCCTTCGCCCGCATCGCACTCGGTTTGGCTTGGCAACGCTCAGCATTTTTGGATGGTGGTGGTGGCGGTTGAAAAGTGAATGAAAATTCCACACCAATCGCGTAAACAAAACCGAAAATATCCATTTCCCGCCGACTGTGCTCAAAAGGGCAAAAAGTGCACAAAGTAGCCAATCAAAAACAGAAAAATAAAAATCGCCCGCAATTAATTGCAACCGTTTGCAGTGCAGTGGCTTCGGAAATCGGCTGCGAGAATAAAACCCCGCCGAAACCCGTCGGATGTTATTATACCTCGCTTTTGTTCGCGCCACTTCCCAGAGCACGAGACGTTTGGTCTACAGCAAGTAAACGCCGGCCGCCCGCTCGCTCGCTTGCTCTTTGTTGTGACTTTGATTAACTTCCAAACCAGGGGACAAAATAGTCGAGGTAGCGAACGTCAAAACAACATTCATAAATGGCTTTCGGTTCACAGATCGTTTGTTTATTGATCTTTGCGAACTCGCGGGAATTATTGGTGGTGAATCAGCGATGACGTTCGATAGGAAGTAGGCAATTTTTTGAATTTTTTGGAATCAATATCTTCAAAAACATCTTTTGTTTTATGCAAGTTAACAAAGAATAATTTCAATCAAAATTTCTTTTGAATGCCATGTTGAACAGAGCGCACGAAGATGGCGACGTTTTGGGCCAAGATAAACGGAAATAATGTGCCCAATCAGCGACCTTAGTCGCTGTTGTCACCCGGCGGTTCAGTCGGGTTTCATAAACGAAAAAGTATCGCGCGACGATTTTTTTCTTCGTACCGAAAAAAAAAATCTAAAACGTTTAATGTTAATATCGGCTGTCGCAGGGGAAATTCAACACCACCAAACCGCGGCTAGGATATAAGCCCTAGCAGAACGGATATACCTTCGGTGCGGTAAACAAACGTGGGAACAACGTGCCTCAGGAATGCGTACACTTCGTGTCCGGTGTCCGTTAGCAAGCGCTAGCGAGCGAGCGGCTCGCGTTCGGGTGGCGTTTCGCTATTTGAAACAACCGATGTACGATTTCGTTTCCTGGGCATGAGTTCCGGGAGTCACGATTTCCGCGATACAACGGCGACGACGACATGACGATCTTGATAGTACTTTCCTAGAATCGCAATTACGTCGGAATATCGGAATTTGAGAGTTGGAACTTAAAACTGTTTCTTATGGTTAGATGAAATAAAAAGCCAGAACAACACACTTACCGTTTGATTTACTTGCCTCGGAGCATTCGGTAGGTGAGAAAAACCGTGACGCCTGCAGAGGATTGTCATCTTGATCCTGAACGTCGATTGCGATGCCAAAATTACGGTTCGGTTTATCCCACAGCTTAACCGCCAGCAGGGTATCGAGCGTGATCCAGCCACGGAAGTTGCGGGTGATCGTGATACTGCTGCAGATTCGCTTCTTGCGCTCTGAGGACAAATTATCTAGAGTGGAATAATAGTCATTGATGGGGAGCTCAACACCGGAACCAACGGGGTGAGAACGGACGGACTAACCTTTGCTCTTCTTACGCCAGTACACAGACGCGGTGACTCGAATCATCTGCTCGGCTGGGTCCTTGCAGTTGTCGGAGTCACGTCGATTCCAGCCTTCCGTCGCATTACCGGCACCGGTCATGTACAACCTAATTATATTTTGGTTAATTTATTTTAAAACTACACTCGGTTGGTTTAGTAATTGGACCTACCTCAAAATTGCCGAACTGACCGAAGTGTAAGGCTTACTATGGGTAAGACGAAAGAACAGATTCCAGGTATAATCGTCATCCCAGTAGCTCTGGTTGGTGTGCTTCGGCAGGTCACATACTGCGGAAAATGCCATTTCATGAGTGGGACCCACCTGGCCAACGGAATCGTTTCGCATCAAGCTGGACTCGATGCTATGCTTGATGTTGCCGATTATGTGCTTTTCAATGCTGCAGGAAAGACGAAATAGGACACAATATAAGAAGTTGCTTCAATTTTGTTCTTAGATTTCAATGCAGTACGAGTTTTTTAAGATTCCAAACGGCGAGTTTTAAACATTGATAATACAAAAATAATTCATCAGCAATTTGAAACTCACAACTTTTTTAACCAAAACACAAAGTATTTCTGTTTTTATACGGTTTTCTTCATAGATTGCGTGAAAGAGTATGTGAAAATATAAATCCTAACAAACAAATACGTTCCAGCAGTAGGAGTGGATTTTTGGTGGAAATTCACTGAGCATATTACTATCAATTCTGAGCCGTTTTTCACCAAAGGTAAAACCATTAACTCTCTAGTGCCCAGTGCCGCCTTTGGACGGTCTTCAGTTGAATCTCTAAAAAGCTTCAATCAATACTTAAAAAGTGTTCATAAAGTTTCAAAGTGGTTTTTTCGAAGTCCGTCTGAAAATTAATTTGGGCACTAGAGGGTTAAGATAAAATATGGAATGTTTTGTACACTTAGTTTTTAGGTTTGAATTTTTTCTTTGAAAATTCCAATTTGTAATTTATGTCGTTATTACAAATAGCTATTACAACATACGATTTTTCAAATTGAAGGTTCCTTAACACATGCTAGATTAACAAACCGAGGAAAGAGAGGAACTTAGGATAGTTTAAAGCAGTATATTCAAAGGAGAATAATGAATTAAAATCTGGAATTGAGAGACTGATCTGGAAGTACACTAGAATCACCTAAACAAAGCCGTGAAAACTCCGAAATCCTCGTAAAAACAACCTTGATTTGTAAAAAGTTTTCATGATGTCTGCTGAATACTTTTGAAAAAAACTGCAAATCAGGTTTAATTTCACTTATAAATCAAGTTTAAAATGAGAAAAAAACAAGGGTTGTATGCAAAGGTTGACCGCGAAGTTGATGTAGAACTTAGAATTAAGGTTTGTTACATTACTTGTATTGAATATGTTCGTGCATATCGTGCAACACTGGCACAACTCTGAAGTTATAGTTTTGAGAAAAAGACGTTAGGAAATTTCCGTCAAGCTGCGAAATTGAACTGAAAATAGTTTCTTTCAACTAAACTGTTTACTGATTTACTGCTCTTGTATCACAAATTCTGAAAACCTTCGTCTTCTGATCAAAGTTGTTATCACATAATATGTTCTGGATGCAACATCCAACACCGCGATATACTGTTGCATACTTGACAGTGCGCTGCACCTCTCGCTATCTGCCTCTACCGACATAAACAAAATTTTGATGTCCTCGGCCACAAAAAGTAGTGTGCGACACCTTCTAATATTTGCCTCTATATAGAATAAGGCAATTCAAACGGCAATTCGATTGTCTTCCAGGTCGCAACACGGTCTTCGTGTTTGCCTAACTTGGCTTGGCTGCATCAAACTTCAATGCTTGGCAATGCAGCTATAATGATAATTGAAAACACACAATTGTTCATCATTCTATCAAGCCAACGACATACTGATTATTGTGATCCATCATGTGGTTACATCAGTATTACTGTTTGAAATATTTCATTCCAACGTTAAACCTTGGTTTTGGCTTCCGCATGATGTATCTCGATACAGTCCGGTAAGACGTGGTCCTACGTCAAGAAGTAAGGAAACATCTGTGAATTTAAAAATTCAATCAATATATATTCGTTAGACGTTTTAAAGGCCGTTACAAATTTCATTTTCATTTTATGTCACCCCCCTTCAAAATGTTGAAAATTGGAAGGGGAAGAAAAAAAGTTCAAGCCGTGTTGTTATTATTATTGACTTTTCGACAGCGTATATGCTTAATTTAGCAACAAACAAGTCCAGTGACAGTGAAAGTGTCATCAAAAGGCAAGCCAAATGATTAATAATGATTATAATGTGATATTTTTCAACACACTTTTGCCTGCAAGTTATAAACGTCGTAACTTGCACACAATTTTTTATGAAAGCTTTTCCTTTTTTTTCTTCTCAATGTTATTTATTTTTGCCCTCCCCTCAGCTAACTTTGATAACCGTGGACATAAAAACTATTCAAAATTTGTATCAGCCTAACTGCGTAAAAACATTTCGTACGACTCGCGTACATTGATGCGTAAATAGGACGCATGAACAAGTTAGGCGTAAAAATTGTAAAAAAAAAGCGGTGCAGACTTGTTGAAAAATGAAATTTCCGCTAATTAGAGGGAAAAAAGAATGAGCAAATTAGCACAAAATGTAAGAAATTTGTTGAACAAAAAAATGAAGAAGCAATAGGGAATATGATAAAAATCTAATGATAAAGACACAAAGATATATTATAGTAAGCTGAAATTTGGACGCGAGAGATATCTACAATACAAGAAAGCAATAATCAAATGAGAAATGGTAAATCTAGATGTATTCGAGAGAAGTCAAGTATAAAAATGGAAAATACACATTTAGAGTTAAACAAATCGTTAAATGAAGGAAGAAAGAAAACTGCGGGAAATAATCATAAAGGAGATAAAGATAAAAAAATTAAGAAAAGAACTCGGAAAACGAAAACAGGAAATGAAAATATAAAAAAAGGGGAAGGATAGAGTAAATGAAAAAGTAATAAGTAAAAACAAGAATGATCAATCAAACAGAGAAAAAGGAGACAAAACGGGAGTGGAAAAGAGAAAGAATATTGAAAAAAAATCTTAATTTATAATAGAAGAGAGAAAAAAACAAACGATATTAGGAAATAAGAAACCAAAATATTTAAGTGTAAGAAAAATAGAAAAGTCATGTTCAAAACTAGATTTGAAAAATTAATGAAACGCAACAAACGAAAGCCTTATAAGAAAAGTTAAAACTACGATGAAAAAATGAAACATAGAACTTAACCAGAATATGAGGATCGGTATAGGCAAGGAGTAATAGAAAGGAAGACTAGGATTTAATTAGATATAAATGAATAAAAGAATAAGGAAACATGAAATATAAACGCAAATCAAAAACGATTAATTAAAAGAATAGATGATCAAATAATCACATAATAAAAAAAGAAATCGAAATAGAAATAGGAACGGTGAATTAGAATAGAAAGAAACAACCGAAAAAAGACATTTTTAAAAAAGTTTTTTGAAACAATCAAATTAGAAACAAAAGAAAACTGCTAAGAGGGAAGAAATGGAAAAGAAAAATTGGAAAGATAAACAGAAATACGAATAGAGAAATAGAACAAAAAGAAGCAATAGAAAAATGAGATTTGTAAAAAAATAAGAAAGGAAACGGAGAACGGATATAGAGAAGGAAAATATGGAATGCGATAAAAAACGATACACAAAGTAACAGAAAACATGGAAGGTAACGGAACAAAATAGAAAATTAAATTAAAATAAAATTTATAGAAAAGCGAATGGGAACGAAATGGGGAAAGAAAATCGGAAGGAGACATAGAAATAGGAATAGAGGAATCGAATCAAAACGCACATTCGAAAAAAAAAATGGCAAAAAAAAGGAGAGAGCAAATAGAGAAGAAAAATATAGCAAGTACATAAGACAAAAAAATAACAAATAAATTGTAACAGAAAAGCTGGAAAGTATTGGAAAAATGGACAAATGAAAAATTAAATGACAACCAAAAGAAAACAGCTAAGGGAAAAAAAACGAGGAAGGAAAATCGGAAAGTAAAATAGAAATAAGAATAGAGAAATAGAATAAAAAAGGGCAATCGCAAAAAGATTTTTCAAAAAATGAGAGAGGAAATGAAGAACGGAAATAGTGAAGAAAAAAACGAAATAAAATGTAAAATAAGAGATAATGAGTGAAGGAACAAAATAGTAGATGAAGCCTGAAAATTGAAATTAAAAACAATAGCAAAAGCTAAAGAAAAAATGGGATAGGAAAATCGGAAGAGAAATATAAATAGATATGTAGGGATAAAATAAAAAGGAGCAATCGAAACACGATATTTGTAAAGAAAATGGGGAACGGAAATAGAGAAGAAAAATATAGAATGCAATACAAAACAATGAAACGAAATATAACAGAAAAGCTGAAAAGTGATAAGAAAAATGGAAGATGGAGTTGAAAAATTTAAGTAAGAATTAAAAGAAAACTGTTAAGGGGAAAAAAATGGGAAAGGAAAAACCGAAAGAGAATTGAAATAGGAATAGAGAAATAGACTGAAAATGAGCAATCGAAAAAAGGGATTTATAAAGAAAATATGAAATAAAATGAAGAACGGAAATGGAGAAGAAACATATAGAATGTAATACAAAAAAAAATTAAAAACTTAAATGTAACAAAAAAGATGAAGAATTTTTAAACATAACATACATTGGAAACAATGACAAAGGCTAAGAGGAAAAATTGAGAGAGGAAAATTAGAAAGAAAAACAGAAAAAAAAATTGAGAATTAGAATAGAAGGGAACAATCAAAAAAAAAAAAATGGTTGAAATTGGTAAGTAATATGGAAAGGAACATGAAAAGGGTAGTAAAAAAAGAAAATGAAAAATAGACAAGAGGGAGAAAGGTGAGATGAAAAAGTGAGTGGTAAAGAAATACAGAAATGAAATAGTAAACTGAAATGGAGACACGAATGATACACTATACAATAATAGTTTCAATTAAACCCGAAATGTGAAATCCAGAACCTATATCATCGAACTGGGGCATGAATTGAAAATATTCTAAGAAATAGTAGAGAGATGAAAATGAAAATCTCTAAAAGAAAAAAAAACATAGAAAAAAACGAAGGAGGGTGAATGAGAAATGAACACCGAAAACGAAAATGGGTAATGAAAACAAGAAAAAAAGATGAAAAAATAAAGAAGCAGGACATAAAAATAGGAGTGAACAACAGAAAAGCAAATTTAGAATTGGAAATAAGAAGGGGATATGAAAAGATGCTCAAGGAAAACGTTAGTAAAAAGAGAAAAATAAGAAAAACAAGTGGATAAGCAATGGAACAGAGGGAACAGGAAATTAGAAATAATGTCAAAGGAAAATTACGACAGTAAACTGGGAAAAGTGAATAAGAAAAAGTAAACGAAAATAAGACGTAAACATGTTTATAAGCGGAGGATAATCAAAAAAACATATTTAGTAAAAAAAATCAAACAATAAAAAGACACGAAATTCAAATAAGAAAAGTTGAAATAAAAATTGAAAGAGAATCAAAGAACGGGGAAATCACAAAAGACAGAAAGAAATAGAAACGAAAGAGCCAACCTTAGGAGAATAATTGAATATAGAAATGATACAAACTGTATAATAATAAGTAACAAAATAAGAAATCCATTTCATTAGAAGTAATGAAAAATATAACAAAAGAGATCGAACAAATGAAAATAGTTGGGTGATGAAATAAAGTAGCGAAACGGGTAAGAATATATAGAATATACAGTTAAAATCAATGATCTTCGGAGATCTTACCAGTAGTAGAGAATATTGAGTGAAAAAATCAGAGAGTTGTGTGCAAAAGCACGATAACGTAAGGTTATTTTGTTTCATTATACTCAATAGACAATATGTGAAAAAAGTGATGGTGTTATTTTCTCGCTCCAATGCACTTTTCGTGTTCCTTATAGGTCCTGTAACAATTGAGCGAGATTTCAGATCGATCGGTAGAACCATATTTTTGCGCCATTTTTTTCAAGTTTCGATTCGATTTAATATTGAAAAATCAATTTTTTTAAATCTTGTTCTCCAGACACCTCCAGATGATTCTTAAAAATATATCGATACATGATATTTGTAGGAAATTTTCCTGGGGAAAACCCTTCTTAAAATCGTAACTTTAATTCTATTCAAAGTTTGCAGTTTGCTTTAATTCTTTTAATAATGGCAGCTGGAGTCGATTTCCGACCTCTGAATATAGACCCCGGCTTGGAAACACTCATATTAGTAAGTATTTGGCGTTTGCAGTCGAATTCAGCCCTTTGAGTATCATCTGGGTTCAAAAAATAATCATTGGGGCGGTATTTGGTCGTTTTTAGAAGCCGTAATCCGACAGCTCGATTTTTGGGCTCTGTGCGATACGTGTACAGAAACACCCATATTAGGTGATATTTGCCCATTTTTTACTGTTTACTGTTACGTTTTACTGTTTTACAGAAACAAGAATTCGCCATCTTGGAATTAAAAATGGTGTCTGGAGTTGATTTCCAACCTATGAATTTTGGATTCAGAAATAACCATGTTGAGTGGAATTTGGTCATTTATAGAAACCGGAAGTCACCATATTGGAATTCAAAATGGTATCTGAAGCTCTGATTGGTCGAAATCTGTGTTCAAAACATGCCACGTCATTTCACAAGGGTAGGTGAGTCAGTTATGGCTAGTGCACCAGCTATGATTATAAGCGCAATGGTACCAGTGATAGTAATACACCATTTAAACTCCACAGGCTAAAACTCGTATATGCCATAACTGGTACTTTTCTCCTAATTAGTTCACATCATAAAATTACAATTTTCCGTATTTAGGCGAACGCATAACTAATTTTCTAATCGATTGTTGAAAAAACGAAAAATATCCGTTGAAAAGTAATTGAAACATTAAATTTTTTATCAGGGTTTACACGAAAAGTTTCATTAGTCAACCTATTAACCCTTAAGTGCGCAATGTTGTTTTTTTGAAATATACGTATTTCAGTATTTTGCAGAAATATAATTCATTACACGCAAAACTTTCCCTTATTACTTTAAAAGCAATAGCGCAGAATTGCCTTTTAGGTAACAAACCTATTACTTAAAAGGCAATAAAATTCTTCCCCAGTCAAGTAACAACACATACTGTCATATATTTAGCACGTGTTACGGGAGTACGATTATCTAATAATGGTCGTTTCAACCACATGCAAGATTTTTTCTGTCGAAAACTGCTCCCTTTCCATCTCAAGTAAAAAAAAATCACATACCGTCGCATATGTTGCACATGTTACAAGTTTCTTCAATATCCAATTCATCCGGTGAGCGTGTATTAGTTCGCTCGTTGTATGCATACGGAGTAGAGGAAGAATATGACAAGAGCTGCCAAGCAGCATTTTCCCCGTCATAGAGTATGTAAACGTTTATGATGATTTCAAAGACTTGAAATGCGTCTTTAAATGACATCATGATCTGTAAACTGCGTTAGAGAAAAACAAAAACATTCGCTTTCTTGCAAGCTATCCAAAACACATACTCATTGGTTCATTGAAACTCATTTGCACCTGTTTGAAAATACAAAACTCGTGCCCATCCAGAACAATATCCGCAACTTCGGCAACTCTGTTCAGACAGTATAACAGATTTTCATTTCAAGTAAACACTGGGGGACGAAACGAAAGTGTTTCTAATTAGAAATTTGAGATTGACGAGTGAGATTCTCATTATGTGTGGATGAAGGGGACAAAAATGAATCTGATCGTTGCATCAATACAAATGCAGCGAGTGAAGCCTTGCTAACACATGCATTGCGGTGCTTGGCTGTATGTTCTCCTGCAGAAACACATACAAGCGTGTGCCCGTCATAATTTTTGTTACTTTTCGGTTATTACTATTTGTGTATAATGCGCAGTCATAAGACACAATAAGTAATAAAAAATTGCCCTAAAGTAATCAAATGTTCCCCGTTTGCGTTGGGTGTAGAACAGCTCTCTAGACTCTAACGAAGAATACTTAACAACTGGAAGTACTGTATTTGAATGTTTTGTTTTTATTTTTGCTGTCAAAATCTCGAAAACGAAAAAAAACATGGCGAGATTCCCGACTGCTGCTGACTGTCTTTGAAAATAAATTTTAAAATAAGGTTAGTGGTAAGTGAAAATGTCTGAATTATCAGTAATTATACTGACAAAAGGTCAATTTTAAAGTTACTGTTAACAAAAGTAATTGTTTAGACTTTATTCTGCGATAAAGTCACAGTGTTGTTTAAAAAGAACATGCTAATATTTGCACTTTAAAAAGTAATTTTTTTCAATTTTTTATGTATATTGGTTAATTTTAGAGCGGTAAACCTGTTTAACAAAGATTTTATGGTTTTAGATGATTTTTCAACGTCGTGCACATTTGAGGGTTAAACCACTACCTGATGGTGATGAATGCTAGGCAGAAGTACTCGAAACCAGAGTGAATATCGAATTTACTTGAACTACAATGTCAATCGCAGCTAGTAGCTCTACAAAGCGGAGCTCAATTTGCACACTAACCGTCTCAACCCACCGCAGTCAGATATCTCGTGTGCTCCGATTTCAAACCGTTTTTCTCACATATCTACATTCCTTCCGACCGAGTTTTTTCCCCGCCGACAAAGACACACCTGCCCTCCGGGGCAGACTCCAACCAGCCAGGCCCGGTGGAACGTCCTTAACCGGTTCAAATTCGTCACATCAATCTCATTCATGCTGCACTCCCAGACGATGGCTAGACGACCGCGCGGTAAACCTCCACGGTCTGGCCATCCCTCCCGCAGGCCTTCCTCCCCAGCAAATGATTCCATTCCATTCCAGGCATTCGCAGACACCGTCCATCGCGACGGTAGTCGGCTATAAATAATTGTTTATTCTGCGCAGCCTATGAGCAACCTTCTACGGTCTGCCACTGCCTCCAGCTTCGCGCCAACGTGCTCTGAGTTACAGCTTAACTATCTAGTTCTGCATACTTTCAATTGCAAACTATCGTCTGACTATGCCACTTCATATATACATACATTTACACATATAGTGTGCTAATCCACTCTACTGCGCTGCTAGTTATGGTTGCCACAACAGGACGGATGACGAGCGGGAGTGGAGCTTCTAGTGCAGACATAACTCAGCCGCCACGCTCTGACCAGTCGGTCTCGCGTCGTCGTTCTGAAATTGTAGTTTTCTTAGACAACAAGGATACTGTCTCCGGAGGAGGAAAGTGCGGTTGCTGGCCGGAGGAGGTGACTATAATCAACTAATTGAACCGTACGGAGATGATACTTGGATGCAGCCTACAGTCGCTGCAGCGAAAACTAAACGAAGATCACGAGGCACGTTCCGTTTTGTATTACATGTTAGGCTTGAACTGCACTTCCCCTGATGTGCCGTGAGGCGAGAGGGAAAGAAAAAAACTAAAGTGAACATGTTCATGATAGCCATGCAATGCAGCGAAGATCCAACAAGCGATTCATTAGTGTTCAGTAAAGAAAGCCGGTCTGGTAGGGTTACACCCATTCATTAGAAGTAACAACGACGTCGCGATGCTTCCGAACAGTCAGCAGCTATCGGCTCGCTGTAATGACAGCTCTTAGTGGGCCTCATTCCATCGTACAGTCGCTTGGCTGTTGGGGGATGTTGGAACATCGTTACACTCGCTCTTAGCTTGTTACTTTGGTGCTGTTGTGATGTTACTTTGTATGCTGCTCAGACTTACTATCAAGCATTGACGCTTATGTCTGATGTACAAATTTTATCGCCTATGGGGAATACTGCCGTGTTATGCAGATTTGTTTCATGTCACATTTGTTGATTTTTTCCTGGTATCATTGTGGACAATGATCATTGCACGCATTTTTTTTAATTATAAATGGGATCAAAATAGTAGTTAAGAAATAAGTTTTCAGTCTAATAGGTAAATTGATGATTTTAGTAATACGACAACAATCCACGTAAATCTACTCTGCGTAGACTACAACCCAGAAGCCACAGGCAAAATTCCCACATGCTGTCCTGTTACGAAACACTTTACCCATCCATTCCTAAACACTTCAGCGACCTTGACATTGAAACTGCAACCCAGCCTGTCGGCACTACCGAATCCACTTAATGCATGTTACGATGCTGATGACGACGACAACGACGACGGCTACGGCGTGGCGGCTACGATGCAGTTGATGTTCATTCCCGTCAGACGCAACGCAATGGCAGCCAGTGCAGGCGGGAGGCGGCGGCTGCAAGCACGGGACCGGTAAACGCAAAACACAGCCGCACTGTTCTCGAGCTCTCTCGCACAGCAGCCATGTGTGCAGTGCACATAAAAAGCTCGTATGCGCCCAGACCCCTTTGGCCCCCTGTGGGGAAGGGGATGGGCGCAACTGGAAAGGAATGGAAGACAGAGAGACAGAGGCAGAAGACCGCTAAGTATGTTAATAAAAATCACGCTGTCTAGCCGCCGTCTGGCTCAGGGGGGTTTTCATATGCCTTCCGTTCCTCCGCTAGGTTAGAGGCTTGTGTTTCAGCCTGCGGGGCGGCGATGCTGGCGGAAGGCGCGCGGCTTGTAGAATCAGTCCAGAACTTGGAGAGTATTGAATTGAAAATAAATCACACTCTCGTTAAGTCTGCTTGGTGAGATTATTATTGTACAGTCGTCCGTCATTTTATATGGGTTCGCACCTGCTGCAACAGGGAACTTCGATGTGAGAGTTCAATCGATGGCGGTATAATTCGACGCAGCACTGTTCAGTTCAACTCTCAGCATGGGGCTTATCTTGCTGGACCCACGGAACCAGGAAATGTGTTATGCAAGAGAAGGACCGGTATCGCACGCTCACCGCTAGATTCTTTGACGCAACTACATTAACAGGAATGCGCGAACACAGATTGACAATGAAATTCGCAGACTTGATAATATGCCGGGTTGTGGACTTGAAGCGCTACAACTGACAGGCAGGATGTTTTGCTGCCTGCCGTACGGAAATTAGAGCAAACGGGAAACGGTGGCTGTTATAGTAGTTGGACGGATAATCGTGCGCGGATGCTTTTGTCTGGCAGTTTGTGACGAATAACGCAATCCAACTGTTTGTTGTTGTCAAGGTCAGTGAGATATTTTTGGCTATCCTGTTGGGTATTTTCGTCGAAGGCGCGTTGATTAAGACTAGACAATATTAACAGTGTATAAATTTAGATGACGCATTGATTAAAATTCTGTTAGTTTTCGAAACAGAGTTGGCGCCCAAAAACTCAAGGAAACTTGAGGACTTTTAGTATAACAATTTTCTTTTGCATAAAATCTGAGGTATGAAGAGCCATTATACGATGCTGCGTGTCAACGAATTTGATCTAATACTGTTGAACGCTTAAAATCGTATGAACCTGTAAATCGTATATAATGTCACTTATTGTCTTCAATGTTGACCCAAATCTATTAGTAAACACTGCCGTCAATATGTCACTCAATATTGCCTCATATACGAAGGAATAATAAAATGGGATTTGCATTGACATTCTTTTCAAATGTTAAGCAACTGCAATCAACAAACATTGAAAAATCTTTCAAGGCGTTGTCCGTGTTTCTGTAAAAGCTGGCTGTATGTGCCACTTTTTGGTGATTGTTCTTTTAATCAAAACTGCGTTCATGTTGAATACCCAATTCTTTCAATCTTTCAGGAACTAGGTTTTAAAAACTAGAGTTGCTGAAAGACAAATTTTGGGATGGAAATTTTACATTGAAATTGGTAGAAAATACTACTATATTTTATTCCACTTAATTCCTTCACAGGCCACAAGATTTTTCGTCTGTTGACTTTTAATTTTTAATTAGTCACAAATTGTAGGTACGAAAGCCGTTCACATCCGCATGGGTAGCAGGAAGACGTCAGTTGGAAAAATTTGCACAATACCAGTATGCTCTTATTTATCACTGTTTTGAGTTCAATCATTTTTAATTTTCACTTCCAATGAATGCTATGAATGGTACATTTTTAGGTATTGCCACAACTGGTACACTTCCCCTAGACAAACATTACCGAGTTTTCGTTGGTTTACCTTCACACGCATTGACGAAACTACCCATGCAGCATCAATCATAGTAACCCATTAGTCAACAGACAAAAATTTCCAGCTCTATCAGTCGACCTCTAACTAATCGTGATGGCGAAAACAGTGAAGCTACTAGTGTGCGTGATAAAGAACGGTATCTGGCCGCGACATCGTGCGGCACTTTGTGGAAACCTGATACGCCCATTCTGGCATCTACAAAATCTCGGCACTATTGGACAACAATCAGAGCATCGAAAGAAAGCTCGGTTCCGGACGGCTGACGACCATGAGCTACGAGCAGCTAAAGGATGCTGAGAAAAAGACCGAGGGTCGAGGGCAAAAGTGGCTACATCGCTAAGTGCGCTTGGCTGGGAGGTCGGTGCAGCCGGCCAAACAGTGAAGAAGTACGTGGCGAACGTGGACATACATGTCAGGAACCGGCAGTCCCGTTCACTAGTCTCGAAGCTGCAGGGAATGACGTAGTGGCAACGGTTGAATAAGATGGTCGAGTCAATTTTCCTGGCGAATCGCGACATGGTGGTGGTGACGGCGCAGACGGCCGATGGAACTCATCTCACCCTGGATGGCAACGACTAATAGGGCACTTCGTATTCCACTTCCCCCAGGAAGGAAGTGAGGTCCAAGGTGAAGTTCATTCCACACACCCCAGAAGGAGCTGCTGTGGCTGACAATCAACAAGAAGGGGATGTCAAAGTCGCTCTTCTTTCACTCTCGACTGGCCGTCAACGGGGAAGTTTTTAGTTCGAAGTGTCTGCCGGACTCGTGTCGTTCATCAATAAACACCATGAGCGCGAAGACGCGGTATTTTAGCCAGATCTGGCGTCGGCCCTATTACACGGTGACAAAAAAGTCCGGTCACACTTTTTTGAGGACGCCTGTAGCCTACACGTTGCATCTCTCTGGTGCCATCTATATGTCAAATGAAAGGGTTAACTTTGCTGCCCAAAGTGGCAGAGTTTCGTTTCTGTGCAGTTTGTTTACATTGAGTTGTGAGCCATGGCAGAGTTAAGAGCAGCTGTTATCGCTGAATATGTGAAAGGGTACAAAGGGTGGAATCAACTGGAAATTCGTGTACCGGACCATAAATCGGTACCTAGAGACCGGAGGCACCGAGGACAAGGCACGATCTGGACGACCAAGGTCTATGAGAACTCCAAGGCTGAAAAAGATTCTACGAGACCGGATTCGCTGGAATCCCGCCCAATCTGCACGGAAGCTGGCCAGGAACCTTAAAATGAACCAAGAATCAATCCGCCTGCTTCTGCGCAAGGATTTAAAACTTACACCGTACAAAAACAGGTGGTTCATGGGGTTACCAAAGCTACAAAGGACAAGAGGTACCAACGGGCGCGGGAGTTGCTCGGTTGGCACGCAGATGACGAGATTATTTTTTCGGACGATATGCTGTTCGTTTTGGAGCAAACAGTCAATCGCCAAAATGATCGAGTTTGGAGTGTGAGCCTCCAGCAAGCTCCTGCGGACAAGCTGAACGTTTCCCGGTTCCAAAATAAGACGTCAGTGATGGATTGGGGAGCCATTTGCAAGAGAGGTAAACTGCCTCTTATTTTTATCGATAAAGGGGTCAAAATCAACGCAGCGTACTACCTGGACACGGTTTTGAATAAAAATGTTCTGCCTCAAGCTGAACTATTGTTTGAAGACGATTATTACTGCTTCCAGCAAGATGGCGCCCCATCCCACACCGCAAAGGTTGTTCAGGCGTGGTGTGAGGAAAACTTGACCGATTTTATTTCGAAGAATGAATGGCCTCTGTCGTCTCCGAAACTGAATCCACTGGATTATTTCGTGTGGGGATGCATGATGTCGAAGCTGAACGACTGTAAAATAACAAATTTGGAGCAATTCAAGCGAGTTATCACGAAAATCTGGGACGAGATGCCGATGGAGCACGTGCGCGCCGCTTGCGACGACTTTCCGAGACGTCTGAAGCTGGTTCGATCAGAGAAAGGTGGTGTAATTCCGAGATATCGTCTGTGAAGTATCTTTATGAGTTACTGAATAAAGCTATGAAAGCCAGATTCAGATTTTCTTCTTATTCTTTGAAATATTGAGATTTTCCTGTGTGATCGGACTTTTTTGTCACCCTGTAAGTGTACAGGACAATTGCAGGGCCAGCGCTATGGTCCTATTGACACTAACTCTCTCCCGAGTCGAGCCTCGAACCTGCGACGACTGGTTTGTTAGGCCAGCATCGTACCTCGAGACCAGTGGGGGGGGGGGGGGTAAATAAAGAACCCAAAAACATACCTACACGCATGTTTTCGTCCGTCATTGTGAATGTTTCGGTTAACTGTCGAAAGACCGCTCGCAAGGGAGCAGATTTTTTTTGCAAGTAAACTGATATTTATTACTAATATTTATTATCTTCCGTGGAAAATTTATCAAACTCAATTATTTGGCTTATTTTTTTATTACCATCTGAAAAAAAGTTAATTTTTTTAATGCAAACGTTACACTAAATTTTCATTCTTATAATGAGCTGTCATTTTTTGATGAAATATTTCAATTGCATCATTCACGCAAAGCAATTCGCTGAAAATCCAACTAAATAATCTTACTCGGTCTCTTGGTACAGTGAAAATGAAGAGACGACGAAATTGATCCAAGAGCGGACTTTCCGGAACCGGTGTCTTTCGGAGTAGTAGTATTTCAACTGTTAGTCGTGTAATACCACTGTACAATAAACAAACATAGTTACACAACAGTAAAAAAAGTTCACACAATAAAACTCAGTGTAATAAATTTGAAACGTTTTGGAACGGAGAATATCTAAACGAAACAAAGAAAAAAAGAATAAACATTGCATGATAGTGAAATGTTTCTATGTCATGGTAACACTAACGCTTGCACTAACGTTTATGGTGGCTATTTCTCACTTGCATGCAAAAGCACTGAACAATATCGGCTCTGATGCTTGGTCGCTTTGTCTACCTTTGTTCAATTTGGTTATATTTCAATTAAAATTTTGTTTCACACTTTCTTAACAATTTCCTTTTTCTTGAGTGAGACGTTGTTCTAAGCTGTTGAATACCACACCCACAATCACATTTTTACAGGTCCGTAAAATTTGTAAAGTTTTTGATCTGTACCCAGTTATTGGCTATAAGTATAAATTTTCATGATGTACTGAACACAGCTAACAAAGCTGCCGATATTTCCGTATCCGTATCACCTTACTGTTCGCAGTCAACTCATCAGTCTGTAAGCGTGAGCAACGAGTTTTCAGTGATTATAAAATTTTACCGAATCATCATTCAAATTAAACTCTCAAATATTTTATACCAATTAAAGCAGGTTGATACAGCAGTGGTGAACCTTATTCGTAAGTAAAGCTTCAATTCATCATCGATTTAATGCGAAACCATGGTTGTATTCAACGTTACTTGCAAACCAGCAAATAAACAGTTTTTTAATCTTTATTTTGTTGGAGCTGGTGGGTACTGGGAATTGACTACGACTGGGGTAAAATTTTAATGCAGTTTGCTGTTATTATGTATAAAACTCTCAGAGTAACGTAAACATTCAATAATTTAAATAAAAAAAAATTAAAGAAAATATTTCATGTTTCTTTTGGGAAATTCAATAGACTATCTCGGTAAATCGAGCTTATGACACAAATTCTATCATTAAATCAGTCATTGAAATAGTCTAACTGAAATACTCGCCTCTTTTTGTCAGTTCGCATTCGGTAAAGTCAGTTGCTCAAAAACTCAGTGAAATTATACCGACTTCGGTGTTCTAAACGGTTATTGCTATGAGGAAATCTTCTGATTAAACGATTATGCGCAAACCAAATATTATTATCAGTTCCATTATTCACGGATTTTACTGAATTTGCTCCAAGTTGGAATTCGCTCCGAGTTAAAATTCAAAAATTTAAAAAATTCTATACCTCATTTCGTTTTGGCAGCAAGGAGAAGAATTCTGCGCAACCGAAAATGTCCCAAGATTCGTATCGAAAATTAATGTGTTGAATCCATAATCTTTTGCCCTGAAATGAGAAATTTGTTCTCGAACAGAATGTTGGTAAAACTGCTTTTTGTTCACGAATTATGCGGAGCGGTAGCGTCTATACTCTCGTTTTCATTCACTCTTTTTCATTTCAAGAGTTTCCTCATGATTAATATTGAATGTTAAGAATATTTGAAAAATATCCGGTGAATAAACTATTTGCAGGAGTATGAACGAAAGTGACATTCGCAAACAATCAGCGGAAAACGCGCCATTTCTAGTGGTTTATGTATTAGTAGCCGCACTGGGTGCAGGTTTTCAAAGCTGTTACTTTTTTCTATCAGGATTCTCAATTTTCGAAACATACAAATGGGCTTTCCAGTCATTTCGAACACAAGCAGATTTGTTGGAACGTTGGAGACACCAAACATTCCATATAATTTTGAGAGAAACATGAAAAGAATTTAGTAATTGTTATGATTAATCGCTTTCGGTTTCGCTTAGTAGGAGTAAAAAATTGATACTTCTTTTGCTTTTAGATCCGTCTGTTATTTAACAATGACTGTGCAGCATAGATTCGTTAGTGAACCGGTTAAGCTAGCGTTACCATTTCATCGGCTTCAACTGTCGCCTAACCTCGGATTTCATTCGGGGAGCCTCTTAGTGGGAATGATCGATATTTTTCAACTGGATTCTAGTCAACAGAACGATAAGAAATTATTACAAATATACTCCAACTTTCATCACTTCATCATTGCGTGATAAGTTGCACCTGATGATGACACTGTCCGCCATAGCACCTTCTCAAAGGCGGCTTGAAGTGGCTGATTGTGTGGCTGTACCACACAATCAATTTTTGATTTCTTGTTTCCTTGACTTACTACCTGACTTCACTAGTGAGTAAGAGTTGAATGACACTAGCTGTAATAAGAGTAAACTGCCCACGAGCCGAAAACACTGGATGCTTTATTCGCTAAAGTTAATGTGAGTAATGATCATTTGTTACACACCCGGTGTTATGTTATGTTTGACATCCCTGATTTATTTTATTGTCCCAAAATACTCGTTTGAAACGCGCTAGTTTTCTGTCATAATAGGTTAAACTTGTGTTCAAGATTGCACTCAAACAAAAATGATCACCGCTTTTGTGTCTGGTAATTCAAAAAACAAGAAAAAGCAATTATTCTAAGCTGAACGGTTTTAGAGGCGTAATACGTTTACCACTTCCATCCGGTATTACACTTGCACTGGGTAATAAAAATCTCTCTGTCTCTCTAAAACAGATGACAATTTTACTCAACCACTTTTATTCCTAGAAAATACCTCGTAGCTGTAAATTGAAACACACCCACCTGGTCATATTTTTAGGTTTGGTTCAACATATGTTCGCCAATATTCATTGATGAAAGAAGAACCCACTTTCTAACGAACCAAAGACTACGTCAGTACTTGTCCATAAAAATACACCTGACTGCTCTGCTGGCGGCGAACGAGTTGGCTTAACTAACCAGATGCGTGTCAGTTCTTACCTTGCCAAATGAGAAAAGCTTAGCATTCACTTTTAAGAAGAGTTAGTTACGGTTTCGCACGATTGGTCCACGATACCACTCAGCGATCGCGTGCACTGCTCGTTCGGTCGGTCGGTCTCAAACATGCTGCGTATTGTGCGATGCTGACCCGTTGACATAGCATAGCTTCGCAGTTCATTAATAATTACTCCTGCTAGCCGGCCGGTGATCCTGCATGTGACCGGCTTTTCGTTTCTTTTACCACTGCCGATTCGCGCGATCACTGGCACAGCTGATGATGATGATGAAGAAAAAAAAATCTCACATGCCCTTCGCGTAACCTCTTCCGTCATAGCCCAAACCGCGCACGGGGCATTCGCTTTCTCTCTCTCTATGAACTAGCAAAGCGAAACGGATCGGTATTTTCCAGTGGGTGGATGGGTGTGCGATTCTCTCTATCTCCCTCGGCATGATCAGCTACGATCACTACCACCGAATCGCAAGTGCATCTCTAGCCGATTCCTAGAGTAGATAGATTAATTATCAACACAGGCTGACACGAGCGCGCTGCAGGCGCGTCAAATTGTCTGGGGCCGTAATTAAGGAGGTTTTCTGGACGCGAATGGGAGCACGTGTTGACGAGCGAGTGAGGTCGATTCCGGATTTGGACTTTTCATTCGCTGGCGGCGAAAGGAATGCCGCAACATTGAGACTCAATGTGGTCGATGACCATTAGAGTGGCTTTAATTCGAGGTCGGAATATGATGCAGCGTTTCGGGAAGTATTTTTATTACTCAAGAGGGGTGAAGAGATGTTTCACTAGGACTGATAGATAAAATTTGATTCTAAATCAAAAGTTTATTCTTCAAACACAGTTAACAACCATCTTGTTAAGATGATTAGAAAGCTCTAGGCTAAGTAAAACTAATCAATTGAATTTTGTAAGTAATTAAAAACATTTTCAACTTTTGTAAATAGGAAAGATCTAAGCGTTTATTCAATCGGAAGAATGTGACACGGGGATTTTTTCCATTCCGAAGCTTGTACCATCGCAGAACAATGACTTTGTGCACCACCAATTTTGATTAAAAAAATTTGAAAACAAAAGTGAACAATTTCACAATCAAATCTTTATGCCAAACAATGTCAAATGCCTTTTCTATGTCTAGAAGAGAAGCTCCTCTGTAAAAGCTTTAGATTTGTTGATTCGTGTAATAGTACCTCTGAGCAATAGCTAAATTGTGGATTGCCCTTGACGAAATCCAAGGTGTTCATCTGTGAAAAAATATTTTTTTCTGTAAGTGTGACATCATCCTTTTGAGGATAATTCTCTTCAACAGTTTACTAATCGACAAAAGTAAATTCATCGGTCGATAACTTGAATCTTGGTTTACCATTAAAGATGTTTTTCATTTAACGTAAGCAAAAGCAAATCACGTAAAAATTGGAGAACTAATCTTGAAAAATCAGTTCACTCAGAGCCTATCAAAACTGTCCGAAATTGTGAGATTTACAGATTTTTTTTTAATAAATAAACTAACCTACAACCGGAAACTGTACTCGGGAATTACAAAAAAGCTTTATGAAAAATAAGCACAGATTTATATAACAACTGAGCTGTGATTGTGGCGGATAGATAGGCTGCCCGAAAAAAATCAAACACATTTCGTGTTCGGTGTGAAAGAAGCGCTCGCAATTATGGTACTTTGACGTCTACAAACAAATCTGTCTTCTTCAAAACCATTATTTTTTGTTTTTTAATTAAAGCTGAATAATATTTCAAATACTTGCTTGAATGAGCAAATATTGTAAATAGTAAATTGGCAAAAATATGAGAGGAAATTCTACCAAATTGTACAAAATGTATTCACTCTCGAGCTCGATAGTGTTAACTCATTTCCGCATGATGTAGCTGGCAGCAGAAGTTTTCAAAATTTCAAATATATGAATATTCCGGTGGAAATTTATATATTTCCAGAGTTCCTCGACTATTTCACTATAATTTTCATTGTCCAGAAATATAAGCAAAATGAGAATTTAAAAGTTAATCAAAGTAATATTGATTTTATTTTTTTTAAATGCTGTAGCTCGAGTTTAACTCATAATTTCTCGGGGTGATAAGTATTTTTCATATAAAATTTCCTCAGAAATACGATGAAATGGTCAAATTTAAAATCAGAATGCTATTCCAGTGGAGCTCCTCTTCTAGACATAGAAAAGGCATTCGACATTGTTTGGCATGAAGATTAACTTATTTAACTTTTATTTTCAAATTTTCATAATTGAAATTGATGGTGCACAAAGTCATTGTTCTGCGATGGTACAAGCCTTGGAATAGAAAAAATCCCCGTCTCACATTCTTTTGATTGAACATATCTGACAACACTGCCGCTCTAAATTGACATTTTTTCTATTTGATTACTTCTTCAAAATGTAATTTCTAGAATATTGATATAGCATATCCGGAGACATACAAAATTTTAAAAAAGATCCTTGAAACCAGAGCGAAATTTGACTTTATTTCTTAAAAATGCTGTAACTCAAGTTTCACTGGTGATAGGTGCCTTTTGTGTAAAATTTTCTCAGGAGTACAATGAAACTATCAAGGGGCCATCCACATACCACGTGGACAGCTTTGGGGGGGAGGGGGGGGGGGGGGTTGGGTAATGTCCACGGTCCATAAAATTTTTTCAGAATTTATATGAGCATTTGTCCACGGAGGGGGAGGGGGGGGGGGTCAAAATCGTTAAAAATCTGTCCACGTGGTATGTGGATAGCCCCAAAATTTAAAAACAAAATATACTCATTTACCGAAAAACACAATTTAACTTTCCAAAACCAGAAAAAAAATATCCTGCAACACTTTTATTTGGATTTCTGAACACAAGTTTACAAACACAGGTTATGCCCTAGAACTTAAACTGTAGAAATATAGAAGATTATATCTTTTTAACCATTCACGCGAACATCGATTGTAATTGCTCACCAGATTCATCACTTCTACATCTACCCTATTTAAGTCACTGAAGGCTGTACGCACTTTCGACTCGGTCAGGAGCACCAAAATTCATAGAAGCGGTTCATTTTTTTTCAGTTCGAGCTCGAAGACAAACAACTGGTTAACGAAAGCGAAAAAAAATTGGCCTCGGGTGAAATGAATATTTCCCTTGAGTCCTAAGTTAAGTGTCTTAGCTTTTTTTTATCTTTTTCGAATGTGGATCTCAAACTACTGTAAATTTAAACACAGTAAACTAAAAACTATAATTTTTGAATAAAAGATTCACCCAATCTCGGTGAGTCTTGAGAAACAGGTTGTGCAAGAAATTTGAATAAAAATGACGCGTAAAATTTGATCTAAACTGTAAAACTTGAAAACCATCAAAATATCTGTCAATTTGTTTGTTTTTGGAACCAAAAAACTGCAAAATCGAGTTTTTTTTAATGAAGAGGATGCTGTCATATACATTTAGTTTCCATTTACTTTTATACAACTTTTTCTCGTAAAATACGAAGCCTTCAAACTGAAAAATTGTATCATTGAGTTAAATTAAAATTAAATTTTCAAAGAAAGATAATGATTAAAATCCAATTGAAAACGCAAGACAAATAGGATTTTTGGAGTATTCCTGATACAGGTTTAGAGTAAATCGAGCATAGTTTTATGATTGCATGCAGTAAAGTTCCATGCTTTCCGAATACTGGCGGCTCAAGGCTGACGAAATACCTGCTTGCCGAATCGGTTGCTGACCCACCGACGGAAGCGGCGGCCTCTTGTAGGCTCACAACTTATCTCTTTTTTTTACTTGGATTGCTCAAGCAGGTCATCTTCGTCTTAGCTAAGTTTTATATTGTTATTTTTTCACAATGATTAGTACATTTTTAATTCTCTGCTTGCTTTAAAAATCGCAGCTCTAAAATTGTGCTATAATTTCTTGATTATGTGTAAAATACTGACAGCCATTCAATTGCAGGTAGTATGCTGATACAAATTAAATACTTTCTTTTAAAAAAAGAAGTCATAAAAGAAAAATATTTTGTTTTTATTTTGAAAATACGTTAAAATAATCATCACACTGAATCACACAATTTTCAAATTCAGCCTAAAACCATCAATATGCCCACTGTTGAACTACACCAAATACACAATAATGTTCTTTGAAAACCACTTTGAAAACCACACAACGAGTATTTGTAAGTACATAATGCCTGTGAAATGGAAAATTCTGAAAACATTTAACTTATTCAAATAAAATAGTTTTACGATGAAGACTCCAACCGGTATCGAAACGTTCGAAAAAATCGGATAGTTTGTTCCAAAATTACAAGACCGCTTAGCCGAAATAACCCAATATAATTTTCACAAGTATAAAAAAATTTGGATTTTTCACTTCCTATGTTTGATGTGGATATAAAAAAAAAACAAAAAGTATGAAAGTTCCATTGACGGAATTGAATCACTGCAAGCGATTCGTGGGAAATATGGAAACCGGTATTTTATATCGAAAGTTGATGAGAAAATTTATCTAAATCGAAGATGGCGGGGTTGAATTTTTCACACGTTCATCGGATTCTGGATGGAATAAAAAAGTCTAATTTCGACTGCTGAGTGATCCAGTCAGTAAAAACTTATCTCGGATTTACCAATCACTCTTTCTCCGTTGAATTCGCATATGTTTGAAGTCCTGGTTAGAATAATGGGATACTTCTTTGTTTAAAACACTGTTTTCGAATTTTAGGAAACTATAAGTTCAACTCAGAAAATGACCGTCGTCTTTCATTAGAACTAAGATTTGAAATGTCTTCGAATCAAATAGCGAAAAAATTAAATTTGACCAAGGTTAGTTGATGTTTCCAAGCAGAGCAGAAAAACGCATTTTCCGCCCGATACCATTGACTTGACCAGTCCGGCCCTCACGAAGAACCTTCTTTTTTCACGCTTCCACTTGATGGTGACATATTTTCCATGTGTTTTTAATTTTTTATTTGTTCCGGCCGGCGGCGATGCAGTCAGCAGCGATTCGAAAATGCTGCGACACCAAAATACAACGTGTCGCCGGATAGAAATAATGTCCTCCAATTTATCACACTACACGGCACGGGTGTATTCACTTTGGCGTGCATTTTTATATCAACCCCGAGCGCAGCGGTTCTAAAAATACCGGAAAATGCAAAAAACTTCTTGTTGCATGTGGTGTTTTTTTTTTGTTCGAATGAAACGACGATAATACCTGCGAGAAGTGCGGGAAATAAAACTGATAGCGTACTTACACCTTGCGATTCTGCACGTGGCTAGAGATGTTGGAGTCTGCCGTATTCTGCTTGATGGCCATCGGTGCCCCAACCCGTTGCATGCTCTTCTGAGCGGCGGCCCGTAGAAGCTGCTGTTGCAGTTTGACCGCCGTTATGTTAATCTGATTGCGAATCAAATCGACCCGCTCACTTTCGGTCAGATTATCGAAATCGAGCACTTTTGACTCGGGGACCACCATTTCGTCCATGGTGTCGTACGAATTGAACGGGGCACCGGTGGCCGCGAATATGTGCCATGAACTGGTCACCACAAATAGTAGCAATATCTTCATTTTGTCACTCCACTTAAAGTTCAAACCGATACTATCACCGATCTTTCAACACAGGAAGTAAATTGTTTTCAAAAGTTTTTTTTTTAATTTTATTCTGCTCTCACTTTGTCTTAAAATCACCTTATTTTTGCACAAATTGTTCGGTATTTCTTACAACTGAGTAAAATTTTGCCGTTCAGGAAAATCTACTAACAACTTGGGAAAACTTTCCCTGCCAAGGAAGAAATGGCGAGAGAACTGCTGCTGCTGAGCAACTGGACACTTGCGTTGTCAAGAGCTGTGCACGAAATGATTTCTGCTGAAGGAGGTATTATATTTATACGGGAACCCGAGACCAACACACACTCCCGTAACAGCGGAGGGCTTGTACACAGCAAAAGACTGTGCACTATTGCGGGCGAGGAGTGGAAAAAGGAACGTACGCGATATAAAGGTGTGTTTCAAGATACAAAATCATATGTAAAATTTTACGCCACCGAACAGCGGCTCCCTATTAAGTAGGCGGCGATAAAGTGCGCGATAGTTCGTATTGTCTATTTCTAATTTTTAATATATTATTAATTTTACCACATTCGTCCGGAAAAACTATCAATTTTCAATATTCGTATGTTGTTCAAAATGTTCAAACTTAACTATAGATTCATGTCAGATTAAACAGCGGCAACTGTCATCGAGAGTCAACTGAGAAAATACTTAGTATGTATTCTGGTAGTATAATGCGTACATCCGAGCAGCCAGATTTACAGGAACAACCAATCGACCAATTAAATATGAAAATGAAAACGTTTACATTTGATGCGCTTACCTCCGATTACAAGTACTGGAAAACTGGTCATGTTACACTGCACTGCATTCTAGTTACAAAATTGCTGAATCCACAGCGCTGGCATCCTTGTACCCGGCGCGTAATTTTTACCAACATTGCCTGGACGAACAGTGCATGCAAATCACTCTGCTCCGTGCTCTAATCCAAGTCACTTGTGTACTCAGAGCGTGGAAGGATAATCTTACCAGAAGATAAATTGATAAAAACTTTGGTTGATTCGGAAGAAAACATCAATCCAAATTTTCCCTATTTCGTCGCGTTTTTTTGTGCTTGTTTTATTTTTAATTATTTTACACAAGATAAATTGGTACAATTAAAGCAATGGAGTTTTGTGTGAAAGTGTACTGAAAATAGATTTGTCACTTACAATCATAACAACTTTGGTTGATGATGTTTTTTCCATCATCTAGCATTAAGCATTGTAGGCTCGTGGAACAGTTTAATTTGATACCATTAAAAAATGCGAGAACGTGCCGAATATTAATTGGAACATTCAGTAAATCTAAAAAAAAAATAGTTAGGTACTATACTTATAACACTCGTGGGTGGTCTACAGGGCAACTGTAGTCTTTTTGGAAAATTTGTAATCAATCTTTTATATTTAGCAGTCCACAGTTAATTCGTGGTGTGATCCAAATATTATTTTGGGAACAACATCCAAAGAATTGGAAGTATATATAATTTTTTTATATGAATATTTTTTTTGTTAATAGGATATTTTGGAAAAGCCAAAAGAAAAAACAGCTCACTATTGATAATAAAATTACTATTAAACTAGGGTTGCTAGGGCTTCAGTATTATAAAAATATAAACAAATAATAACGGTGCATTAATAGTCACATAACATTCAAATTTACTTCAATTTACAATGAAACCAAAAAAAAACTTTCACCGCTTGTTAAGAACTACAAAATAAAATAAAAATTTCGTCGATGAGATTTTATTGCGAAAGGACGTGATTTTTTTCAATCGTCTAAATTGTGCCTACAATTGTGTTGGTGGTTTGGCCACGTGTTTGTAGTTTTTTGCGTCTTTTGATCTTTGTTTACTATACTGTGGTACATTCTGTAAAAGTGAAAATAAAATCAGCCAAATGTAAGGATTGCTGGAAAACGTCCTTATCTCAAAAATTTCAAGTACCAGAATGTTGATTTTTTTCGAAATTTTTTTTCGAGATAACACCAGATCTCGAATTTCATGTATTTTTAAGACATATGGCATCTACATTTTTTTTTCAATATCGAGAATTTCATGTACTTTTACTTATGCTTTTCTTCATTTGTCGAAAAAGTGAAACTTTGACCGCTTTGAGGCACGTGTTCCCAAAGTCAGATTGTGCTGAAATTTTGCATGAATGTTTTTTTCTAGATAACGAAATTTTTGAGATCTACTCTTAAACGAAATTCGAAAAGTAAATTTTCATAACTACCTCACTGTACATCAACACGATGGAATTGAATAATCAATATGACGTTGGCTAGATAAAATGATGCACAATTCGCCCCCTCAATACGAGATCTAGATAACTCGAAAATTGACATTTGAGTTTGAAAATTTGACCAATGTTGGTGATGACGATGATCTCCCAGCTGGTCTCGAGGAACGATGCTGGCCTAACAAGCCAGTCATTATATGTTCGAGTCCCGGATCGGGAGAGACTGTTAGTGTCGGTAGGATCATAGTGCTAGCCCCGCAATTGTCCTGTACACTTAACAGTCGGCTGCGAAGTCTGTGTATAGTAAAACAGAAGGTCGAATTCCGATACGGAATGTAGCACCAAGGCTTTGCTTTTTGGTGATGACGATTGAACTACTGAAATACCCTAAAAGTGATATTTTAAAATTTTATAAATGTCTTGAATCATTCTAATTTCTGACTAAATATTTGTTCAGTGTGAGTGGGTGATTCACGGGCGAGAAAATTTAAAAAAATTAAACAAAACCCGAGTTATCTAGTTATAGCATGCAAAACCATATGTGTATTACTAGGAATTTTCGTTATTTTGTTCTAGCATCCCGATTAGGCTGATACAAATTTTGAATAGTTTTTATGTCCACGGTTATCAAAGTAAGCTAAGGGGAGGGCAAAAAATAAATAAAACTGAGAAGAAAAAAAAGGAATAGCTTTCATAAAAAATTGTATGCAAGTTACGACGTTTGTAACTTGTATGCAAAAGTGTGTTGAAAAATATCACATTATTATCATTATTAATCATTTGGCTTGCCTTTTGGTGACACTTCCGCTGTCACTGGACTTGTTTGTTGCTAAACTAGGTATATACGCTGTCGAAAAGTCAATAATATTAACAAGACGGGTTGAACCCTTCCAATTTTCAACATTTTTGAAGAGGGGTGGGGGGAGGGGAGACATGAAATAAAAAAATGAAATTTGTATCGGCCTTAACAGAAAAAAAACTTATAATCAAAGCATTTTTATTGATTTTACTGCTCTTGTGTTGGTATAAACAATCATGTCACGTGGTAACAATAAAAATTATACTGTAACTTCGGTTTTTGTTCTAAAAAACTTTATCCTCTTCACAGATGATCGTCGTTGACTTTATCATTATATAGTAAATTCTAGTAAAAAGATTTAGAACAATCCTTGAGAGCTGAAGATTTTAAATCGAATAGAGACTTGAAGTCATTATATAATTTTTTAAATTAAGGAGGGGTTTGTTAGTATCTTAAGTATTTGTGACAAATATTAGTAAATAATGAGTTTGTGTAGCCATTGGCCAATCACAAATGGCGACTTTTCAACACTGTTAGAAATTTGTAATTTTAATTGTTAGAAGTTGCTTATTTCATTATTTTCGCAATTAGGACTTATCCTTCGTAGGGATCTAAACCTACTTGTCCAAAAGCTCATTATATTTTTCTGTTATGTATTGGTGAACGGTAGAGTTACTGTACTGGCCGCTAAAATACTCTTCTGCTTCGCTTGTTGAAATAACCGTGACAAATTTCTTCCTGGTACGAAGTGTTTTATGCCATTTTGAATGGCTCAGATTTTATGAATCGCATCCACATAATATCAAGCCACAAAACGACATTTCCGCCAGTGTCTTATTTTCGGGTTGTCATATTTCGTTTAACAAATCGTCGGTTTCGTGTAACACCGGTGAAGGATACCAAAAATACTGTTGAGTTTTATCTCACGAAATTCCGTTTAAAAATTCGCAAAAAAATAGAGTTATGCATAGAATTGCCTTTGTAGCTCAAATCGAAAGTTCGCTATAAAAGTAGTAAAAATAATGAGAATGGAAAATCTTTGAAATTTTAAATTTTCTTGGAAATTCAAAAATTTTCGACGTTGACCTTTAACGCGTTTTTCTCCAGACTATGCATTTTGAGTAGTACTAGTGTTGCATAAAACCGACAAAATGTGTTGAGTCAAGGCATGAACCAAGTAAGATTTGTCATTCTTTCTTTTCGCTCCGAGCTATTTGTTAAAATATCCTGTTATAGCAACGAAATAGTCAAGAAAGAGCCAAGTTATCTAATTTTAGCACAAAACACACTTTTTCTACGTTGAGATATCTAGTTTTGTAATTAATGAATAACATTTTTTCTTGTTATTGTGTTTCAACGAGTCTTTAATAAGTTATAGAGCTCGACGCGATAAGTATGATTGTGCTCATTACGGGAATCACTTCACGGTGAAATCAGAGTGAACTGAACAAAATCCTATTACGGGACTCACCTAAGTCACAAAGTGACATCTGCCGCGGAATCTGGGTTATTATGAGTGTCATATCAGTGAAGTGAGAACGGAAAAAGCGACGTTTCGCGTGGAATTATTTCACGACCATTTTGAACGGTGAAATGATTCTACGAAGATGCCATAAGTCTTAAGGTTGATTGATTTGTGATCTAATGGTAAATATTGGATTTTTTCTTCCGTAACGAAACGAATCAGAATTTGATCCGTGCCTTAAAGCGGTAAAATTTTCATTTTTTTGTCCGATGAAAAAAATGCAAACTAGTTCAGGAAATTTTCGATAACGGAAAAAACATTTTTTTTTTTTGATGCCGAATGTCTTAGAAATGCAGAACATGTCAAGATCTGGTGTTAACTAAAAAAAAAGGAAAAAACGACTTTCTGGAACTTAGAGATTTGAGCTGGGAAACAATCTCATTTCACTTGTCCTATTCTCAATTTCACTTCACTGCCAATCTCACTTCACAGAGGTGATTTTTGTCACCTCACTTGAGGTGGAATCGGAAATAGGTCCAAAAAAGTGAAGTGAGTGTGAGAGTGAAATATATTTCACCGTGAAGTGACTCACGTAATAAGCACCGATAGCACACTGAACTCCAAATCAACAAATTTTGAGTCATCTGGTTCTAGCATTGAGGAGACGAATTACGTGACATGTCATTTATCATAATCATATTATGGCTCAGCAGCGAAAATTGTTGCAATGTTTCAAGGTCGAGTTTCCGCGAACAATGAACCAATCACATGGGAGCACGCCTATCACGGACACCACGAGTAGACACCAAACGTCTGTTGTGATATCCTACTATCAACTCAGACTATATTGATGTCTCGAAGGTAAAGCTTTACTGAAAAATTCGTTACAACTTCCTTCAACGGTCAATTTAATGATCTGCTGTACTGTGAGACTGTTATTAAAATTTAGGCAATCGATACCGACGACTATAAATTTGGTATTGTTTTTGAAATTTCATGAAATTATTGCAATGAATTAAACACATATAGCATATCAGGGTGCAAGAGTACACATATAATTGGTTTTTCAACAAACTTGAGGGGTTACATCTTTTCAGTTTTAAAAAAAATCGAAATTTTTTTATCACGTTATCTTAAAGTACAACTTCTTGATGAAAATGTTCACAAATTTTCATAAAGATTTGAACGTTAGGGAGGAAGTTAGAGCGGTTTTAAGCGCATCTCGTCGCGGCCGCATAAGCTAAACTTGAAACTTTATGTGCGTTTATCTCGGAATGGTGTTTCTCAAAAAATGACTTTGCCGTGTTTACGATTGCGGTCAAACTACTGAACCAAGTTTTTTCATCTTTTTTTTAAAGTTACTCATTAAATTTCCCGGTCATTGAATGAATGTTTTTGATACATGAAGTTTACCTTCACCGGATAAAAACAAATTTAAAAAAAAATTCAGCGCTTAAAACATGTTATTTTTTTCGGGAAAAACGTTTCCGTTTGCACTGAAAGCAAAATATTCATAAAAATGATCGTTCAGATACTCGGCACACTTCTAACCTAATGAAATAATATGAGTTGTATGATTTTGTTGATCAGCTGGGTCGTTATCGAAAACACCGCAAACCTCTGCAAAAAAGAAGCGTTTCGGGGAAACGATCGTTACTCCACAAATAATTGGTATTTGTTATGACCAAACGTGTTTTTGTGTCGTTGAATATCTGAAAAGGTGCTACACGCTTAAATACAACAAGGCATGCAGCCCTAGGGTTGTATGAAATGGTGACGTGGGACTGAACACTGTAATTAGGGGATTTTTGTTACAAAATATACAGAAGCTGCAGACAGAATCAATGTGTTTGCTCAGTGACTGTACGTGTTTTTATTATCAGCCTCCACCGGAAATCAATTTTTGAAATATTTTCAACAACACTCGAAAGTATATCGTTTATATTTGGCGATGTTATGGATGTTGTATTTTTTTGTGCAAACAACATGTATTTGACAAGGCACAAGCATATCGTGCTTGTTGAAGAAGCACCAAGAATTTCTCGTAATGCGTCAAAGTCAGAATTAACTCTATATCATCAAAAACCACATCCAATAATACTTACGTTATCATAATGAATGGTTTTGTCCTATTTAACTCCGATTAAATCACATCTATCTTACTTTCAAAATAATATGGAAGCCCTTACAAAGGTTCATTAATTGGCAAACATAAGAAGATATGTGAAACGAAATTATTGACAAGTTCCAGCAAATCGTAGCAATGAACAATTTCATTTTTGTTTTTTGCTTGACATATTTTTTCATTTACCTACAACTACATTCGCTATATATACATATATACATTCGTATTACGAAGACAGCTTATATACGTTTATTATGGAAAAGCTTAGAATAATAATATATCATCTAACAATCGTCGACTAGCCTTTTCGCTGAACATTTCCGTAGTGTCTTTGCAGAGCCGCCTTCAACCGTGCGTATACCTTCTTTTGACAGTGGCTTGGATTGGAAGTATTTCAAGTATCAAAAATGCATAGCATGGCATAGCATATTTGATCGCCCGTGTGTTGCCCGCGATTGACCAGAATCAGCTGAAATTGCACAAAGAACCGTCAAAATGATGCCTAGGAGTAGCAAGCCATTTTCAGTGTACAATTCCTGGTGATTTTTCTTTTTACAACTACATTCGCTGTATTACGAAGACAGCTTATATACGTTTATTATGGAGAAGCTTAAAATAATAATATATCATCTAACAATTTTGAAATATAAAAAGAGATTCTGAATGAATCTTAGTAAATAAATCAAAAATTCATAAATTCACATTTGCAGGCTCTTTTTCTTCTATAAATGTGTATATTTGGGATTTTTTTCTTTCGAAACTATCCGGTAACGATTATTTAGTGAATATCGAAGATAAAATTCTAGAGAAACATTTCAAAAGGTCTTATCTACTTTGATCGATTTTTTGATCGATCACTTCCATTCAATCATCACAACTTATTTAACACCTTTTATGACGAGTTATTTGCACAAGTTGATAGCGGAGGGTTCACTTTAGCCTTCTGAACGAAAACCACAGTTGGGAGAGTTACTAAAGCTGAATCATTACCAAAATGAAAAGACGCTCCGGAAAAACGAGAAAAGCAGATAGGACCTTTTTAAATGTTTATCAAAAATTGTATAAATATCCGTTGCAAAAATTTACAATTCTTGTTGAGTAATTTATGGTAATCATATTTATTAGATAAAGTTTCAATCACCATCAACAGCAGCATTGCAGTTTTTTCTCGAATGCACACGAATAGAAATGTACGAACAAAAGTGTACCACTGCAATACGAATAGTAGGTACCGCTGCAGTACGAATAGTACCGCTTCAGTGCAAATAGTACCACTGCAGAACGAATAGAAGTGTACCGCTGAAATGTATGAATAGAAGAGTACCGCTGCAATCATAGACGACGAGAGACCTGCGGTTCTTTACTCCACTGGTACTGTTGCTTTTACCGGCATGTTTTCTTTCAAGACATCAGTTTTTATTAGGTTCTGACTGCAGATTTAGAAATTGTTCAATGATGGGGATTGTTTCAAACTTCTAGGAAAACTCTTACCTTCGAGACATCATAGCTCAAGGAAGCAAAAATAAATTGGCCTATTGGGACGGGGAGACTCTGTCAATTTTTATTCAGATACTGATACAGAGAATATCACAGTCTGTGCTAGGAATGCTCGCATGTAATTGGTTTATTATTCGCGTAAATTTGTCATTGAAACTTTTTATCAATTTTACCGCTTAACAATGAAATTAGAGTGATAACTATCATGTTACAAAATTGTTACACATTTTATCTATCCAACAACATATTGGTTATTGTTATCCATCATGTGGTTATGCTGCTATTAACGTTTGAAATCTGACGCAACATTTGCCAGTTTTATTTCCAATTTTACAGAATGCATCCCAGTATAGTAAACAAAGACGTAGTCCCACGGCGAAAAATTGGTAGAGGAGTGTCGGAAGACTTATAAGGGTATTCGAGGGCTTAGAAAGTTCTGGATCAAAACGCGCAAGGTAAAGATATGTATTTTTTACCATCGACAACTTTTTGCACACAGTAACGTGCCCCTAAAGAGCATCGAAATTCAAACGCGCATTGGAGTGATCTTGAGGCCAGGTGAAAGCGCTCTGGTGTACGGCTTTGTCAGTAAACCAAACCAAAGGTCAAAATAAAGCAAGATTACCGGAAGCAGAAGTGCGCGACCGCGGCAGAGCAAAAAAGCTGCTTTGAAGCAAATGCGTCGTGCGGGATCAAACGAAAAAGTTACTCACTATAAACAATTGCTGCGTATGTTCAAAGCTGCACACAAGGAGGAATATTAGGTTTACTTGAATGAAATACAGCGTGATTCGAAAAATAATCCTAAAACCTTCTGGAACTTCGTAAATAATCGAAGGAAACATTCTGGCATCCCAGAAAATGTGAGGTACAGAGGCGCAACCGCTACCGATACTCAATCGTCGACTAGCCTTTTCGCTGAACATTTCCGTAGTGTCTTTGCAGAGCAGCCTTCAACCGTGCGTATACCTTCTTTTGACAGTGGCTTGGATTGGAAGTATTTCAAGTATCTGAAACTGATTTCAAAAATGCATAGCATAGCATAGCATAGCATAGCATATTTGATCGCCCGTGTGTTGCCCGCGATTGACCAGAATCAGCTGAAATTGCACAAAGAACCGTCAAAATGGTGCCTAGGAGTAGCAAGCCATTTTCAGTGTACAATTCCTGGTGATTTTTCTTTTCACTGGTCAATAACGTAGCTGGCCACGCCCAATGCAGATCAATAGAGGAAGGGATATCGGGAGTGTTAGTTTAATACTTGTTGCTACTAGAGACCGAGGAATCCTCTGCATCATCCACAAGTATTAAAGGAAGGTATTAGTGTTAGTGGAAAGGAATTGATCTGGATCCATCGAGGTTGATGGTGCGATCTTTTCTACACAAATTCGCGCCCGATATGGATATTTCTCGGTCTCTGCCGGCCATCAGAAGACGATATAAATAGAACCGCATCACGATCGCTGTATCGGCATATAGGAGAATCGAAGTTTCTAGGTATCACCGGCAACCAATCGTTAACAGTCTGTATCACACCAAACTTCGCGTTTCATCCCGTAAACTATTAAAATTTACCTTGAAACGAATGAATTTCGTAAAACGCACCGCACGCCGAACGCAAACTACTGGTACCAGCTCAAAGAACCGTTAGAGCGAGTAAAAAAAAAAACCCACAAGGCACACCCGAGCATTATACGATGTAATGGTCATTGAACTCCGAAACCGCTGTATTAAGATAGTTACACTGAGCGCTGTCAAAATAACGTGCGCGAAACTGAGCTGACCACCCCGAAGCAAACAATAGCGTGCCCACTACACTCCGGAAACCCTTAGATAAACAAAACTCACCCGGGCCGATGATGCGTTTCACCGGGGCATAATGCACGACCGCTCCATTTTCTCCTACCGACGCATACGCGACACGACGTTACGCACCAAAGACCTACTGAGTATAAAAACTGACAAAGTTCCATGCATTCATAACCCAAAAACTCAAAAAAATGCAAATAAGCATATTAAACAAAACAGAGTTCCAAGTTTATTATTAAAATGCCAAAATAATTGCAATCGAAGTTCAGTTGTCGTGAACTATTTTCACGCCCAAAACGATTTCAACATAATTAAATAAAAGTTACTTATGTATATCAACATATGTCCAAAAGCTAGGAAAATCATAAAACAAGAACATAGAACTGAATAAAATGTCACCGCCCTGCCAGGACTCATAATTGTAGACGATGCATCAATCGCATACCGCATTGTCATGCTCGAATGATAAATTTTGAAACTATATTGTAAAACTGTCAATTTTGACCTGTGAGAGTGCATCGCACAATCTGGTTGGTAAATATAAAAAAAAAACTCTACCCGCAACCGAAAAGCTACCACACTTTGTGCACCCAACAGATGACACATTTACACTTCTGAAAAAGTCCAAAACCCGCTAAAAACTACTACACACAGAGCCTATGCATTCTTAAAATATTTGATACAAAAACTTATACTCATCTGTTTTATTTTGGTTATGCCTATGCCAGCGAAACAAACACCGACAAGCACAGCGCAACACTTCTCTCTTCGCTCTCTCTCTCCAGATATTATCGTTCTCTTCGCTCACACCGCCATGCATTCCATTTTCGCATGTTAATAACGAACCGCTAGTTAGCGCGACGCACAAAGTAGGCACTCACACTGACGCAACTTAGCTGGCCTTACAATTTTCAATTGCAATTCGAGGAAAAATTATCACTTTCACGCAAGGAACACTGTGTTTTTCACAAAACCTTCACTTTTCTCATTTAGACAAAGCATCACAGATCACAACTTGACACTTTTTAACAAGTTTGGCCACTTAATTCACTTATAAATTAATAAATTAAACGGATAGCTTTCGGGGCACGTATTATTAGTTAGCCGTGATGCCAGCCTCCCCTCCTGAAACTGATGTCAAAAATGCAGTCCACAAACTTGACACAAACTCGTCGCCTGGCCCTGACACTCTATCTACCAGCCTCCTAAAACAGTTCCACGGTGAGCTTTTGTTACCTCTTACCAGTTTGTTCAACGCGTCACTGGGTGCCGGTTATTTTCCTTCAATTTGGAAAATTTCTCATATACCTGTTCATAAAAAACGGATCTCGCTCAGAGAGAGTAGAGAATTATCGTGGTATAACAATCCAATCTGCCACTCCTAACCTTTTCGAACGGCTAGTGAACGATTCTCTCTACGAGGTAGTCGCTGAACGCATTTCTTCTGTGCAACACGGAGTTTTAGAAAAGAAATCCATTACCACGAATCTTTGCGAGTTTACTTCTCTAGTAACCGATTATATATCCAAAGAACTTCAAGTCGACTGTTTTTACACAGATATGAGCAAGGCATTTGATGCGTTTAAGACGGACAGCATTCTTCGATCGATTAGTGACTTCGGCATTGGCGGTCCACTCTACAATTGGTTGCAAACATATTTGGTGGGAAGAGTTCAGTATGTTTAAATAAAGGGACAAGGCTCTGCTTCGTTCACTGTGAACTCGGGTGGACCACTGTTATTCGTAGTCGTGATGAATAAGCTTCCAGACAAATTGACTTATGCCATGATTCTGATTTATGCTGAAGATGTGAAAATTTTCTTACCCGTCAAAACAAACGACGATTGTTCTAAATTACAACTGGACATGCAAAGTTTTGGACAATTCTGGATAGTGGTCTAAACGTTGCGCTGGAAAATGTTCAGTTATAACATTTTCTCGTAAAATTTGTCCTAATGAGTTTAAATATCATTTAAATGGAACTGAAGAAAAAGTTTGCGACCCAGGCGTTACATTTGACCGACAACTTTTGTTTACAAACCATATTGACAATGTAGTAACAGACAGTTTAAAATTGTTTACTCTTGTGAGACGGTACGGATGGGATCTCAAAGACCCTTATTTTATATTAGCCATTTACAAAGTGCTAGTGCGGAGCAAACTAGAATTTGCGAGCGTTGTTTGGCGCCCCCAATATGTAACACATATTCAACGAATTGAAGGAATGTTTGTGCGTTTTGCCTTACGGAACCTTAGATGCTATGGTGATCCACCTGCCTATCAAGAATTGTGTGCATTAGTTAACCTTGACACAGTACATTGCTGACATAGGATTGCTGACATAGGATTACTGAAATAGTATTTTTCACCAATGTATTAGCAGGACGGACTGATCCCTCTTAGCTCGAATACATCATAATCCAAGAGTGTTCAACCCTCCGCAACGAACTCGGAATTATTCACAACATGAACCTACATGCCGTTTCATGAGATCGTTTAATCTACAGCATATTGTTCACATAAACATGTCGCCTGCAATCTTAAATTAGTTTAAAAGGACAACTTCATGATTGTTAATTGATTGTATTTTCGTCTTTAATTTATTGTATTTTAAGATTAAGTGTGGATAACGGGCCCAAAGCCTATATTTTTTTCAGAAGAAATAAAAATAAAATAAAATCTTTTCCTTATAAAATTAGGCCCTACAAACTTTAAACATGAAACTGCGCCCTAAATTACAGCGATGGATATTTACAAAATACACTAAAGTCTTTACGCGGTTTCCCATAAAGTCGTTTTAACGCATGTTTTTAATGGCTTTTTATTTTCAAATCGTTTATTTAGAGTGTGAGTGATTAGTTTACTTAATCCAATTACTGAAATTCACTGGTGGGGGGGGGGGGGTTAATATGCGTAATGTCCACGGTCCATACAAAATTAATGGGCAGTTGTCCACGGAGGGGGAGGGGGGGGGGGTTCAAAATCGTTGAAAATCTGTCCACGTAGAATGTGGATGGCCCCCCAGTTTGACCAGAAGTTTTATTTCAGAATTTTAGGTATAAAACTCTTGATTATTGAGAATATGATAATTATTTCGATTTTTAAAGAAAAATCATCTATTTCTTCAAGAATATATACAAAAATAACTTAACAGAAAATCTTAGCATCGGGAAAGTACCACCAGTTCAACAACGGCAACCAGCACAACATCGAAAAATGAAGTTGAAGAGCCCAAAATCTGCTGGAATTCATCGTAGAACGTGAAAAAATATCGCATTTCTTCGTGCATTAAAGCTACAATAGAATCAGTTCGAAGCATTGCTAAACTGTCGCTTCAATTGGCATTAGTTGTGGGCTCAGTGTATGGAGCAATAAATATAGCTCTTTAGAATTGCGCCCGAATGTTTTTAACATGATAAGTGTTTTTATACCCGTCTACTTCTACCATGGTAAAATTATCGATCGTGTCCCGTCGCCTGTGCCGTAATCAATAGACATCTCAAGTCTAGCTTACATTTACCTAATCGACTAAGACATCCCACAAAATTGCGGTGACGATATTTGAACAATAGAATGATTTCCAGCGTATTCCAGCAGATAGGCTGAAATATTGGGTATCCAAATTAAGTTCAATCTGTCTCGATAATGATTGTGCCAACGTGCTATTTTCTATCCCATTTGGACACTTCGAGGCGAAGAAGATTGCATTGAGACTGCGCGCGAAGAAACGGCTGACCGGAATTTCGCCCATAATCGTTTGACGTTGGAAGTGACAACGGATGGCTGGAGAGGGGGGTGAAGATGGGGGAGGGGGTGTGACCGCAGACGGCGACGTCGAGAACGAAGCCGACTGTGATGAGTGATGATAACTATGCAAATCAGACGAGACTACATCTTTTAGAGATAGATTAGATTGCTTGCTTTCTAGCCGACGGGCCGCCAGTGTCAGTGAACTTGTTTAGCAGGAACCAGGGTTCATTGAATCCATTTTATTTTGACTGCAACTTTGATTGTTCTTTTGGCAAACAGTTGGAGTATCACTGAAGTCAAATTAGATTGAAAAACCATGCGCCTCCATCAACTAGCGTGCGCACACCTTCGGATTCTGTCGATCTGATTCTTCTATCGTTTTATCAAAATTACTGACGAGAAACACATTTTTGCAGTCACTCGATGTCTTGCACCATTCAACAGCCAGACTAGGTTGTCTTAATAGAAAAATATGCGCATTCACTTTTTCACACTTTATCCAATGAGCCAAATAGACGACGAAAGCAATTTAATGCTCCGAAAAAAAAATCGGTGACAAACGGCGAGAAATCGCTGCACTCGAACTAGACACGGGGGCCTTGGACGGATATGACGAGGTTTCTATGATCAACTGAATACTTGAACGTTCTACATCTGTTCTCTGATGCCTGCTGTCCACAGCACCTTTCTACTAACAACAGATAAGCACCACCCATCGGGAGAAACTATCTGTCTCCTAGACACTAGACAATGACAACGGTAATGGCGGTTAATGTGTGTGACGCTGTACATAGAAATTTCTACGCTGAGTCAGGTTTCTATTTTGACTGGATTCTTGCACGATGGCGCGCGTAATTGGGCGGCTAGACAACGAAGATTCTGCGCCGTACTAACAATAGTTTAATATATATTGATGACAATTATGCGGAACACAAATTAATTTCGATCGTCGCATGATCAACGATTCGACCTTACCATAGTAATTGGGTTAGTTGCACTACTGCGAAGGTCACACAAGAATAAAGCGTGATCAGGGCGAAGATCATGAGTGCTAAATTGGCGACATTAAACAGTGCGTCTACGCACTAATCCTGCCGTCTGAGTTGAAAAGTGCGTATGCGTGAATCGAGCTAATCTGGCTTTTAAGTAGAGTTTCCTGTTTAAATTGTCAAGTGTTTGAATGGGAATAAACAAGGTGAAATTTTCAACAGTTATATAATTCTCAATCTAGCTGATAGTCCAAAGTATTGAAAATTGCGTGCGTCGTCGGTATGACATTGCCCAAAAATAGTCATGAGCAATAACGTCTTGGTGCGTTCAAAGATAGCCAGTGCAATTCGGCTGCCGCACCTAGAGGCTTTATGGTTAATATACAGGCCAAAACTAATATATGGAGTTTTCTGATAATATTATTGCAGAGTTATAAAACATTTTTTATTCATTGTGATCTATGTCAAAGAATTTATCAAAATTTCTAAACTTACTATATTTGAGTACAAAAATATAATTTTTAACTATGAAAATTTAAGCGACTGAACGATGTTTGACCAGCTTTCTGCCCGAAGAAACCCTACGTGTGACGGCTAGTCAATGGCGGAATACGACCAGTGTCCAATTGGGTAGACTAACAACAAAATAGTCGCCTGTTTCCTGTTTTTGTAGACTGTCTGTCTAGCCGCAATAGACCGTTAGGAAACCGGGACGTCTAGACGAGACCGACCGGGTACCGAGAATAATTTGGCTATTTGTCGCAAATTACACTAAACGAGGCTTACCGCGTCTAGTCCGGACCGGTACACCGTGTGAACTGTGAAACGTCCTTTCGGCAACCTCTAGGAAATAGTAAACAATTCTCAACCGGGAATGGTGTGGTTGGATCCAGTCTTATTGGGCACAACATTTTGGCGAATCCGCAGAGGGGTTCCTTTATGGGCTGGCTGTGCAAAAATGGCTTTCTTAGCAGAACATGGTCATTTATGGATGACAGATTGCACCATGGAAAGCATTGAAACTGAAAAAGTTTTGCCACATGATTTCAGCTTAACAGTGCGATATAACTATGACTATATCTTCTCAATGACTATGACTATATCTCAATTTTTACCTAGATATAAAATAGCACATTTACTGTAATGCACTTTGAGAATTTAAAAAGGTTCACTATATCATCTCATGATACTCAAGCTATCACCAGTAGGAAACAACAGTGCTCTTTAGAATTGTGTTCGAAAGCAGAAAGATTCACAACAGAGTCTATTCACTGACTGCAAGATAAGATGGACAAATCTGTACGCCATGTTTAGAAGATTCTACGAGCTCAGAATTTCGGTGCCAGAGGCTATGATCGACCTCAAGGGATAAATAAAGTTGAGCATTTTGACAGATGAAAAAGGAGATTATTCGAAAAAATGTGTAAAGCTGGACCCTGTAACTGCATAAAAGGAACAGTTTTGCAAATAATACTGCACGTTATATGTAAAACCAGCACTACACAAGTGCTTTGGTCCATCCGGCCAACAACGATGATAAGTAACAGTTTCGGAATATTTTAAAAAACTGCGCAAAGTGTTTTTGATAAGAAAGACGGATGATATGCTCAAACGACTGAACGCCAATCATTAAATCGAGAAAACTGTTGATGAAACAATAATATGCGATGAATATGATGACGAAAACTTGACCATGTAGGAGAAACTAGAAAAGAGACAACAGCAGCTGTCTAATCTCTGCGTAATGAATTTCCATATTTCAAAATTGATGGAATCAAGGGCAAGTACTGGACTAAGTTTTACGACGCTCCGAGAATGGCTTGTACTACATCAAAGGGTCATTTCAGTTTCTGAAAAAAAAAAATAATTGAATTCGGTCTCGCATAGAAAAACATACTTTGTACATCGTGTGAATTCTGGAAGCCTACTTCTGCCGCTGCCAATTGTGTTAAAAAGAAGAATACACGCATTACACTGGCCGTCAAAAGCGAAAATAATGCTGCCCTAAAACTCGAAATAGCTCTAGAAAGGCTATAGCTTTTTAACCAATCCTGCTAAATTTGGTGCCTCTAGCCAGTGTCAACTTATGTGAGATTGTCGCAATTGGTCGCCGGGTTTGCTTCTTCAACGTTATGTTTACGAGAAAACTCATTTGAATATCTGAAAAAATGTTGGTGGCTGAGGGCACCAAAATTTACCTATAATCTTTTTTTTTCTAGTTTCAGCCTTAGAACCACACCTGTGTTAACCAATGTTATCGTAGCCTGTTAATGTGCACGGCTGTGTACGATCTTCGTTGCACATATTTATGCACTGCAACGTGCTCATGACACAAAAGCCGTAACCACCTTAGCAGCACAACTATTCCGTACAGTTGTGTGCGGCCATTACTATACGAGTATATTGCTTTCTAAATGATTAATAAATGATTAATGCTCATAAAATTTGTATTATTATTCAATAGAACATACAAAGTCCCGAATTATTTGACATTAGACTATTTTTTAAAAATCGTACATTTAGACACAGTACACTTAGACTCAGCGAGGGGGCAAGGGGTTTTTGACAGTTAATGTGAATTTCTAGAATATTGAAAAGTGAGAGTAATGTAAATCAATAACTAATGCCTTGAAATTTTTTCGGAAATATTTCTTCAGATTATATATTTTTAGAAGTACCGAGAATTTACAGCTAATTTATACACTTATTTTGCTTTTGCGATGCACTGTTTGTGAACTGAGTGTTTCCATCTGGAAATTCATCTGGAAATTCACAAAAAAAAATCGACCATTTTTTATTAGAATGATACTTTGCACACGTGTTTGGCTAAACAAACTGAATATTTTATATATATTCTAATGAATTTAAATAATTGAAATAATCATTTTAAATTGAGCAGCTCATAATAATAAACTTCGAGATGCACCTATTTTCGAGATATTTTGGTTTTAAGTTGAGAAAATTAGAAAATAAACACTATACATAATACATTCAATAAAAAAGGAACAATTTTTTCCCTCAAATTAATTTTTTGAAACTTGACATTATTACAAAACTTTTGATAAAAAGTCCTCGATGGAGAAATGTAAGACAAATTTTTACCTCAAAATTAGGTTGAAAAGATTTTTTTTTAATTTCAACATTATTCAGAATAATCAAATTCTATTGATGCCATTCGATTGTAACAGTAACTTCAACTCAAAAATCTCTTGCCGAGATATTTCAATATTAAACTTGAGAAGTTTCTGTTTTTTCATGAAAATACGCTTTTTTGTAAGATATTTGTGGTTTCCCAGCAAAAAACATAGATTTATTGAAATGTACGACACAACTTATTCTTTGTCATCCAAGAGATTAGATGAATAATTTGGAAGTTATTTCCATTCTTCGAAAAATTCAACCCATGGAAATAAATGCTTTTCATTCGACTATTCGAGACATCAAAACAGTCTATGCTAAAGTAAGCAAACATTAGTTAACCTGTTGGGACGGGTAGATTCTGCATGAATTGTTTTTGGTACTGATATAAAAAATATCACGGCAAGCGGCAAGGTGCACACAGCTTAAAATTATTTGAATTAGTGAGTACAATTAACGGCAGAAGCCTTGAAACTAATATTGAAACATATGCTTAACCCAACCTAACTGAACAGATTTTCGGGAACATTTCACGTGTATAAGCATTCACATTAGCACTAACCTGGCTTTCGGATCAGTTTAATAGTAGGAAACCTACAAACGTAAGTGAATAATAATGTATGTCAGATCAGGAAAAATACAATTTTCGTTCATAGGAAATTTTTAATCGTCCTACTGAAAATACAGGAGATTACAAATTCGAAAAATTGATTCCTTTCGTTGCGTCCGCAACACCTCATATCTCCAGGACTTTTTACTACAAAGTCATAACATATTTTAGCTCATTTTGTCCGATAATTTTAAGTACGTGTAAGGTAAGAAAAGGCAAGTGAAATCATGATGTAAGTACTACAAACTGCTGTAGGTTCTATTTGTCCCAATCAACCCATATTAGAATACGGCGAGCATTTGCTACAGCACATATATAACCAATACTAGCTCTTTTGTTTTGAAAGATAAAGGAATGGTTTATTTGGCGAAGTTTTAGAACATGTTAAAACATGAAAGTTTGCTGTATAATCGAAATTCCTATCTTCATTGGATATAGAGTTACAGAGTATTTTACACGAAAGTTACTCAGCATTTAGATTCTTGTACTTAACTCCTGTTGGTTGCATTTTACAAGAAAACGTTGTTTTAAGCAGGTATTGGTGCATACGAAACACACGTTTTTGTCGAAGACTTCACATCTCCAGGACTTTTCCTTGTAAAGTTATAGCTTATTTCAGCTTATTTTCTCGATAACTTCAAGAACGTGGGTAGATTGGGACAAATAGAACTTATAACAGATTATAGTACTTGAGCTAAACTTTGAATAAAAATCACAGGAGGGTTACGTGCAAAGCCACGACCGCAAGGATGAAGTAGAATACTTTTACAAGAAAGCAAACCCGGCTGCTTGCGTGTCAGTCATTTTTAAATTTGTTGTTCAATTCAATATCGGATAAGATACCGAACACATCTTGGCGTTATCACTGTCAGCGCGAATAGAGTATTCCTTGTGATAAAATAAACAGTGAAAAGCTGATTTAACACTCAAAACTAGACGGCTTATGTGTTGTCAAAATGAGTCAACATTTTTAATTGAATGCATTTACTAGTGCCCGCTATCGCACAGAGACTGCAGAATAATATCAACAATGTGAGTATATTTGGGAACGTTTTCCTTCGCATAAGGCCTAGCAGAGCCATATGACAGTGACCGAGGTGTTTCTACGAAGTTCAAACATTCGGCTACGGTGCTTTCACGAAAGTTAAGCCCTCGTTTCCAGTGTTTGCCAAAGCTTCAGGCACCAGTGCCGATCGTAAAACACTACCACTGGCTTCGGTGTTTCAAGGTTCGCCCTTCGTGCCGTCTGTCTCACACTAACACTGAGTGGCAATTGCTAAGCACACCGTTTCGTGTTTTAAATATATCCCTCAGTGCAGAGCTTGTTTTGGACATGGCTAGCCACAGCTGTGGCCGCTATCCGCCTGGTATCCACTGCACTGCTACTGCTGCTGCTGCTAAGGGAAGACTGCTGTTATCGCTGTCTAGAACTATTATGAGCGGCTTCACTTCAACTGAAACAGGCTCTTATATAGGGATGAAAAATCTATCGATAGTATTAGGAAATCATCGATAACTATCGATAGCCATTTCAGTCGATAATTCCCATCCTTACTCTTATACAGACAAATAGCAAATTTAAAATGGCAAGGCCTATGATTCTGTCGACCGTGCTTGGGAAGCAATCATATTAACGACTAAACAGACCAGTCGAATTTCGCGCTTCAACAAGGATTGACCATTATCAATAATATAGTTGCTTGTCATGATTTGGACTTGATAATTTTTGAATTTTAATTATGCGAAAAATTAATTTTTATGCTGATAATGAAAGCTTTTCGGATGTTGTGCTTATGACTGAAGGAAAAGAAATTCAGTTCGTTCTGAGACACGAAGATGAAGCCGAATATATATTTGTTCCAAATTTCTTGAAAGTGTAAATTGATTTAAGAGAAAATATTAACTCTTCAATTAGGTTTTTATTTCATCCTGAAAAGGACAATTTGTTGTTTAATTCAATGTCTGATACGATGCCGATCACATCTTTGCGTTATCACTGGCAGTGCGAATAAAGTATTCCTTGGGGAAAAATAAACACTGAAAAGCTTTCCAGAACGTTCTTTTCATTGGATACATTTGCTAGTGTGCCTGCCATCGCTCAGAGACAGCATTTCACTAAAATGCCAAACTGCATCAGCTGGCCCTGCATATATTGATGCTGAGACCAACATCAACCGCTATGCTATCCCCGTTGCCACAGTAGTGGACGCTTCCGTTGCCATTGGTATCCGCTGCCCTGCATCACCTGGTCATGCTATCGATGCTGAAACGTGCTCCGCTATCCGTTGCCATACCACAGCTGTGGCCGTTATCCGCTGCATTGCTACTGTTGCTGCTAAGGGAGGACTACTGTTATTGCAGTCTAGGATTATAATGAGCGGCTTCGGGTGAGTCACTGCTACTGCCTGCTGCTAGTAAACTGATTTGCTGGATCGATTGATTGATTTCTTCTGAAGGGACTTTAACTCCAAACGGTCATTCGTCCCTCTGATTTGCTTGAGGAGAAACAGTCTCTTATATAGCCCAAAGAGTGAATTCCCGGCTAACTAGGTATTCCATTCTGTCGTCCTTTTTAGGGAAAGGCAGCAAGCGACCAATCAAAAACCGACACTTGTGTATCGACAATGTTCAACAATTTTCAATAGTACAATAGTTCGAACAATCAGATTACAATTTTCTGCATTTGGACGGGTGCTTAAATGATTTTCCAATCGATTGCTGCAAAAATGGCAGAAATCGGATGAAAACTGACTGAGTTTGAAACGTTCGAAATTGGACAATTTTTGTGACGCTCTCGATGTTTTCGGTTTTGAAATTTGATCCCTGTATTGAAATTGGGTCCCTGTATACGTTGCCGTAAGACGTATTCTACGTCAAAAATGGACAAGGATGATTCCACTGGCCCTTTTTATTCTATACGTTTTTAGAGTTATCGAAAAAATAAGCTAAAATATTTTATAACTTTGCAAGAAACAGTCCTGGAGATGTGAAGTCTTCGACAAAAACGTTTGTTCTGTATGCCCCAATGCTTCTCTAAAACAACGTTTTCTTGAAAAATGCAACATACCCGATCAGAAAGCCAAAACAAAAATGTAACAGAAGTTGTTAGTTTGTTACGAGTGAAAAATTTCAGGTTGTGTTTTAAATTTGATCCCGTTAGGTGTTAAAATAACAGAAATTATAACAAGAATGATTCTACTAGTATCAAACCCATATCAAAATTTGTTACCAACGCATCAGCTTTCTAACAAAATATGATAGCATATAGAACACCATAATAACATTCACTGCTAAAAACAGCAAGTTTTGATAGAGACGAAAAATTCGCTAGACTTGTTTCAGAACAACTTCATTTCAGGATTTGTTGTTATCAAAAAATCTTACGATGTCTAACAAGAGGGGGAGGGAAGATTGAAAAAGTGGAAAAATATGCTTACGTAATTATTGAACGGCCCCTAACACTATATCAAATGAAAATTTTGCACACTCACGTTAAAAATCCGACGTGGTCGGGTGCAAAAATGATCACAGCAACCGTAGAAGTGGAACTATTGACAAGCAGCTACAATTGAAAGTCTGCAGAGCAGTTCGGACGAACCTTGGGATCACTCTGCGCGATTTGGCTAAAAAGTTCTTGACACCGTACAGCACTGTCGACGAATCTGTCGGTGTGAAGGTCTGCGGTCGTTCCACGCCAGCAAACACCCCAATAGGACCCTCAAGCAGAATCCCGTTGCGAAACGCCGCGCTAGAATGTTGTATGAGAAAGTCTCGACTAAGTTCGACGTTTGCATTTTAATAGACATTAGGTTGGGGAAAAATGATCAATTTTCCAGAACCAAGTTTTTGACGTTGACTAACGTCTATATCGAAGTTAGGCCCCTGAATTTAAAAATCTAGTAATTCAACCAGGGAAAACCAGAGAAAAGTGGTCAGGTTTTGAGCGCTTATTTTGCAGTCATCTATAATCAGGTTTTCGAGGTTTTGGCATCAATCGATCAGGAATTCTTTTACGGTTAAATTTATGTAACAAAAACAAACTATTGTTTGAGATACACTATTGAAAAATTGGTAATTAATATCGATTGTCTAAATCATACCGCGCAGCCAATCACTACCTCTCTTCCCAAGCACAGTCGACACTAACGGATACAATCGATCTGACTTTGTTGTTATTGTTGTTGTCACTTTATGTTTACGATGTTTATGCTGCTGCTAGCGGAAAAAACCTTGCAAATATGCATCTTTTTGTTGGTGTTAATTTTACGACAGCGGCCGGCGCCCCATCATTCTGATTCCAAAACCGCACCAGTGACATGCGGACGCTAGGTGATAGCAGCTGAAAGGAGGAAATACAAAATAGTACCGGTCATCTCGTGCCGATTTCACCCGTAATGCTGGTGGCTTTAGTAGTAAATGGCTACTGCAAAACACTTAAATGGCTGGAATTCTGGACGGACTAAGCAGGAATTCTCGAAATTTTGGTACAGAAGCGGCTAATTGAATTTTCTGTTTTACCAAATGCTGCTGCTAGCGGAAAAAACCTTGCAAAAATGCATGTTTGTGTTGGTGTTAATATTATGACAGCGGCCGGCGCAGCTTTCAAGAAACATTTGTCTCTACCATTCCATAATCTATGTAGCCCCTCCCTCTTTCTATTTATCTGACGAAGCCTTGGTATAAAACGTATCGTTCGAACATTTCACCCCATCAGTTTCATTATTAAACCGTACCGGATACATACGAACGCTCGGTGTTAGCAGCTAAAAGGAGGAAAAACAAAATAGTACCGGTCATCTCGTGCCGGTTTGACCCGTGATGCTGGTGGCTACTGCAAAGTACTAAAATGGCTGGAATTCTGGACGGAAACCAGTAAACAAGAAATCGGCAACTGGCACCTTTTGGTGCCTCGCAGTTTTATAATAGAAGCGGTTAGTTGAATTTTATGTTTTACAACTGCTATTTCTAGCGGAAAAAACCTTGCAAAAATGCATGTTCATGTTGATGTTAATTTCACGACAGCGCTAGGTGTTAGCAGCTAAAAGGAGGAAAAACAAAATAGTACCGGTCATCTAGTGCCGGTTTCACCCGTTATGCTGGTGGCTGTTAGTAATAAATGGCTACTGCAAAATACTAAAATGGCTGGAATTCTGGACGAGAATAATCGGAAACTGGTACCTTTTGGAGCCTCGAAATTTTGTTACAGAAGTTTTGTAAAAGAAGCGTTGCAATTCCCTCTACTATTTGCTTCAATGGAATATTTTTTTTTTTAAGAATACGGTAGTCAACGTCATGCGGTCGTGTCTTGAATACCACCATCCTACTTTTTACTTTTTTGGTTCCTTTCGGGGCCCCACACAACCCTAAACTTACCGGGAGTCGATTGGTTTTGTCTCCGCTTGGCGCATTGCATTTTAAATTTGTATGAAAATTTATATGGGAAATCCCACTTTTTAGCATTTACCTTTCTAGAAAGCTCAATAATGCTCTAATAATGCACTACATTATGTTAAAATATAGTATTTTAGATGCCGAACAACTTTGCACAAGACAATGAAGAGGTAGGAAGTCCCTAAAAAGAGCTATAGCTGTTCAAAGTTGAGTATGTCGATTTAAATGCAGAAAATCTTGTTTTCTGCCAACATCGCTAATGCACTGTTGTCAGTAGGATTCCCATCAGAAGTAACCTGTCGTAACGAGTTTATACACTCAACTGGATCAAGCAAACAAATTTAGGTCAATATTCTAGGCGTAGATATAGTCTACAACGTGTTCAAGAGGTTACTTCAGATGGAAATCTGACTGACGCCGGTACACTGGCAGTGTTGGCAGAAAAAATGATTTGCAACATAAATTTTGAAATAATCATCTTTGAACAGCTCTAGTATTTTTTTGGGACACCCTAGCTCTTTAGTGTTTTCGGCCAAGTTGTTAGGCATCAAAAAACTTACCACCTATGGTTTGGGCCATTTTGAGCTCTTTAGAATGGAAAATGCAAAAAAGTTTGTTTTTCCATACAAATCTATACATATAAAAATGCAGCTCTGTCTGTCTGTTCCTTATAGGCTTCGAAACTACTGAACCGATCGGCGTGAAATTTTGTATATTAGGGTTTTAGGGGCCGAGAAAGGTGACTAAGATAGTTTGAGACCCCTCCCTTTTCTGAAAGGGAGGGGTCCCATACAAATGAAACACAAGTTCATGCACATCTTGAAAACTAACCAAGCAAATGGAACCAAATTTGGCAGGTGGATGTTCTTAGGGGTAACAAATATATTGCTAATGGCTTGACACCCCTCCCTCTACTAAAAGGGAGAAATCCCATACAAATGAAACACAAATTCATGCCCATCTCGAAAACTAACCAAGCAAATGGAACCAAATTTGGCAGATGGATGTTTTAAGGGGTAACAAAATCATCCATAATAGTTTGACACCCCTCCTTCTTCCGAAAGGGAGGGGTCCCATACAAATGAAACACAAATTCATGCACATCTCGAAAACCAACCAAGCAAATGGAGCTAAATTTGGCAGGTGGATGTTCTTAGTGGTAACAAATATATCCATAATGATTTGACACCCCTCCTTCTACTAAAAGGGAGGGGTCCCATACAAATGAAACACAAATTCATGCCCATCTCGAAAACTAACCAAGCAAATGGAACCAAATTTGGCAGGTGGATGTTTTTAGGGGCAACAAAATCATCCATAATGGTTTGACACCCCTCCTTCTTTTACAAGGGAGGGGTCCCATACAAATGAAACACAAACTCATGCACATCTCGAAAACTAACCAAGCAAATGGAGCTAAATTTGGCAAGTGGATGTTCTTAGGGGTAACAAATATATCGATAATGATTTGACACCCCTCCTTCTACTAAAAGGGAGGGGTCCCATACAAATGAAACACAAATTCATGCACATCTCGAAAACTAATCAAGCAAATGGAACCAAATTTGGCAGGTGGATGTTTTTAGGGGCAACAAAATCATCCATAATGGTTTGACACCCCTCCTTCTTCTACAAGGGAGGGGTCCCATACAAATGAAACACAAACTCATGCACATCTCGAAAACTAACCAGGCAAATGGAACCGAATTCGGCAGGCGGATGTTTTTAGGGGTATTAAATATATCCATAACAGTTTGACGCCCCTTCCTCTTTTAAAAAGGGAGGGGTCTCATACAAAAGAAACAAAAATTTCGCACAGCTCGAGAACCAATCCATCAAATAGAACCAAATTTGGCATGTAAATGTTTTTAGCGGCAACAAATATGTCCATAATGGTTCCAAACAAATGAAACACAAATTTCCGCACTTCTCGAGAACTAACCAAGCAAATGGAACCAAATTCGGCAGGTGAATATTTTTAGGGGTGAATATTTTTAGGGGTAACAAAGATGGAGGGGTTCCACGAAAATTTCTGCACATCTTGAGAAATAATCAAGCAAATGGAACCAAATTTGATATATTGAGGTTTCTGAGAGCAAGAAAATTTTTTGACTCTAGACGCCATTGTTAAATTTAAGATGGAAGCTTCCAGTTTCTATCCGGAAAGTCTCCAAATATTATTTTAAAATCCAAGATGGCGACATCCGGTTTCTGGAAAACAGCGGAATATGACCACCCAATATGGGTATTTCCGAAATCGTGATGATGATTTGAAACCACCAATCGACTTCCGACAACATTTTGAGTTGTAAAATGGCGACTTCCGGTGACTGGATAAAAGACGAAAATGACCAAATACAACCTAATATGGGTGTTTTTTTAACCAGAATGACGCTCAGAGGCCAGAAATTGTCTCCAAATGCCGTTTTGAAATCCAAGATGGTGACTTCCGGTTTCTGAAAAACAGCGGCAAATGACCAAATATGGGTATTTTCGGGATTGTTATGAAGCACTGAAGCCACAAATCGACCTCAGACAACATTTTGAATTGTGAGATGGCGACTTCCGGTGACTGGATAAGAGACGAAAATGACCAAATACCACCCAATATGAGTGTTTCTTTAACCAGAATGACGCTCAGAGGTCAGAAATTGTCTCTGAATACCATTTTGAAATCCAAGATGGCGACTTCCGGTTTCTGAAAAACAGCGAGATATGACCAAATACCACCCAATATGGGTATTTCCGAAACCGTGATGATGCATTGAAACCACAAATCGACCTCAGAAAACATTTTGAGTTGTAAAATAGCAACTTTGAGTGACTGCAAAACTGCAGAAAATGACCCAAAACAACCAGAATGATGCTCAGAGGCCAGAAATTGTCACAAAATGTCATTTTGAAATACAAGGTGGCGACTTCCGGTTTCTGGAAAATAGCCGAAAATGACCAAATACCACCCAATATGAGTGTTTCTTTAACCAGGATGACGCTCAGAGACCAGGAATTGTCTTCAAATGCCATTTTGAAATCTATTATGGCAACTTCCGGTTCCTAAACAACAGTGGGAAATGACTAAATAACACTCAATTTGGGTATTTCCGCGATTGCTATGAAGCACTGAAGCCACAAATCGACCTCAGACATAATTATGAATTGTAAGATGACGACTTCCGGTGAATGGGAAACTGCCGAAAATGACCAAATACCACCCAATATAAGTGTTTCTTCAACCTGAATGACGCTCAGAGGCTAGAAATTGTCTCCAAATACCATTTTGAAATCCAAGATGGCGAATTTCGCTTTCTGAAAAACAGCCAAAAACGGCCGATTTCCATCCAATATGAGATGCTCCGATACCAGAATGATACACAGGAGCTAGAATCGACCACAGACACCATTTTGAATTCTAAGATTTTGACTTCCGGCTTCTGGAAAACAGCCGAAAATGACTAAATAACGTCTATTATGGGTGTTTCTTCAACCAGAATGATGCATGAAGCTAAAAATTGACCTCAGACACCATTTTGAATTGTAAGATGGCAACTTCTGGGAAACAGCCGTATACTACTACATATGAATATTTCCGTAACCGAAATAATGTATAGATGCCAAGCATTGACCCTGGACACCATCTTGAATTCGAAGATGACCACTTTCAGATTCTGAAAAAAAGGAAATAACTGAATACCACCCAATATGAGTATTTCCGGAATAGAGGTGATGTTCTAAAGGCAAAAGACGAGGATGTTGTCATTCCGATAAAACCAATAATTTCAAACGATATAAACAAATCGCAAGAAATCAATGAATTTGGAATGTTGAAAATTATTAAATTAAACACAAAAATAGGCGGGACGAAGTTTGCCGGATCAGCTGGTCTCCATATAAATTTGAAATGCAATGCGCCAAGCGAAGACAAAACCAATCGACTTCCGATAAATTTAGGATTGTTTGGGGCCCCGAATAAAACAAAAAAGACTTGGTTCTGGCTTTCTGATATCAAGTTTCGGTTTTTCCATATAACGATTCCCCACCCTAATAGACATATGTAAAAATGGAGTTCGCGCAGCTCCTAGGACAAAAACTTTATATGTCCAAACGCAAGGATGATGTCGCCAAGAGGTTGCTAACAAGTTCGCTCGAAATCTGATGTTGTGGCAGCTGTCAACCCACCAAATTGCCCAGATTTTCGTCCACTTGAAATATATTGGGTGACAATCAAGAGCAAGTTGAAGAAAATTGTCAGAACAATAAAAAAACAGCTGTTTTACATTGATGGTGGAAGGAAATGGCGGATCGAGCTGACAGTTCCACTGTGCAGAAGATGATTTTTTTTTTTTTTCTTCACATAACATTTATTTGACACGGCACAAATACAATTTAATGTTTAACGGCGCCAATTATATCTGATGACTTAAAAACTAAAGCAAATTTTTTATCCTCGCTGCCGACTACGAGCTGAAATTAAGTCTAACTTAAAACTAGCATGGGATTTCCAATCAGTGTTTTGTTGTTCAATGGTCGTCTGATAATCGTCGAATGGCATGTATGGATTCGTTCTGCTGAGCCACGATGTCGTGAGTTGGGACAACACTGTGCAGAAGATGATGAGCGGTATAAAAGATCAATAATTTTGCTGCACAATGATATCTTAAGGTTTTTTCTACGTGTTTTTTGACGAATATATGTCCCTTTATGTGCGACCAAATATTAAATGGATCGAACTGCTAGAATCATATATATTGTCGATTGGTGGCACACTTCTCAACTGATTGGTTTTGTATAAAACAAAAAAGTCACATTAGAACCCAAGCCGCTCACCGCAGCCAATAATAAAATACTACCGGAACCCGAACCGCCGTCGTTATCCATCGCCTTTCCGAATGGATACTTCTATGCCGACCGCAGCAGCACTCACCACAGCACAGCCTACACACCCCGAGCAGCGAGCAGCATGTATCGCCAAAGCAGCAGTGCCAATTCAGACAACGACGACGTACATGGCAATAAAGTAGTCCAGAGAGAAACACGGACTCAGGCGAAAACTGCCAGACTGCGTCCCGAATCCTGTCTAGCCAAAAATTGCATCCCACCACCGACACCGACACCAGGGCAGACCAGGGCGAATACGGCAAACTCGTTCCAATGTGTCCGAAGTCAAAGCTAAAATAATTAGCACAAACGAGAAAAGTGTGCTTATTAAAAGTGAAAAATAAACATGACCATAACCAGAATACAAACGAGATTTTCTGTTTCGCTCATTCATGCTTTCAGGGATCTCGGCGAGACGTTTGGTTTTTCTTTCAAATGAATTTTGGTCAGGTGGGATGGATGGTTACAAACAAATGCAGAAAATTGGCCAACGCAAAACAGATCCGGCTCGGGAAGCTGGGATAATGGTACAAGAGGATGTGTCCACGTATGAAGTGTTACCCAGCAAACAGTGCAGTAGGAAACAAGCAGTGGATGCGGCAGGTGCGGGTAGCCCAAACAAATCTTGCAGACAGAACTTGTTAAATTAGGTGAGGACCAGTTGCAATTGAATTTTACGATGACTGTTTTCGTCCTCACGGCCTTTCCTGTCTTTTGCATATGATGTTCTTATGATATGGTACACCTTTTGCCATTGGACAGGGGGTTCCAAACCTAACGACATTCGTACCCGGTTCAGTGCGAGTGCGGGCAATATGCGTGGATGTAATGTATGTACCTATACCTACCAGAATTCATTAGCTGAATCACGTTTTCTTGGCCTGGCGATGATGGAGGCTACTTGTGTTACATAAAGCATCGGTCGCTGTCGCTTGCTTGACAGAATGCAAACAACCGCAGCCGGTGCACCACACACATAAAAGCTTTAATTAACTTGGATGAGATAAGTGACACTGGCATTGAAAACGCAAGATGAAATCACTTGCTGCTGCCCGTGAAATGTACAGTGTAGGTACGGCAATTTATCAAACTTGCTCTTCCCTAATTGAGGTTTCATTATTTTTGGAACGACGTGCTTTGCAAGTGCATAGCACTTAGGCATAATCGAAACCGAGCAAATGCGTATGGAAATTTCCATTGTTTTGTGTCTCACTCGAAAACAAAACAAAAAAAAACAAGTTCAGTAATTATACTTACCGAGTAATCAGAACGGTTCTCTAATAACTCATACAAATTGAGACAAGTTTCGACTGTTTTTTTATTTACAATGATCAATTTCACCACTTCACAACACTCAACGTTAGTCAGTGTTTACGTTAACTAATAAAAAAAAAACAGAAGCTTCTATTTTTTTTAAATACACCTTAAAGCGTATCAGTGATAAAACATAATAAGGGGCCATCCACATACCACGTGGACAGCTTTGGGGGGGGGGTCAGTGTGATGTTCACGGTCCATACAAAATTTTAGAATTTATATGGGCAGTTGTCCACGGGGGGGAGGGGGTACGGTTAAAATCGTTAAAAAGCTGTCCACGTCGTATGTGGATGGGCCCTAATGTCGACTTTATGGAATAATGTTTTATCGCAATAATTCTTAATTGTTATATTTATTCCTAATCCTGATAAGATTTTTAATTTTAATTCTTTAAATTAAATTTTTCTGGTATATTTTTGACCCTTGTTTTGAAAAGATAGCTTATAGTTTAGGCATTTGTACATTGACTCTTTCGTATAAACCACAAATGAATGATGGATTTCTTTCAAATATGCACCTTTTTTTAACGTTTCATAGGTAAACACGGAAATAAACATAGACGTCATTGCGCCGAACGTTCCTTGGTCCTTTTTAGAACCAGCAGCTACAAGTGACGTAAAACGTCTCGCAGACGAGGTCAACATTCTTTTATTATACCAGGCGCCCGTTGGTTCCAACCAGACAGATCGCCATTTGTAATTCTAAATCGGAGATTATTTTGGTTGAAATATATGCATACATAGGTCACCGCTTAGATATTCGGTTAATTTTCGGACTGCGCACTTTGCTGGCGATCCTCCTGGGTGAGACAGTATGCAGGTTTCTTGCCGAAAAGATGGAAGACCCAAATGCAAATCTACGTCTGGACATTCAGTAGTCAACGAGAACAATCGATTCGACTTGTGGAATTAATAGCTTTCACGCCTTGGAGATTGCTGGAAAATTCATGCACAACGAGCATCGTTTTCGATCGATCAAAACAACAACTCGCCGACGAATAATTCGTCGTGCATAGATTTAGCATAATTGGCTGCGACGGTGACGAGTACTTTTGTAAGCATCACATTAACGAAACCTGTCACTAGCAACATTCCAATTAACCAGAACAATTAACAATACGCTTTAGAAAACTTTAGATTGGTACATGATTTAACAGCTTAGTACGATGAACTGAATCTCAATCCAGTTCCTGTCATTATCACTGTCACGAGTCACGACGAGACGTTCATCCGTTGAACAGCCAAAGCCATCAGTCATTCGTTGTTTACACTTCCAATAAATGCAACCATTTTAAAGTTTATTTAAATTCATCATCATTACGCCGAAATTTCCGACTGTCTGCAATGACCAGATCCCGTGTCTGTCGGCTGGCTGTATCCCGTCTTGCAGCAACCAACCGAGTCGAATAAAAATTGCCCAAAATGATATTCTGCCTTATGGGCTCGTAAAACAAATAAAAAGTTATATGATCGTTCATGAATTATCCTGAACGGCGGGAATAAACGAAAATTAAATATACAAAATAATGCAACAACGGTTGTGCCAAGTGCGGAAGAGCATCAGCGTTCCGTAGTTGCCAAGTGCAACTCGCCAACCCAAGTGACCAACCCAAGCAGCCGACCAGATGCAAATGCAATTGCAATTCTCTCGATATTCGAGCGCTAGACATTGTCAATCATCGTCAATCAGACGGTCAAAATTTGCCCGCTGGCGTAATGCTGGCTGGCTGGCCGGCTGACTGGAGGAGAACGAAGCATTAGGTGTGGCCCTTTTCCAGCCGCAGAAATTTACACTCTAGAACTTTTTCATAGCATTTGTTTTTTGTTGACTCTTCGACCAAGAAACGAGGCGTGGTGACAAACTATTGCGGTTTGCAAGCGGGTCGCGATGATGTTGCAGTGGTAAACTCACTATTCTAACCTGCGCCGTCGGTCGTTAGGATGGCCCACGGTTGCTGCGTTCCGGGCACATAGTTGTGTACATTACAATATGTTGAAAATGCTGTAATTAGGACATCAAAACAATTTTTTTAAAGGTTTTTCAAACGGCCTAAAATGACGAAATATCAATTCAACACTAATTTTATCATTATCAAAACAAACTTTTGAGTATGATCAACTTTTTTAATATTTCATCTGTAAGTAACTTATCAAATACTGTCACTCTGAGACAGTACATGGAGTACATTTCTCTGACAGAAGCATCCATTATTAAGATATTTCAAAATAATGTTTGAAAAACGCGTTTTCGCAAGTCATTTGTGGTTATTTTTCTTCTTCTTATCTAGTGTTGAAGCCAAGGTGGCTCGTGCTGTTCTGTTTATTTAAGACGATTTCGTTGCCAACTGTTAGTTTACAGGACACTGTTGGAGTTAGCGGTGTAGCGTGACTGGATGACATCCGGGGCGGAAAATTTGGATGTCAGCCTCCTAGATTGCAATAAAAATTATCTTGCAACCAATAGGAGAAAATGGATGTAATATTCGTGGGTGTCACCTCCTAAGAATGACACGCATTACAATTGATAATTGTTCACGTAGATGCCACCCTTTTAAAGGCGACACACATGGAAATATTCTCACAACGCAATACACACCGGATTATTTGAACCAAATATAACATTTTAAAAATAGTTGATTAAAAAACGATTTCTCGAAAAAACGAAATTACAACAACGCCTTTGGGTAAAAGTTATACATGAACTATGTAACATTGTTTTAAAGGCACAGTATTGAAATAATGTTAAATGATTCTAAAATTTATATCCAATAAAAAAATCGATGGTTATAGAAGTTCAAATATCATCTGTTTTTTAGCTAAAGTCGCTTTTTACGCAAGAAAGAGGGGACGCATCGTCCGGGCTCAGAAATGTTCATAGCGGATGGTGATTGGTTAAAATTTTAAAATACCACCTTGAATTGTTTTCCGGTCCCTGGGCATAACCTTGGTTCCAGAAATAAATATAATATTGTTGCAAGTATTATCAATCAAATGAGCACGACACCAAACAATATTAGCGGAAGACGTTTCTAATAGAACATCATTTTTAAAAAGTATTTTAATATATTTTGGACAGCAGAGAGATTCTGGCAAATATATTTTTGACATTTGATGTTTATTCAATGATGCATTTAATTAAATGTGTCAATGTGGATATTCACAAAACCCTTCACTAATCATCAGTCAAAACTGTTTCTTTTGCATAAAAAAATCACAGGCGAAGCGATGGGTGGGATATAAAGGTTCAAAATGATAACAGGGCCTCAAAATCTAAGCATTTTCTTCTCTGTGTAGAATTTTTTGGGGATATAAGACCTCCTCACACCTTGTAGCACATACAGTGCAATAATTTTTTCTGCCCTGGCTTGTATGTACGATTTTTTATGAATTTTGATCCAAAAAACATTTTCCCGAGTTTGGACACATTTTACTTTAAAGGGCAACAATGAGGCCATCTTGAATTTTTGAAAAATTTTCGATGTTTCTTACGAGCCCATTTTGTTTTATTTGTTGTTGTTGTTGACAAATGTTAACGGTTCATGAACGATTGCAGTTTCAATTATTTGTTTTATTCATTAAGATGAAATCAGATGAAATTTAAATTTAACAATTCCTAAATTTCCTATTCAATCCTAAAAAGATAGTCTGCGTCAATTTGACTTCGCACTGTTCTTTTTCATATAGTGCGAATCCGTTCTCGTTTTTCAAAAAACTGAATTCCGGTATCTGAATATATAAATTAGGGAGAGAGACAGAAATGTGCGAGCCTCCATAACTTAGCAATGGATTTTCTGAACAACTATAACAAGCTTTGTTTAGAGTTCGTGCATCTACTTTCGCTTCCGAACAGGAAATTAATGATGAGATACACAATGAAGCACTTGATCGAACAATGAAAAATTTACGAAGCAACACAAGACATTTTAGAGGAGCAATGATTCTGTTGGCTGGTGATTTTCCTTTTATTTTACTCAGTCAATTATAGAAATCACATCCCTGTAACTAACTTTCAGGTGTTTTTCTACCAACGCTTCCTGTAATTCCGCGATCAACGGCAGCAGATGAAATCCACGCTTGCCTCAAGCCCTAAGCGTATTTGTGGCGTTATGTGAAGAAGCTGCAGTTGAAGACCAATATGCGAGTAATGTTGCAAAACGGATCGACTGTACTGGTGTACTTGAATCAGCGAGTCTACCACAAAGCATTGCATTGATCTTCAGTGAGAAAAAAACGCAACCACTTTGCTATAAATTTTGCAATAACTGCAATAACATTTTTATACTACTAATACTAATAATACACGCAGACCCATCAAATGGAATATTTCGTCAAATAAAATTTGGAATTACCAATGAACGGAATTTGTTTCTGCAAACCGAGTTTCAGGTAAATTCACAAAGCAATGGATGGCATTTAAAAATGTCTAAATATAGTGTGTTTTCCAACATTTAACTATGCAACAAAAGAAACACGTACTGCTGCTATTGGGTTGAATATATATTAAACTAAAAACTACTTTTTGGCGAAACGTAGTTCACCGGGTCAGCTAGTTTATCATAAATCGATGTGGTAAGGGGGGAATATCGAAAAATAATGAATTCTCGTTATTTTTTTTCGGACATTTAACGTATAGTGAAGTGTCCAGATATTTTGGTTATTCATTGAGGTATATTTGAAGGGGCCTTTCCTAAACCACGTGGTTATTTTTTGATCACTTTTTATACCCCCCGTACCCCCCCTTGGTCTTTCGTGGTATTTTGGCCAACCCTCCCCCCCCCCCCCCTTGCGACTTCAACCACGTGGTCTTTTCATTTGTCAAGGTAAGTTTTTCTCAGCATCTACCGAACAGATTTGGCTGAAATTTCAATTAAGCATGTAAAAATGGATCATCTAACTTGTTACATAGCCGTTTTTAAAATTCTAAAAATTGCCAAAATGGCGGTCATTTTAGTAAAAAATTAATTTTTTTTCATGAAAAATTACAGATATCGAAAACGGCTATGTAACAAGTTAGGTGATCCATTTAGAAATGCACAAACAAAATTTCAGCCGAATCGGTTCAGTAGATGCTAAGAAAAACTTACTACCAGTCGTAAAACCCAAATTAATCCACCTAGCGGTGAGACCCAGCCTTTCTGAGAAGACTGGCAACAAGGCCCGCTGAGTGTTGTGCGTGTTTTATCTCTACGTGAAATTTAACTGATTTATGCTGTTTTCCCTCAAATAAAATTAGTATATTCAGTGAGTTTCAAAGGTACATAAGTGCTGGTTACCGGAACAGTGGAAAAAGGAGTCACTAGGACATTTTAAGCAAGCTAAGTAACATTTTATTCTCGAAATTTGTTGTTTGTTTTGGAGTCGGTTAATCGAGACGCAAAAAAACACCGACGAATAAAGTACGCTCGCAGCGCCGTCTGTAAGCGGATAGAAAAGCGAGACCGTAGAGGTGTGCATAAAAAAGTTGCGCATATAATTCACTCATATTCTGCTTATATTTTTCACTCATATTATTGCGGGCGCGTTAGGCAATCCAATTTTACCATTTTACTATTTTACGAACCGCTAAGGTAGGATACACGGTATTTGCTGTTCCATATTTTCTGTCAAAATATTATTCGTGAATTGAGATCTGAGACGTCTCGTAAAATGGTTTCTGTTTCGCTCAACCTGTGAATCGTCGATGCTCCGATTTTTCCACTATTTGCCGATAACGTTCGTCGTGGTTGTGGTAGATGCGTGAACGTGTGGATGATCTGTTTAGATGACTTTATGCGATGAATAGTCGTAGAAAAGAACGACACGTCTGTGCAAGCGCTGCAATGTTTTTGTAATAACCTATTTCAATTCATGTTTTCAGCCGCTGAAAGGAGCACAACAACAACCATTGATATGTTATGAATTAATCTAAAAAAGATCAACAATTCTTTTGGAAACACAATATAACGGGCACTCTATGTATGTTTTTCGAATTCGTTTTTATTATTTTTTTGCGTTTTCCACGTTAAAAATTTGAAAATTTCGGCTATGAAAGGCAGTCAACCGAGATCTTCATTGCATACCACTTGTTGTATTTTATAATTCAATTTTATTAATCTCACATTATACATGATCATATTTATAATGTTTGGATGACTTTATGCGGTCAATGGTTGCGCTGCAAGGTCGTTGTAATAACTTATTTCAATAATTGTTTTCAGCCGCCGAAAGCAGAACAATAACTACTATTGGAATGTCTAATATAAGTTCATTTATTGTATTTTAGCACAACATGACGGATAATTAACATAGTTTTTCGAATCTATTTTTTTTTCGAATTTATTTTTTATATATCTTTTGCGTTTTCTGCGTTAAAAATTCAAATATTTCAGCAATTGAAGGCAGCCAACCGAGATCTTTTTTATATGCCATAGTACTTCTTATTGTATTTAAGAATTCATCTTTATTAATCTCACATTATATGTAGGTACATGATCATATCTATATTGTTATATTAATCCAATTAAATTATGGTCATATCACTTATCAAAGTGAATCCTGATCAAAAACCTACCCCACTAACAAAAATTCCTTTCCGTGGTCATTGTAGGGCTGCAGAGGTATACTCGGTCTACATTCTAACATTCCTTCCTTATTATAGGCATAGTCACTGGCACAGCTCAAAATTCCTAGCTCCAAGAGAAACGGGATTGAAAAGTTGGAGTTTAAAATTAACCATCAGCAAGTTCAAATTTCTTTTTTACTATCTTTGGAGCATGTTTTTGATCTGAAATATAAAGACGCATCAGCTTATAACTCAGTTTTTTTTTGTAAATTTTGAACCAAGTCTTTGTGGAATAAAACTCAATCATATTTGGAATCATTTGACTGCAAAATGAAAATATTTTTAATTATGCCGGTGTTGTACGAAACCGACGATATCCCCATCTGACTGTAAGGACTTGGCCGGCGCCGTTGTTGGTCTATAATATATCGGGTCATTGAATGATGCACAGTGAGAAGGAATTACCACTCCCAGTTTTTCTTTCAGTTGATTCATTGTGCATCTTGAGTGGCTAAGACCCATCACGGAGTAGCAACCATTGATATGTACAGTCAGAATTAGGCTAGGCTTGATATGTTTCAAATCTATGACGCGAAATTATTTTCTTGATCGTGTTATAATTGAAACTCGATTATATACTTACTTTACTTACTTTACTTTTTTGGCTAACGGACCGTTCACCGGTCTAGGGCCGAATGAATTAGAGATGTCCAGCTTCTTCTGTCTTGGGCAGCCGTTCTCCAGTCTCCCCGTACACCAGCAGATCGTGCATCTTCTTCCACCGCGCACATCCACCGCGTGCGAGGCCTACCACGGAGTCGTCGGCCTCTTCCTGGTTCTCTACTGAAGATAGTTTTGGCGGCTCTCTCGTCAGGCATCCTGGCTACATGTCCAGCCCACTGAAGCCTGCCCCGCTGTATTATCTTCACTATATCAGCATGTTTGTATACCTGGTACAACTCGTGACTCATGCGTCTGCGTCACACTCCATCTTCCAGTTTACCGCCAAGTATCGATCGCAGAACTTTACGCCCAAAAACTCCGAGCACTCGTCGATCAGCTTCCTTCAGCGTCCATGCTTCATGTCCGTGAAGGGCCACCGGGAATATCAGCGTCCTATACAGCGCTAGTTTTGTGCGAGTTTGCAAACTACGGGACTTTAGCTGGTTACGTAGTCCGTAGAAGGTCCTGTTCGCAGCTGCAACTCGTCGTTTCACTTCACGGCTCATATCGTTGTCACATGTCACAAGCGTACCAAGATAAACGAATTCGTCAACCACTTCAAACGCTCCCTGCCAGCTACCATGTACATCGTTTTGGCAAAGTTAATGACAAGTCCCAATCTCGCTGCTTCTCTCTTAAAAGGTACGGAGGCCTCCTCCACGGCCTTACGGTTGATACCGATGATATCGATGTCGTCCGCAAAGCCAAGAAGCATGTGAGATTTCGTGATGATCGTACCGTTTCTTTCGACGTTTGCTCTTCGTACTGCACCCTCAAGAGCGATGTTAAACAGTAGGTTGGAGAGCGCATCCCCCTGCTTCAGTCCATCCAACGTTACGAACGCGGCTGATGTCGCGCCAGCCATCCGCACGCACGATTTTGATCCCTCCAGTGTCATACGACTCAGCTTTATTAGTTTCGTAGGGAAACCGTGTTCCAGCATGATCTGCCACAGCTCGTTTCTTTTCACTGAGTCGTATGCCGCCCTGAAGTCCACAAACAGATGGTGAGTCGGTAAGTTGTACTCCCGGAACTTATCGAGGATCTGTCGCAGGGTGAAGATTTGATCCGTCGTGGAACGCCCTTGTCGAAAACCAGTCTGGTATTCGCCAACAAAGGATTCCGTTAACGGTCTCAATCTGAAGAACAGGATACGGGAGAGCACTTTATATGCGGAGATGAGCAACGTTATCCCTCGATAGTTGCCACAATCCAATCGATGGCCCCTCTTATAGATAGGGCATATGAGGCCTTCCAACCAGTCGTTCGGCATTTGTTCAACCGCCAAGATTCTTAGTATTATCTAGTGGATCGCATAGTACAGCCGCTCGCTTCCCGCTTTTAGAAGTTCGGCCGGGATACCGTCCTTCCCAGCGGCCTTGCCGTTTTTCAGCTCACTAATCGCCTTTTTCACCTCCTCCTGTGTTAGTGGCTCCACAGCTTGTTCGTCACTCATAATCGTCATCCTGTTCCTGCTCTGCTCATCCGGCTCCTCACCGTTCAATAGCGCCTGAAAATGCTCCTTCCACCTGGCTGCAACCGTCAGTTTATCAGTAAGCAGGATGTCGTCCTTGGCATTACACATGACCGGCACAGGGAAATTCCTGCTTCTGACTCTGTTGACAGTTCTATAGAATCTCCGCACGTCGTTTTGAGCATAGCTGTCCTCTGCGCTGGCGAGCACCTGCTCCTCGTACTCGCGCTTTTTCCGACGGTGGGTTCTATTTTCGGCAGCTCTTGCCACCGTGTACCTCTCTCTGTTCTGACGCATAGCCGCAGTGAGCATGCGGCTCCTGGCACGGTTCTTCTCATCTGTCGCTCTCTGGCACTCGGCATCGAACCAGCCGTTAGGCTGTCTTCCACGCGTCGTACCAACCACCTCTCTCGCAGCCGTTTCGATGGCGCCGTGAATACTGCTCCACAGCCCATTTATGTCTTCGACTCCTTCCTTCTGCTGTTCTGCGATCCGTTGATTCAGCTCTCTGGCGTATTCTGCTGCCACGCCATCAGCTTTTAACCGCTGAATGTTGAAACGCGTCGTCCTCTCTGTGCGAGATTTCAGCACGTTCGACAACCGTGCGCGGATCTTACAAACGACGAGATAATGGTCAGAGTCAATGTTTGGTCCCCGAAAAGACCTAACATCAGTAACATCCGAAAAGTGCCGACCGTCAATCAGTACGTGTTTCCGAATATCCAAACGTGGAAAATAGGAGCTACATATGGCCATTCCTCTGGCCGCGGCAAAGTTTATCAGCCTCAGGCCGTTTTCATTGGTTGACGAGTGGAGGCTATGCCTTTCAGTAACCGGACGGAAGAATTCCTCCCTCCCAACCTGTGCGTTTGCGTCTCCGATGACGACTTTTACGTCGTGTTTTGGGCACTTGTCATAGCCGCCCCTATGGAGATACAGCCGCGTACGACTCGATTATATATCATTTTAAATTCCTCTATTAATAGTTGTGTAGTTTCTGAGATAATAAAGTTTCGTGATTTTTACATTTTGACACATTACACACACATTTACAGTCCGATTACAATGAAATTCAATAGGGTGTTATGAGGTAGCTAGACCTTTCATTTGACACTAATTTTGTGGAAATCGGTTCAACCATCTTTGAGAAAAGTGAGTTAGTAGTCTTCGGAACATTGCTCTTTTCATTGCTGGATTTCCCATTTTTAAACATAACAGGCAAAGTATGAGTCCGATTGCAGTAGTCACCGACAAATCAATAGGGTCTTATGGGGCAACTAGACCTTCCATGTGACACTGATTTTGTGAAAATCGGGGTTCATCATCTCTGAGAAACATGACACACACACATACACACACATACATCACACATCACACACACACCACACACTACACACACACCACACACACACATACACACACATACACATACACACATACACACACATACACATACACACATACACATACACACACATACACATACACACACATACACATACACATACACACACATACACATACACACACATACACATACACACACATACACATACACACATACACACACACACACATACACATACACACACATACACATACACACACATACACACACACATACACACACACACACATACAAAAAATGCTCAGCTCGTCGAACTTAGTCGAGTGATATACGACATTCGGTCCTCTTGAGTACGTTTATACCTTTAGTTTTTGCAGTGATCAGGCCCGGATTCGGGGAGGGCAAAGGGGGCAAATGCCCTGGGCCTCCCGATTCAAGGGGCTTCTAGTCCTGGGGTGACCTTTTTTTTTGCTCGTCACCTTCCAGAAAGTTACCTCTATATGTTTTAAGAAAAGAGGGCCTCACAAACAAATTTACCCCGGGCCCCCCAGCGCCTAAATCCGGCCAAGTGTTTGCTATACCTTTCTAGGAGAAAGTCAAAAATCCCAGGCGTCGGGATGGATGTGATATGAAGGTACAAAATAATAACAGGGCCTCAAAATGAGAGCATTTTCAGGGTACAATTGATTTGGAAAATATCACCAAAAAGTACGCGGACAAAAAAGGTAGAGAACCGCTGCCTTATAGGCATCCCAGTTGGACGTGATTTTAGCCCCGTTGTAAAGGCATCTAACTTATAGACGTTCCATTCCACCAGCGTTCATAATGGCAAACTGTCCGTTTTACTAACGAACAGTTTTAAGTAAAAGCTTCCATGATCCTGTGTTGTAGGTCACTTGCTGCAATGTCCAGTTCAACTATAGTTCATGAAATTTGATAACAAGGTTTTCTCAATTTGACCAAATATTCCTTAGCCCATTATGGACTCCAGATAGATTCTAATTTTTTTCCAACCTGATTTTCATGAAGCGAGCGGGATTTTTTTTCGACATTTCACAACCGAGTTTTTTACTGAGTCCAAGTGCGAAAAAAAATCTTACAGAACATTGATAAATGGCACAAAAACAATGTCATTTGTGAGCTACTAGAATATATTATTATTAATAGTTTCTACTATTTTTTCAACTTTACCAAATAAAAAAAAGTGCGTTTATTACCCCTTCTTACGAGACGGAAGAAGAGTAGTACCCAGTATATTGCCAGCTATCATATACAGAAAACGGAATGTATATTTTATTTCTGTTATACGTCTACTGGGAGGCGCAGAGGGTGCGGAGCGCATCCGGGCACACTGCAGAATGATCCAAGAAAATTAGTTAAAGTTTCTGCCGAACCCTCATATTACTAAGTACATAACCATTCGGCCTATACAATCTGCTTATTTTCTAGGTACACTAACATCCAATCTGCTAACCTTTCCATTGAATACTTCGATTTCTGTTTTAGCGGGTAAATTTTCTTTTTTTCTTACTCTCGCTTAGTCTGAGATTACACAGGAAGAGAATTTTGTCATTAAAACTGGTTTACGTCAAAAATTTACACGGTTTCCTACCGCGCAGTTTAAAGGGTGCAAAGATAACTCTTTTAACCCGCTAGTGCCCAAGTTAATTTTCAGACGGATTTCGAAAAAATCATTATGAAATTATATGACCATTATTTAAGTATTTATTGAAGCTCTTTAGAGGTTCAACTGAAGACCGTCTAAAGGCGGTACTGGGCACTAGAGGGTTAAGGTGTCTCGAAGTCGGCCATTCGTGGCTTTAACACAGTTTCACCTTAATCTATGTGGACAGCATTTTCAGGCGATTATTACGCGATGCGTAAAGTTTTATGGAACTCTTGAAGTAGTGTACGCGTTTTTTGCAGGTTCGACACAACGATTGGAAGTAAGTATTATTCCTAAAATGGTTATCGACTACGCGTTGCAGTAGTCACCGAGCTGTCAAACCATTTCAAGACAATTTCGATGGCATCATTGGAGTTTTACAGCGTAGATCCAACGGGAAATATGAACACGATAAGTACCGCGCAAGTGGTCTTCCATAGTATGTGCCGAAAATCACATTAGATTCAATAGAACTGCTTGATACCCGGCAAAAAAACTCGTACAGTTCCTCGAACGTTGCAGGAGAAAGCACAGGCGATGTGATGTACAAATGTTCGGACAAAATTTCAACAAGAACTCATCGATCGTAGGAAAGGTATAAATCTTGTTCTTGCGAATAAACAATACTTTGAAAAAAATGTTCCAGAGCTGTCGATCTCGTCTGTTGAAAACGAATTAATCAAGACGATCGGTTTTAAAGAAGTTTTTGATAATTTTACTTTAATCAAGGCCCCCAAATTGTCACTGTCATTGATTTGAATAAAGTGGTTTTTTGTATCCTGCATTAATATCAAAATCCTTAGAACATGGTTGATTTTTATTTTGGATAACATAACGGGTGACAACTAAAAAATCTGGAATTTTTTTGAGGCTCTTTCACTCCACAACAAACATGCTCAGAGAGGAATGAGAATATGTATATGAAAGCTCTCTTTAGATCAGTATTTTTGGTTTTGTTTATGCATGCTCAGTTCGGTTTAAAATGGCGTTCAAGCAACGAGTATTCCGCAAGTGCATTGTACAGTTCGCTATGAACTGCACAACAATTTCACAACACAACACAACAAGTTCATGGTAAACCATGTTGAAAGCGAAAATCTTCCGGCTTCTATTATGTATAGCTTCCTGAGAACCTCAACTATAATCCACCAGGATGGTAGTGAAAGATAAGCCAGAGTAGTGGACAGAAAAGGACTTTTTCCTTTTCGTCAAATCATGCTTCCAGCCTAGTGGTTTGGCTCTCAATCAAAATATATACCAGAGCGAATGTTTGAACAACATTATAATTCCATTTCTTCCAAAACACCATACAGATGAAAAGTAGGTATGTGTTTGGCCAGAGAAAATATCATCACAACACGTTAAAAAACACAAACGTGTCTGAACAACCACTCGACTTCATTTGTACCCCAAATACGCAATCCAACAAGTTCACCTCAATGTCGTCCAATCAAAGATTTCTTTGTGATTTTGAGTTCCTTTGATGCGAAAATACCTTTGATGCGAAAATCAACTGCGAACAGTTGATCGGTAGAATCAAGAGATGTATTCGAAAAGCGAACTTGAAGGCCGTACAACACTCTTGTTTTGGCATTTTTTTTTTAAGGGGGGATTTGTTAGTAGCTTAAGTATTTATGATAAATATTAGTAGATAATGAGTATGTGTGTCCAATCACAAATGGTGACTTCTCAACACTGTTAGAAATTTGTAATTTTAATTGTTACGATTTGTTTGCTTTCGCAATTAGGGCTTATCATTCGTAGGGATTTAAACCTAATTGTCAGAAAAGGGGAAGAAAACTTACAACTAACTTAATTGCTAACTTATTGGCTATAAAGAGAGCCTATGTAAGTCTATGTAATTCGAGTGTACCAAACCAAGGAGGACGCTTCAAAATCATTTTCAGAATTTTATTCTGAATCCTTTGGAGCATTTTCTTCCTTGTTGAACAGCAACTTGGCCAGATCGGTACAGCATAAAGCATTGCTGGTCTAAAAATTTGTTTGTAAATCAAAAGTTTGTTCTTTGAAAAAAGTTTAGAATTCCTGTTAATGAGAGGATATAAACATCTCGTATATTTGATGCACTTTGCTTGTATACTCTCAATGTGCTCTTTGAAAATAAGTTTTTTTATCATAAATTAGTCCCAAGTACTTAACCTTGTCAGACCAACGTAAAATAACCCCATTCATCTTGACAACGTGATTATTGTTTGGCTTGAGGAAAGAAGCCCTAGGATTATGCGGAAAAAATTATCATTTGAGTTTTAGAAGCATTGGGAGAGATTTTCCACTTTTGCAAGTAGGAAGAAAAAATATCTAAACTTTTCTGCAATCGACTGCATATGACACGAAGACTTTTTCCTTTTACGGAAATGCTTGTGTCATCGCAGAACAATGACTTTGTGCATCCTGGAGGCAAATCAGGAAGATCTGAAGTGAATATGTTGTACAGGACTGGACCCAAGACTGAACCTTGAGGTACACCTGCTCTGACAGGAAATCTATCAGATTTTGAATTCTGATAGACAACCTGCAGAGTTCGATCAGTAAGATAATTTTTTAAAATTTTGATTAGGAAAATTGGAAAATTAAAAGTTTGCAATTTCGCAATCAAACCTTTATGCCAAACACTGTCGAATGCTTTTTCTATGTCTAAAAGAGCAGCTCCAGTGGAATAACCTTCAGATTTGTTAGCTCGTATCATATTAGTAACTCTGAGCAATTGATGAGTTGTGGAATGCCCATGGCGAAATCCAAACTGTTCATTTGCAAAAATTGAATTTTCGTTGATGTGTGACATCATTCGGTTAAGAATACTTCTCTCAAACAGTTTACTTATTGAAGAAAGCAAACTGATTGGTCGGTAACTTGAAACTTCAGCTGGATTCTTATCCGGCTTTAAAATTGGAGTAATTTTTGCATTTTTCCATAATTTGGGAAAATATGCAATTTTGAAGCAGCAATTGAAAATTTTCACTAAAAAATCCATTGTGCTCTCAGGAAGATGTTTGATTAGTATATTAAAGATTCCATCGTCACCAGGTGCTTTCATATTTTTGAAATTTTTAATAATTGATTTAATCTCATTCAAGTTAGTTTCAATTATTTCTACAGGTAAAAAATTCTGGGAAGAAATTTAATCAAATTGACGTGTGACTTCATTTTCAATTGGACTCACAAAATTCAAATTTGAGTTATGAACACTATCAAACTGCTGAGCAAGTCTTTGAGCCTTTTGTTCATTGGATACAAGAAAACGTTCACCATCTTCTAAAACTGGAATAGGCTTTGAAGGTTTCTTAAGAATCTTCGACAGCTTCCAAAAAGGTTTTGAATATGGTTTCAATTTTTCAACTTTAGTCTCAAAATTTTGATTTCTCAGAAGAGTAAATCTATGTTTAATCTCTTTCTGTAAATCTTTATAAATAGTTTTAAAAACAGGGTCACGAGAACGCTGATATTGACGTCTGCGGACATTTTTTAAACGAATTAGAAGTTGAAGATTTTCGTCAATTATTGATGAATCAAATTTCACTTGAGCCTTTGGAACAGAATGATTCCTGGCATCAACAATTGCACATTTTAATGCTTCCAAAGCGGAATCAATATTCACTTCGTTTTGCAAATCAAGCTCATTATTGAAATTTCTCTCAATATGAGTTTTGAATCTTTCCCAATTAGCCTTGTTATAATTAAAAACAGAGCTCATAGGGTTTAAAACTAATTCATGTGATAAAGAAAAAGTTATTGGAAGATGGTCAGAATCAAACTTTGATCTGTAAGCACCAAATCAATTGTTGAAGGGTTTCTTACAGAAGAAAAGCATGTAAGACTATTCGGAGACAAAATAGAATAGTATCCTGAAGAACAATCATTGAATAAAATTTTGCCATTGGAATTACTTTGAGAATTATTCCATGAACGATGTTTAGCGTTAAAATCGCCGATTATGAAAAATTTCGAACGATTTCTGGTGAGTTTTTGTAAATCACCTTTAAAATAATTTTTGAGCTCGCGTGTGCATTGAAATGGTAAATATGCTGCGGCAATAAATAAAATCTCAAGTTCAGTTTGAACTTCAATTCCCAAAGTTTCAATAACTTTCGTCTCAAGATGGGGAAGAGCACGATGTTTGATTCGGCGATGAATAACAATTGCAACTCCACCGCCGGAACCCTGAATCCTATCATATCTATGAACCACGTAATTGGGATCATATTTTAATTTTATGTTAGGTTTCAAAAATGTTTCAGTAATAATTGCAATATGCACATTATTTACTGTTAAAAAATTAAAAAGCTCATTCTCATTGGCCTTCAATGAGCGAGCATTCCAATTTAATATTTTAATTGTTTTATTTAAAATCATTGCTAAATTTTAAATTAGAAACAATTTTAATAGTAAAATTTGTGCCTATTTGAATGGCTTCAAACATTGATTTTGCATGCAACATGGCGAACATTGCCTGTTGCAAAAAAGAAAGTTTACCTGTTGTAATAGGCCCCAGGCAGTTGACATTAGAAAAAATATTTTCGGCAGCAATATTAGCTGGAGTAATAGGTGTACAATTATTTTCTAGCGTGTTTTGCTTACCCATATTAACGGTCATTTTCGAACTACCAACACTAGGCGGTATAATGTTCGAACTACTTGTAACCTGTGCATAAGTTAAACGGGTATGCAAAGGAGTAGGTAAACTATGCGACACTGGTACGCTTGGAGAATTTTGTTTTGAATTTTGTTTACCTTGCCTTGCCTTAACAATTGCTAAACGGGCTGGGCATTGATAAAAATTCGACATATGGTTGCCGTTACAATTCGCACAGCGAAAATTTTTACCTTCTTTCACAGGACATGTGTCCTTTTTGTGAGAAGAGTCTCCACAAATGAGGCATTTTTGGTCCATGTTACAAAACTTTGAACCATGGCCATAACGTTGGCAAACACGGCATTGGGTGATATGCTTTTCACCTCCGCCAAACTTTCGATATAATTCCCACTTTACACGCACGTTATATAAAGCATGTGCTTTTTCAAAAAAATTTAAGTAATTAACCTCACTGCGGTTAAAATGAATTAAATAATTTACAAGGAAAATTCCAGTTCGCTGACTGTTTTCGCCTCGTGATTTTTGTTTCATCAGAATTACTTGGGTAGGGGCTATACCAAGTAATTCTGTCAAAGTAATTTTGATCTCATCAACGGTTTGATCGTTGGTGAGACCTTTCAATACGACCTTGAACGGCTTGGCGCTCTTCGTATCATATGTAAAAAATTTATACATCTTTTTTTTAGTTAAATACTGAATAAAACGATTCCAAACTTTCAATGTTTGGGCCAGTAAACGGCATTCGCCTCTTCGGCCAATTTGATAGGTAACTTTGACGTCGGAGAGAAACGTAGAAAGTTCTCTTTTAAAAATATTAAATTCAGAAGCAATAGTTACCACAATAGGTGGCACTTTCTCCTTTTTTACAGAAATTTCACTTTGAATAGTTTTACTTTCGAACATTTCAATTTCGCCGGCATCTTGCTCAGGCAGAATATCATATAAATTTTCACTGCATAAGCTAGTTTCAGAAAGAGATGCCTCTCTTTTCCTCCCCGTAGCGATGCGTGGTTTCTTTTTTCTTCCTGCCATTTCAGGTGATACGAAAATAGTTCAAAAATAATATCAAATTGCAAGTATTGAGAAAGAAAGAAATAGGTAGTCTTGAGAAAGACTGATGTAAGTTAACTTCCAGGTAATCTTTAAAAGACACACTGACAAAACACAAACTTTGAAGCTATAGGCAGTCAAAGACCAGTCCACAAGCAACCGAAAATACGTCTGATCTGTCGGGCAGCTCAAGACGCACTGATGTTTTGGCATCATAAGAAAACTTCGTCAGGACCTTTCTCAAATGTTCAATATTTTCTGTTAGTTCACAATGAACGAAACTTCATAAGAAATAAATTAGTTTTTTTTAGATCTTCTACTTTTTTTTTTGACAGCTGTAGAAATTCCAGATTTTTAGTTGTAACCCGTTAGAATTTTGAATCCGTTTCCGGAGGGGCAAGGGTTTTGACTGTTATCCTCTAAAAGAAACAGCCCTGATGTCAAATCTAAGCTGGGTTAATCAGAGACATGCCATGACTATCGAAAAGCTACATGGAGTGAGATCTAAGACCTCTTGTCTAATATTATTCAGGGAAACTGGTTCGTTCCCTACAATGCATACAATTATGTTGTTAAAAGTGTATTCAACAGCAGGTACACACCTCATTTTTTGTTATCCGAACTGCTATTTATTGGATTGTAATGGGCAATTTAAAGATGTTTTTTTTTTCCAAAAACTGAAAGTCGTAAATTCGGGTTTCAAAATGAAGTATGGAGTTGAATCCCGGCCTCTAATGTTTGTCACTTTAGGACTTTTTTCCTGAAACTGGAAGCTACTGTCTAAAAATTAAAAATGGCGTTTAAAATTGATTTCTGGCCTCTGAGTATCATTCCCCTTTCCGCAAATATCTATATTGAATGGTATTTGGTCACTTTTGGCTGTTTGTTGTTCAGAAATTGAATGTCGCTATCTTCGCCATCGAGAAACCCAGATTAGGCAATAATTGGCCATTTAAGAATTTCGGGCAACTAGAAAGAGTCAGCTACATTCAAAATGGTGTTTGAGGTCGGATTCTGGCGTTAGGATTCTACAAATAGAAGGAGTATAGCACAAGCTCACTTTCTCTCATTCCCGGTGACAAAGAAAATCGAATATTGAAGAAAATAGAAACGGACCCACCGAGATGGAATTGTGGTTGCAACTTGTTGCAGTTAAATGTAAGAGCTTAGTTAAACTTTTTGTATTTTTTCTAAATGAAATTAAAGAATTTATCTTTCAGGCAGTATATGAAAAATGTACATCGTTATCACTTAAACTGTTCAGTTATCAGTTTCTCAAAAGTATACCCTTCAACAAATATTTTTTCTCTAACTTTCCATTTCTTCCGATTTATTTCTTAGTTCGCTTCGTCATAACAAAATTAAGATAAGGTATAAATTTAGATTAAAGAACATTAAACATTAATCTTACAGTACAACTACTGGAACTTGTTCTAGCGTCGCTACCACCAGCATAAAACGCGTTTCTCCCAACAACGACTGTAATAGAAGGGACGCCCTAATGCATCCGAGAATCCGCAACAGAACGAGAAAAAAGTCCAGTCACAATCGTTAGAAAAACTTAGCCGTAGAAGCACCTCGTTCGACAAGACGCTGAACCAGTCCGAGACCGGCTGATCGTGGCCTGCCTGTCCTGTGCGGCTCAAGAGACCTCTAGGATTGTGGCTGCGGTCCACACAAGTGCCAACTCTGTCTGGGTCGGCCGGCCGGCAAGCCAGTCTGGGTCTGGGTTATTAATCAACAGCTCTCAGTCTGGTTGTCTGGTCGGTTTATTGAGACGGGTATTACCGTGTGCCAGACAGACAGACCCGGTCGGCCGGCCGGGTGTGTGCGCTGACGGCGGTTCCGCAAGGTTTTGCGACCAGAATGCGCGAGTGGAAACCGTAGATAGAAGGCGGTGGAAAGCAGAAAATAGCTGGGAAGGTGGGATGCCTTCTAGAGCCGAACTTGACACGGCGAGGGAAACTGTGTAGGCATCGCCAGCCAGCGGCGCCGGGTGGGGACGCGAGAAAAGCAAAAACTACTTTACTAATCAATGAACGTACTTAGCCACGGAAAACGAACCACGAACGGAACTGCTGTTGATTTGTTTCTGTTCGCGCCTGAGAACCAATGTCTAGTTGGCGGTGATCCGTTGGTGGATGTTTTGATGAACAGTTTTGCTGGAAACTTATCTCCACTTGATACTAGCTATTCTAAAACGTTGAAATTTAGAAATCGAAGAACGACTATTAATATATCAGTTTTAAAAATATGCCAATTTAAATATATATAAAGATGCTAGAATATTCAGTATTTTTTACCGAACTGCACCAGACTTTAAACCTATCAATAGTCATTTTTGCTAGATCAATTTACCAACTCAACAACAGTGATTCAGCATTATTCAACGAAAACCTGCCAACCGCTGCACCGTGAGGTACAGGACGCTACCATCCAGACGCAGCGTAACAGCTCTCGTGCTCTCTGCCGGAGCGCTAACGAGAGACAGTATTCAGATCGCATGCCCCACGACAGATCGGACGTGTGTTGCGTTTTTGCAACATAATAATAAATATGATTTTATGCGTCTGAAAGTCTGGACGAAAATGAAACACATCGCGCGCCTTCGTTCCCCGCCCGGCCGGCGGATGTTTTCACTCGCGCGGGAGCGAGGTTAGCGCGAATAAGAAAACTTAATGGCTATGTATGGTGTGCCAATGTTATTGCAGTAGCAACTTCAGCAGCAGAACAGATGCACTAACACTCCCCGCGCATTGATTGGGGGGAGGGAAGAAGGAGGCCACGATGAGAATCCAGCATCTAACGCAATCGTGAGGAGGAAGGTGCAGCAGGTTTACCGCAGGAGAGGAAATGCAACAGATGATATAATGTTCGGGACACGTTTCGGACCTCGAGAACTGGAACAGCGTGTGGATAGGAAGGTGAGGACGAGTCATCGCGAAACTCGACCCGAAAAGGAAACAAGGAGAGCCGATTCGGTAGCTGTTTTAAAATGTGAAAATTATAGCTTGTTACCGAAAAGGCAGATTAAATTGCGCTGATAATGAATGACTTATTTTTATTATTACAATTATGTTGACGGCAGAGAAAGGTAGCTGCGAATGAAGATTTGTATGCGTACGAATGTTGGAAGTATGTTATACATGCAAAATTTGTTTGAATCCACCTATACGTGTGATAATGCATTCTGGAGATTCTCTGCATTCGCTTTCAAAATTTGACATTCTGTCCAGCTGCAGAAAACGAAAGCTGCTCCTCAAAGGTCCGTGTCGACTATAATGAAGAACAAGGATAAATTGCTTCAGAAGAAACGATACATGAGGGACCTGTTGAGAAGCAAAGTACTGAAAATATTACATCCTAAGCTAGAGCAGAGCATGGAGGTGTTCGTTAAGGAGTTCAAATCTTCCTGGTGTGTTATTTCAAGAAAAAATTCGTGAATTTACTCCAGAGCTTGGAGTCACAAAGTTTCAGAAAAATTCGGGATGGCTGAACAGGTCTACCAAAGGCCACAAACCTTCTTTCAAGCAGCTTTGCGGGGAACAAAGGAGTGTAGATACAGCGCAGACTGGAAGGAGACTCTATCTGGAACTATTGGAGAATATCTTATCCCCTGTTATTTATAAGGCAAACTCGCGAGCCGTAATGACGTTTTGTTTTTTAAGTGGATTTTGGTCAAACTAGGAAGAAACGTTTTAATGTATGGACTAACTCCGCCTGTGACGGTTCTCTTTAGTTTAGTGTAGCCTGTACGAATAGACTTAAATTATTGAGAACTGGCGCAGAGGGTCCAAAGCCCCTGGAAAGGAGGATGGTTGTAACAGCTCTTCACCATGGCTGTTACGTAAAATAATGGTTAAACCCCTAAGCTAAGGTGTGACGCGACCCGTGCCGAGAGATGAATGGTGGGGGGGGGGGGTTTAATAAATTCCCAGCCGCTAACGGAGCCTGTGGAATACCTGGCGCCCTTCCACAGTAACCTAGCCTTCTGCGTTAGGCTATCGTGACACGCAGATGACCCCTTCTTTCGTGGCAAACTCCTGGGACTAAAAACTGGAGTTAAACAAGTTTTCAAAAAAGGGCCCCGGCAACCTCAACCTGTCGGAACAAATGGAGTCAACACACTCCATGGCGTGCTGCCCCACAAGGCTGCACGCTACAGGCAGAACCGAGGAGATGGTACTGGAGATGGATTTCAACCTCGACAGCGAATCGCTGGACGGAGGACCTTCAGTTTCATCACTAATCCTCGGTTCGCCAAGCGGGAAAGAAGAGAGCCCGACGGACAGTCTTCCCGATCCGGAGACACAGCCGATTGACAAGGGGAAACCAAAGTCACCTCGTGCTGATGTCAAACGGCTCTCCCAATCGCAACGGCGGCGTCTTAAAAGACTGCTAAGCCTGGGTCACTCACGCGAGGAGGCCATAGGCATAGTTCGTCAACCAGTCGACCAAGCTGACCGCTCAGGTCAGGTCGCAACCAAGCGACAGCGGTCGACTGAGACAGCGTCGCCAAACACAAGCGCTAAGGGCCCGAGCAGCAAAAAGCCCCGGGACTTGGCTTGCGCGGAGCCCCCTGCACCGCGACAAACGTCAGGGGTAACATATAGGGAGATGCTGGAGGCCACGAGCCTGTCTATCACAACGATAGACTATCCAGCCTCCCTACTTACCCCTGAACAGTTAAAAACTGTTCGAGATGCCATTCTGGACTGCATTGCGGACCAGGAGTCGCCGGCCATCAGGCCCAAGTTTAGGAGCTGCCGCCTAAAAAACGGTACCCTACAACTTGACTGTGCCGACAACGACACAGTTAGATGGCTGGAGACCACGGCGTCTTCTCTCATACCGTGGGAGGGAGCACACCTTAGTGTTTTTCGCACGAAAAACGTGCCGAAGGTCCTAAAATTTGTAGGGTACTTCCAGGACAGTGTGGACACCACAAATGAAAGAATTCTCCGTCTTCTCCAAAATCAGAACGACGGTTTCTCCACACGTGCATGGCGAGTATGTCATCGCAACGTTACTGGAAAGACTGTCGAATTGATGGTGGAGCTGGACCAACAGTCTGCTAACCTCATAGCTTCACAGAGCTTCCTGCTGAACTACAAGTACGGCAAAGCACGCATGCGGCAGGTTGGCAGGAAGTCCTCAAACACAGGCACAAAAGGTTCTGGTGCGAAGGCAGGAACGGTACGTTCAGAGACTCCCTCAGGGAGTGTACCGCTACCACCTGCTCGACGCACTCCCGCGATAGCGAAGAAGGTTCCGCCGAAAAATCGAAAGAGGAGTAAGCGTGAGCATCTGAACAGTCGCGACCCTCAGAGCCAAATTCCGCCGCAATTCTGTCGCCCACCGTCTGCTGCAACGGGAGCCTGTTGCTGAGGGTATGCAGACTACCCATCCCAGCGTCACCGCTGATGGCAACCGTCCGCCAATCGGATCTCAACTAGATCCGACGAAGGACGCGCTGCCAACAAAATGAGCAGCATACGCTGCGTTCAGGTGAACTTCCATCACGCAAAGGGCGCCTCTGGTGTTCTTTGCCGGAGGTTCACCAAGGATCAGCTATCCGTGGCGCTGATCCAGGAACCATGGGTCCACGACACCATGATCCTTGGCTTAGCCAACACAAACAGTAAGTTGGTCTATTGTAATCAACAGTCAAATCCCAGGACTGCAATTCTGCTGAACAGAAACATTAAATTTGTTCCCATTACAGAGTTCATCCAACGGGATTTGGTTGCCATTGCGGTGGAAGTCCCGACAACCAACGGCACTCAAGAAGTGGTTGTTGCCTCCGCTTACTTCCCGGGAGACGAGGACGATATACCGCCATCCGAAGTCGCAGCACTTGTGCGATACTGCCGAAGCATCAACAAGCCACTCATCGTCGGCTGCGATGCCAACGCGCATCACACAGTCTGGGGCAGCTCGGATGTCAACACTCGAGGTGAGTACCTACTTGAATACCTTACTTCTAACAATGTTAATGTATGCAATGTGGGAAACGAGCCAACTTTCAGTAATGCTATTAGACAAGAGGTCCTAGATCTCACTCTATGTAGCGCCTCGATAACGGAGAAAGTCAAGAACTGGCATGTCTCTGATGAACCCAGTTTATCAGACCATAGACACATCAGATTTGACGTCGAGGCTACTCCTCTGAGAAGAGAACATTTCAGGAATCCCAGGAAAACCAACTGGAACTCTTTTAAGGAACATTTGGTCAATTCGAGAACATCCTGCCACCAAAATATTCGAACTCCAGGTGAACTGGACATCGCAGCAAGTGACCTGCAGCACAGGATCACGGAAGCTTTTATGTCAAACTGTCCGTTAACAAATCGAACAGTCTGCCGTGATGTGTCCTGGTGGAATGAAACTCTCAGCAACCTTCGTCGGGAAGCTAGACGCTTGTTCAACAGGGCTAAAATCACGTCCAACTGGGAAGCCTATAGAGCATCCCTTACAAAATACAACGCTGAGCTACGCAAAGCCAAAAGGAGGTCTAGAATTCGATTCTGTGAAGACATTCAGACTCTACCTGAGGCAACGCGACTGCAAAAAGCGATGTCCAAAGATCACACGAATGGTCTTGGGCAGTTGAAAAAAGAAGATGGTAGTCTGACTGTCACCACCAAGGAAACGCTGGATGTTCTTATGAACATTCACTTTCCTGGATCGACAGCAATCTCCGGTTCGAACGTCGAAGAGTTACAGAGCCTCGAATCCAGACGCATAACGTCACGTGACTCCGCAGCGCTCGCTCGTAGAATCTTCACGGAGACTTCTATCAACTGGGCACTAAGCTCTTTTGAGCCTATGAAGTCACCAGGACCGGATGGCATTCTACCAATCTTTCTACAAAAATCGGACGGAGTCGTTATGTCCGAACTCATCAGCCTCTTTCGAGCCAGCTTTACTATGGGACATATCGCGGTCAACTAGCGGAACGTTAAGGTGGTGTTTATACCAAAGCCGGGCAAAAAAGACAAAACATTGCCCAAAGCTTTCAGACCTATAAGTCTGACGTCAACTCTTCTCAAGTTGATGGAGAAAATTACGGACAACTACATCCGCAGTGAGTTTCTGAAGGAGTTACCCTTACACAAGCATCAATATGCTTATCAACAGGGTTAATCTACTGAAACCGCTTTGCATTGCCTAGTGACGAAGATCGAGAAGTCCTTGAAATATAAAGAGACAGCGGTCTGCGCTTTTCTTGATATTGAGGGAGCTTTCGATAACACGTCCTATGCATCAATTTACACGGCCCTACAAAATAAAAGAGTCGACGATACTACAATGAGCTGGATCCAAGCAATGCTTTCGAGCAGGAAGATCACAGCTGCATTGGGGGATACGTCTGTCACAGTAGGGGCAGTGAAAGGGTGTCCTCAAGGAGGAGTTCCCTCTCCACTGCTATGGTCACTGGTGGTAGACGTTCTCCTAACCAAGCTATCACAGCTGGGCTTCGAAGTCATTGGATATGTTGATGATATAATCCTTATTGTTCGGGGAAAATGTGATGCAACTCTACCTAGTCAAATGCAAACGGCACTTAACACCACCTCTCAGTGGTGCTCAGAAGAAGAGCTAAACATTAACCCCGCTAAAACGGTCATTATACCATTTACCAAGCGAAGAATGCACACAATCATTCCTCCGCTACTGAATGGGGTAAGACTATGTTTCAGTAATGAGACCAAATATCTTGGAATCATTCTGGATAAGAAGCTGAACTGAACTGCTCACCTAGACTACGCTATCAAGAAGGCAACTTCAGCTATCTGGGCTTACAGTACACTGTTTGGCAAGACCTGGGGGCTAAAACCACAATTAGCGCTCTGGTCTTACATCACCATTGCTCGGCCACGTATAACCTACGCAGCCCTCGCATGGTGGCCTAAAGTTAATGGAAAGACAGCTCAGGCGAAACTTACCAAAGTCCAACGATTGGCCTGTCTCTCAGTTACCAGTGCCCTGCGCACAACACCGACAGCAGCCTTGGAGGCCTTGCTTTGCTTACTTCCTCTACATCTCCATGTGAAGAAGGAAGCAGAGCTTGGCGCACTAAGGCTGCAAAGAAATACAACGATGCTCGAAGGTGACCTAACGGGTCACCTAAGCATCCTAAAGGAGTTTAAGCTGACACCTTTAGTAACAACAGTCTCGGACTGGATGGAAGCGAAGCCAAACATGGACGTTCCATATATAGTGATCGACACAGATCGCTCCATTTGGAACAATGGAGGGCCGAGTCTTCCAATCCGGGCACAATCCGCTTCTACACGGATGGCTCAAAAATCGGACCCCAGACTGGTTCAGGGATCTACGGACCAGGTATAAAGGCCACTATCTCAATGGGTAAGTGGCCAACCGTCTTTCAGGCGGAGGTATACGCAATATATATCTGTGCTATAACATGTCTACATCGCAAATATAGACATGCGAAAATCGGAATCTTTTCGGACAGTCAGGCGGCACTAAAGGCATTAAAGTCTGCTACATGTGTCTCCAGACTAGTCTGGGAGTGCATCGCAACACTCAGGGAACTCTCCCGCCTCAACAAAGTTATGCTACTTTGGGTACCCGGTCACTGCGGAATCGAGGGAAATGAACATGCCGACAGCCTCGCAAGACAAGGATCTGCTCAGCAATTCATTGGACCGGAACCGTTTTTGGGTACTTCCACATCCGCCATTAAAGGCGAACTAAGTACATGGGAAAAGCTAAAGATAGCATCTCAATGGCAACATGCGCAGGGTTGCAGGCAAGCTAAACAGTTTATCTACCCTAACCCTACGGTTACCAAACGGCTACTTAGTTTAACTCGTAGTGAACTACGCATCATCACGGGACTTCTCACTGGACACTGTCCTGCTCTTTATCATTTAAAGAAAATCGGCAAAGTCCTAACCGACTATTGTCGCTTTTGCAACGCTGAACCTGAGAGCTCAGCGCATTTGCTTTGCTTTTGCGGGGCTCTTGCTTCATCGAGGTTTAACTTCTTTGGAAGTTACCTCTCAACTCCATACCAGGTATGGAGCACCAATCCCAAAACGGTCACAGGTTTCATCGACCATGTAGTTCCGGATTGGTGCACAGGCTTACAACCAACTAGCTCAACTCCATCAATGAGTTCGAGCATCTTGTAATCTGTGTAAAGAAATCGGGACCAGCCACAAAAGACAAACATTCCTGTCGCAGTGGCGCTTTCTACCCTATGCCCTTCAGGCATACAAAAAAAAAAATGTATGGACTATTCCGAACGTCGGCATTGCAGCCGATGGATTTGACCATAACTAAAATTAGAAATAATATTATCGTAACGCTATGATAAAACAAAAGCTTGAAAATATGAACGACAATCGCATAAGATAATATGATTTTGAATTTTCGTCCAATCTCCTTTCACAATCATTTTCGATGTGCAACTCCTGTTAATCTAACCTTTTGCTAATCAATAGGAAAGCTGGCCACGCCTATGCAGATCAATTGAGGAAGAGCTTTTGGGAATGTTAGCTAGGTATTTATTACTACTAGAGAACGAAGAATCCCCGCATCATCCACGAGTATCAAAGGAAGGAGTTAGTATTAGTGGAACGGAATAGTTCAGGATCCACCGAGGTTGTTGGTGTGGTCTTTATTATACATCCATCCGGCCACCAGGAGACGACTAATATGGTATGTCTATTTTTAAGTACCGGTATATAAGAAGAACATAACGGAAAATTCAATTTAACTAATTACCATCATAATCATAGTTTATCCGTTCCGCGCAAAACAATTCGTTTGATGTTGAAAAAATCATCATTTGCACGTCCACAACGTAGAAAATTTTACGATTTAAGTAAAATAAAACATAATTTGAAACTTAAACCGCCATCACGAGCTGAACTCGAATATAGACCACATCAGAAAGTATGGGCACACTCCAAAATAAATGAATAAAGGATATTTTGATTTCTGAATTCAAATTTTATTATGCAGACATTTTCTCTAACATATTCACTAACAAATACTGTTTTATGCTGTTTCTCATCATTCACCGCATGGCGGAATCATAAAGTTCTGCACAGACGCCACTTTAGTCTAGTCTTTTTTGAATTTTTCCACTGTATCTGCTGCTCTGACATGTTTCCTAAGGTTTCCTCCACTAATGCCCAAATCTTCACAATTGAACGTATTTCTGGGTAATTTGGCGGATTCATGTGCTTTGGCACAAAAATGACCTCGTTGTCTTCAAACCACTTCTGAGTGGCTTTCGCATATTGGCAGGATGCCGAATCAGGCCAAAACACTACTGAGCCTGCATGTTGATGATTCATGGGTAGCAATTTCTTTTGAAAGCATTCTTCAATGTAATGTAATAAAGGGCTGGGAAAATTTACCACAATCACATATTGCTTGCCATACCATAGTCTTTCTCCCAATTTTTTCGATGTAAATAGACGTCTTCTTATTCTTAAAGGTTTCTCCACGTACCGTGTAGAGCTGTGGTCCTGTCAAAGTTTTATAGTCCAGTTTTACGTAGGTCTCATCAACCATCATAATACAGGCATCATTTTGCAAAAGATATTGTCGTACATTTTTCTGGCTCTCCGATGCTGCTTGTTTTGGACTTCTTTTCGGCATACGTTGCTTCTTGTATGTCTTCAGACCAAGTCTCTTCTTAGCACGTACAACTTTCGATACAGATATACCCACCTTTTTCGTCACATCACGTATAGACGCTAAGCTTTTACAATCAAACATTTCCTTGATTTTTTGGTCACTTTCCAGACATACTGAATCACGTTTTCGGCCACTTGTCGGTAAATCTTGTTCTACTCAGCACACTTGCGGAACGCTGCACGAACGGCTTTGACGGTTACTCCTTCATCTTTCACTAACTTTCTCAGCGACAGTCCTGGCACAGTACCCCATTTGTGCACGATTCTTTACGGCGTTCTGGCGAAAGTCCTCGCATTTTGAAACTAGACCGGAAAAAAACACTTTGTTCGCACGGAGATGACTGAACTAATGTAAACAAACGTACGCAGCCAATTCGAAGCACAGAGATCGACTCACGTTTGACACGCACCTTTTTTTTCAGTGTACTCATACTCTCTGGCGTGGTCTTTGACTGTCAATTTTCAGTACACAAATTGTTAAGCGTATACTTTTCGACAATAGAAAACCCTCTCCAGATTCCTTAGGGTATGCATCGTACATAATATACCCTTGTATGTATGTATTAGGGTGGGGAATCGTTATATGAAAAAAACGAAACTTGATAGCAGAAGGCAAGAACCAAGTTTTTTTGGTTCTTTTTGGGGCCCCTAACAATCCTAAATTTATCGGAAGTCGATTGGTTTTGTCTCCGCTTGGCGCATTGCATTTAAAATTTATATGGAGATTTGTTTGGAAAAACCAACTTTTTTGCATTTTCCATTCTGGAGAGCTCAAAATGGCTCAAACCAAAGGTTTCACTACTTCAAATGGTAGGTTTTTTGATGCCTAACAACTTGGCCGAAGACAAATCATATTTCTGCCAACACTGCCAGTGTACCGGCGTCAGTCAGATTTCCATCAGAAGTGACCTCAAAAACACGTTGTAGATTCTACCTACGCCTAGAATGTTGACCTAAATTTGTTTGCTTGATCCAGCTGAGTGTATAAACTCGTTACGACAGGTTACTTCTGATGGGAATCCTGCTGACACCGGTACATTAGTAACGTTGGCAGGAAACAAGATTTTCTGCATTTAAATCGACATACTCAACTTTGAACAGCTATAGCTCTTCTTATGGACATCCTAGCTCTTCCGTGTCTTCGGCAAAATTGTTGGGCATCTAAAATACCATACTTTAACATAATGTGGTGCATTATTAGAGTATTATTGAGCTCTCTAGAAAGGAAGATGCAAAAAAGTAGGTTTTCCCATGTAAATTTCCATACAAATTTGAAATGCAATGCCCCAAGCGGAAACAAAACCAATCGCCTTCTGGTAAGTTTAGGGTTGTTTGGGGCCCTTAAAGGAACCAAAAAAGCTTAGTTCTGGAAAATCGATTATTTTTCCCCACCCTAATATGTATTACCTCAGTTTGTTGATTGTTGTTCATAAGATGAAAATAACAGTATATAACAATACCAATAACAACATTATAATAGGGGTCTTCACATCGACCTCGTATACGAATACCCAGCCGTAAACTGTGTATCTCCCGTTACTCGTCAATGGAGGTTAGTATTTTTACGGCTGAATATTTGTTTACGAGTTCGACATGAATACCCATAATGTTTAATTTCTAAATACGAGAATGAGTATATTTCTATTTTAAATTGAATATTTTCGTCTCTGTGTGACAAGTATTTTTTTATAGTCAAAATTTTCTCAGAAACACAATGCAATTTTCAAGTTTGGAATCAAAATATACTCATTTGCCGAAAAATGTAATTGAATTTTTTAACTGTAAAATAATATATCTGGCAACGTTTCCTGTGAAAATTGTTTTATTTAGATTTCATGACTAATTCAAATCAAATTCAAATTGTTTCCTTTTAAATGTCCATAACGAAAAATCCAGGGATATTAGCAAAATAATAATGGAAAATAATCTTAAAAATGCTGTAACATGAGTTTTGCTCATAATACTACGGGGCGATGAGTGTTTTTTATTCAATTTTACTTTATTTTAACAATTCAAAAATACGATGCAAATATTCAATTTGAAATCAAAGTATAAAAACAAAATATCTGGCAACACTGCCACTTAAAATCGATTTTTTAAATCCTCAACTACCTTTTTTCAAAAACCATGTATCAGTTCATTACTAAACATCATGCTTTTGTTGACACAATTGAAAGAAAATGAGACTTTTTGACGAAAAATGGCAATTTTTCCGAAAAAGGGGAGGATCCCATCAAATATCTTATACCAATATAGTTCACTTACGTGAAATTATGAAGACAAATTGAAAATGACAGAAGCGTTAGTCACCTTTTCGACCGCTAGGTGCGCCACTTCTGATTTTGTTCTACACGGCATGCAAAAAGAGTAACTTTTGACAATAATATTACCCTAATGGGTACACTGAAAAAAATGCACATTTTATTGTGAAGTGGACTCGGCTGAATATTTTATAATAATAAAGTTCGCCTATGTATGAGGCAATCATTGGGTGGTGTTCCACGGTTTGTACGTTTGTCGACCTCAGACAACATTTTGAATTGTAAGATGGCGACTTCCAGTGACTGGTAAAGAGACGAAAATGACTAAACACCACCTAATATGGATGTTTTTTTTAACCAGAATGACGCTCAGAGGCCAGAAATTGTCTCTGAATACCATTTTGAAATCCAAGATGGCGACTTCCGGTTTCTGAGAAACAGCGAGATATGACCAAATATCACGCAATATGGGTATTTCCGAAATCGTGATGATGCACTGAAACCACAAATTGACCTCAGACAACATTTTGAGTTGTAAAACGGCGACTTTTGGTGACTGGAAAACTACCGAAAATGACCCAAAAACAACCAAATATGGATGTTTCTTTAACCAGAATGATGCTAAGAGGCCAGAAATTGTCTCCAAATGCCATTTTGAAATTCAATATGGCGACTTCCGGTTCCTTAACAACAGTGGCAAAAGACCAAATAACACTCATTATGGGTATTTCCGGGATTGTTATGATGCACTGAAGCTACAAAGCGACCTCAGACAACATTATGAATTGTGAGATGACGACTTCCGGTGAATGGGAAACTGCCGAGAATGACCAAATACCACCCAATATGGGTATTTCTTCAACCGATCGATTTCCATCTAATATGAGATGCTTCGATACCAGAATGATACACAGGAGCTAGAATCGACCACAGACACCATTTTTAATTCTAAGATGGTGACGTCCGATTCCTGGAAAACAGCCGAAATGACTCAATAACACCTATTATTGGTATTTCTTAAACCAGAATGACGATCAGGGGGCAGAAATTATCTCCAAATGCCATTTTAAAATCTAGGGTGGGGACTTCCGGTTTTTGGAAAATAGCCTAAAGTGACCAAATACCACCCAATATGAGTGTTTCTTTAACCAGAATGATGCATGAAGCTAAAAATTGACCTCAGACACCATTTTGAATTGTAAGATGGCAACTTCTGGAAAACAGCCGAATACTACTGCATATGAATATTTCCGTGATCGAAATAATGTATAGAAGCCAAGCATTGACCCTGGACACCATCTTGAATTCGAAGATGACCACTTTCAGTTTCTGGAAAACAACGAAAATAACTGAATACCACCCAATATGAGTGTTTTCGGAATAGAGGTGATGTACTAAAGGCAAAAGTCGAGGATGTTGTCATTCCGATAAAACCAATAATTTCAAACGATATAAACAAATCGCAAGAAATCAATAAATTTGGAATGTTGAAATTTATTAAATTAAACACAAAAATAGGCGGGACGAAGTTTGTCGGGTCAGCTAATAAATACATAAATATTCTGGTTAAAGCAAAGCTGCAAGTGATGAATACGAAGATTAGAACTGGAGAGCAAAAAATTCGGAGGGATAAAAAAAACAAAAAAATACTTTCAAAACGAAGAAAACTAAACATTAAATAATAGTTTTTGCATAACAGTTGTTATCACTAATTATGTTTGTTTTGTTGAATATCTTTTGTATATAATATAATAAAGCTTTTAAACCAATTACAACATTATATGTATCCATACTTAAATTGTTAAATTGATAGCTAAAAGTTGCACAACAACCATATACGACTATTGACAACCATTGTGCGGTTTCTTCTTTTATCTTTTCCACGAGGTAATTGAAACATTCATTTAATTGTACACTTCGTTGTCGATTATTGAGCTTGAGCTTGACGACCGCACATTTCGTAGTTGCTTCCCGTTATGGATCTGAGCTAGTGAAGTTACACATGGAACCACGTATATAGCAACTTGGAATTAGTTTAACATTTACACGTCGTGGCCTGATTATTTGAATATTTCTTCTTCGTGCCTCGATAAGCTACATCTATTATATTATCCATATTTAACTCCCGGAATGGTGTTAGTTTTACATACAAACAATATACGGACGGCGTCTGCAACATTTTTTTTTCTGTGAAAGTATAAATTGAGTCAACTAAATCTAAAATTGAGTAAATTCAGTTTCGTGTGTGAGAATGTCAACGCTCACAGAAATTCAACAACAATGCACAGTGGTACAGTAAGGCAATGTAGGCGGACATGAGTTTTTCGATGCGATTTTGTGGTTGTAGAGTAAAATTTTTTTCTAAGAACTTGTTTCTTATATCTAGTCTATTTTTATGTGCAAATGAAAATTAGGGTGGTCCTGAAATTGACTAAATAAAAAAACTAACTTTTTTATTTGCAGAAATAAATGTATACATTCATCGGTACAGTTGTGGATCAACTAATTTTAAGCAACTTTCGGTATTTCTTCACAATATTTAAACAATATTTCTCGCGTAATTTTTCAAAAGGACCTAAGTAACAATGAGAGATTCTCTCCTCTCTCACTTTGTTTCGTTATTTACGTCGTCATTATAAATATTTTCCAAGCTTTCTTCCCTTAATCGAGAGATTGTAATACTGTCTCGCTTACTTTGCATTGAGTGTCATGATATATGGGAAATATAACATAGTTATTGATCAAATAGAAAGTAAACAAAGAGAGTCTCTCAATGTAAGATAGGTCCTTTTAAAAAATTACGCGAGATTTGCTCTTTCAAATGATACCAAAAAATATTATTTATGTTTGCCCTAAACGGAGACATCAATATATCAAAAGGGCCTAAAATAGAAATAGTGAAAACTCTTCATCTGTACAATATATCGACAATGTTTTTTCGTCAAAATTGGCGTATTTTTGATTAAAGTTACCGAAGAAAACTTTGTTTTTATATTTGAATTGAAAAAATAGAGCGAAAAAAAAGTTTTTGGAAACCAAATTTGATGTCTACAAAAGTTTTTTTTACAAAGTTACTTAGAATAAGTTGGTCTACAAGTTTGCCAAAGAATGTTTACAATTATTTATGCAAATAAAAACAAGTTAGTTTGTTTTTATTTCGTTGATTTTAGGACCACCCTAATTTTCATTCGCACATAAATAGAGGACTAGGACTATGTATGAGAAAAAACTTTTTACAAAAACTATGGCTTTAAACCGCAAACCAAAATCGCAACGAAAAGCTTATGTCCGCCTAAATTGCCTTACTGTACCACTGTGCAATGAGTTTAGTTACCTTTTTCACCACAAGAGGGGGTGTTCCCTGTCTGTCTCCACGGGAATATATGGGAAATTCGAGAGTGAACTATATTGTTATTTTAAGATATTTGATCCCATGGAGTAAAGGGTCAAAGGGTGGACCGATCGGCACTAAAATTGGGATTTTCCGTGAAAATATTTTTTCATCGCACTTGTAGGGTGATTCATCACAGATTTATTAATGTCCAAAGAAGGGTCTTTTTTTATTTATTCTAAAACTTTCACGAAAATACCAGGACATACATGTATGTCAACTGCGACTACCTAAGAAGTCGCTGGTATCGCCCGAGTTCGACGTTTCTAATTTGCGAAACTGGGTCACCTTCCAATCTAATATTAAAACGTGCAATTGTGGATAAGCTGAATTTGTTCCTAGGATCAGGCTTTCGAATAAATTGCATTCGTCTGCAGTCGCAATCGTTTCTTGTTTGTTTCTAATTCAAATCAGTGCAAGAGGCGGCCAGACCCCGCGGGCAGCAATCCGTTGTAGATGTGCATGATGTCGCATAAGACATAGGACTTGTTTTGACCAAACTGTCTCGCATAAAGTCTCTTACTATTATCATCATTATCACCGTCTGCTGATTGTATAAAAAAGAGTGTCACCCAGCAGACTGCAGCCGGTTGTAGGTTTCATAAATACTAAATTGTTTTCGCTGGCTGTACCGGGCGACCAGCTTGCTCCGGATCGGATTGCGCTGGCCAGTGGAGCAGCCCGGTCCTTATTTCCTCATAAAATTTCCATCCGAAATGCCTTCTTCGCCGCGCCGGTACTCGCAGCGCCAAAATAGTCTGTCAGACGTTTCTGTTACTTGAACTAGATGGCCGTATTTATCTTATTGCGTAAAAGATAACCTGTAGGTCTTGAGTATCCGCTGGGAACCAGCTCGAACTGAAATTCAAATCGACCGAATGTGTACGCGTCGAATAGCGAAGTAGATTTGAATCTACATAAACTAATGCCTGAAACTATGTGCTTGGACCTTCAAAAGATGAAACTTTTATGAGCTCTTGAAAGTATTATTGTTGTATGATAAAATCGTCCGATCTTGTCCCTGACTAAATATGCAAGCCAAACAGTAGTAAAAACAACCGAAATTTTAATAACATTGTTATTTAAACGACACAAAAAAATCATTTCAAGCTTCCGATGACGTGCCTAGTTATATAATTTATTGGGTCAAGTGGCAGAAATGCACCACCATCATTGAGTGGCAGGATTTTTTTCGCGTCTGGAAATCAAATGCCGCCATAGAGCGCTCAGTGGGTTCGAATTGCGTTGCAGTCACCGAAAGCTCCTTCAGACGTCTTGCTATATATACCGGTCGCGCCGCAAACGCAATCCTCCATCGACGTAAAGAGCATTTTAATTCGCTGCTGCTACTAGATGCGGTAAACTACCCAATGTTAGAACCTAAATCGCTCATCAGTCGTGAATTCTTTTCCAAGTTTTGCAATAAGAATCACCTCAAGTCAGATCGAAGCACATTTTTTTTGAAAAAAAAAACGCAGATTTTAAATCGATTTTGATACCCTAGTCTCGAGATTGCATAATCACAAAGCATTCGTTTAGAATTGTATAATACTAACACACATTTCAGCAGACAGCAAATTGGTTCAAGTCGCTTATGCAGCCGGTGCCTGACGGTGGCGGTGGCGGAGACGGCCACTGAATGCTTCTCAAATGAATAATAAACGGGGATGCATTTTTGCTCGTATCTGGGTCCAGGCATTTCGGGAAGGCAGCTTCCCCATCGTCGATGTTTGTTGTTGTTTTACCACTATCAGTTGGGGACCTGGACGCATCTGTTCCATATCCGGGGGGGTTGGAATGGATCGAACGATTCGTTTCCTATTCGGAGACCTACATATGCAAATCTATTTGCACCGTCTCCGTTGCAGACAGCTGTATGCAAAAACCCGGAACACGGATGCATACGAATGTTATTGTATGAGCATCTGCAATTCTGTTCTTCGATGTCAGGTCGTTTTGCCAGAGCAGTGGACGCCGGGGATGATTCCAGCACAGTGTATATTGTGTATACGGCTGTTGGTTTGTATCGCTACACCTTATCTACGGTTTTCTAAATAACAGACTAACCCCCTTGATGCACGCGACATTCTTCTTGCGTCCGAGACATGACCGGAGATGGGGATAAAGTGCAAACTTTGTTTTGAACACAACACAAAATACACATGACTATATGAAATACTAGCTGTCCCGGCAAACTTCGTTCCGCCCATTTTTTATTTAAATTATTTCAAACACTTTCAACTGATTCCACCTGCATTCAAAGATTTAACTCCCGATTTGTTTATATTCTGCAAATGCATAACAAATCAGGCATTGGATACGTTCTAACTTAAAAGAAGAATCGAAATGATTGGTTTTATCGGAATGAGAACATCCTTGCCTTTCAGCTTTTGTACATCACCTCGATTCTAAAAATACCCATATTGGATGACATTCGGTCATTTACAGCTGATTTCCAGAAAAACTGGTCGTCAACTTGGATTTCAAAATGGCGTGTGGAATCAATTTCTGGCCTCTGGTCATCAATTTGGTACCGTAAATACCCATATTGGATGGTATTCAGTCAATTTTGGCTGTTTTCCAGAAACCAGAAGTCACCATTCTATCTGTCTGTCTGTCTCTCTGATCCTTATAGACGTGAAAACTACTGATCCAATTGGCGTGAAAATTTGTAAGTAGGGGTTTTCGGGGTCGGAAAAGGTGATTAGAACAGTTCGAGACCCCTACCTCTTTTTAAAACGAGGGTTTTAAAGATATAACACAAACAGACATATAACACAAACTTCTTCTTAATTGCTTAGGGGCCATCCACATACCACGTGGACAGCTTTGAGGGGGGAGGGGGGTTGGCTAACGTCCACGGTCCATACAAATTTTTTAGCATTATATGGACAGTTGTCCACGGAGGGGGAGGGGGGGGGTCAAAATCGCTTAAAATCTGTCCACGTGGTATGTGGATGGCCCCTTAACTAAGCAAGCAATTGTGACCAAATTTGACATTGTGAGGTTTTTGGGAGCAAGAAATGTGTCAATGATATCTTGACACCCCTCTCTCTCTCTCTCTCTCTCCTCTGGAAAGGAGGGTTTTCATATAAATGAAACACAGATTTCATTACTAGTTCGAGGGTTAGGTACTAGTGTTTGCATAAAGCTATGAAGTTGTGCTGTTAGCGTCATACATTTTTCAAGCAGCCTAAAAAGTAATTTTTCGTGATTTTCAGATATTTCCTAAGATAACGGAAGAGGGATCGGAAATGACTCTAAATGTGTATACGTGTTTACATACATTTCAAAATACATGATAATTGAGACTTTTTAACATTATCAAAGCAGAAAGAAGAAAAAAAAATCGATTAGTTGAAACAACACTGATGGATTTAGCTATCGTAAATGCAGTTTAGTGCATCCAGTACTTGTTTGAAAAAAAAAATACAAGCTAACGGTACTACTAAAAATTAATCGAGGATGCTGTCTACAACCTTTAAAAGACGAAAGTTTGTATCTTAATTGACAGTGGAACTGCCACTTGTGAAGAATTTGGAGATGGTTGACTTGCAACCCCTGATAATATTAAAATGTGGCAAATAGCTTGTTTATTTTAATACATACCTTCACATCCCGACGATTTACAAACGCCTCCGGCGTTCCTCAAGGGAGTAATCTTGGACTGCTTCCTTCCGTTTTGTTAATAAATGGTGTCACAGCCCGTCATGGAAGAGGATGTAAGCTGTTTTATTTTTATGGTCATTGACAATTTTTTGATTGCCAAAGCTGCAAGCACTGTTGGATATTTTTGAGGTTTGGTGTCAAAAAAAAAAACCTATGACTATTAGTGTCCTGAAATGTGCCGTAATTTCGTTTCATCGACGTAGTCATCCCATAAAAACCACTTATACAACCGGATACACACCTCTTGCTCGTGTCAATAAAATTAACGACCCTGGGGTACTACTTGATGGTAAATTGACTTTTGGGCCGCATCGAGCCAATATTATTGACTGTGCAAGTCGTCAGCTAGGATTTTTTATGAAGGTGTCTAAAGATTACAGTAATGTCCATTGCCTGATATCGTTATATTCGGTGTAAGATCGATTGTGTGGAGAGATAGGATTGAGAGACTGCATTAAGTTTTCTCTGAATGCTCCTGGTCGAATTCAACGGAGATCACTGGATGGAATGTTTTTAACGCCGTTCCATCGCTCTGTCTTCGGATATTTTGAACCAATCTCCAGAATAATCCGTACCTTTAACAAAACTAGTCAACTGTTTGATTTCAGCTCGTAGTCGGCAGCGAGAATAAAAAATTTGCTTTTAGTTATTTAGATACTTTAGAGAGTAAGTGGGAGCTTATGACCACTGCCACCATTAGTTGGATATATTGTGGTATGCACTTTAGAGAGTAAGACACCAGATATAATTGGCGCCGTTAAACATTAATTTGTATTTGTGCCGTATCGAATAAATCATACATGAAGGAACTGTTTGATTTTAATCATTGAAACTTTAACCCGTCAGATGAATTAAGAATAAGAAATAATGATAATAATAATTTTAATAGATAAAACGTAACAATTTTTTTGCAAAAACGTGGCTGATAACTTTGTAGAAGATTTAGAAACTCGAAAAAATGTGGGAAAAAGTTAGAACGAAAATTGTGATTATCAGTGACTTTTGAAAGAAAACCTAATATGGCTCGTAATATGTTAGAGATAGAAACATGAATTCTTCGGCTGAAGACACCATGCGTCGATCTCAATTTAACAAAAAAGTAAATTTTCCATCTAACTTTTAGGTTGATTGATTACCCACTATTCTATATCAATAGATGCGTTGTTTAATAGCTTAAAAATTCTATGAATATACATTATGGCTATAGTAAACATTTGAATCACTATTTAATTAATCGAACGAAAACGCCAAAATAAAACACGGGGAGGATCTCGCATAACGATCCAAAGTTGTAGCGCGTGAAAATTGCTCTTCCATTTTTTAGATTTATTAATGGTTTTCTCTGATAAATATTAAAGAATTTCTCATTAACAAATCGCTTTCTCAAGAACGTCGTAGGTAAAGCTTGAAAAATTGTGAATAATTTATCAATCAAAGTGCAAATTGGCCAAAAAGGCATTGTTTACTCGTGAATGATCCTGGCGGTGTTGAAGAAAATGGCGAGATATTTGTGTTGTGAAAATATATGCGTGCGAGGGAAAAAAATGGGATAGTGTTGTGTTATAATAGCCCTATTTGAACAGCGGTTTACTAATTGGAATGATATTAGAGAGTTTCATAATTGTGCAATAATGAGAAAGTGAATTAACGAAATGGTGTGAGACTACGCCACCAGCCATAGTGGTATGTGTGAATTTTGGTTTTTACTTTGACACGTTAGCACACGTTAGTATAAATGAGCTTCGCATGATCTATTTGAGAGACAGGAGGTTTGATTTAATATCCCGACAGTGCGGTGATTTCCTTTTACGGGAATCACCGTATTGAGCAACCAATTGGCCAGATAAGTACCAAAATTACCAAAAATATATTTGTCATAATATTTCTTTTATTGGTGATTAGTGCTTTCGTGTACATTTGTATTGGCTGCGTGTGGAGCGTGAAGAGAGATGATGGTTTCTTGTGTTGTTCCCGATTGAAGTTTGCTTGTGTATGTGTGTGTGTCGAAACGTGATGAAGTCTATGCGAAGTGTTGCTGTGTTTTCAATAATTTGCTCGGCGGCGGCATGTGTGCTCAGTAGGATTGTTCATTATTTTCAAGATTCATGAACCTGAAACTAAGATTCAATTTATGATTTCGTAGCTTTTGAACGAATAGTGTACTCTCTTGGATGATTATGTTCAATTCGTGTGAGTCGGGCTAACATGAGTCCACACTGACCACACCAACTAATTGTTATTAGTTTAACATTTTGTCAAAAAGCTTTGCTCAGTTCGGTCAAAAATATTCGTACATATGAACTTTTTTGAATAATCAAGTTGGAAACATACAATACGCTGTCCATGATAACCGCATTTCAATTGTGATCAGTTTGGCATTTTGCGAATAAACTTAGAACTTTGCTTTGTTCGCCTTTTTCTAAACTTGTAGTAATTAGTAGTAACGAGCATTGATCTAACATTTGCTTCCTTTAATTGACCGGCAGGTGTCAGTATTGATTAGCATGCAGGCGTGAATAAATTATTAACCGATGTACAATTCCGACTGATTCTGGTCAGTAGATCAAGCTCAAATGCAAGCTATCTGATTCATCTCAAATCTTTACGGGTATTTTATTCGATGGTACGCTCCAATTTTATAATTTCACTAGCTTTTGGACGAATGTCGCAAAACCTGAACAATATTTTTTTAAATCAATTTTGAAAATCTCGTTGGTCGGCATAACAATAGACCATGCGACTGAATGTTGATAGCGATTGTTTTGGCATTTTGTAAATGAACTTCGAACTCTGTTTTGTTTGATATGCATATTGGCATTTTTCTAAGTTTTTTTGCTTTGAAGGCATGCAACTTTGCCAGTTTTTATACTCAGTAGGTATTATAGTTTATAAAAAATTTTACTTAAATTTTTTAAGTTTTTTAAAAATCTATTGAATTACATTAGGCTTTGCGCGCGGTATTTTGACTGCGCTCAGTGTGACTATCCTCATACATCGGTTTCGAAGTTCAATAACCTAACATCGTATAATGCTCGGGTGTGCCTCGTATTGGCTCTTTGGTCAGAGACTTTTTCCCCCTTACTCGCTTTATCGGTTATTTGAGCGCTAATCCATCATGTAACGAAACATCGCGGTATGATATTTTCCAATGGTACCAGTAGTTTGCTTAGTTTGCGTTTGGCGTGCGGTTGTTGCGTTTTACGAAATCCATTCGTTTCAAGGTGAATTTAAAAAGTTCATGGGGGGGAACGCGAAGTTTAGTGTGATACAGACTGTTAACGATTGGTATGTTGCCGAAAATAACTAGAAACTTTAATTCTCCTGTATACCGATGCAGCGATCGTGGCGTGGTTCTATTTATAACGTCTCCAGGTGGCCGGTTGCCCAGAGATTGAGAAGTAACCATATCGTGCGCGAATTCGTGTAGGAAAGATCGCACCATCAACCATCCCTTCCTCTATTGATCTGCATTGGGCGTGGCCAGCTACGTTATTGACCAGTGAAAAGAAAGATCACCAGGAATTGTACACTGAAAATGGCTTGCTACTCCTAGGCACCATTTTGACAGTTCCTTGTGCAATTTCAGCTGACTCTGGTCAATCGCGGGCAACACACGGGCGATCAAATATGCTATGCTATGCTATGCTATGCTATGCTATACTATGCGAAAACGCCAAAATAAAACACTGTGCAATGGTTGTGTTTTCAATGTAAATTATATCCAGAATAATGTTATTCTACACAGAGTTGTGCAGTAATTTGTGTTTCATATGTATGGTACTTTTCTCTTTCTAAACAGGAAGAGGTGTCGAACCATCATGAAAGTATTTTTTGCTCCCAAAAAGCTTCTCATGCCAAATTTGGCTCAATTATCCAGATTAGTTCTTGAGTCATGCAAAAAGCGAGGTGAGGGAGGGTTGTCAAACCACCATAGAAACATTTCTTACCCCCAAAAACTTCCACATGCGAACTTTGGTTCCATTTATTTGATTATTTTAAGAGTTATGCAGAAATTTGTGTTTCACTTGTATGGGAGCCACTCTTTTTAGGAAAAAGACGGGTTTCCACATAAATATTTCTTGCTTACGAAAACCACCACACGTCAAATTTGGTTCTATTTTATAATCAAGATTAAATCTCGAGTTATGCAAATATTTGTGTTTCGTTTGTACTGCCACAGAAATATTTCTTGCTTTTTAATGCATCAACGTACCAAGTTTGGTTTCATTTTCTCGAGTTATGTAAAAATTCCAGAGGAGGGGGGGGTCTCAAACTCAAATTTTCATGTCAATCGGTTCAGTAGTTTTCAAATTTGTATGGATCAGACAGACAGTACTCCATTTTTATGTGTATAGATAGAACAACTGGCCAGAGCGAAATATTTTCTCCTAGACTTTATTCAAAGTAAATATTTTGTTATATTTGTTTGTTGACAAGAATATTTTATTTCTTTGGGTCATGTTTTCTTTTTGGTTCACATTATCACAAATAATCTAGGTTGTTCTGATTGGTTGATTTATTGATTGCAGGCTTTGCTTTGACATGAATCATTCAACCTTGTAACCTAATCAGATGAACAACATACACACACGCACACGCGTACACACGCACACGCATACACACGCACACGCACACACACACGCACAAATACGTATACATACTCACCTGCTCACATAAAATGATTTCAAAATAATCTTTTTTTTTACACAACATTTATTTGACACGGCACAATACAAATTAAAAAATAATCTTTTGAATAATAATCATTTGGTATCCGTGCGAAAGCGTACCATACAAGATATAGTGAATGAATTTGAATAATTTTTTTTATGATTGTTTTGTATTGTCATCATACCACGAAAATAACGAAAATCAACCGAAAAAGATGAAAAATCTTAAAAATCAATTTTCATGCTTTCCCGCCTTTTACTGCAAGACCAACGCCATCAGATTACTATGATTGTAGGTTCTGTGCGGTAGCCAACAAATTCAAACTTTTGTAGCGTCGTTATAAAGGCGGTTGTTGAGCAAACAATCACGTATTCATAACTCCATATATCGTGAACTTCGGTTTTACTACATAGGTACTACACAGAAAAATTGTAGTTCGTGTGTAGTTCGGAAGCCAGAAACGAATAATTCCGATGTAAGAGTGTTATAGCGTTGTACAGTACACACGAGACTTATGGAACGTCGTACAGGCAGCGTGAAATGCTATTCCAGCTTCTACTCGTGAAATCCTGGTGGTAAAAATATCACGAAGATATATGGTTTTACGAAGATATATGGTTTTTTTATATGGTATATGGTTTTTCAAAGCAAAGAAATAAAACTTATTTGAAATGTTATGTATATAAAGTTTGCCAGTGTATTTATTTTTTCCCCACCTTGAAAACATCAACTCACGCAAAAAACTTACGGAATCACCGACACAGAAGAAATTCAGTTGTTTCTCCGTTCCTCTTTAAAAAAACCTAAATTAATCCACCTAGTGGTGCAGAAACCTTTGTTATACTAACTATTACTTTATACATATTTAGCCAGTCACTTACAAATCGTATACCATCATAAGTCCAATTTCAATAATGAATGAAATGAATTTGAAAGATAGTTTTCAGAGAGTTAACCAAAGACGATCATTGAATTAAAGCTTGACGTGGTTTTTGCAAATAATATGAATGTTATCACTGGAGGACATGAGTCTTATTTTTTCGATCACAAACCAATTTTTAAATGCTGGCTAGAAGTAATTGAAGTTTTTTTTTGAGATAATCGAACGTGGGGAAACAGTAATAGATAACAATGATGCTGATTTCACACTAGAATAGCAAACATGTATGTTAGTTTAATCGCAGGACCTAGATTTATGAATCAGCATCAAGTTTTTTTTACGAATTGAAGCAAACTTCTTCAAACCTACTCTCGAAGTTTAGAATTATACAGGAAAAAAATATAGCTATTGATGAAAGTTGTCAATTTAATTCTATCTCCAATGCGTTATCTGAAAATGAAGGTTCTCCACGATCTTTGAGAATTTTGGATTTTCAGAGTGTAGGCGAGAACATTATTGTTTTTGAAGGCCTAGGCTGTATGAAAAAATCAGAAATAAAGACTTTTTTAATCTTGCTGCGATAACGGGAAGTGGAATAACATGGATACTCTGCTTGCACTTAGTCTTAAATTAGAAAGCAATATCTATATCTTAAATGAGCATATTGTATCATTCATAGAGATAAGTGACTTTTCACCTGCGCACACTAGTAAACGTGTATAGCCATGTAGAGTTGCTTCAACACTTTTTCCTAATTTTGCCGATTACGTTCACCAGCTACTTTAGAATCCTGGTCCAAATTTAATACATAAAATAAGTATTCAACTGAAAAACTTTCCAGCTGTTCAAAACGTAGCATTGCAAACAAAACAGCGATTTATTTGTGTTTTTCTCAACGGGTGGCACTAACACATTCGTACGTAAATAGGTATATACATCTTTGGTAAAGCTTTTCAAAATATCTGCATCGCTAATTGTGTTACATGTGCAAACTGTGGGATCAGATTTTGCTACAATGCTTGGCTTCCGAAAGCTGTAAATGTTTCTTACTCTTTGCAAATCTAGGTTCAACGTACAATTTAGTATATATTTAATGAGAAGTGAGGACGGAAGCTTCGGAAGAAAAGGAGCTAAGTAAGCATTGCAGTTTCTTCTAAAATCTGGTTCTAATTTTCAAGAAAAAGCTAAAGGGTAATTTATTTACACCAGTTAAGACACACTACGAAGAGTGTAAAGATTATGAAAAGTTGTCGATGATTGTTGATTTCCTTTGAGAAATAAATAACGATACGAAAAAAGAGGGATAGAGAAGAATAAAGAGCAGTGAGAGAGAAAAATTATCCAGAAAGTAAAATATCCCATGTCTAAAATATACTTTGGTCAAAACTCTACAGTTCAAGCAACCAATAAAAGATCGCACTCAGTATGATTTTCAAAGATCTCTGGGGCTTTCATTTGAGCATGCGAACATCAAAATCGGAATAAGCGTTCTGTAAAGAGAGTTTTTTTTTTTGTTATTTCTCTTTTTTGGGCCGATTTTGATATACTACACATATAAACAACATATTTACACATACATACGTACAGGCACACATACACAAACATACATAAATTGTTCAATTCGTCGATCTGAGTAAATTGGTATACAACACGTGGCTCTCCGTGCCATTAATTTTACCTTAAAAGTTAAATTTTTCTTATATAAAAAATACTCTTTGATCAATATTTTAAAATCTAAGCCACTAATCAAAAATCCACTCGGTAGCATTCTGGGGGAGCACAGTAGCTTTCGTTTGCGTATAACATCATTAAAATCGGATATTGCGTTCTGTGAGAAAGGTGCGTTAGTATTTTGCGGCACATACATACAGACAACATACATTCACACACACACAGATACACACGAACAGACATTGCTCAGTTTGTCGAGCTGAGTCGAATGGTATATACGATTCGGCCCTCCGGATCATGGATCTATTTTGCGTTTTTCGACCGATTTTATTACCTTTGTTTAGTATAACAAAGGTAATAGTATAACAAAGGTAAAAAGTTGTAACTAACTTTTATTCTACTGTCTGTATACCGGAAAAGCTCAGTAGCAAGAGACTCTGTGACTATGGTCCCAGGATCGGCTTACTACTGGGTAATCAGCGGGGCTTCGCGATCAACTGTGCGGACTACCTTCACCTTGCTATTTATTCGGACTATTGTAATATTTTGCTTGTATTTAAAATGCACTAATTGTGTAAAAGAAACTATTTTATTGAAACTATTTTCTTGTGAGTGTGAACGTGTGTGGGTGTGGGTTGGTGATCGGTACGTACCGCTGCTGCTGGTTGACGCTGCTGCCGTGGAGTACTGCTCGGTGTGGGCGACGCTGCTGCCGCTGCTGTGACGCGTGATGCTCTACTTCGTTGACGCTGTGGGTTGGTGCGACTGTGGTTAACGACGGAGGGTGAGCGGGGGTGAATACTCATACGCTGGCTGCTACGAATTCGGTCTGGTCTTCCCTCATTGATGTGAATCGACAGGCCCAGGACGATACCGGAATAACCATGCCGAGAGGGGTAAGTCCTCCTTTACAGCAATGGCTTCGAGCCAGAGGACGATCGCTGGTCCTTTACGTGTCAGACGTAGCGGGCATTCAGGGCTCGCTAGTAGTATACTACGGTCCACTCCAAGTTCCACTTGCCAACAAAGTTCCGGAACAACTCCTGGTGCAACTCAGTACTCGCGCGAAATTATGTTTTTTTTTTCACGATTACGACGTTTAGCACACGACTACCAGATACTTTTCGATGATGGCTGACATTTCGGGCCACCAAGAAGGCTTTTGGCGCTCTTTTTTTAGCAATATTTCTTGATGGATGTGCGATAGTTCGCGCCTTGTTCGATTTAACACCCATCGGTATAATAGATTTCCTCCCCCTCAACCAATCTGTCATACTGGATGGGTGCTGCCCACCACCCACTTGTACCCACTGTGTAACGTATATATTGTGGAAGTGTGTTTACAATTATTTTAATATTTATCTGACTAATCCTACTAATCTATTTTAACAAATAATCTCAACATACATTTATATTTAACTAACCCTACTTATTATAAGCCTAAAATAGAAACGTGCAAGTATGGTTACAACATTAAAGCACAAATAAAAACCATACCAGGTTCTGTAACCGACGGTTACAAAGTGTCTGCATATTGTAATGACGTAACACAACATCATATAACAACTAAAATCAGTGCGCAAATATGGGAAATTAACTGAAACTACAAGCGTATTTATTATTTTCGCCATGACTGTATTAACTTACATGTTATTATTTTTGATTGGATTTATTTATTGATTGAAGTTTTTTTCACGTATTTTTTTCGAATTACGCTGTTTTTGATACGCGGAGTTTTTCAACGCGGTATAATCAATCGCGTAAAAAAAGACCCCAGTGTACGTTTGTTCAGAAAAAAACGAAAAATCGTTGGCCATAAGATGTACTAGTAGAATAGTGGAGATGGAACAATAAGCGATCAGGCGGATCAAAATAGTATTGTCCAACTTACTGATTTAAGACAGAACGGCAATACTGGATTTTTGCACGAATCATTGTCATTGAGCATGACATCGTGCAACCCTCAAGCACTTCCACTATCTCATTTCGAGTAAATCACTAGCCATACATAATAAGACATTGGTTGGGCTGTACGCACTTGTAATGCATTCAAAAATTTGATAAAAATCATAATAATATTAAAATAACAATAATAGTAATAATAATAATAATGTCCGACTCATTATTGTATAGAAGAAGAGAAAAGAGAAAAAAGGATATAATAAATAATGGTACACTAAGGCCTCTGCCAGGCCGAACGCCAACGCGAGCGATCGGGCGAAACTCCCGCCATAGGCCAATGAACAGCTCTACTTACTGTTCATTTACCCACGGCAAGAATCCCGCCCGACCGCCCACGTCGGCATCCAGCATGACAGAGGCCTAATGTCTCCCCTTACGCAGTTTTTCTACGCTTTTTTACGCGGATTTCGGAATTTATGCGTATTTAGGCGCTATCCCCCGCATATAGAATGACTTCAGTGTATATTAATGTCAATATGAAATCAACAAAATATATTTTGAATATTTTTATGAACTCAACAATTCAAAACTCACAGTTTCGAGAAAACCGTTTTTGAAAATCAACGTCGAAAACTTTTTTCATTTCCGTGAGAACTTCAAATTTTAAGACTTCCTATTTCAATTGAACCTGTTCATATCGATAATGAGCAAGTTATGCGAGTTGTAATCTCATTTCTTGGTCTTTTTAGGACATTTTAAGTTTGAGCTATAAAGGCACATTTCCTTAAAACTCTGGATTTTTTGTGAATTTTGAAACGGGTCTTTGTGAGATAAAATTTAATCGTATTTGGCATCGTTTGCCATCAAAAACTCAAAATTGTAAAATTTTAAGCCGCGCCAACACCGAATCTAACCGACGATTTATTTCTAAGGAAAAGTAGAAGAAAAAAAGAAAGACAATATAGAAAGAAAAAAAGAAAGAAAAGAAAAGAAAAATAAGAAAGAAAAAAAAGCGAAACCAAAAACAACAAAACGGTGGTTTGGTCCACGTGTGAGATCCATTCTTCAAAACTAGCCTTTTGTAAAATTAGAGCATATTTTAATAAGTTGAAGAATTCTCCCACATAGGAGATAGCCAAGAGAAGTCATAATAGGAAAAAGGAAAAGTAACAGATGGCCAACTCTCTTCATCTCCCACTCCCATCCGCCACCCGGGAGTACGCGCCCTATAGGCTAACCACCAAGCCCAGGGGCCATAAGATGTTGCAATAATTTTCATAATTTGTAATAGTTAATGATAACCATTAAAACATCCATTTGGTTTACTACACGCAACCGCCGCTTTAGTTGAGTAACAGATTATTAGGGTTAGGTTCAACTGATATTCGTTTAATAATAGCTTTATAAGCTGTAAATAAACAAAATTTTTTGCAGGCCAATTTAAAGAAAGAAAAAAACCTTCATGCTGAAATAGTTAAGCCAACCATACGACGCGTTCAGGAGGATGTTTCACAAAACTGGTGATCTAGCGTTCTATAAAAGGTAAAAAATGGCTCCTTCACAACATCACGTGCAGAATAACAGTTACCGGGCCATTTGAAACGTTCAAATAGCTTTAATTCGGCGAGAACGCCGCTGATGAATGGAGACTTCTAAAGCGCATCAACGCAGCACGTATTTATTAGTATCGCTGGTAATCTCATGCAAACGTTTCAATAATTTTTGTTAATCTAGAGTTCAACTGTTGGACAAAAACATGAACAAAAAATGCTGCAACGTTTGTACAACAGATAAATTCAACGTTTCGATTATTCTGCTCCTACACTGCGTTTTTCCCTTTTACTTTTACAAAGGCTTTCGCTCTGCATAAGCTGCCAAAGTTGAAATCGGTTAATCCATTATAAAAATATTGAAACCATATAAAATATCAATATATACATTTAATTGTAAAGAAATACAAATCACAACGTTTCGTTCTGTCAATATAGCAATATTGCCACTTCGAAAGCCACAGCTTTCATTTAAAAGTTTGAAAGAACTTATACCCTACCCTTTACGTTGTTTATTGTCGAAAATCCTGAAACAGATTCGTTGGAAAAAAATTTGGTGATAAAAATCAATTTGCCTGCTTGACGATCGTCACACGACTTGCTTCTGAATAGCGCCTTAACAGCATATATAGAATAACAGAAATGAGTGTAACGCAACGAATCGCCCGTAAGATATGCAACAGTATAGCCAGAAATATTCACCTACCTTGTTAGTGGACTGTCCAATATTATTTTTTTTCATATTTCGTGTATTCAATTATTTTATATAAACCTTCAATATCATGCGCCTCTTATTTGAAGGGGCCAATACTTACAAATTTTTGATAAAACCTCTACTTGACAAACGAATGTACTACAGGTCGGACTCGATTACCGGAGTTTTAAAAAACATTTCGCTCCGGATAATCGAATCCTCCGGATAATCGAGCCATTTTTTATTTTTTAATTTTCAATATCTCTCATTTAGAACGGTGAGTTTTCTATTGTAGTGTGTTGTACACAATACATGTGCTGACGAAAGAAATTAAAAATTGTTTCTAGACTGTTTGTCAGCGTTTGTTAATCATATATACGGAATAATAAGTTATGTTATATTAATTATCTCGAAGATATTAAAACCAACCAAAAAATCAAAACTACCATTAGAGAGACAGCTTTTGCTTCGAGAGATTGAATGGAATTTGATTTGATTTAGGTATTTATTTGGTTTATTATCTTAAATATTAAGAAGAATTGAGGTGTTACATATACAGACCCTGTTCGATTTTGACAACACTCATGATTTTTTTTCTAGTTTCTAAGTGACCTATAACGACCTAGACGCTCGATATGGCCACTAATGGGCTACTTTGCGGATTTTAAATTGTTATTGATATCGCTTGATGAGTTTTGGTTCAATAATCCAGGAGTATCCGGAACTCCACCGAAACAGGCCAGCTTGTGGTTCTAAGCACTGCATTGATCATGGCCATTATATTACAGAAATATGTTCCGGCCATAAATTCGAAACCGGTTGACCAATAGTGGTTGTCCTCATAGGCAACTAAAAACCATAATACTTTGCTTTTGGAGGTTGTTGAGTAAGAATTGGTTGAAGGAACGACGAGAAAACTGCTTAAAACTAACTACCTAAACAGAACGGGGTATTGTTGTTACAATTTTAAACAACCCCGAAACTCCCAATGACCCGGAAGACAAAAGTACATTATAGAAATACATAAGAAAAAAAATACTCCGGATAATCGAGCCCCGGATAATCGGGCCCCCGGATAATCGAGTCCGACCTGTATTTTCCTAATCCATGTGCACTTATGAAGTGGCCAGTAGCTCTGCTTCATAGTACTTTTATACTTTGACATTCCGGTTCAGATTGTTGTCGTGTGGTTTCCGGCAGAAAAAAACTGGTATAGAAGAAGTACATACATTCAACATTGCGTGTTATCAGATCGATCTAATCAGTTGAGTGGGGTCACTTTTTTATTATGAACTACATATCTAAGCCTCTACCAATGCTTTATCACATTATCCACCTTGATTGAAGTGAATAAAAAAAACAGCCGAGCTGCATTCGTTATCGATACGGATACTAACCTTATCGACCGATTGCCCGTCAATCAAAGCTGGCTTTTGGTAAGCTGCGCGTACCGTAATCTACAGGATTATTATCCAGCATTGAAGGAAGGTGTATGTGTAGTCACTGATTTCATCGGACAATTATCAACACTTTCAATTTGATATTGCGATATAAGTTGTACTTTTATGGGACTCTGGTTAATATAAATACCAACTAGTTCACAACTTTTACCGGACGCGAAAGTGGTGTTGGACAATTCTGCTCCGGAGTATCGCATTCCTTAGAAAGTACTGTTCTTGCTTTTATAATAAATATGCAATAATCGATAATTAAGTCGGACCAGTAAAGACAATCGACTTTATACTGTCCCAAAAGAGGTAACAATAAGTGAAACAGTCTTCATTTAACTAATTTATCTCAATCCATATGAGTACCACTCGAAGTGCGCTCAACAGGCTTAATAATAGAAAAAAAAATCCAAAGTTCAAGTACAACATCTGAAGACTTCTATGTATATAATCTAAGTTTTCATTCATCTGATTACAACCGTCATTAGCTTATCTCTAATTTAGCTCTAAAAGCAGGGTAGGGAAATGTACTGGAACGCTACAGTATTCACACGACAGCAGCAAGATTTTTGTGATTACCTCTGTGGAATGAAACACTACGCGACAGTAGCCACTACCGAAGTTTCATACGATCTGCTTTATCTCTTGCTTTTTGTCACGAATTCAATATGAACAACAATTCTCTCGCTCACTTCTTTTTATATTGTTGTCATTGTATAGATCGTGTGTTATTGACTGTAGCTGTCTGTAGTATTTATTGCATTTATTACGAATTGAAGTGGAATCAATTTTTTTAGCGTCAATTTTTATTTGGGCACGAGAACGTTAATTGAATTTGTAAGAGTCATGCTTTTATTGTCCTGTTTATGATTAAATATGCAAAATTTGGATGAGACTTTCGCTACAGCGAACTATTTTCGAATGAAAAGGTTTAGAAGTTGAGATTCAAATTTTCCGGTGTACACGATTGATGATATTTTTCGGCAGCACATACATAGTAATTACTAACTTTCCATCTTTTTTTTTTTTTGTGTGTGGACCCCACTGCGACCAGTAGTTGTTTGATCTATTGTGGCATTGTTCGGACGTTTTTGCTGTTTGCACATTTCTGTTTTTTTTTTTACCATTTTGCAGTGCTACTTATTGAGAAGTAACCCGCTCCGTGTTATAGTGCTTTTTGTCTTCTCCTTCAGACTTAGTAACCTACTACCTTCCTTATCGACCTTATCATATCCTCCTGCAGGCTATCACTCTAAAAGCATATAACGTGCTATAGTCTATTATATTAATAACTATATAATAACTTTCCATCTTATTACTGTGCTAAACTGTCGCATGATTGCCAATTATTGTCATTCGCACAATGCAACAGTCGAGATATCGAAGCGGCTGGAGATCGGCACAAAAGAGAATCGTTAACCGTCCGTGTTGGCTTTAAGTCACACGATTCTCTCAAATAGAGAAGCGTACAGTTGAACGCTGCTGTCGCAGTCTGCAAGAGAGGCAACAGTATTTTTCGATACGGTGTCATGCAAAAATGTCAACTGTTCGACACACTGTCTAAAAGTATAGATGGTTAGCTCTAGAATGCATCCATTTACAATTTCTACAGATAAGCTTTCACGTTAGCAGGTCAACAACACTTTTGTTTAGTTATTCAAAAACTAGTAGTATTTTTTTAATGTATTGATGTATTTGTTCAAATTATTCATCAATTGTCTTATCGACCAGTGTTCCTCTTCTCTGTAGTGCACTCCGTCAGCTTTTTTGAATTTGAATACTAAGAGAAGCTGCTATCACGGTCATCATATGTGTTTTTTACGTGCAATATTTGTAAACATTGAACCAACGACAACGTATTTAGATGAACAGCATAGGGTATAACTGCCTTTAATGGACCACTTAGTAGCGTAGCTGCAAATTTTGCAAGAAAAAGTGTAAAGATCTAAACTGAATTAAGTATTTCATTATGTGTAAACATGAAGTAACATGTTTATCATCTTTTCTGCATGAAAAACAACTAGATAATACCTCTATTTTCTTATAATAAAAGAAATAAATCATCGTTTCAGTTTCCTTTAATGGGCCACCGTTTCCTTATTTGGACCACAACAATCCTCATTTGGGCCAGGTCTAAATAATACATCTCTTTTACCGTAGCTGCCGCTGATGAAACTAACTTTGGCTTACGCACTGAGAGTTCTGGATCTGGATCAACTGTAGACTGCACCCGTTCCTTTACGTGCCATCCGAGTTATCCAGCCAACAATTGAATCCTCTTCCGCGGCAGTCAATGCAGTTTGTTTACCTTTTCGTGGTTTTCCTGACCACTTGCTGCTTGCACGGAACATTACGGTGGATCGTGGAACATTGGAGCGCCTGCAAGCTTCTCTAGTCGAAACACCACTTTTTATTGCTTGAAGACACTCAGTAACAGCTGCTTCAGTATATTTTTCACCAATTTCCGGCGTTTTAGCAGCAATTTTATACAATAACACGATGATTATAAATTTATGGTAACTATGGTTACTATGATTCGCGAAATGAAGCATGCCGGAATAAGGAGAACAGTATTATTTTCACCCTTAATTGGGCCACTTTTTTTATATTTCAAGTGTTTTTCTAGTAAAATTTATTGCTTATCTTTTAAAGACACTATTATTCTACCCGTTCATCGAAAATCTGATTATTTTCGCTCGGAAAGTGTGATGTCAGTACAGTTTTTGTTAAAGCCATTTCCTAAGAAAACGTTAACGAACCATGGCAAACCAGGTAGCTGTTTTTAAAAGACATTTTTTGCAGCTTTGATGAAGTATATTATAGTAAACGTCTGTTGCGACATTTCTAATGAAGAACATTATTACAATTGTCAAAGCATGAATCAAAACTAATATATTTATAATGTGTCACTGGTGTAAGAAGTTCAGGTGGTCCACTAAAGGAAGTGGTCTATATTAAGCAGATCTACCCTACCATTTGTTGTAAGTTGAACAGATGAATGGTAGAACAACATTCTGCACCTACTGAGAATGGCTCGTCAATGCAGCGTGTTACGTGACAATGCCGGTGTCTTAAAACAGCAACGATTTATTAAAATTGGAAGAGTCATCCTATTGAAGATAACTAGGATGATATCTAGATTTATATACAATTTTTTCTTGTGTTTTGTTTATTTTGTAATTAGGATTCAACAGTGTTGTTGATTTGTTATAAAATATTAGGTTATTTTTCCTGTCAGGCTTTGCATAACATCTTAACCGATATCCTAGGCTTAATGGATAAATGCAATACTTTTTGAATTTTTATCTAAGCCCAAAATTTCTCAATGGGATTGTCAGGGTTAAATTGCTTTTCTATAAATCGATGCCAAATATTTTAAAATAAGAATGAAGTTATCGTTTGTATCATCATTATGACGCAACTAGTCGGATAAGACACTGTGACTAAAATAAAACAGACTAGCAAATGGGTATTCTCATTCTTTGACCATTCAAGAGTCCTCTACTAAAACAGAACTATATCAGTTTCATGTTCAAGAAATTTTTAGTAAAACGAACTTGAGAATGAAATGAGAATTCAGGCATTCACAGGATACCTTGCCAAAATTGCCCTTCAGTTTACATTGGACAAACTCGCCGTAAGGTTAAAGTGCGCTTGAAAGAACACAAAGCTGCCGTTGATAACGGAAAAATAAGCGAATTAAGTGTAGCCGCCCATGCAATCAGTTGTGACCACGTGATCAATTGGAAAGAAGCGAAATTAATTAAAAACGTTAGAAAAGCATCTCAATTGAATGCATGGGAGTCGTACTTCATTAGCAATTCACAGGAACGATTAATGAATGAAGACGATCCCCCTGTTACATCCTGCTTATTCGGACTGACGAAACTGAGAGTGCAGTAAATCTCTTCTCTCTTCGAACGCCCACAGCGTACGGAGAGAAAAAACAACTAGTCTGGACATAGTCCCGAAAATGGGCGGTAGCAGCCCGAAACCGGTCGACTAAAGGTAATTTTTAATGCGTTTTTTATGTTGTAAGAACAATAAGTGTTGTTTGTCTGGTCTCGCGTCGCGTCGCATAATGTGAAAACGAACTTTAACAAAATCAGTTTATTTTCATTGAAAATTTCAAAAGCACTGGCTAGTGAAGAATCTTAACAGCATGTGGAGTGGCACACTAGCACTAATTTACTGTAGTTGGTTCATGCTCAATTTGTGTATAAATAAAAAAATATCTAAGCAAAAATTGTAGATCTTCAGAGTACCACACTTTGCAGTGAAATTTCTTATAGTTATCTCGTCTTTTTTTTCTCTCAAACTAGGGTACGGAACGGCTTAATTGGTGGCGCTTATTTTGATCCGTCGAAGAAAACCGGCCTCAAGCTCTTGAATTTTGATCAATATTCAAAATTTAAATGACGGAAACGAAAACATTACTACTTACACATCTTTTCATCCTACTTCGGGTTAGACAGACCGGTGTTCAGATAACCGGGAAGATCCGGGCAGATCCTTAATTGCATTACATCGTAAACCGCTGCTTTCATCCACATTCCAGTTCCAGCATATCACTTGAAGCTCACCGTAGCACTTAAGAGAAAATTGTAACTTGGTCTGCGATAAACTGTTAACAAACTAAAGCAACACTGCAAAGCAGTAAAAAGCCAAGATCATACTACTGAAATATCGCTTGAACGGGGAATAACCAAAATCCGCTAAATATGATTGACGTGATTCATTACAGATGAGCTTGCGATGTTTAATGACATCTTGGCGTCAAATTGTGAACTACCAGACTAAAACTGAACCTTCCGAAACATCAATTTTATTTTGACAACGTGATAGGAGAAGAAAAAAATTCAATGATTTTCACTCAGTCTAAAAGGTCGTCTGTTTTCTTGACGATTGTAGTTACCTATTTGCTTACGAAAACTGCTGCCGAGATTTGGAGTTCAGTGAAGCGATTGTCGAGTAAGAAATTCCATTGATATCTCTTTCAACGATGATCAGAAACAACGAAAAACAAAAAATAGTTGTAATAATAACATTTTTGCGATAGTTTTTTATCTTTTAATAGGCTGTAACTTGAGAATTTTATCCAAGTTTTTAGTCAATTAGTTTCCTGTTACTAACCGCTCTTGATCTTATTAGACATATATGAATAAGTTCAAATTTAAAGACGACTGTAACATGAAATTTCAAGGGAAATACGGCTTTTTCAGTCTTAGGGGTGTATCAAAACGCTACTAGGTTTCATGTCCGTCGTTTCGGCCTTTGAACTTGGCCTTCCTCAGGGGATATAAAGTTGTACCGTTTTTCGTTCAGCGTACAAAGCTTTACGATAGGTTGTCATAGCTGTCTATAGGATCTCTTTCAAAGTACCACATCACAAAGCACGATGCGTTGGTGGATTTAATTTCTTTTTCTCGGGCTTTTTATCGCACCTCTGGTAACACCAAAATGGACTCTCACTCATACAGTAGGATCGTAGCGCTAGCCCCGCCATTGTCCTGTACACTAAACAGTCGGCTGCGAAGTCTGTGTATAGTAAAAAAGAAGGTCGAATTCCGATACGGAATGTAGCACCAAGGCTTTGCTTTGCTTGAGAATGAGCTTTAGAAGCTCTTGAAAAACTTGAAAAACCACATTGATACACGACATCGGTAGTTTTGTAATGTTATCACCTTCACCCTCGCATTCCATTAACAGTTGCAGATCGACTGCTATTTTGCAATTACTCGGGACTGCATGTGCTGTGTTAGCTATTATCCTCTCCACGATAAGTCTACATGTAACCTATTAACATTCATTATTTGTAAACCCAAGCTCTTCGCTCTTATTCAAATCATTTCACACTTCCAATCGAACATGAGTCTTAGTCATAAATTCCTTACAACATTTTCCAGACTTACAACATCTTTCCATACCACATTATCCACATCTCATAAATAACATGCACCGTGAGAAGCATGAGTCGATGCAACTCTTAAGCCGAACGTAAACATTGAGCAGGCCAAGAAGTGCAACGTCTCGCATTTCACATATCGTTACTAACCTATTCTTACAAGCAGCACTCACCACGCTCAGGAACTCAAGCGCTCCGCGTAGCGCGCAACTATATCTTTCTCAAATACAAATATATCTTTCTCTTTCCCTTAAGTAGACTAATTATAATCGATTCCTATCGGAACGAAAGCTTAAGCGCAATTAGAATAGAACCGATGTATGTTTAAGAAGATAAAGGAAAACCAACTGAAGGTTTCATTATTGTAAACTTAAAATGAAATAAACAGAATTGTTACAACCATCATTGGAGTTGAACTGATTCTCACAAATGCCGAAACCCATCATATGGCGACCGTGACAGTCTAAGTCAGTTTTAGGACTTAGAAAAATGTACTAGTGAAACAACAGTCCAAGGTAAGGACTTAGGAGTGCAAGTGCAAACCAATTTAATCAAAACATGTGCGCGAAAAGTACTCTGTGCAAAAATGACACACACCTGGCAAGAACTTAAAGAGCAAGTGCAAGCTCAAGTGGACGCAATCCAGTTTATGGACAAAGTGGGTAAAGAAATTTACCACCGAGTGAATAACACGCGTTTCCGAAACTTAAGAAATTTACGGTACGTGCCCCTCAACGGAGTGAGTATCGAGAGCTGCTGGGCATGTGCGGATGCTCAGATCGAGTGCGAAAAGAAAAAATCTGAACAAACAGTGAAACAGTGACATGGTACAACATGAGTAAATCGCAATCAAAGAACACGAACCAAAACGGCGATCCCCAGGTAACAGTTATCCAAAATCAAGAGCAACATAGCTCTGAGCATGGTATGCAAACTTTGCTACTGTGTTTAATTTTAGTTACTGATGTACTCCAGCTCGCTATTACGCTATACAAAACATATAAAAAGCGAGAAAAGAAAGTGGCATTAAAAGCTGCACGATCGATCGCAGCACTTAATGTGTAGAACAAATTGATGAACTAAAGAACTAAATAGCGATGATAAGTAGTGTCGTGAAAGATTGATGAACTAAAGAACTAAATAGTGATGATAAGTAGTGTCGTGAAAGATTGATGAATGAACTGTACCAGAAACAACCGGAACCAGGAATCGTGATCCCGCAGACACCCGTTTGCATCGGAAATATCATGATTGAGTCACCGATGACAAATGCCCGGGGCAAACAGCTCGGCGAGGCCAACCGTTTCCAACAACTGTGAGATGAGCTACCGGAACAAGAGGAACGCGAAAGGATGTTTTTGTGTGAGTACACAAATTTAGCTTAGATTATTAAAACTAAATGATTTATGTTCTATGTTCTAAATGAGGCAAAAATACGCGGAACTTAAAAAAATTTATAGTGATTTAAAACTAAAATTAAAAGTAAGATCATCTAATAGGATATTGACTAAGCAAATAAAACTAGCAACTAAATTGCTAAGCCAACTTAAAGAGATTGCTAAGATTGAAAATACTGCGGAAAACCAAATAATTTTAGATAAAGCCAGAGAATACTACCAAGCCATAGAACAGCTGGTAGAAGCGAAAAGAACAGCGGAAGTAATTTCATTCAAAGCAACTGCGACAGCAGTTATTTTTGCCAAGCGTTTGGAAAAAAGTGTAAAAATGGCACAAGTTTTAGAAATCGTAAAAACCATCCCTATACTAGTTCCGTCATACAATGGTGAAGGGGAAAAATTGAATAGCACAATAGCCGCTCTTAATGCGTGCAAATTGCTAATTAAAGAAGAAAACAGAGTAATTGCCATTCAGGTTATTCTTTCTCGCCTGGGTGGCAAAGCGAGATCAGCCGTGGGTGATAATCCTCAAAATGTGGACGAGATTATCCAAAAACTTAGCGATAAATGCAAAGTTACAATTGCGCCCGAAACAGTGGTTGCAAAGCTAAACGCCACGAAACAGACTGGCGAAATTGGAAAGTTCACCGAACAGATTGAAAAGCTTACGCTAGAGCTAGAAAGTGCGTACATTAATGAAGATGTTCCACTTGAGACAGCATCAAGAATGGCTGTCAAAGCAGGAGTGAAAGCTCTTGCCAATGGCGTAAAGAATAACGAAACCAGACTTTTGCTGAAGGCTGGACAGTTTTCTACTGTTTCATCGGCGGTAGAAAAACTGACTGAAAACGAACCAGCGAGCAACGGTTCAAATAGTGTACTACATTACCGTACACAAAATTCTAGGAATAATTATCACAATAACAGCCGGTTCTCAAATAATTACAACAGGAACCGAGGAAACGGAAATCGTCAAAATAATTACGGTCGAAACGAAAGATACCAGAGACAGTATCAAAATTCAAATTCAAATTACAAAAGAAATTATTCAAATAATTCTAATCGTTACCCTAGAAACGAGCAAAGGGGCTCAGGTTCCCGTGTCTATGTGGCACAATCGCGAAACCTGCCAGCCCCCCAACAAATAGTAGTTGGGGGTCAAAGACAAAATCAAGGCCAAAACCAAAATCAAACCCAGGAACAGGTCAGACCGCAACAGCAAGCGCAAGGCCAAGCGATGCACTATATACAAAGACACCAATAACTGAACGTTGTATGCAAGTTAATCCATCTTGCAGTAATTTTATTTATTTAAATTTAGAATTCTCATCACCTCCGTCTACCTTGTTAGTTGACTCCGGTGCTGAAATTTCTATTTTTAAAATAAACACAATCAAACCCACACAGGAGATAAACATAGCAGATAAATGTCGAATAACAGGTATTAATGACTTACACTTAGAAACCATTGGAACGTCATCAACAAAAATCATGCTTCTAAATGGGAAATCTATTGAACACAAGTTCCAACTCGTTGATAAAAATTTCCAAATTCCTACTGATGGAATTCTTGGAAGAGATTTCCTCACAAAATTTCATTGTTCAATTAGCTACGATACATGGTTCTAAACAGTAATTAGTATAGCGAAATATCTGAAATACCCATCGAAGATAATTTGAACGGAGAATTTAGTCTACCTCCAAGATGTGAAGTTTTCAAACAAATTTTTACAGAAGCATAATGATTTTAAATTTTTACAGAAGATAATGATTACGTTTTATTATCACAAGAAATCAAACCAGGATAGTTCTGCTCCAATACAATGATTAACTCTAAACATCATGTAATAAAATTAATCAATACAAACAGTGAACCCGTTCGAATAAACAAAAATTTTAAAAGAAGATACGTATCTCTTCAAGATTACGATATTTTCAAATTCGATAAAACCAACAAAAATAACCGAAACGAAAAACTTTTCAATGAATTAAATTTAGACAATACCCCGGAAATGCATAAACAAAAACTTTTGAGTTTATGTGCAAAATTTAATGACGTATTTTCGTTAGAAGGAGACAAGTTATCGAGCAACAATTTTTACAAGCAAAATATTTATTTATCTGACAACACACCAGTCTCTATTAAAAACTATCGCTCACCAGAAATTCACCGACAAGAAATTAATAGTCAAGTTGAAAAATTACTTAACGAAAAAAATATACAACCCTCTGTATCGCCCTATAACGCTCCAATACTATTAGTTCCAAAGAAGTCCACGACAGACATTAAAAAATGGCGTCTAGTCGTTGATTTCAGGCAATTGAATAAAAAGATAGTTGCCGATAAATTCCCTTTACCTAGGATAGACGATATCCTCGATCAACTAGGTAGAGCAAAATACTTTTCAACGTTAGACTTGATATCGGGTTTCCACCAAATCGAACTCGACGAGAAATCTAAACAATATACTGCCTTCTCCACACCAACAGGTCATTTTGAATTCAACCGATTACCGTTTGGTCTGAATATATCGCCAAACAGTTTTCAGAGAATGATGACCATTGCTTTGAGCGGATTGCCTCCAGAGAGTGCATTCCGATACATAGATGATTTAAATTATAGTTGGATGCTCAATTAATCATCATTTGTAAAACCTCGAAAAAGTTTTCGAGAAGTTACGAAAATTTAACTTGAAATTGAACCCTGCAAAATGTAATTTCTTTTGTGCTGATGTAACCTATTTAGGACATCATATTTCCGAACAGGGTATTCAACCAGATAAAAGCAAATATTCTTCTATATTGAATTATCCCGAGCCAAAATCAGCAGATGAAGTAAGAAGATTTGTCGCGTTTTGTAATTATTACAGACGGTTCATCCCTTATTTCGCTGATATTGCAGCTCCTCTAAATGCATTGTTGCGAAAAAATGCAAAATTCGTTTGGTGCGAAAATTGTAAACAAGCTTTCAAAACACTCAAAAATAAGCTTCTATCTCCTCAGATTTTGAAATTTCCAGATTTCAACAAAACATTTATTCTCAGCACAGACGCATCCAAAATAGCATGCGGTGTTGTATTGTCACAAAGGTATGGTGATATAGACTTACCAGTCGCATATGCCAGCCGATCGTTTACCAAAGGAGAAAGTAACAAGTCTACAATTGAGCAGGAACTTACTGCTATCCACTGGGCTATTATGTATTTTAGACCATACTTGTATGGTAGACAATTCGTGGTTAGAACTGACCACCGCCCACTGGTTTACCTATTCTCAATGACCAACCCCTCTTCGAAACTGACTCGAATGAGAGTAGATTTAGAAGAATTCACTTTCAATGTTGAATACGTGAAAGGAAAAGAAAATGTCGGGCCTGGCGCTTTATGACGTATCAATATAGACTCTGTAAAACTTAAAAATCTGCAAGTATTACCAGTACAAACCAGAGATATGACTAAAACACTCCAACAAACGACGAATAGAACTCAAACTGGTGATGAGATTGATCACCTCATGGCATATGATTCTATAAACAACATTGACGCATTTAATCTGCCGAAACTTATTTTTTCAGTCCAACAAAACGACCTATATGCGACAATTTATACCAAAAATGTGAAAAAGGTAATTGTTCAAGCACAATTTCCTTATGCATTGAAACAAATGAACATCAAAAGGTACCTTAACATTATAAATGATATGGCCAATGAATCACGAATTAAGCAAATAGCAATTGCAAAACAAGATATGATATTCTCATTAATTGATGCGCAACATTTTAAGAAAATATGCAATGAAGTGCTAACGAACGTTCAAATTATAATATACCAACCAGCACAAATAATTAAAGATGAGAATGAAATTTCAAGGATTATTGAAGAAAACCATGTGACACCCTTAGGAGGACACGTCGGTATAAATAAATTAATCCAAAGATTGAGAAGAAATTTTTATTGGACAAACATGAAGTCCATAATTTCCAAATTCGTAAAATCATGTGTATTCTGTAAGCAGAATAAACACACGATCAAGACCAAAGAACAATTTACCCATACATTTACACCAGAAAGAACATTTCAGACAATTTCAATGGATACAATCGGTCCATTTACTAGATCTATGAGAGGTAATCGATATGCATTGACGATTCAATGTGAATTATCTAAATACGTCATAGTAGCTCCAATAGTCGATAAACAGGCGAATACTCTAGCTAAAGCATTCGTCGAAAATTTAATCTTAAAATATGGTTGCCCTTCCACTATCAAAACGGATATGGAAACCGAATATAAAAACGAAGTATTTCAGCATATGTGCAATTTACTTCAAATAAAGCAAAGTTTTTCAACGGCATACCATCCCGAAACGATAGGTAGTTTAGAACGAAACCACAGATGCCGTAACGAATACTTGAGACATTTTATAAACGAACAACATGATGATTGGGATTCATGGTTGTCTTATTACACATTTTATTATAACACAACCCCACATTCGGAACATAAATATTCACCGTTTGAACTAGTTTACGGAAGACAGTTTCAATTTCCTACAAAAATTACAGATAGAATTGATCCTATATATAATACAGATTCATATATTACAAAATTAAAATATAGAATTCAAACAGCATGTGCAAAAGCAAAAACTTTATTGGACAAATCAAAAATAAGAAGAACAGAAAATCAATCGCAAACATTAAATCCTTTAAAAACAAAAAAAGGAGACATAGTTTGGTTAAAAATCGAAAATCGAAGAAAACTTGATCCCGTATATTCAGGACCATATAAAATCATAAATGTAGAACAACCAAATGTAACAATCGAACATATAATCTCAAAAGATCAACAAAAAGTACATAAGAATAGGCTAATAAAGTTAAAAAAAATATATACAATTAGATACTATATACATAAAAATAATAAGAATATACTAAATACTATTTTTTTAACCTAATATATACATTATTGAAGAACGGTTAACTACGTACACCATTCTTTCCAAAAGGGGGTAGGTGTGCTGTGTTAGCTATTATCCTTTCCCACGATAAGTCTACATGTAACCTATTAACATTCATTATTTGTAAACCCGAGCTCTTCGCTCTTATTCAAATCATTTCACACTTCCAATCGAACATGAGTCTGAATATATCGCCAAACAGTTTTCAGAGAATGATGACCATTGCTTTGAGCGGATTGCCTCCAGAGAGTGCATTCCTATACATAGATGATTTAAATTATAGTTGGATGCTCAATTAATCATCATTTGTCAAACCTCGAAAAAGTTTTCGAGAAGTTACGAAAATTTAACTTGAAATTGAACCCTGCAAAATGTAATTTCTTTTGTGCCTTAGTCATAAATTCCTTACAACATTTTCCAGACTTACAACATCTTTCCATACCATATTATCCACATCTCATAAATAACATGCACCGTGAGAAGCATGAGTCGATGCAACTCTTAAGCCGAACGTAAACATTGAGCAGGCCAAGAAGTGCAACGTCTCGCATTTCACATATCGTTACTAACCTATTCTTACAAGCAGCACTCACCACGCTCAGGAACTCAAGCGCTCCGCGTAGCGCGCAACTATATCTTTCTCAAATACAAATATATCTTTCTCTTTCCCTTAAGTAGACTAATTATAATCGATTCCTATTGGAACGAAAGCTTAAGCGCAATTAGAATAGAACCGATGTATGTTTAAGAAGATAAAGGAAAACCAACTGAAGGTTTCATTACTGTAAACTCAAAATGAAATAAACAGAATTGTTACAACCATCATTGGAGTTAGGCTGATTCTCACAAATGCCGAAACCCATCATACTGCATGACCGGCGGGGTAGAATCTTTAAACTTGTATTAGTGTTAGCGACGCAACATCCTGCAAGTCCTGCTTACTAATGGCTTTGGAGCAAAGCAAATGAAGCATATAAACACCCAAAATTAATGCGCTTCAAACAGACACCTAAAATCATGTTTAATATTTCATATACCACCAAGAGTTTCACTGTAGTGATATTTGAGAATGAACTCTGTAAGTTCACGACCGTTGGTATTGAAGGTCCGGTAACAAGGTGGACTAGATATTGAATCACATATCGAATCTCCATGCTTACTGTGATAGTCTGACAGTTATACTTGCTGCTAAGAGAAAAAATATCGAATCGCGATGATATTTTCATTTTCTTTATATTCATTAGGGGTCTTCACATCGAGTGATGTGGGTATACGAATACCCAGCCGTAAACTGTGTATCTTCCATTACTCGTCAATGGAGGTGAGTATTTTTACGGCTGGGTATTTGTTTACGAGCTCGACATGAATACCCATATTATTTTGCCTTCAATAAATCAAGTCATTGTCTTTTTCACATAACAGTGCAACGACATAACCAAAAACAGCTCTTTCATTGTAAAACAAATTACCAATACTCATATGTAATTGTTTTGAAGTAGAATACTTCTCTCAGGAAGTTCGGCTACATAGGGATGTGAAATGAAAATCTAAAACCGAAAAAAGTGAAAAATATGTCCAATTTCAAATGTTAATAAATCGGTTAGTATTCGATGGATTTCCTTCGTTCTTGCAGCAATAGATTGGAAAATCTTCTAAGATTCTTCCCAAAATAAGATAATTGTTATTTTATTTTCACACTATTGTACTATTGAAAATAGTCAAGCCTTGTCAAAACGAAAAATTCGACCTCTGATTGGTCGTTATATGCTTGCTTCCCAAGCACGGTCGACAGAATCATGTATCTTGCCATTTAAAACATGCTATTTAGGCTATACAAGAGCCTGTTTCAGACGAAGCGACTCATTATAGTTCTAGACAGCGACAACAGCAGTCGTCCTCCCTTGGCAGCAGCACTAGCAGTGCAATGGATACCAGCGATGGCGGAAAGAGGCCACAGCTGTAGCGTAGCAAAGGATAGTGCACTAGTTGCAGTGGATTCCAGCAACGATAGCAGCTGAAGTAGGGATAGTGGATACCAATGGCAGCGTATAGCGGCCACAACTGTAGCATGGCTACGGATAGCGTAGCAGTTGCAGCGGGTATCAGCATCGATAGCAGCTGATGCAGTGAGGCATTTCAGTGAAATACAGTCTCTGTGCGATAGCGGGTACTAGTAAATGCATTCAATGAAAAGTTAACTCATTTTGACAACACGTGAGCCGTCTAGTTTTGAGTGAGCTTTTCACTGTTTATTTTATCACAAGGAATACTTTATTCGCACTGTCATTGATAACGCAAAGATGTGATCGGCATCTTATCCGATATTAAAATGAACAACAAATTGTCCTTTTCAGGATGAAATAAAAACTTGATTGAAGAGTTAATATTTTCTAATAAGTTAATTCACGTTTTTAAATTTGTAAAAGTTATAAATTTTACTTCATCTCCGTATCTCAAAACGTACTGAATTATCTTTTCCTTCAGTCATGAGCACGACATCCGAAAAAATTTCATCTCAAAATTTTAAAATTGTCAAGCCCCAATCATGACAAGCAACTTACTATATTATTGAAAATGGTCAATCCTTGTTGAAGCGCAAAATTCGATTGATCTGATTAGTCAACGTTTATTTACTAGAAAAAATGACTGACACGCAAGCAGCCGGGTTATCTTTCCTGTAAAAGTATTCTACTTCAACCTTGCGGTCGTGGCTTTGCACACAACCCTCCTGTTATTTTTAATAAAAAATACAATACCGTTCAAATACCATAGTTTTCTTTATCTACTAGAGAAAGTGCGGTGATACAAATCAAGCTTTCAATCAAACCATTGTTAGGTCCCCATTCGTCCTAGATCCATTACCATGATTTACGACGCAAGCAAAAACTGTCCGAAATCAGCAGAACTTATTATCAATGCACCGGTATTTATATGCACAATGTACCCATTAATCTTCGTCAAAATGGCATTTTGTAATAAGTCAGTATTCTTCGTCATAATAAAGTAATAATACTGCAATTTAAAAATTACGGTTATTACTGCAAAAATAAGTTTTTCTTCCAACAAGGTACAAATAATTGTGAGTTATTGTTACTCCGAAGAGGTAAAGGCTACTGTAGTAAAACCTTTCGAATACTGTTTTCTTACTCTAGTTTTACGATTTGCACCTTTCGCAAACACAGCTCAAATCTGACGCTAGCGGTAAATTTCGGCTAGATTGGAAGCCATTAGTGTATGGACGGAATAGACATATTAGACAGCCTATCATTAACCTACACATCCACACACAGTCGCATCGATGCCCACTTACCGAGTTAGTTAGGTACATATCGCGGCTATCAACCGGCAGTATAATGCCACTTGTCAACGACGACGAAGCCACCAGTTGTTAACGCGACAGCCGCACATTCGATAGCAGCGGCTTTTACACCAGGTAAATAAGGCAACCTTTTTCACGCAGGGTCTGTTTTTATTTTTTGCCAAGGACTATCAAAGTGCATCGGCGGGGTAATAACAAAAAACACCGGCCAGTTTGCGTGGTTTTGTGTGACTCACCGATGTTTACGATCGTCTGTTACTCGCGTCGCATCGATCAGTGTAGCAGTGAAGATCATCGAGTGATTTCTATGCGGGGATCAGCTAGTGCCTGTGGATTATTTGTGGAATAAGCTTGTAGACTTAAAGAAAAATACTAATCTATTGAGAAAGTGGATAAGTGAGAAACGAGTTTTAACTGTGAGTGCAATTTCAATGCACCCTACGCAATTTAAAAGGTGGATTACAAACTAGATTGGCTGGTTATCCGGTTCCTTAGTGGATTTTGAGAGAGCAACATTATCCAATACCAAACAAGTATAACAGTTGGTAAGTGGAACTAATTTTAAGTCGTGAATTCAAACCAAAAGCCATGAAAGGTATGCGTCAACCTCCACGTGACACGAAGTCCTTATCGAATCATTCAAGAGTGAGTTCCAAAACTGAAACGTTCCTACCACTTCGAAGTACTCAGTAGTGATCAGTCTAAGTACCAATCTCTAGTATAATCATACGTCTGAGAACATTTCGTTATCGAAACTTGAATCTTATCGAAGCCTTTTTGACAGTCAATGAGGGATATTTTTTTAGTAATAAATCACATTGAATAATGGGCAATTGTTTCCAGTGCTGTAGCACGCTAGCAATTTTTAATTATTATCGCTAGTAAACGATAAAGTGCTTACGAATCATGGAGACGGTCCTAATCAAAGTGAGAAGTTCATTGTCGCTCTGGACCCATAGTGGAACGCAAAGGCCAGTCAATCTTTCCTACCTAGGGCAATACGACGAAGCGAATATGTTCAATGTTCAAAGAGTTTATTTCATAATTATGCACTTAGGAGATCACAACACAAGTTAGCCCTAGAGCTCAAACTGGAAAAAAATGAAAAATTATAGCGTTGTAAGCATTCCTGTGAATTTTGGTGCCGCTATCAAAGATAGCTTTTTTAGAGACTCAAATGAGTTCTCCCGTAAACAAACTTAGAAACGACGAACCCGGCGAGCAGTTACTGTGCGGTTTTTTGACGCACTTCGGCATACACTAAAGGCACCAACATTCACAGGAATGGCTGAAAAGTTATAATCTTTCAAGGTCAAATTCTTTGAGCTCCAGGACAACGATTTTTTTTCGCATTAGTCAACCAGTGTAATCTACGGTTTTAGTTTTAATTTTGACAGATACACTTTCACCACAGTTTTCTGAAACGTGCTCGCCTGTGTCTAACCGGAGAATATGGAATTTAAGACTGTGTTAAAAAGAAAGTTTCAATATGCACAGAGGAAGACGATAGTAAAATTTCATTGAGTACATAATATTCATGTTTACAGTCTATGGTTGTATACTAATGCAACTGTAGTTAATGATGCTTTGGAATACACACTTGCGACACGTAGAAATGTTAATATGGTCGAATTTTAATTGGTAAAATGATGAACAAGGCGTCAAAAGATAAAAATGTGTATTGATTTGGCCGTGCTGCAAAAACTTTCGATATTTTTGGTTTACACTGATTCTACTTACCATGTGGATAAACTGCGTTTTGTTCAACAACTGTTCGAAAGTTTTTCATACGCCTGACTGGGTAATATCTGTGCAAATCAACATTCGAAATATTAATCATGTTTTTGAAACTACGTATGATGAACGATTACAGATGTATTTTAAGAAAAGCAAGAGGTATCCGAAATAACTTGAAATTATGATATATATATATATATATCTTTAAATCAATTCAAGATTCTTTGAGCAACCCAGAACTTGAAAAACTCGAGATATCATTTATATAAAATACTTTTGGTGAAACTGGCAAGCGTCGTGCCGAAAAATTACAATGTTTTATGAGGGCAGTTTTGAATGAAAAGAAGAATAACTAGAAGCCACTTGTCACGTCCTGTCCTAGACCTATCTCTGTGTCTGTTTTGAATTGCTAGAAATCATTGCAAAATCGGATGCTTTTCTGATTTCAGTGGGCTTCGGTTGTATCTATATTGAAGAAAGTTGGCTGTAAAAAATAGTTGAATCATTGCTACAAGTAGTTACTTGGGCCCTCTTTAATTTACAACGACGTAATTATATACCTTGGAGATGGTTGTTGTTTTGTTTATGACGACGATTTGAAGTTGTGCATCACTTTTAAAAGTTGTGAAGTTTTTCTCAAAATTGTGTATAGTATATCGGAGTGTTGTATCCAGGCTTGTAAATGGATACGACAGAACAATTTATTCACTGCGATAATTTTCTTCTATTTATCTTTTTTCAAGGCCCACTGTATAAATTTATTTTTGAACAAACATGTCAACCGAGTACCGTGCTGGATCGAAACCCGTACAGTATCGAAATCCATACACCTTGACGTTTTTCTTCAATTTTAAGCATTATAAAAATAAAAATTCATATGATAGTTACATGTACATGTCCGTTGAGCTGTTGGCCTTCTGTTAAATTAAACTATGCGTCAGTAGGCCATGAAATAAAAATAATAAAAATTAAAAATCAATCGTGTATCGGTTTCAGTTGTCATTTCGCTGTATCGTTAGAAAATTTATTAAGAAAACGTTCTTCAGATGAAAACATTTTTCAAGTGGGATATACGTGTTTTACTCTGTGAATCTTTTTGAAATTGATGTAAAAGGTAAGTCTTCGTCATTTTCGAGCTGTATATTGTCTGGTGAATAGTGTGAATTGTATTTATTCAACAAAAACTGTGCCGTACGGATTTTGATCCCTGTTAATTGCTTGAATCGAAATCCGTACAGCGTGTGTATCATGCATATATTGTTGAACTTTCTTCTTGTTTTCAGCATATAATGGAAGAAAACAAGTATAAATATACGGCAAACAATTTCGAAGGAGCTGTGACTGAGGTGCGCTAGGGAAAGTCGTACCGGGAAGCTTCGAAAGGTTCCGGCGTTCCGGTTGCTACAATAAGGTGTGCCGAAACGAAACACTACGAAAAATTGCACTATTTCAGCTGCTATAAAAATTAGAAAACCGTGTGAAACTTTAGGAACAAATTGATCCTCAAAATATATTTATTCGTAAATTTAAAGATAAATTATAAATAAAAGATGTTCATTTATGTACTCTAATACTCTAATGGACTCTAATCCAGTCTATATCGCGTGTGTGCGGATTTCGATTCAAAAGTGTACGGGTTTTGATTCAGACAAAAAACTGTGTACGGATTTCGATTCAAAACATGTTCTATTAAAACATGATTTTTTCGAGTTTCAGAGTGATTTTAATCATCTTGCTTGAAAATAGTGATAAAATATAAGTAGACTTGTAAGTAAACATGTCAGTTTAAAGCAATATGTGATTTCTTGATTTTATATTGACCGTCGAAGATTATCATGTGCTTAGGTGTACTGATTTCGGTCCAGCACGGTATTTGTCACAGTGATGTTTTTTTCTCTAAACGTGACGATTGTCTTACGAGTGAAAGCCTACTTCGACGCAAGTGTTGACCGTTTACAAGCCTGGTTGTATGATTACCCGCAAAAGTTAAAACCTCAATCAAGCAATGTGTTTTCTCGATCCGCACAACATTTGTGCTGATTTCACACAAATAATGTGTAATATGCATAGCGCAAAATTTGTACAATGAATACATTGACATAGATCGTAATCAGAATATATATCATACACAAAAAATCGTGATGTTCCGGTGAACTTTGGTATCGTACGAACGATCAGGTTTTAGGCGTTCAAAAAAATTCGTAGTTCCTTCCCATAAGCTGGTTTGTATACACGATTAGCCCATCCCTAAAAAACGGGCTGCAGTCAAAACAGTCATTAGAGATGTTTTTGCTATCGAATTAACTGACGCTGGTGCCAAAAATGTAGAACTGAATGCTTATGAGTAAAACCAGAGCCATAGTTAGATGCAAAATGTGAGCAACACACACCTCAGACGTCAATTTCCAGCTGAAAACCTTGACGATATCAACGAGGGGCGCAACGTTGCACAAGCCCTCAAGGAGATATGCAGGGTGGAAGTGACGACTGAGTCAATCCGTTTACGAAAGGGTCCAGCGGGTATCCAGGCAGATGCGAACCTTGCCCTGAAGACAATCAAACTTGAACATACTCCAACAAACGGACGTGTGATTCAGAAGCTTTGAGAGATGACATAAGTCCTGGGCCTGTAAGGGACCCGGCAGGAGCCAATTATGCAGGTGCTGCGGTGGTGCAAGTCATAAAACGAAAGACTGTGAGGAACCTCCCAAGTTCTTGACATGTTCCGGGAAATGAGACGCCAAGCACATTATGAGAGGCTGGAGGTGCCGGTAAATCAGCTACTAAGACACGGGCGTAAGGGTGTTAAAATAAATCAAATAAATCTGAACCACTGCCACACGCCCCAGCAGCTGGTATACCAAGTAGCCTCTTGGACACACATCCCTGTCGCGAACCTCATCCCCACAAATTTCGCTTGAGGCCGTTTTCTCTGGCTCTCTGGCTCGATTATACGTCAAAAGGCTGTCAGTGCTTGCGAAACAGCCGATTAAGCACCGTCCATGCGAGATCAACTTTTGCTGCAAGTGGTGTGAAGAAATGCAGAAAGCGAAAATCGACTGTTTTGTTTTGAACGTTTTATGGATTTTGTGCAGGACCTAAATGGTCACGTTCAAACATGTTTCAACACGTTTCGGATAGCCCTACATTCAATATAGTTAGAAGCACGCAAAAAATCCGTGTACAATACATGCGGCACAATGAACGGAGCTTATGACCATATTTCCAACAGTAGCGCCATCATCATCGGCGGTGGCTTCAGGAAACTGTTACCTTGACATCGGTCTGCTCGGACATTGCCATCGTGTCGGACACATCTGAGTACTTAGACCCATCATTATTGAGTATGGTTTTCTGGCCGATCCGCCATTTTGGCGCGTTGCACCTTCCTGACGCTTCCCGCCAGGGTTGCCCGCAGCCTCCACCTCGGCCGGTTTCCCGGCGGACCTTGAACCAGTTGGTGTGCTATCCCACGGGAGTATCACAACCAACCGTTTCATGGTGTTCCCGGGGCCGCTTCCTCTCGGCCGCCTCCACTCGAGCTACGAGTTCGTCGTGCTGTTTTCTGGCTTTATCGATGGTATTCCGAAACAGGAGGAGGCTCTGCTTCAAGTCGCTAGCGATATTGCTATTTGCCGAGAACTCGATTATGACGTCGAGTTGTTCGGACAGCGCCGCCACTCTCGGCCGCGTGTCCATACGCTTTTCGACGGCCTATACTAGCAAGGGACCGTTTACCGATATGTCCGGTGTGAACACCTCCGGACTTCGCCGCATCCGTTTCCGCCTTCTTCTGCGGAGTCCGCTGGATACCACCTTGCGCGAAGGGATTTGGTAATCCCTCCGCATCCGTTACTGGTTTTTTACTGGGATTAATCTTTGTTTAAAAGGTCCCCCTTCCAGTCGCTATTTTTCTCCAGGAAAAAGTACTTGGTCGCAGATAGGTCCAGTATGGTGGCCATATGGACGACGATCAGGTTCCCGGTTCAGTAGGTTGTGTTCTATTGCAGTTGCATCGCTCCGCCACGTTGGTCTATCGAAAGTTTCGTACGGATGGTCGACCTCGCAGCTTCATGGATGCCCAGGACTGATCACGAACTGGTGGGTAGACAATGGCTACACTAGCAGCGACCACCAGTTTGCTATAGTGTAGATTACAACGTAAGGTGGCAAGCAACAGGTAGAGCCAACACTCCAACCGTCCGCGAGCAGGAGACATCGCATTTCTATGCCGAGGTATTTGAGGAGGCAAAAAAAAAAGAGCTCGAGGAAGCCAATTAGCTCCACTCGAGTGCTGACCAACTAGTTGCCACACTATCTCGGGCGTGCGACGCCACCATGCCTATAGCTCGCCAACCGGAACGGAAAGCTACCGGTTTACTGGTGGACTTAGGGTAGAGCGCTTGGCAGCAATCCGGTCTGCAAGATCGGCGCTAAAGTACACGATTGAGGCGACCAAAAGGGCTTGTGCAGGCAGAGCTGCTTGCCACCGCGGGTCGACGTGTGGCGATCGTCGAGGGCATACAGTGCATATGTAAACACTGATAGAACCCAACAGTAACGGACCAGCAGCAGGAGGTCGCCTACAGGTGTTGAAGGTCAAACATGGGACAGTCGACTCCTCGCAAAAGCCACAAGTATCCGGACGCTCCCAGGGCTGCTCCCATCACCCAAATGCACTAATCCGCCCATTGGGACTGATGCCAGTAAGGTCCGAATTTTGGCAACTGGTAGCGTAGTAAATGGATATGTGTAGGATTTCGTAATGGTACCACGTCCTCGGGCTGACACCTGCATCGAGCTCCCTTAGTAAAATCGTGTGACAACGGCTTGCAACGGCGAGGTGGTACTCGGTGCAGGGGTCTCCGGTCCATAAAATAATCAAATTGTTCAGCGGTACGGCACGGTACGGTAGCCTGCGGAAACTCATTGCCACTATTGTTTTGTCCATATCAAGGTATGGAGGGCCAATGTGGTTCAAAGCGCTAGGTAATAATAATTATCGTTGTAAACTTGAAAGTACCTACAGGCTCTTGCGCCTGAGGGTTGCATGTACGTATCGCACAGTGTCGTGTGACGCAATCTGCGTCTTGTCTGGCATGGTGCCTTTCAGCATCGCCATTGGGTAGAATGTATAGTGCTTCTATCAACGTGACACAAAGGGCATACGAGGTACCAGAAGGTCATTCTCGATAATCACTTCCCCCTGAGGTATCCGGAAGGGTCGAAGGCGCCATGGAGAAGTAAATTTCCACCTGACAAAGATCCTGTCAGGTCATGGTTACTTCAGGTAGTATCTCCACAGGTTCGGGCATGCGGAGTCCCCCATCTGTCCCGAGTGCGTGGATGTTGAGGAGACGGTGCATGTCTTCTTCGTATGCCCTCGTTTGCGCTTGCGAGGAACGACAGGATGGTATTGAGCGAGCCACACACTACTCTGTACAACTTAGCGGGACCCGGACACCTGAAGTGCGGTTTGTGCGGCCGCCTCTCAGAGAACGCTGGAGCTACAACGTGTGTGGCGGGTCAGCCATCAACACGCCAGTGGTAGCTAACTGAAAAAAAAAAAACAATGGAAACGCCTAACGAATCTAACTCCCGGAATACACGGTAAATGAAAACTACTCCTTCAAATGTAAGTTTTAGCACAACAATGATTATTTTTACTCATTTATAGCTAAATATTTGACGCACCATTTTGCCGTAAAATAGTGATTTCTCAACGTGAATAGTGACTTTTTAGTAATAAGGCTCAAAATAGTGTTTAAGTCACCAGAAAGTGACTTAATACTAGCCTCAAAAATGCTTACTTACTTTACTTTAAAGGCGACAGGTTATTATTGACCCACTGATCCAGAATACGTCTCCACATGACACCCGCCGATCGGGCATCCTCGTCCACATTACACATACAACATGTACGACGGAGTTGCAATATTATCTTCGCTGCGGAATCTTAGCTGGCTACGTAAACCGTAAAAGGTTCTGTTTGCAGCTGCTATGCGTTTCTTCACTACACGGCTAACATCGTTATCACACGTCACTAGAATACCAAGGCACACATATTCATCGACTACTTCGTAAAGACCCACATCTCTCACAATCTCAATACGCGACGAACTTCCACGCTCTACTAACCACCATTTAGAGTAAGAAACGCCTAAAGCAGTGGCGTCTTTTTTATTCAGTCGAAGAAAATGGACCTCAAACTCCTGAATTTTTATCAATATCGACAATTTTAATGACAAGAACGAATACTGTGATTAACTAGCTTTCTTTCAAATATTTTAAAACCGGTTCAACACAAAAAAATCTTTGAATAAACTTCAATAAAAAAATCAATCATAATTGCAGCTATTTATACGCCTGCAAACTGCCTAAAAGAAGTTCGGGGAGATTGGAATATAGACCATCGCTTGGGAACTTTAATTGATTATTGTTGAAGTTTGCTAAATCCGTTTTACAATCTGAAAACAAGTGCGGAAAGAGAAAAAGATAGTGAACATTTTGATAAACTCATGTGAGTATTTAACCGTGCACATTTCAAGTATTTCGTCTCAATACACAGATGATTCTCTAAGCTGCTCAAAATAGGTTCCCTGGCACAATCTGCCATAAATAATTCATTGCGTTCAACTGAATCGTATGCAAGTTCATTTCCCTGACTTTAGTCTATAAAACTGAAGAGTGTTGCCTTGATAACCCGTGCGTACCTGACCCTTCCAGAGCTGAGAAAATGAAAATTCTTTTACCTGCCATTCCGCATGATCTAAACCGAACTTGATCAAACCTTTTTCAAAACCGATCGCCAATAGTGTTTTTTTTTTGTAGAAACCTATGTCGCAAGCAAGGTTTTGCCACCGTTTTTAATCTAGTCTGTATCTCTGGAAGGGTACTTACCTTACGGTTCCCCTCAATAAAAACGAAACAACAAAAAGTTTCGAAATGGCTGTCTCAAAAACTATGATAAATTTGTGATCTTTTGAAAAAGGTTAGATCAAATTCTGTTAAGATCTTAAGCAGGCATTAGACGAAGCAAATATTTGCTATTTTTTAATACAGATTTTATTTTGTGCAAATAAAAATCGTACCAAAAATAATCAACACACAAACATCAATTTTTATAACAATTTCCAATTAACTAGCTTCATGTATATTTTTCCCGGAATAGTATAATTTTAAAACAAGTACTGGTATGTGCTCCAGTAAACCTCTATCCTCTGGTGAAATTTCTATCGTCTACTTCATGAAATAAATTCGACAATTCTATAAGGTACTGTGAGGTAAATTAGGGTGAAATTGATCACCATTGAAATCCATTCATTATTTTTGCAATGTGCTTTTTTTCGATATGCTAAAGATAAATGATGATTTCTGTACTGAAAAATATCATTTACAGCTAGTTTGGAAACAAAAATAACAATATTTCAGGTTAAAATTTGTTTATTTTGGCTCACGAGCTGCTTGTTGCTAAATTTGCTCTTCTTTGATCGTCGTTAGACCGATTTCAATTCGGTTTGTTGCAAAAGCTCAAAAACTAGCTCTGAAATTAACATCTTTGTGGTTTCCTGCGAATTCATCAGTATTTCTTTAAAGGTATGGAATGATCATTGTTGAAAATTACATTTTTTGAGCTTTTATCAAACTTTACTCATTTCTCCACATTTGATGTAAATAACCCTCAACTAAGATTACTTCAAGTGAATTCAATACTTTTTTTTGTTATTTGGAAACTTGTTCGATCAAATTTGATTGAGTTTTGACTGAGTTAGAAGAATTTTTCGAACATATGAAAAATCGCACCGGGCATGCAAGGTGTGTGAATCATGCAAAAGTTGCGTTTATGGACACGTTAACATTACCTAGCGTTGTAAGAGCAATATCTTTTGATTAGTATTTTTTATCACGAATTTTCAGGTGATCAATTTCACCCCACTGATCAATTTCACCCCATTCCACGGTACGCAAGTGTTAATTGCTACAATCTAGTCGGTGGCCCTTTTTATAGAAATGTTTGACTACTTTGCTGCCGTTCTACGCATATTTGTCCCATGTTCCAAATCATGCAAACGAGAAAAACGATTTAACATTTTTACAATGTTTTTACGCATTGCGCCAATGTGACAAATACAGTCATAGGTTTTTAAACAGTTTTACCTTGCAATAGACTGTTTTCAATAAACCTAGTTGAATGTTTTGCGGTTTAACATTCTTTTCCATAACAATACCCACTGGGACAATAATGCCGAGAAATTTTCCTTCCAATAGGTAATTTCTACGCATATCAGCCCCACCACGTGCATTCGATGTTTTCCAATACAAAGTTCGTTTTGGGGATACAAGGCTGTTCAATTTTTCACGAAAATGATCACGCCAATCGTGTTGTCTTTATAAGTAGGTAGTCGAGATATAAGATTAGTTAATTGAATGAGTATCAGATGACTTACAATTACAAAGGGGAATTGTTTTCTCAGATTGTCCATATTTGAGCGTTGTTAGGCTTTCACCATTTTGGCTACCCACAAAAGACAGTTCTTATAACTTTCAATTAGTATGAATCTCATGCGTTTATCTTCTTATGCTCGAAAAGGAAAGGTATTCAGATTACAAACCGCATTTAAATAATCAAGCAAAGTGATTTTCGGTACCGAATTTCAGACACCCGTAATGTAGGCAAACGTTGTAAGGAGAAGTTTTTATTGCTCTGTAGCACTTCCTAAATTGTTAATATGGCAAATTAGTGATTAGTGGGATCGATTAGAATAGAAAAAATATAGTGGGACAAATATGTGTAGAAAATCATCGATGGGACAAATAGATTTGGTATGGTTTTTCAAGACTCCCGGAACAAACAATGTTATTTTTGAAAGTTTTTCAAAAATATACATGAAAATAGACTCATTGGTGATAAAAACCGAAAATCGACCAAAAGTAACATGGGACAACTATGCGTAGAACGGCAGTTTGACTTTGCTAGAGTAGAAAGACAATGGTTGGTTGTTTCGTAGATTTAGACTGTTTTTATTCAGGATTTGCTTGAAGAGCGATTGGTTTTCTTCTCATAGCAAAAGTTCTGATTGAAATCACTAAGATAAAAGCTCCTAAAACCTGACCACTTTTTCGGTGGTTTCATTTTTAGACTTTCATAAAATAAAAGCAAGATCACAATAGTAGAAAATCCTCCCCAGTCAAGGTTCGTCGCAATGACCGATATCCGAAGACAACATCGGTAACCTTCTACTAATAATATTTGTTTTCTACCCCCCTTTCCAGTTATGGCGCGGGTGTGCTGAAATACAAGCGATGCTAATTTGCAAACACAACGGGTGATGTTTTAAAGATAACACTGATCTTGATAGCATAGCGAATTCAGAATGAGTGGGGTGCAGAATGAAGGATATGAACACGATAAGGTGAGGAAGTCAATTTGCTAAGACTTAAGCTTGAGCTGTACGTTATTGGAAGAGCTCCACTCGGGCTTACTACGGAGTGGTTCGGAGTAATTATTTCTCACACCGACCGGCACTCTTTTATTGTGTTTTCTAATCTTATCATTTATCGTGTTTTATTTTATCTCAGAACGGCATGCAGATATCTCATCGCAAAAGCGGGGCATCCATTAATAACGAGGTAAGTCGAAAGCTTGTCTTACAACTCAGTGCTAGTAATAATTTCACTCTATAATCCAGATCGTAACTTTTGTACTTGGAAAAACCCCACCTATAAAGCATTACTCACATTCAGTTGCTAATCTTGAGATTCTATACGATGACACAAGAGACTGTGCTAACCAACCGACTAACCGACGACTAACCAGACCATCGCATCATTAGTTCGCAATTTCGTGACAATTTTGTCGAGTATGCCTCTGCATACAACAAGGCTAAACCCGCATTGATTGATAACGAAACTCACTCTCGTGCATTCATTCACGAAAGACTGCGTCAATATTATTGTTTATTTACCGCTTTTTACATACATAAGATACTTGAACCCATCACTCAGCATTTGCAGTGCGACAGTGCCTTACACAATGAGACCTATTTCGGTATCCTTCGTGAATTAACCAATTCTGTTCTGCAGGCACCTGAATTCGCTTCACCGCTCACCACAACGGAGGTCCAGCCAAACGATGGAGACGCGAGCAGCAAATGGAGAGGACTATTGGACAAGTACAAGACACACATACGGATAGCGTGGAGTGTGGCACTCAATGCCGGGGTCATCATATTTTTCGGTTTCGCCACCAATTACTACCTCGAGAAAGGTGGGTACGCTAACACGCTGGATATCTCTCATACGGGAATGGAACTGATAACACTATCTACAATGTGGGACTACCGATTGATACTATTGAAGCTTCTCACCTGTAATAAATTATTACTGAGGGTGTCAATAGTAGTGGGTTTATCATAATACCAGTTGTAGTCTCGCTTCAGATAACATTTAGGGTTGCTATGTATTTGTGTGTACCTACACTTTTTTGAACAGCTAACATTGTTAATGAAACCGTGATTTTACTAATCTCGCTGATATGATTGATACGTAGTATACAAGGTTGAATACTGTCAATGAATGCATACTGATAAGTTTACGTGTATAACATTATGTGGATAACACAAAAAAAGGCCCCGTTACCTACGAGAAAATTTCTTTCTCGTGATTTTACATTTATGTTTGTTTGACCATAACAGTTAACAAAGGTTTTGCCGTAGAGCTCAAAGTAAAAAATAAAAAAAAAAATAGTTGAAGGGGTTGTTTATAAGACACGACCGCAGAGTTAACGTAGAACACGACAGCCTGTCTTATGTCGATGTATTTTTTGGAATAGGTTTGGGTATACACTCAACTGGAGTTAATTAATTTAATAGTCTCTTTGCTCCAGATGACGTTTACCTCTGTAGCCGGCACCGCGGTTTCACTTGCTGCCGTATCCAAAACAAGAATGAAATTGAATTGTTTTTAGGCTATCTTTTGTATCAAGTTGCACTAAGATATCTTAATTTAGACAGTGGCTACGAAGAGGCTATAGACAAGGGCAAATAGTGCATTCCCTATCTATAGTATAACAGTTCAAATGACAATTTTCTGCATTTGACGATAGCGTCGATGATTTTACAACTAATTGCTGCAATTAGTAAGACTTGCGCGAAAAATTATGGCTCACTAGCTCAGAAATGCTTCAGATAAATTTTGAGGTTAATTGTGTTTGTCAATGCCATTTATTGACAACTGAATAATTTTATTTCAACATGGCAAATCTTTTATTTAGTTTTGAATTATTTACAGTGATAATTAAATTCTACATGAGGTGATTTATTAGCAATTATATATGAAAATTTCAATCGCCAAACTGCTAGCCACACACGCTATATAGCAAGCCACACATACTATAAACATGCACGGACACGCTAGACATGCACACGCTATAGCAAACCACGCACGCCATTTAGCAAGCCACACATGATATAAACATGCACACACGCGCTACAGATATGCATACACGCTATAAACATACACACTTGCTATACAGCTAGCCACACACGCTATATAGCAAGCCACACACCTTATATAGTTAGGGACACACGCTACAGATATTCACACACGTTATGTGCACACACCCTATATATACATACGCTGGATGATGGTGTCTTCTCAAACCAACTGGCGGTGCGAGTCTTATTCAGTTTCGGGTTGTATTCACCCAACGATATCTGAATCAAAAGTCGACATTGGCGTTCAATCAGATTACAATTTCTGCATTTGGACAGATTACAAATTTCTAAATTCTACTTCAGATTACAAATTTCTGCATTTGGACGGGTGCTTAAAAGATTTTCCAATCGATTGCTGCAAAAATGACAGAAATCGGTTGGAAACTGACTGGGTTTAAAACGATTGAAATTGGACAATTTTTGTGACGCTCTAGATGTTTTCGTTTATGAAATTGGGTCCCTGTAATTGTTGCCGTAAGACGTATTCTACGTCAACAAAAGATTATAGCTTCGGGATTTCATTTGCGTGATGTCCCGGCTTATGTCCAATCACTATAGATTTGACGCGCATCTCCGTCGTGTTGGGCTCGGGGAAAGTGGTATCTGTGCCTGTGGTGAGGGTTATCACGACATAGAGCATGTGGTTTGGTCATGCCCTGTACACCGTGACGCCAGGTCTAAATTAATAGCTTCCCTGCAAGCCGAAAGTAGGCAGCCGGCTGTTCCTGTTCGTGATGTCTTGGCGAGCCGTGACCTATCCTACATGTCCCTTATATACGTTTTCCTGAAATCCATCCACGCCTCAACCAAACGACAAGAACACGTTAAGACCCCGGATCCGGAAACAGTAACTAGACCCGCACGATACTCTCAGGTCCCGAGGGAGACAACCCAATATGCCAGTCCGTAATATCTTGGCCCAGCAGCGGAACATATTCAATATGCTGCTTACCTATGGCGATGGAAAACCATCAAACAACAAATCAGTGCTTTTAATGCAAAACATTCTAGCTTTAAGTTAGATTTAGTTTCAGCTCGTAGTCGGCAGCGAGGATAAAAAATTTGCTTTTAGTTATTAAGATACTTTGACAAGTAAGCTACCAGATATAATTGGCGCCGTTAAACATTAAATTGTATTTGTGCCGTGTCAAATAAATTATAGATGAAGAAAAAAAAATTGCTTTCTAACCATTCCTGAGAATTTTGGTGCTCCTAATGAAACAACGATACTTTCATGCCGTCAGTTTTAAACTACTTTTCGAATATATCTCAGTGGAAATGAAGTTTTTTTTTTGGATTCAACTAGCATGAGGTGAACACCAGAAACGAATTACCGATGGTTGGTTACTGTACCAGAATGACATCCGATTTCAAATGTATACTGGTGTGGGTTTAAATGGCAACTTTTTTGATCAAATAGTTCAAAAACTAAAGAAGTGTGACAATTATGCGGTTGTTTACGCAATGTGACAAAACAACTTGGTATTTTTTACAACTTTTTCGAACAAAAGTGAACATATTTTTGCAGATATGAAAAGAACATACTATTCCAAGCATTTTCCCCTAAAAAAAAAAACAAGAAATACATAAAATGTCGAAAGTTACAGTTATGCGATCATAGACAGTTCAAGGCAACTATGTTGAGCTTTAGGGCGTTTTTTGTACCGCTTTTGTCGACCAGTCATTAAAGAAGAGATGCTTGTTTCGATTTTATCACTTGCGATCACTCTCGAATTCTACAATGCATTTATTATAACAAAAAGCTCTATGTAGCTCTACGCCAACCTTGCGGCCGTGGCTTTTTCCTGTATGGACTTCCTCACTGCGACCAGAATCGTTGATTTATCGTGAGATATGCTCGGGTGTCTGCTGTATCCCACACTTCTATTATTAGCAATACCGCTATGAAAAAGTGGCATACTTATAATCTATCCTCTCAAGCTTGGAGGAGTAGAAATTCCATTCAGTGAAAAGGTTAAATACTTAGGAGTTATCCTTGATCTAAACTGGAATGCACATCTTGACTATGCAATCAACAGGGCGGTCAGTGCATTATGGTTGTGCTCCAAAACCGTTAGGAGAAAGTTGGGCTTGAGACCGAAAATGGTGATGTGGATATTCACATCTATTATACGTCCAAAACTGACCTACGCTGCGTTAGTGTGGTGGCCAAAAACCAAAGAGTCCACCGCTAGAACAAAGCTAGATAAAGTTCAACGACTTGCGTGCATTGCAATGAAAAGCACCCCGTCAAAAGCTCTTGGTGAAATTCTTCATCTGCTGCCGTTGTACGAATACATGCAGCTAGAAGCAGAAAAGAGTGCCTTGAAGCTAAAAAGAACAAAAACTATCTTGTCAGGTGATCTTGTGGGTCACCTGACAATACTGGACTTTTTTAAAAGAGGGCCAGTGATGAGTATAAATGGAGACTGGATGGCACCTCAGGATAACCATGATATTCCCTACAAGGTATGCGAAACGTCGCGTGCAGACTGGGAAGTCGGAGTTCCTGATGTTTGTCCCGGTTCAACGATATTTTACACAGATGGCTCAAAAATAGGTACCAAAACTGGTGCAGGAATCTTCGGCCCTGGAATTATTATTTCAGTGGCAATGGGACACTGGCCAACAGTGTTTCAAGCAGAGATTTTTGCAATCCTTGAATGTGCGAATGTATGTCTGACTAGTAAATACACACATGCAAATATTTGTATTTTCTCTGACAGTCAAGCAGCACTGAAAGCACTTGATGCTTATAAATGTACATCCAAGATTGTCTGGGAATGTATTCTCACATTGCGACAGCTATGTCAAACAAACTCAGTAAATTTGGGTAAATTGGGTTCCAGGACATTGTGGCATTGGTGGGAATGAAAAGGCAGACGAACTTGCAAAACAAGGATCTAACTCACAGTTTATCGGCCCAGAACCTTTCTGCGGTATATCAAACTGTGCAGTGAAAATGGAGCTTAAACGCTGGGAGGAACAAAAGGTGATAACCAATTGGTTTGATGTCAAAAAGTGTTCCCAATCTAAAAGATTTATCACACCAAACGAGAATCATTCGAAAAAGCTCCTAGAGCTCAACAAAAGAGCTCTTTGTACATACGTCGACCTAGTAACGGGGCACTGTCCGAGTAGATATCATTTAAAGAACATTGGCCGGGTTCAGGATGTTATCTGTCGCTTTTGTAATATGGAAAGCGAGACATCGGAACATCTGCTGTGCAGTTGTGGTGCATTATTTAAACCCAGATCAAGGTTTCTTGGCAGTGGCTGTTTACAGCCCAAAGAGATTTGGTCTTTGAATCCTGGGAAGGTGATTGGCTTCATAAACCATATTTCACCTGACTGGGAGCGTGTCGGTGCAGGTACCTGATCACTCAACAATAGTGGTCATTGTATTTTTCAAGGGGACACGTATAGCAATTGACTGGGATATATATTACAAAAGTTCACATCAATGGACAACGTAATTCTTATTCCCTAACACAAAAAAAAAATCTATCCTCGCTTGTGAGTAGTGATTTTTACGCTTCCTTTTACATGCTCACTGCTCTACTACACCGAGCTTCGTTCCTCTTGACAAATATCGCCGCCTGTAATTCCTCGGGGATGTTTCGTTGGGCGGCCTTCTAGCCTGTTTTATTATATAGACCGTTCCGATAATTATAAATACACTTACGATCAACCGTCATTTCAAATAAAAGAAACAGATGCTGTCATTTTTTCTAACATTTAGTGCAAAATTTTTAAAATGCGTGGCCTTTCTCGTGAGCAAAGAAAGCGAATTGTGCACAAATGGGGCACCGTGAGTGGTCTTTCTAAAAAAAAATTAGCCAGAGAAGAAGGTATAAGTGTCGGAGCAGTTCAAACCGCATTGCGGAAGTATTGTGAAGAGTGCACATTTACTGATGTCCCAAGACGTGGTAGAAAACCCGGGCCTGTTGATCCCACAATGGACAAAAAGGTTAAGGAATACTACAAGCGGCATCCTTCAGTATCAGTACGAGATGTGGCGAAAAAGCTTGGAACCTCGGCGAGTAACGTTCTGCATGCCATGGGAAGAATGGGTCTGCAGACCCGTCGGAAGCAGAAGCAGCCAAAACGAAATCCAAAACAAGCCTATTCTGTGAAACCGAGAGCTCGGAAGCTTTATGACAAACTTCTGACCAAAAAAATGGGGTGTGTTATCATGGATGACGAAACCTTCATAAAACTGAATGAATAGTAATGAATAATGAATAGTAAAATTTACGTGAAAGAGTGTTTGCAGAAAAGGTTGTTACCCATGGTTAAGCAGCATAACAACCCTCCAACCTTTTGGCCTGATCTTGCTTCCTGTCATTACTCTAAGGATGCACTAGGGTGGTATAAAACAAATAATGTCACATGTGTCCCAAAGGAGATGAATCCTCCAAACTGCCCTGAAATTCGCCCTATTGAAACTTTTTGGGCTTTGACCAAGGCAAAGCTGAGGAAATATGTCAAACCAGCGGACAATGTTGAAAAATTTAAAAAAGATTGGCTTAAAGTGGTAAAAATGGTCGGAGAACACACTGTGCAAAAGCTTATGAGTAGTTTTACGAGAAAAGTTAGAGAACTCGCGTATCCTACGAAAAATAATCCCAACTTGAATTGAAACTGGAAAGAAAACACTTATTATCTATATTTCAGAATAAAATGACCCGAAAAATCCTGCATTTTTTGTTTTATTCAAGAAAGAAGATGTATTTATAATTTTCGGAACAGTCTATAAATGAAAAAGACATTATTTTAACCCGTTCCACAGTGGGGAATCACTGGCCATCAGCCAAAAAAAAATTTTCGTTAGCTGTTTCATAATATTTTTCCTTTATTGCTATAACATTCAAGTGTCTAAATCCAAAATTTGGACGCAATATCATTAAATCTGAATTTTTTATGACTTTTCAAAGCTTGGCGAACTGACGGGTTTTGTTATTCTTGAAAAAAAGTACATTACTTTGAAACGCTCTGTAGCTTCAATGATAGCTTGGATTTTTTTGACGTCAAAGGAAAAGTTGTTGTAAATATTGTGCAAAACAAATCCTTTTCATTTGATATTGTAAAATTTGGTCATAGTAGGCCTGGCAATAGAAAAAATTAAAAAAACGTGATTTTTTGTAGAAAAGTAGCTTAAAAGTTTAGTTGCCGCAGTTTGCCACGGTTGTGACTACATTCAAAATTTAGGTGAAAACGTAAGCTTTCAAATGCATACTGTCCGCTGCTGCGCAAAACTGCGCAAATTGTCACTTTAGTGAAAAAAGCGATAGCAGATTTTTTTAGTTTTTATTTTTGAAGTTGAAATTTCATCCAGGATTAATTTTAATCATAACCATGATACCCCATTAATGAAAGTTTATGATATCGTACTCAATCCGTAAGGATAAAATATAAATTTGCGCAAAAATCACAAAATTTATCAATGAAAAGTTATAAAATAAGTGTTAAACAAGAAAACAGTAAACAAATCTGAGATTTTAATTATCTCAAACTTTATCACTTTCTGCAAATTTAAAGCAATATCAAAAACATTCAGCCCTTTTCAATTTATGATCATGACATTCGCTAAATACTAGCAGCAAATTCATACCATCAAACTCCGGCTAACAATAGCCCGTTTGAAGATTGCTTTTGCTTCGCACTCGTTTGCATACAAAAGTAAAGCACACATTTTGCTTTATGAGAAAAAAAAACAAAGAACAGTCGTCGCCCTCCGCATCTTTTTGTATTCATTTAGAACGTTGTGTCATTCCAGTGTCTTAGTTTTCAAATTCATAAATTCGTTGAATTTTATAATGGAGCCTTCAACTTCAGCGGCACCACCTAATTCAATGTCTAGTAAGTTGTCAATTCATGGTGTTATACATGTATTTAAATGTCCTCTTTCAACCATAGAAACCGGATTAGGAAGATAACATATATATGAAACAATGAAACATCGAAAATAACTAGAAGAAATGAAAATTGCAGCGAAAGACATTTTTCCTGCTGATAAGTATAATGAACTTCAAATTTTCTGGAAACAATTCAACACGAGATTTAAGCGATGACAGCGAAAGATGATTTTTTCAATTTGTAATTAGTTTGTATTACTTATGTTGTTTTAGTTTATTTAAAAAAAATATATATTTAGTCAAAATTTGTTTAGTTCGAGGGGTCGTCCAAAAATTACGTTTTTTTGTCATTGGGAAGGACGCCTGGTGGCACTACTTGTGGTCAAAGATCATATAATTCTATAAAAAAGGAAAAAAGGGCCAAAAAAATATTAAAATTTGCTTTCGTGCTTTATGGACGGCCCCAAACAAAAAATGGATGCCAAATTCGTGTTCAGCGCCCCAAAATTATGTAAATACCAAGTTTTTGTCGCATTTATCGGCACTTGTTTTGCTTGGACAGCCTTTGTATGGAGTCGCCCCACTGTGCGTTCCTTTTGTCAAATACTGCCACTCATAAATTTCCTTGAGAAGTTTCGTCGTGCGTTCTTCAGGCCAGTTATATTCATAAGAGAGTCTTATATTTTCTTGTTGAAAGGAACTCACGACAAGGTATTACAGAATTCAGCTTAAAGGAAAGGTAAGAGGTTGAAGAGCCTGAGGATAAACCCATGCTTAAGACTTTTTTGACATCAAATGGCCTGGTTCTACTAAAAATCGAGCCCATGACCATCCGCTTGACAAAGCGGACTCTGTAACCTTGCGGCTTCGCAGCTCCCTTGCGGTCGTGGCTTTGTACACAAACCATCTCATTTTTTCATCATTGAGGCCGTTACAAATTTTATTTTCATTTCATGTAAACCCCCCCCCCCCCACCCTTCCAAAATCTTGAATATTGGAAGGGGAAGAAAAAAAAAGCTCAAACCGTTTTGTTCATTTTATTGGTTTTCCGACAGCATAAATGCTTTATTTAGCAACAAACAAGTCCAGTGACAGCGAGAGTGTCGTCAAAAGGCAAACGAAATAAATAATAATAATAATAAAGTGTTATTTTCCAACATTTATTTGAGTGCAAGTTACAAACGTCATAACTTGCACACATACTTTAATCAAAGATATTTCTTTTTTTTTCGTCTCGGTGTTATTTATTTTTTGCCACCCTCTTTGCTAACTTTGATAACCTTGGACATAAAAAGAATTCGAGATTTGTATCAGCCTAATTTTTTACTTACAAACAACAAAAATCGCTTTTATGTATTGAGCACAATCGTGCCAAATGACCTGGCAATAGGCAAAAAAATATTCAATCATTTTTTATTCGACACCCTAATTTTTGATAGTTTTTCAATGAGCGCTTTATCATAAGTAACATCTTTGGAGAAGATAAAGTTTCTCTAAAATATTGCTAAGGGGCCATCCACATACCAAGTGGACAGATTTTAAACGATTTTGACCCCCCCGTGGACAACTGCTCATATAAATTCTAGAAAATTTGTATTGACCGTGGACATTACAAACAGCGGCTGTTGACGGAAAACAGAAAAAGGCTGACCGCAAGGATGACTTGAGGGGTGCGGGACTCGTCAGAGGTACAAATAAGCAGCAGTTTACCAGCAACTGTCATCGTTCTTGCAAGGTCGAGCACATGCAGAAGAACTGTCGTTCTAAGAAACAAGAAGAAAATCGCGGTGTTCCCACAGACCATTATTATAAAAAAATACACCTGAGTACACCATTCGATTCGTTATGACGCCCTGAATCTCTGGTCAAAATTTCAAAATCGTCGTACGGTACATTTTTCAGTAATGCCCTTTTGGAGGTCGTAATGTACAAAAAAGTTATATAAAAACGACGAAATACTTATTGTAAAGCACGTTTTTCAAGCACCATTTTATGAAACAACTTCCATAATATTTTGTATCGTACGATCATTTAGGAGTTTTGAGATTCAGGACGTCATAACGTATCAAATGGTGTACTACTCAGATTGTTTGGTGCATTTTTTTTTATAATAAAAGTCTGTGGGAGCACCGTGAAATCCTATAGCTGCAGTCGATAAGAAGGCAGTAGACCAGAAAAAAATCTTATACTGAGAAGATTCAGTTCTATCTAGACACAGGATGTAGATCATTTCGTGAAGGCTGCAAGTCATCTGTGGTCAATGCGGAAAATGGTCAAGAATGCTGTGACGCTGGTCGGAAAATACGATGGAGTAATTCATCGTATGTCTAACAAAGGATTATTTTCGGGAAACTTGTTCCTGGTCGAGAGTGTAAGAGTTTTTTGACCAAGAACAAAGTTCCCGTTGATAATACAAGATGGTATTGAAGTACTATTCACTGCTCGCGATCGGTGTAGTGTACCTTCGAGGCAATATATAGGTGCTGACTTTGGATATCCTTTCTTTTGGGCAAGCCAATATCAGCGTGACCGGGATAAAAAAGTTGTGGCATCGTCGTATAGGTGCCTTTCGCGGATTGATCGTCCGCCAGCTTCGCCTTCGCGTTAGTCCGCCCCTGGTGACAGTAAACATACATCCATCAATTTTCTCTTAAGCTTGAGCTTGAGCTGCCACACATTTTATAGTTGCTCCTCCACCGATTTGAGATTAATTTATAATCTTCGATCGATAAAGGCGCTAGCTACGTCCTTACAGCCGGTTGGGCTAAGAAAGATGGAAGTGAAGTGTTATAGTCGTTGTTTTCAGCGACTGAGTTTACCACTGCATCTCTAACGACAGTAACGGAAAGGAAGGTTACTTTGTCACCATGGTCAGTGACGTATTCATACTTTTACCCTTCCCTTTACACGTCTACACATAGACTCTACTGCATTTCTTTACCGAGCCTCGTCAGGTACCCTGCCAAGTATCGGCAATTATAACTATCTAGCAGACATTTCAGAATCCTGAATGAATTCATTCAATTGTGTGTGACTGTTTTTCTGGAATTAAGCGTGAGAAAAGGGTTAAAAGTAGCGGAATAGCACGGAGCCTCAGAATAATTTTCAGATGTTCAGCACTACAACAATAACTGTTTCTGATTTTACTGAGATTCTAACTCATGGCCATTCGCTTGTCAAACTCTCTCTAACCTTGAGGCTCCCCTACGTCCATCGAATCTTTCTCAAATATTGATAGAGTATCAGTTCTTTTATCGTCAGGCTTATCCTATTATTGTCAGGGGGTAAATGTCCTAGAGTTTTTATTTTTTTGCTGACGATAATAAGACGAAGCTGACGATAACAGAACGGATACCTTATTTTAATTTACACCTTAGGTTTCGGAATGTTTTGTTGGATCTATTCCATATTTCATTCTTTATTCAAAATACAAAACTTGCGTGATAATAATTCATTCCTAATATTTTTTTTACAGAGGAAACATGTCGCACAGACTGCGGAATGCAGTGGTGCGACGGCTACGGTATGCTCGTACTTCTCTTGGGTTTCCTGTATCTTGGATTGGTGTACTTCCTGGTTCTAAAACCACTAATTGGCAAGGCGTTCAAACAAAACATATCCAAGCCACTGTCCAGATTCCTACGGGAAACGTTCACCAGTTTGTAAGTAGCAATTACAAAAGCCTTAGAGTAAATAACTGAGTAAATTATGTCTCATTATTATCCATAGATACGCTAAGTTAGCAGTCGTTGCGGTGGTACTGGTAGGATTTGCCTTATTCTGTTTCTTTGAAACCCGAGACGATCCGGAAAGGTTGATGTCGCTGGTCGGCATGGTTGTTCTGTTCATGATTGCCTTCCTGTGCTGCAAACATCCGACAAAGGTAAGAACTAAGAAATTCTTAGTAACTTTGTAGTCGAAACTTTTAAAACGTTTATTTTCAGATCAATTACCGGCCGGTCGTGTTGGGCGTAATCTTTCAGTTCCTACTCGGTCTGTTCTGTATCCGATGGGAGGTCGGCCGAAGCATATTCAGCTGTATCGGAGATAAAGTGGCTACCTTCCTAAACTATTCGGCTGACGGTGCTGTTTTTGTCTACGGAGAATTCATAGTGCGCGAAGCGGCCGTTTTCGCCTTTGCCGTATTATCTGTGATATACTTCTTCAGTTTTTGCATCTCGATTCTGTACTATCTGGGAGCGATGCAGTGGATCGTGCTGAAACTCGGCTGGGTCCTGCAGTCCATACTGGGGACGACGGTGTGCGAAAGTATCATCTCGGCGGCAAACATTTTCCTGGGGATGGGCGAATCGCCTCTGCTGATTCGGCCGTACATCAAAGATCTAACGTACTCTGAAATACACGCCATTATGTCCTCCGGGTTCGCTACGGTCTCAGGCACCGTACTAGCGGCTTACATCTCTTTTGGCGCGGAACCGGCTCACCTCATCACGGCCAGCGTGATGGCCGCTCCGGCTGCTCTCTGTTTTGCTAAGTTGATATATCCGGAAACGGAGGAAAGCAAGACGCGCTCGGACAACATTCAAATGGAGAAATCGTAAGTTTGTATTGTTGCCATTTTTTTAAGTTCAAATCTGATAGTTCACAATTTTCTAGCACCGATTCTTCCGTCTTGGATGCGGCTTCCAATGGTGCAAGCATTGCTACCGCTCTAGTCTTGGGCATAATTGCCAACCTGATAGCGTTTGTGTCCTTCATTGCCTTCCTTAACGGAATATTGGCGTGGCTTGGTACGCTGATAGGTCTGGAGGACGTTTCATTGGAGAACATTTTCGGTGCCATCTTCCGCCCATTAGCCTTCGTCATGGGTGTCCCCTGGGATGAAAGTTACTACGTTGGCAAACTGATTGGAACGAAAACGATCATCAACGAGTTCGTCGCTTACCAGCGATTGGGAGAGTTCATCAAGAACAACCTGCTGTCGCCACGGTCTTCAGCAATCGCAACGTATGCCATTTGTGGTTTCGCCAACCCTAGTTCGCTAGGCATTTTGATCGGAGCGCTGAGCGCAATGGTGCCCGAAAAACGCAGCGTTTTTACGGCGGTTGCCTTCCGAGCATTCATCACGGGGTCGATCGTTTGCTTCATGACGGCCAGTATAGCAGGTCCGCTGGGATTTGACACTATTATTGAAAGTCAATTATTAACGATTCGTTTGTTTGTAGGTTTACTAATGGATGCGAACATCTTCAACAATTTCGGAAAATCCCTCGCTGAAGGAGCACTCATTAACTCGACCGTTGTCTGAAGTCTGTTTAAAAGCATTTACTGTAGGTTTAATGTGAGTGTGAATCGAGAAAAATAAAAAAAAGTAAATGAATCACCGAACATAGTTTGAACTATTGTCAATGTCGTTTTTATTCACTTCAAGCGTAAGCGTTTTTTTTTTACATAGACACAGTGTGTTTTTTTATATGTATTCTTTTGTAGTACCCTTGTGTGATTGCCGTTTGCTCCACAATAAAAAATATTTGTTACATTGAAATTACATTGTCAATAAAATGATAATCTAAAGCAGGTATTAGACGAAGCAAATATTTGCTATTTTTGGTACGGATTTTATTTTGTGCAAATAAAATTCGTACCAAAAACAGCAAATGTTTGCTTCGTCTAATACCTGCTTAAGTGTCTTTTAAGTGAATGTCTTTTTCTAACATTACTTAGCTATTTGTGATTCGTGAAAAGAAGGGACCGAACATTTTATAATTTGAAAAAAGTTAAAAAACAAACTTCTAAAACTACGCCGTGATACTAGAAATTTAAGTAATTCTATACTTATATTATGGTCTCTTTGTTTACTTTTTTTGGGATAAAATTTTATTAAAATATGTTCAGTAAGTTGGATAGTCTATGAAGTAGAAAAATTGTAGCAAAGACTTTTCTGAGCGACACAATTTTAGATTGAGCAGCATCCAATGCAATTCTTTAATCAAAAGAACATAAAAATTAAAATACAATTCACACTAATTGCTTAAAAACTTTACAGGAAATCAATTTACAACAGAGAAAAGAAAAATACTAGAACTATCACAAATGTTTCTACAATTTGAACCTAAAACACCAATAATCCCACGTCCCTTGGTAAAACGCCACAGAGTATCAACCAGTATCATTACGGCAGTCCGTGCATATCGAACTTGGTGTACAGAGCCTGGGTTCGATCGTACACCTGCCGGCCGACGGCTAGCATCTCGGGCAGTAGGGCAATCGCTCCACTCGCATCCACGCATACCTTCTCCAGCAGTTGATCCCTCGTTGGCAGTGCGTACATGGCAACGACGGCCCCTTTCCGAATGAGCCACGGGTGGAACTGGGCTAGCGTTTCATTGTAAGATGTCTGGCAGATAGTGTTCGTCTTGGCGTCCCCTTCGGTCAGCTCGCCTAGCCGCTTCAGGAAGACGTAGATGAAGTCTGCAACAAGCGCAAAATTTGTACTCATAGCCTAAAATCTAATCGTTACTTAACAAGCACAATAGATTGTAGATATTGATTTTCAATGTCATAAATGTATAACATGACCCCGCATGGCAGTGCACCACAATTAACGATAAGATAAACCTAATCTGTACCGATGAAATAAATTCACAATCGATGAACCTTAAACTCCACGTCTGGATCTGATTGATTATCCGACCCCGTGGATACAAAAACAAGCACTGCTCCTCACCTAGTCCACGATGTAACCGCAGCAACGTTCGACTGCCCGAAACGTAGTCTTTTTTGTCCAACAGGTTCGCATCCCGTTCGAACTCCATCATGGTCTGGATGGTTTCAAATTTTTCCGGATTTTCCTTTTGCGTTCGCAACTTTTGCAATATTTCGACCTTCTCCTTCACGTCACTACTGACGAAACCAAAAACGGTGCCCATCAGCGAGAAGAACCTGAAGTTGGGAAACACGTTGATTACTATACCCATTCATAAAGAGCCAATGCACGCAATGCACTTACTTGTACAGTTCTCTGAAGGCCTCGAGATAAGCGTCGATAGACACGTCGATCTCTCCTACCAAACATTGTCGAAAGCTTCGATGCACTTTTTGTAAATCGAACTTTTCGCTAGACATGATTAGCACCAAAACACTTTATTTTTGATTTAGGATACAAAAAAATTGCTACACAACACTTAGATACAAGAAAAACAACTTTATTGTGGGACGATATCTTACTTTTAATGCTTAGCACTAGCACTAAGGTTTTTTTGCAGCTAATTGGTCGATGAGAACATCTAACGTCAGCTGGTTCTGAGATCAGTTTTCACAAAAAAGGTACACATAAAAATGTTGTCATTCGCAAAACGTCAAACAACACTAGAATAAATGGAAAGAAAAGGTAAAAGTAAAATGTCAAAAAACGGAAGTTGAATGAAAAGGTTTAGCAAGGGGCGCTCAGTTTTGATGCGTGTACACGCAGTAAATTAATTACCAAACATCAAGTTAATCACTACTCATCGTACGTGAAAACTCAGTTAGTTTGAATAGACCATTTTACGAACTGGCAGGTGTCACGGATCCTGCTGATATTGATGTTGCTTTTACGTGCGTTGTTTCAGTGGTTTCGAGCTTTCTGTCAAAATTTCATTCATGAATTGAGTTTATAAACGTCTCGTAAAATGGTCTATAGATAAGTTTTTTATGTATAGCGACTTTTACGCCAAATTAGACTACCCCGAAATACACGATTATCACAGTCGAATCTCGCACACGATTTCGCAGTTTGGGTGATGGGTATCGATACTAGCGTTATCGAAACGCTTGACAGAAATATTTTATTATATAGACAACAAAATCTCTATCATGACTGCTACCTTGGTAGGTTAATAAAAAATCACTCCAGCAATGGTCAGTGCTTGATATCTATATATATAAATAAAGTATACTTGAGACCGTGAGGTCTGGTATCGATACAATGACAGTTGAGAAAGTATCGATACTCAGCATCACCCAATCAATGATGTAACACTTAACTTTGTTTTGATATTCAACCTAATTTTCAACTGAAGCTGCTCAAAAATATATACTTAATGTTGCAAATGAAAAACAAAACAAACAATGAACCCAAAAAAACTGCCACTGCGCTACTGAGGTGTCAATTTGATAGAGCGAAATAAGAAATTGGGCAATGAATGATTATCACATAAGTCCAAATAGTAAGGCAAGGGGCAATAAAAATCTCTCGAATTTCACGTGTTCATCAGGTACATTCAAAACATATTTTATGTTACATTCACGTAAAATAAACTACACTTTTTCTGTCCCGGACAGCCCCTGGAAACACCAACAACAAAACCTAATACTGTTATAGGCCAAGAAAAAATGACAGCTGAACGTAACTTTATTTGACTGTTTGTTTTCGAGCTGCAGGACTCGTTTTAATGGTTCAGTAATTTTTATTACGGTCATGTTCAGTAAATTTGAAAAAATACTGATCATTTTGTAATTTCCTCAAAAATAACTGATGTCGGTTAAAGTGTTTACCGAATTACCGTTACACAAAAGGCGCTTGACGAGCTCAGCAAAAAACATTACTGAATTTTTCTGTAAACTAAAGTATGTCTGCACTTTCATAAAGTTCAGTAAATATTTGACGATCTGTCAGCACCTACCTAGGTGTTGCTGAAACCCCTTCAATTGTTTAACTGAACTCTTTTTGTTTTTTACTATACTGTTTGGCAATTTTTCTGCATCTGTCAAAACGAAACATCAAGTGTCCGCCATTTTCAAATATTCAAAGAGTTTCGAATTACCTTACCATTACTAAACAGTGGCCTTTGCTGTAGGTCAGAGTCGTCTCCATTCCACTCGGTCCATGGCTGCAGTTCGCCAGCTCTGCAGTCTGCGTAGGGTCCGCAGGTCGTCTTCCACCTGGTCGATCAACCTTACCCGCTGTGCACGTTTTTGTCTCGTCCCTGACGGACTGGTTTCAAGAACCATCTCTACCGTGCTGTCGTTCGACATCCTTACAACATGTCCAGCCCACCGTGACCTTCCTATCTTATCGATGAGGACGATAGATGGCTCCCCAAGCAGCTCCTGCAGTTCGTGGTTCATTTACCTTCTTCGCACTCCTGCAGTCCACCGAAGATGGTACCACATAGTACGCAACACCTTCCGCTCGAAGACCGCAAGGGCGCGTTGGTTCTCAACAAGCATAGTCCATGTAGGGCGGGGGCCTAGCGTGGTTGGTAATGTCTCCACCAACCACGCTCGACGCCTGGGTTCAAATCCCAACGCCGGCATAGGTGTCGATGGTTGTGGGGTGGCGTGATTCAATCACAACCAACCAAACTGGTCTAGATTCAATTCTAGCCGACACCGGGAGATTTTCTGAGGCGTAACATCTCTAGGATCATGCCTTCCATCGCATGAGGAAGTAAAACCGTTGGCGTCGGTCCGTTAATCAACGGGTCGTAAGTTAGGGTCCTGGGTGGAGTCGCCTCCTGGGCGTTGGTGATTGGCACAACAACAGTGGCGGAACTAGACCGACGGAAAATAAGCGAGAATAAAACAAGTATAGTCCATGTGTTATGCCCGTACCGAACTACCGGTCTGATCACCGTCTTGTAGATGGTTAATTACTCGATCGGAGCGTCCTCTGGGGACCAAAGTATGCACGTCTTACTGCCATAATGCGCCGTTGAATTTCTCTGCTGGTATCGTCGGCAGTTACCAGTGAGCCCAGATACACGAACTTATCGACCACCTCGATTTCATCACCACCAACTTGAACTCGGGGTGGGAAGTTAGCACTGTCTTCTCGTTAACCCCTTCCTTTCATGTACTTCGTCTTCGATGCATTGATGACCAGTTCAATCCGTTTGGCTTCAGCCTATAGTCCGATGAACGTATCCGCCATCTCCACAAAGGTCCGAGCCACTGTGTCGATATCGTCGGCGAAACCAAATAGTTGAACCGACTTTTGGAATATCGTGCCACTCGTGTTGATCCCCGCTTTTCTAATGACACCTTCCAGGGCAATGTTAAACAGTAGGCACGAGAGACCATCACCTTGCCTTAGACCTCTTCGGGTTTCGAAGGGGCTCGAGAACGCCCCCGATACTCGAGCTACACACATAACTCGATCCATCGTCGCTTTGACTGAACTGTCTGTCCGGAAATCCGTAGTCGTGCATAATTTGCCATAGCTGGTCCCGATCGATTATGTCGTACGCCGATTTAAAATCGATGAACAAACGATGTGTGGGTGAATCGTCAGCTTTGTAATTTTTTTAGAACGCTCGGTAATTCGTGACAAATAGTCAGCTTTATAAATACCGACTCATGCAGCAGCTTCTGTTGAACGCTTCGTAAATTTTTACTGAGCTATCTTCTATGAATGAATGAGAAAGAAAAATTACCGAGCACTCGTCAAGCAAATAAATTACTGAACAGATTGCTGTTAGCTTAGCTGTTGAGAATTCGTTAAAAAGATTGCTGAGTTCGGTAAAAGAAACTAAGTTAGCACGGGTCTATACAAATGGTCTTCACATCGAGATTATCAGAAAAACATATACTCTATATAAATACTCAGCCGTAAACTGTGTATCTTCCACTCGTCAATGGAGGCGAGTATTTTTACGGCTGGGTATTTGTATACGAGCTCGACATAAAGTAGTCACATGAAGTGAAATAGTATTTATAACTGAAGCGCGCAATACATTGGTGATAATCCATGAGACATGAAGTGAAAAGTATTTATAATTGAACAAGATATTGGCGATTATTTCTTGGTACACATGGCTATTAGGGTGGGGAAAAGTGATTGATTTTCCAGAACCAAGTTTTTTTGGTTCCTATTGGGGCCCCAAACAATCCTAAACTTACCGGTTTTGTCTCCACTTGGCGCATTGCATTTCAAATTTGTATGAAAATTTATATGGGAAAACCTATTTTTTTTGTATTTACCTTTCTAGAGAGCTCACTAATGCTCTAATAATGCACTACATTATGTTAAAGTATAGTATTTTAGATGCCCAACAACTTTGCAGAGGACACTGAAGAGCTAGAATGTCCCTGATAAGGGCTATAGCTGTTCAAAGTTGAGTATGTCGATTTAAATGCAGAAAATCTTGTTTTCTGCCAACATAACCAATGTACCGGCGTCAACAGGATTCCCATCAGAAATAACCTGTCGTAACGAGTTTATACACTCAGCTGGATCAAGCAAACACATTTAGGTCAATTTTCTAGGCGTAGAAAGAATCTACAACGTTTTTCAGAGGTTACTTCTGATGGAAATCTGACTGAAGCCGGTACACTGGCAGTGTTGGCAGAAAAAATGATTTGCAACATAAATGACGACATACTCAACTTTGAACAGCTCTAGTATTTTTTTGGGACACCCTAGCTCTTGAGTGTCTTCGGCCAAGTTGTTAGGCATCAAAAAACCTACCATTTGAAGTTATGAAACCTATGGTTTGAGCCATTTTGAGCTCTTTAGAATGGAAACTTCATAAAAGTTGGTTTTTCCATACAAATCTTCATATAAATTTGAAATGCAATGCGCCAAACCAAGACAAAACCAATCGACTTCTGATAAATTTAGGGTTGTTTGGGGCCCCAAATAAAACAAAAAAAACTTGGTTCCGTTTGGGGCCCCAGACAACCCTGATGCAGCCAGAGATAAAGTAGCATTACAGGTGGGAAATAGGAATCACGAGCAAATTTTCTCACTGGCTCATCAGTCACTCATCAGTCGAGCTCTTGCTGAGAAGATCGCAAATATTAATAAAGCTCGAAAATTTGCTTCACTTCGGAATGCTTCTGCTTCTACTGCATCCAAAAGTCAGTAATTGAACAATACCATGCTTCAAATTTGATAGTTGTTATTGATTTTATATTATAATAGCTGAAGGGGTTGTTTATAACACACGACCGCAGAGTTAACGTAGAATACGACAGCCGTTATGTGATTCAGGCTCACTAGCTCAGAAATTCTTCAAATGAACTTTGAGGTTAATTATGTTTATCACGCTACATAGCAAGCCACTCACTCTAGCCACACGCTATATAGAAAGCCACACACGCTATGTAGCAAGCCACACACGCTATATAGCAAGTCACACACGCTATATAGCTAGCCACGCACGCTATATAGCAAGCCACACAAGCTATAGACATGCACAGACACGCTAGACATGCACACGCTATATAGCAAACCACGCACGCTATTTAGCAAGCCACACACGCTATAGACATGCACACACGCTATACAGCTAGCCACACACGCTATATAGCAAGCCACACACCTATATAAGGTGGGACACACGCTACAGATAGTCACACACGTTATGTGCACACACCATATACATACGCTGGATGATGGTGGCTTCTCAAACCACCTGGAGGTGCGAGTATCTTTCAGTTTCGAGTTGTATTCAACCAACGATATCTGAATTGGATTACCGCTGGTGGGGTCCAACTCAGATCGAAGGGAAGCCGAACTGAAAGAGGTAGGAACTGCAGCTAACCACTACCATCGCCGCTGTTGCCCGCTGCTGATCCACTTCACCTACTGCCATCGGTGCTGATGTCCGCTGTTGCTGCCTGCTGCTAGTAAACTGATTTGATTGAGGCGAAACAGTCTCTTATATAGCATAAAGAGTGCATTCCCGGCTAATTAGGTACTCCATTCTGTCGACCTTTTTAGGGAAAGGCAGCAAGCGACCAATCAAAAGTCGATATTTGCGTTTCGACAATGTTCAACAATTTTCAATATTACAATAGTTTAAACAATCAGATTACAATTTTCTGCATTTGGACGGGTGCTTAAATGATTTTCCAATCAATTGCTGCAAAAATGACAAAAATCGGTTGGAAACTGACTGGGTTTAAAACGTTTGAAATTGGACAATTTTCGTGATGCTATCGATGTTTTCGGTTTTGAAATTGGATCCCTGTATTGAAATTGGGTCCCTGTAATTGTTGCCGTAAGACGTATTCTACGTCAAAACCTTGTTATATCTTTGTTTTTGTTAAACCTTTGTTTTTGTTGCTAATTCTAACACTTGTTGTAGAGCATGGAACAAATTTTTAGTTAGCTCTGTATTATATTACAACTTTATTATTAGTTCCAACTACTATTAATAGGCAATGTCAAAATTAATAAACATTTTAATAAATTATATTATTGTTTAATGTTTTGTGAACAAAATATAAAGCCTAAGAAAACAACAATATAAATACAACATGGTGTAGTCGTTTAACAACAATAATTAGCTTATCGGAAAAACTATTACTTCGCCATAATTATTATTGTTGCTTTGGTGTATTATTGACAGTGATTCTACAATCGAATTTTTCGTTTCCAGATTCAAAATGTATGGACAGCAGCCGCAAAAAGTTACTGTTAAGATACATAACAACACCCCTTTTTTATTGTAGAAGTCGCAAATACAATGTTTTTTACTGTTTTTGACCAAAATTTTCAATGTACGATTGTTGTACATCCAACAATAAAAAATTGCGTTGAACTGTTGTAAATTTAAATACTGTTAAGGTAGTTTTGAATGTTATTTTAATGTTATTTTTTTTTCGGGAAGAAAAAGTAAAAAAAGTCTCAATTTTAATATGTTTTGTAATGTATTGAAGATATATTTTGTGAAAGGGCTATCAGTTACCTTAGAAAATAGAGGAAACTCACGAGACATTATTTCTTCAAGCTGCTTGATATATGTATGACACTAACAGCACAACTTCACAGCTGTATGCAAACACTAGTACCTAACCCTCGAACTAGTAATGAAATTTGTGTTTCACTTATATGAGAGTCTCCCTTCCAGATGAGGGAGGGGTGTCGAGTTACCATTGACATATTTCTTACTCCTAAAAACCTCACCATGTCAAATTGGGTTCCATCTGCTTGATCAGTTTTCAAGTTACGCAGAAGTTTGTGTTATATTTGTATGGGAGCCCTCCCTTTAAGAAGAGGGAGGGGTCTCGAGCTACTCTAATAACCTTTTCCGGTCTCAAAAACCCCTACATACAAATTTTTACACCGATTGGTACAGTAGTTTCCACGTCTAAAGGATCAGAGAGACAGACAGACAGATAGAAATGCTTTTTCATATGATTAGATTTTTTGTAGTAATTTGAATTGCTGATTTTACGTATTAAATTATTGGTTTACCATCTTTCATAACAATATATTAATAAAAAAAAATTCTCGATTTTATCACTTTCCCTAATTTATCACCCCAAGGGGGTGATATAATCAGGTGATCACTGTATAGCACCCGCCATGATGGTGCGTAAAAAGCTGGATAGAGCTAAAACTATTTAGCTTTGAACTTTTGAATTTCGAAAGTTTGACTGCTTGCCTATCCAGCTTGCCACGAGCGGCAACGGCGGCCAGTGCACGAAGCCCATTTTGACGTTTTCTGTAGGTTGGGTAATGTTCAATCGCAGTAATTACATATAATTTTGCAACGTAACATAGCAACTTAAACAAATAGTTTCGTTTATTATAACCCGCGCATGTGCATGACCAAATTTAAATAACATAACGCCCATTGTTTGTTGAAGTTGCTATGCTACGTTACGACGTTGTTATGTTTTCTACTCCGATTACTGCGATTGAAAATTCCTTGACCTATCCACCTTTATTCGAGCCATAATGGCGGGTGTTCTGATGCGTGTTCGTAATTTTTTGCTTGCGAAATACATGAAGAGTCAAACTGACGTAAGCAAAGTTTTTAAAAGGGTAGGTAACATATTACGAATTTTTCATTATAGCGTCGGCCATTATAGCGCGTAAAAAACTGGAAATGGCTCCAACATGCAATACCTTGTTACCATGTTGTTATTAATATTAATTGGCATGCATTTCCAAGTAAATTAGTGAAAAAGTGAGGGAAGACTGCTTTGTGCAACGATCATTTCTAATCAGTTAGTCACAGACAGACGTTCAAGCAAAAAGAATATTGATCGGAAATTTCGCGTAAATTTTCCGAATAATTGCGTCATAAATCATTTGTACACTTACGCTGTATGGTGACCTTATTGCCACAATATTTTTTTATTTTTCACTATTGTACGAGGCGTCACTATTAGCGCTACCTGGTTACAAGTTGCTACTGAAAACTTTACTTGGAACTAAGCTTGGACGTCTGTCAGCGAGTTAGTGTTCGTATGTAGTGCAAACAAATTTTGGCTGCTTGGTGTTTGAGTAGATTTTCACAAAAGTACATTAATAATTGGTAGCGTGTAACCAAAAAGCCTGTTCACCTGTCATCGTTGTAAGGTTCTCGATTTTTGTTTTTTGGTTGGTAAGGTTGGCAATACAAAACTTGACTGTCTTTCTTTCCGGTCCAAAATGGTATGCAGTACAGTTTCATCTGAGTTTCGCTCGTCGCAATTTTGTGCCGAAATTCGTACGGAATCGGTTAACAAATTTCGGAAAATGTGAACGATGTGGGGAAGCAACGCTGGCGTTTAAATTTACGTGAAAAAGTTATCGAGTTTCATGTGATATTTGTCTAAATAGCGCTCTATTTTGCGGCCTTAGCTGTTGTATCTATGGTTTGACAGATTGGATGTCCAATGTGCCACATGCGTTGGCTTTCCAGTTGCTTCCTCACTTCGTTCACTCATGCAAGAATTGCGATTAAATCAAATAGTTTATTGCCAGAACGGGAAACGAAGTTTATTGAATGTGTTTTGCTATTTGATTGCAGACCTTCACACGTTTTGTGGAGACTGGCCGTGTGGCCAAATGCGCCGTTGGAAAATACAAGGGACGTCTTGTAGCTATCGTCAATGTGATCGATCAAAATCGGGTGAGTTTCTTCATATTTTAGGATGGCCTTTAAACTTGCGTGATGAAGTTATCCCAAAGAGGAAACTAGAAGAATATAGGAAGGGCCGACTGATCCATGTATGAAGCTATATCTTCCAAATCTGAAATGGAAAATAAAAAACAGCTAAGCTAAGTCTAGTGTCGCATTTGTCTAATCAGGGTTTTGTTTCTCATAGGTACTTATCGATGGCCCGATCACTGGAGTGCCCCGGCAGCAATACCCGGTTAACCATCTGCATCTCACCAAGTTCCGTGTCAAGTTCCCTTTCACAGCTTCGACCAAGGTAGTGCGTAAAGCTTTAACAGCCTTCAACCTTAAGGAGAAGTTTGCCAGCACCAGATGGCAAGAGCGCGCACGTGCTAAGACCAAGGTAAGCATGTCTAAAGATGGTACACGAAGAATGTTCCGACATTGTTGTTCATGATGAACCTTTTACAATAAATTCATTGATAGGAATGGCCGACTGATTCACATATGAAGCTAGTAAATTCTGACTTTGTTTTGCAGCTAATAGTTTGAGCTAGAGTTTTGAATATCAATTTCTAACGCTGCGTTTTTCTTTCATTTTCAGCGTTGCAACATGACGGACTTCGATCGGTTCAAGCTGCGATTGGCCCGTGCCGAGCGTAACCGTTTGGTCAACACTCAGTACAAGAAGATGAAGAAGGAAGTCGTGAACAACGGTATGCTGTTCGGTAAGCCGGTCAAGGGAACGAAATCGTTGCCCAAGCGACGCAATCCGATTCCGAAGAAGGAAGGCAAAAAGAAGCGCGTAAGGAAAAACAAGAGGACCCCCGCTGCCAAGAAGTAAAACCAGGAGCGACGGTTTTGTTTGAAATTTTGTGCGAGTGTGTGTACACAACAGTGAGAAGGAAGGAGAATATAATTAAATTTAAAACCTGACAAAGATGGGTTGCATCCTCTATGAGAACTGACCTACATTTTCCTGATTAATTTTGGTTTTAGGTAAACAGTCTTCAGGAGTTTAGGGCAAGATAGATTCCAATTGTTTTTAATGAACGTATATTTTTACAAATTCAACATCTTCGAGGTTAAATTGCTCCACGCTTGGGAAATATTCAGTAATTCTTATCACGAACATTTTTAAACCTATCTTGGTAACGTTTATTTTGCTTGTAAAAATGAGATTTATTCAACATTGATAATTTGAACTGCGTAGAATATCGAAAAAGTACTCCGGAAAACATTAAAATGTAGACATCATTCCTATCCTATCGCTATCGCGGTCGTGCTCGAAACCTTATTTTGATCGGCTGGTCCGGTTGATTAATTAGTTTCGTCTGGATGTCCATCGGTACACTGCCAGCCCATTCCAGCTCGAATGATCGTATCAACTACGAGAGAAAATTCAAATAGAAAATTACCAAAAGAAGTAAAAATCTGTACCCTACCCGCAATAATAGCACCAGCATGTTTTGCTCCGCCATTCGTCGCGCTATGCACGACCGCATCCCATGGCCAAAAGGAAGTACCAGGTGAGGATGCACCGGTTCCTTGGTCGCTCGCATCCAGCGATCTGGTGAAAAGCGGGTTGGATTGTTAAAGTAACGCTCCAGTCGACAGGAGACCAAATTTTGTGTCACCACCACGGTACTCTTGGGTACGTGGAACCCTCCAAGTATGGCATCCTTATTCAAAATTCGGCCTACGCCGATTGAGATGGGATTCAGTCTGAGAGATTCCTTTAGCACCGCACGACAGTAGGTAGCTTCTGCTGAAAAAGTTTACAAGGTTAATGAAAAAAAAATCAATCGAATGCAAAATGTTTCTCACAATTTAATGCTGCTATTTCTATACTGTTTGTCCAGGGATCGGGCAGCAACTTTTCCGCTTCCTGGAACAGTTTGGTCTGAGCGTTTGGGTTCAAACACAAATGGTACAACGCGAAAGCAGTGGTGTAAGCTGTTGTATGAACCCCTGCGAGCAGAAGATCAGCTGCCATTCCTATGATATCGTTAAGCTCAAGATTCGGATTCCTAAGATATTCCGTGAGCAGGGATTTATGTTGGCCAGAAGCCAGCTTTTGATGATCTCCATTGTAGTATAGTAATTTCTGTGAGACTAATTCAACGGCAGTTTTTTCCATGAATTGCTGAGCTTTTCTAAGTTTCCTGTAGGACGGGGTTTCAAACAGTTTCCATAACTGAAAACCTTGGTCCGTTGGTAGAATATTCTGATTGGTCACCTCAGCTGCTTCCATTAGACGTGAGGATAACGAATTTGGAAGCAGTTGCTCATTCGAAAAACTATCTAATCGAATGTCAAAAGCCATGAGACAGATCACTGAAAGAAACACTGTTTTTCAAACTTTTTTTTTTTTATATATAACAAATAAATACTAACACTCAAGATTAAGCCGGGAAATGGCCGGCATGAAATCAGTAACATCATCCTCTCCTTCGGTCGGTTTGATGCCGGCCACAAATTCTTTAGTGACTTGATCGGTCAGCGGTAAGAAATTGCGAACACTTTGAGGCGAGCTCAGCCCTTTTTGCAATTCTGATCGTATTTTCCACCACTCGATGCCGTTCCTGTAACGAATCAGTCCAAATCAAGCGTGTTTGAATCTCCAATTAGGCTCATTTACATCTTACGAGGCCAACAGTCCGGCTGTGCGGTACACGTTGGGCCGATCGCGTCGATACTTGGCCAACGCTAGATGGCTGCGTCGCGCAGGATAGATTCCTGGCGTTTTGTCGTTCAGCACGGTAGCAATGTCGTCCGGGTCGTACAGCCAAACTATGTCCTGTCCGGGGACCATAGTTTCGCGGACAATTGAACCGTACTTTTCATATTTGTCCTGGCCGGATTGGTGAAGTGCGTCGAAGCTATATTTACCTTGAAAATGTAAGAACTAAAATTTTTTTACTGCGAATAGTTTACTAAAACACATACCGATACCAGGGATATATTGGAATAAATTTCCAAAGCCCAGTGGTCCTCTTGGTCCAGGAATAGCATCGAACGATTTGGGCAAACTGGAAAACAACTTTGTTATTAAAATTCCTAATTTTAATTGATAAAGCAATTTTACTTACACTGCTGTCTTATCGACTGAAAACTTCCTGAATACGATCGAGCAAATTGTAGGCGATTTGTGAGCTAAAACTGGAGCCGTGGCTGATAAAGTATTCATTTTGAGAGTGCGTATCCTGTTCGTATTTATCAGGATAATGTCATTCTTTCAAATCCAGTCGAAAACTGACTAATCGGTCGATCAACCAATGCAACCACCGGCGATCATTTCGCTCCGTTACTGTCTCCAGCGATCACAAATACGTTCAAACAAATTTGAATGGAAGGGTGAGTGTACGCATTCTAGCTTGAATTATGGAGTAGGAAAAGGAGCAAACAGTAAGAAAAAATGACGAAGCGTCTACCTTATTTCTTGCTGCTTTTCTTATTCACAGCTTCTGTCTTGATCGTGTTAGGATCATTCTAATTGGATAACCAAACTAACATGAATGCATGATTAAAACAGATTGCGTTGCTTATTAGAAATTAGCAAAAGTTTGTATTAGCCGTTTTAGCATTCTTTATCACAATCATTTATCTGAAGTAAAAACAACTATTTTTTGCTGTTAACTCAGCAAAATGGTAAAATGAAAACAATATGTGGTCCCCGTGGCTCTGTGATTAGCGATGTCGGTCGGCTAGCTCTCCCACACGGTTGTGATATCGGGTTCGATTCCCGATCGAGTCGAGGATCTTTTCGAGCTGGAAGTTTTCTCGACTCAGCACTGGGGCACGGTGTATCGTTGTACTTATTCTACACATACAAAATGTGCCAAAAACAATATCGATAACGAATTCTCTCAACTAAAATCTAGTTGATCGAGACCGCTTTTAGCCCCCAGGCTAAGCGTGCGATATTGTTATGTGGCATATTTGGCACCTTGACTTACCGTATTTGAAGTTAACAGTTTCGAGGAACACCAATAAAAGCAATATTTGAAATTTTATCGTAGCTCTTCAGTACTATATTGAATTGGGGTACATTTAGTTGAAATTTAAATAACCACGTCTTTATACGCGATCATTAGCGTGTGAACCATCTTTTGGCGGTAGAGGAAATGCTTCGCTAATCCGAGCGTCTGTTCACCAAGATGGTGCGACTCAAAACAGTGTCTTATCTCCATGCTAGAATCGTGTTAGTAGTAAGCTATGAATTTGATTTTTTGATAAACCTCACTTCACTCTAATAGTTGCTACAAACTAGACGTGTTTCTAGCAGATTATGGGCACGATTATGGGCGTAGCAACTGAAGTAACAAGAGCGAAATTTTTTTTCTAACACGCTGTGAGAAGTTGAAGAAACTCAAGATAATTTTCAAAAATTTCGCTGAATGGAAATGAAGATGATGTTGGTAATAACAGAAATGCTAACCGAGGACATTACAGAGGAAGGTCTGGTTCCAGGTTTCCTGCGGCGGGTGGAATTACGTTACCAGCGACGGAACGTCTTCGTGGACGGGAAAATTACACCTCGTGGGCGTTTGCAACCAAGATGCTCCTGATTCGAGAAGGAACTTGGGACGCTGTTACACGGGATGGAGACGATCCGGCGGATGGTAGTTCCCTTCGAGCACTTGCCACCATCTGCCTCAGCATCGAGCCAGTAAACTACAGTCTGGTTCAAACTGCAGAAACGGCAAAAGTGGCATGGAAGAATTTGAAAAACGCATTCCAGTATGACGGGATGACGTACGGGAGGAGTACGTAAGTCAGCTGATGTCGACCAGTCATAAGCTCTCTGAAGTTGGCTTCAAGGTCGACGATACGTGGTTGGCGAGTCTTCTTCTGATGGGCCTACCGGATATGTACGAGCCTATGATTATGGGCCTCGAGGCGTCTGGGATCAAGATTACCGCGGATGCAGTTAAGGCTAAAATCCTCCAGGATGTGAAGATGAGTAGTGTAACAAAGTCAAGTTCCGGTGACGGTGCATTCTACAGTCATCCTAAGACAAAGCAGAAAGAGAAAGCCGCAATAAAGTGCTTCAAATGTAAGCGTTTGGGGCATTTTGCGTCGGAGTGTCAGAAGCGAGAGGCCAATGACAAAAAGGAGAAGAAATCATCAGGCAAGCATGTTTTATTCAGTGCCCGTGAAGCGTCGTCTGGCGCGAACGAGGAATGGATTTTTGACTCGGGGGCAACGTCTCACGTGTGCCACAACAAGGCCATTTTGAATTGTGCCAAAGAGGTGGTGCAGCATATCAACTTAGCGAACAATGCGGAATCTTTGGTGGTTGGAACCGGAACAGTGAACCTCGTAGCAGCTGTGCAAGGTTGTTCGTGCGATTTGATGATGGCTAATGTCCTATGCATTCCAGACTTAGCGCTCAATTTAATGTCGGTGAGCAAAATTTGTAACAGCGGATATCGTGTAGTCTTCATGAAGGGCGCTTGTGAAGTTCGATCGAAATTCAACGAACTAGTCGCTGTTGGCAGGGAGGAAGGTGGCCTCTACAAGTTGTGCTTGGCCAATCAGCAAGTTTCGTGTGCGGCAAAGGAAGCAGACGACATGGTTCTTTGGCACCGGCGAATGGGTCATCTGCACCAACAGAGCCTAAAGCAGCTACGTGAAATGGCTAGTGGCATTCGATTCCGGGATGCAGTTATTCCCACGTGTACTGTATGTCTACAAGGGAAGCAGAATCGTAAGCCATTTACGAATAAGGGTACTAGAGCAAGTGAAATCCTTGAATTAGTGCATTCGGATTTATGTGGGCCGATGGAGAACGTATCGATAGGCGGAAGCAGATATTTTTTGACGTTCATCGACGATGCTAGTGTCGTGAACCGGAGGCAAGGGCCTCACAAATTGTCCAGTTTCCTGCTGTTCCGAGCTCTCTTTCGGCTGCGCGATTACCCTTGGTCCTCGCCGCTTCAGGCGGTCTATCGCCATCGCAATGTAATCCCGCTTTTGCTGCTCACCGTCCATACTGCTGTCCTGTTTTCCGCTTCGTCCTTCTGCTGCTGCCTGATGATGTGTCTCCATTGAAGTGTGTCACAAGAAAGCCCGCGTGAGTGAAGAGAGCTTCTATTTATACCCAGCGAAATCAACTTCCCCACCTTCAGTCAATTGGTAATTTCCCCTTCGGAAATAAGTTCACACAGTAGGCTGAATGTTCGGAACGCATGAAATACGGGACAAGGTGATTTCAAGTAGGTATTGATATATTTATTATTATCATTTCATTTATTTTATTAACATAAAGTCTGCTGTACGCTACAGCTAGTAGGAAGGTGTTTGTCTACTTCCTCAAGTCAAAGAAGCAGGTGCTGGATTGTTTTAAGGATTTCAAAGCTTATGCTGAGAATCAAACCGAAAAACATATCAAGCGACTACGGACGGACAACGGCTTAGAATACGTGAACCAAGAAATGGAACGGTTTTTGCGAAATTCAGGAATTCATCACGAAATGACAACAACCCAGAGCAAAACGGTCTCGCTGAGCGAATGAATCGGACCGTGGTTGAAAAAGCGCGATGCCTGCTATTCGATGCTAAGATGGACAAAGTTTTTTGAGCGGAAGCTGTTGCGACTGCTGTATTTTTGATCAACCGATCTCCGACGAAGGGGTTAACTGTGACTCCAGAAGAAGCATTCGGTGGCAAGCAACCAGATCTTTCTGAGCTGCGAGTATTTGGCGCAAAGGTAATGTGTCATGTGCCTAAAGTCAAAAGGCAGAAATGGGATGTAAAATCCGAATCAGGGAAATTTTTTCTGAGTGAGGTAGCAGAAACACCGATTCTGAACGAATCAGCCGAGTTGGTTGAGGATTGGATACAGTTAGAGAGCTGTGGTCCAGTCGATCAAAAAGTAATTGATCCTCCGTCCGATACACCAACCACGGAACCGACGACGAGTCGGATGTCGACAGCACGTTTGGTGATACCGAATGTGAAACCGACTATGGCAGCGCAAGCGATACTGTGGTAACGATGTCTTCTCCAGCACCAGCGCTCCCTCCGCAAAAAGAGGATCCACACAATGTGGTCAGGCGCAGTGGCAGGGAGCGCACACTTACAGGCAAGTATACCGATTATGAGATGACTTGCAGTATTCTTCCTCAGAACACTCCGTGCCCACAGGAAATCGACGAGCCCCAGTCATTTAAAGAGGCAATAGGCTGCGGCAATGGACAGTCGTGGCAGAAAGCGATGGTAGAAGAGTTCGAGTCCTTGAAGAGCAACAAAACCTGGGAGCTAACTAAACTTCCTCCAGGACGAAAGGCGCTGAAATGCAAATGGGTTTACAAGTTAAAGACAAATGCCGACGGATCGGTGCAGCGCTATAAAGCTCGGCTTGTAATTAAGGGTTTCTCTCAGATAAAGGGTGTCGACTACAATGAGACGTATTCTCCAGTCGTCAGATATGCTAGTATTCGCTATCTGCTGGCCCTAGCTGCACAAATGAACCTTAGCATCTACCGAATGGATGCAGTGACGGCTTTTCTTCAGGGCAACTTGAGAGAGGAGGAAATTTATATGGAACAACCCGAAGGTTTTGTGGACAAAAAGGATTCCAAAAAGGTTTGTCGTTTACGAAAGGCGCTTCACGGTCTAAAGCAGGCCAGTCGGGTCTGGAATGCCAAGCTTGATGCGAAATTGCAGCGAATAGGCTTGAAACGCTCGAGTTTCGATCCGTGCGTGTACTACAAAGTTGGTGATGATGGCATTATTATTGTTGCTGTTTACGTTGACGATTTTCTGGTGTTCTCCAACCAGCCGAGATGGGTAGAATTCGTGAAAAGACAATTGATGGCGAAGTTTCACATGAAGGGTCTCGGGGAAGCGAAACAAATTTTGGGCATGCGGATCACACGTGCTGAAGATGCAGTAATGCTGGATCAACAGCGTTACATTGATGAACTACTCAAGCGTTTGAAAATGATTGACTACAACCCAGTGGAGACGCCCGTGGACGGCAATCAACGATTGTCGAAGGAAATGAGCCCGAAGGACGAATGTGAGAAGCAGCGTATGGCATTGGTTCCGTTCCGTGAATTAGTGGGTGGTCTGCAGTTCCTGGCACAGTGCACTCGGCCCGACATCGCTTATGCTGTGAACTCCTCGAGTAGCTTTAGCAGTAATCCGGGGGAAGCGCACTGGACGGCAGCAAAGAGAATCTTGCGTTATCTGAAAGGAACGAAGCTGATGAAACTGGTTTACGTGAAGCAAAATGACAGAGAATTCGAAGGGTTCAGCGATGCGGATTGGGGCAACGACCCTGAATCAAGACGATCGATCACTGGTTATGTATTCCAGTTCGCTGGTGGATCGGTGTCGTGGAGCTGTCGCGAACAACCAACCGTTGCGCTCTCTACGACTGAAGCAGAATATATGGCCATGTCTGCTGCAGCACAAGAAGCGTTGTGGTGGCGAGGATTCCGGAGCGAAATATCCGGAGTTCATCAACCAGTTCGAATAAACTGCGACAATCGCAGTGCAATATGCCTAGCTGAAAAGGAAATTGGGTATTCACCCCGCAGCAAACACATCGACTTGCGACACCATTTTGTAAGGGAACAGGTCGAGTTAAAAACTATTAAGCTGCTGCACGTACAATCGAAGCAACAGAAGGCTGATGTTCTGACAAAACCGATGACTGGACACAAGTTTCTGGATACCATGAAAGCTTTAGGAGTTACTAAAATTCATACTTAAGGGGGAATGTTAGTAGTAAGCTATGAATTTGATTTTTTAATAAGCCTCACTTCACTCTAATAGTTGCTACAAACTAGACGTGTTTCTATCAAATCGGCTGATCAACTTCCTGGTGCCAGCGTGAGATTCTGAGTCTGTCAACAGAGTCAGAACTGTCAACAGAGCCAGAAGCAGGAGTTCCCTGTACCGGTCATGTGTAATGACAAGGACGGCAACCTGCTTACTGATAAACCAACGGATGCAACCAGGTGGAAGGAGCATCATCAGGCGCTATTGAACGGTGAGGAGCCGGATGAGCAGAGCAGGAACAGGATGACGATTATGAGTGACGAACAAGCTGTGGAACCAGCAACACAGAAGGAGGTGAAAATGGCGATTAGTGAGTAGAAATACGGCAAGGCCGCTGAGAAGGACGGTATCCCGGCCGAATTTCTAAAAGAAATCATCCATTAATGATGTCACGCGCTTAGGGGGAGGAAGGGGTTTAGATTTTTGTGACATTTTGTGACATATGGGGGTGAGGGGGTTAGCTTGAGTGTGACATTACATTTCAACTCAAAAAAAAAAAAAAAAAGAAAAAGGCATAGCCATACCACAGAGTTCAACTCAGAACTATTTATGATGATCGCATCATTCATTCATATTGTCGCTGCAGCACTACTCTGCAATTCGCTGGTGAGTCCAGTGACGCAAAGATTTCTAACGACGTCATTTTGTATGATTATTTTTTGTATGATTATTTCTCGCACAGTACAATGCAGTTTTAATTAGAGATCCTCAGAGGGAGAGATAAGCGATGAAAAAAACCGCTGATTTGGCAACTAGGTTTCACATATTAGAGGTGCCAGATCTCTTCTCAATGCGCAATGTTCACTAACTTTTTCATTCGGCTCGTATAACTGATGGTGACGGTGGAAGTCCTGGAGAATAATAAAGTGCATCACAAAAACCGTGAAGGTGGTAAATTTTATGTTAATGTTTAATTTTATATACCTTCATCATTATTCTGTAGACTATACAAAGGGTTTGTGAACCACCAGTTAAAAATCACTGTGATGAAGCAACTTTGGAGCATTCTCAATTCATTGTTTAAAAGTAGAACATGAAAAACGTGTAAAAATAAATATATTCTTTATTGACCTTTATTGCAATACCTTTCAATGTGTTACCTTTCTTGTTCGTTTGGCTCGAATTTTGACATGTTCGTTTGGCTCACAACTCTCTCTTCGCATATCTCTCCCTCTGAGTATTGCTAGTTTTAATGTTCTTTGATTAAATTGACATAGTTTTGCGACTAGAAAACAATCAAAACTATTAGAAAATATTACAGTCGCATATTTCGGGACATTTTATGTTGAATCAAAGACTACATTATATTAAAATACTACGAAATTTGCTGGGAAATCCTTGTCAGGCGAGCGACCCGTCTCTTCCGGTTCTTCTCTGCATGCACAATAGTTTTACGATCACTTTTTTGCTGAACGTTCGCTTGAGATAAAATGAAATAATTTTTTTCAAAGTTTAGAAAACATAATGTTCATTAGTTCTATTTTGTCGTGCATGTTTGTTTATGAATGACAGCGCAATTCAATGCATTTTTAGTAAATTGTGATTGATTGGTTATTGTACAATGTGGAGAAAATTTGGATTGCGAATTGTTTTAGGAAGAGGAACTAAACATGGACCATCCATTTAGGAATCAGCAATGATATTGCAGTTAGTTATGCGACTCCATCAACAAAATGCTGGGACCAAGGATTTAGCGCCTTTTCTAGTTAATTTTTATAATCTTCTTTTTCTTTCAGTTTTTATTTTAGTAAAATCGTTCCAAATTAGGAAAAATAAATTTTTACAAATTTCTTAATTTTTAATCAATTATAACCAAGCAAGGGTGGGGGATATAAAAACGTGACGTTACTGAGGGGTGGGGGTCAAAAAAGTTGTGACAGTTTGCGACAAGGGGGAGGGGGGGAGTTAATTTTTGCTAAATTTTGCGTGACATCATTAATGGATGGTCCCAAAGCAGGAAGCGAGCGGCTGTACTATGCGATCCACCAGATAATACTAAGGAAGGATCTGGGTGGATGAACAAATACCGAACGACTGGTTGGAAGGCCTTATATGCCCTATCTATGAAAAGGGTCGTCGACTGGATTGTTGCAAATATCGAGGCATTACGTTGTTAAACTCCGCATATAAAGTGATCTCCCGTAGCCTGTTCAGATTGAGACCGTTAACGGAATCCTTTGTTGGCAAATACCAGGCTGGTTTTCGACAGGGGCGTTCCACGACGGATCAAATCTTTACCCTGCGACAGATCCTCAATAAGTTCCGGGAGTATAACCTGCAGACGCACAATCTGTTTGTGGATTTCAAGGCGGCATACGACTCAGTGAAAAAAAAAGCTGTAGCAGATCATGCTGGAACACGGTTTTCAGACGAAACTAATTAAGCTGAGTCGTATGACGCTGAAGGGATCGAAATCACGCGTGCGGATAGCTGGCGAGACACCAGCCGCGTTCGTAACGTTGGATGGACTGAAGTAGGGAGATGCGCTCTCTATAACTTACTGTTCAACATCGCCCTTGAAGTTGAAGGTGCAGTACGAAGAGCAAACGTGCAAAGAAACGATCATCGGTATCGACCGTAGGTCCATGGAGGTCTCCGCCTCTTTTAAGAAGGAAGCAGCGAGATTGGGACTTGTCAATACATCTGCCAAAACGAAGTACATGGTAGCTGACAGGGAGCGTGGGAGTTTCCGTGGTGTTGGTGCTGAGATCGAGATAGATGGAAAACGATTTGAAGTGGTTGACGAATTCGTTTATCTTGGTACGCTTGTAACATGACATGTGACAGCGGTATGAGCCGTGAAGTGAAACGATGAGTTGTAGCTGCGAACGGGGCCTTCTACGGACTTCGTAACCAGCTAAGGTCCCGTAGTTTGCAAACTCGCACAAAACTCGCCCTGTATAGGACGATGATACTCCTGGTGGCCCTTTACGGACATGAAGCATGGACGCTGAAGGAAGCCGATCGACGAGTGCTCAGATTTTTTGAGCGTAAAGTTCTGCGATCGAGACTTGGCGGTAAACTGGAAGATGGAGTGTGGCGCAGACGCATGAATCACGAGTTGTACCAGGTATACAAACATGCTGATATAGTGAAGGTAATACAGCGGGGCAGGTTTCAGTGGACTGGAAATGTAGCCAGAATGCCTGACGAGAGAGCCGCCAAAACTATCTTCAGTTGAGAACCAGGAAGAGGCCGTCGACTCCGTGGTAGGCCTCGCACGTAATGGATGTGCGCGGTGGCAGAAGATGCACGATCTGCTGGTGTACGAGAAGACTGGAGAACGGCTGCCCAAGACAGAAGAAGCTGGACATCTCTTATTCGTTCGGCCCTACACACCAAATTTTCATTGCTGGAAATCAGCAAAATTTTGCTGATTTTTGGTGTGCTGTGTTTCCAGCAATCTGTTCAGCAAAATGAAATTTGCTGATCATTCAGTAATGCTCAATTGCCTAAAAATGACAGATCGTTTGCTGCATGTTCAGTAAAACAAAATACAAATTGCTGATTGTCAGCTATGACAATTTGCTGTACATTCAGCAAAGCATAAGTCAATTTACTGGTTAACCAGTTAGTTCAAGGGAACCATGTTTCCCTCAGGCACCAGCTTCCATCCGCCCATCGGATCATAGCCAAATTACTGTTGAACTAGAGATGTATGATTATCATTTCAACCTTTAAGTTCATCTAGCCCAACAGTGACTTAGCTATGGTCCCATATCCGCTATCAGGAGCTTAGAGATGATCCCGTACCAGCTGCACAGCGATTTGGCGCGTTTTACTAATGTCAGCTTGACGTAAAATATTTGACATATCAATTCTTTCGCTGGATTCCAGCAAACATTCATTTACTGTGTTCTGTTCAGCAAATAGATTTGCTGTATTTTTGCGAATCACTGAATCGATTACTGGTTTTCAGTAAATTTATCAATGAAATACTGGTTTACAGTAAAAATAAAATTACTGAATAAAATTCAGTAAACTGTAGAACTGAATTACAGTAAACTTTTGAAAAAAATGCTGTGATTCAGTAAACAAGTGATTTGCTGATACACTTTCAGCAATGTACTTTGCTGAACCATAGAGAGAATTTTTGGTGTGTAGACCGGTGAAAGGTCCGTTAGCAAACAAAGTAAAAGTAAGTAAGTATTCAACCAATATTCGCGGTGAATATTACAATATTCACCGCGAATATTGACTGAATATTGCACTGAATATGCGCTTTCACACTTTAGGTTTAGGAGTTAGAGCATTGCACTACTCGACAAACTTGTAGTACTACTTAGGGACTACAAGTTTGTCATACATTGTTTCTTAAAATTGTACTTGTGGAGCGAGCTATCGGCACGCGGTGAAAAAGTACCCAAAATTGAATATGCAACCCTGCATGCCGCGATGCCAGATTGGAAGACATGTCTTCAAATCGGAGACATTTACCCTGCGGTGAAAACATCCTTGTTCGTAAAGGCAAATGGAAGACATTGACTCGGGTTGGAAGACATGTGAAGACATTTGGAAAAATATCCTGGCATCCAGTCAGAGCTGATTGCCAGTTAGTAAAAATTTAAAAACATGGGAGTTGACTTGACATGGGCGTGTCGCAAAACAAAAAATCGCAAACTAGAAAATGAAACATTTTCGATTGCTGCACCGCTCGAGGTTGAAGAATGAACAGATAGAAAAGCAAGAACTCAATTTACACTTTTGTGTGTAGTTCATATAAGGATTTTGGCAAGTGATAGAAAAATATATTTATTTCTTCAATTATGATTTGGAGCATTTGAAAAAAAAATTGTTTTTTTTCATAATAGTGACAATGACAAGTTTGTTTGGTTTAGCATCATTTTGGATTGCCATTTACCATTGGAATAAGAAGATTCTAGCTCTTGTTGCTCTCCGCACACCCTGCACATTAGGGTGGTCCAAAAAATAAATGTGAGCTCCCATGCACTTTTCGTGTTCCTTATGGGTCCCATAACAACTGTGTAACTTTCCAGATCGATCGGTAAAACGCCCGATTTGCGCCCGATTTTTAAAGTTTCCATACGATTTTATATGGGAAAATCCACTTTTTTAATACTTATTCTCTAGAGATGTCCAGTTGGCTGTTAAAAATATAGCAATACATGATATTAGTAGGAAATTTTCCTGGGAAAAACTCTTCTGAAGACCGTAAGGCTCTACGATGCTTGTAGAAACAGCTATTCACCCCAAACTGATTGAATGTCTGACGGACGGCTCACCATTGAAATTTTCCAGCAACACTGCTACAGCATACTGCTATTGAAAACTTGCTTAAGTATGAGAAAGAATTTCGCGTGGAAATAATTTTCAAAGTGTGATTTATGCTCATAGTATCTTCGGGGAAGCCTCCAAGATAAATTTAAGCGATATCATTTCTCATCACATGGTTGAATTTGCAACAGCAGCATGCTGCAGCAGTATTGCTAGTAAAATTCAATGGTGAGCCGTTCGTCAGATATTCATTCAGTCTGGGATGAATATCTTTTTTCACAAGCAAGGTAGCGCCTTGCGGTCTTCAGAAGAGTTTTTCCCAGGAAAATTTCCTATAAGTATCATGTATTGATATATTTTTAACAGCCAACTGGACATCTCTATAGAAAAAGCTTTGAAAAAGTGGTTTTTCTTATATAAAATTGTATGGAAGCTTTCAAAATCGGGCGTTTCACCGATCGATCTGAAAAGTTACACAGTTGTTATAGGACCCATAAGGAACACGAAAAGTGCATGAGAGGGAAAAAATAACACCATCGTTTTTTTCCCATATAACCGTGTCCCAGTCTACTGCACATGTAATGCAAAATGCAAGCAAACAAAACACAATAATGAACACTCTCAGATGAACACTACCGCTGAAGGCAAACGCGACGCGACAAAAAGCATAACATGTTCGATATCGGAAAATATTTTTTGATGCCAAATGTCTTAAGCAGGTATTAGACGAAGCAAATATTTGCTATTTTTGGTACGATTTTTATTTGCACAAAATTGAATCTGTATTAAAAAATAGCAAATATTTGCTTCGTCTAATACCTGCTTTAGAAATGCATGAATCGTTGAAATCTGGTGCTGCTTTTTATTGATTTGAAGTCGACTTTCTGGTAGTCATTAGGAAGACTCTTCCAAGAAGTCGATTTTTTAAATTTTTTTCTGAAGTATAAAAAAAGTAATTTTCGATTTCGACAATTTCATGGACTTATTAAAAAGCAGAAGACACAATATGTCGACTCCATTAACTAAACAGCGCATGGAATTATTTTCTTCCTTTAGCTCCGGATGTAAGCTGGTGGACCTAAGCAACGCCCATTGTATGAATCGACGAATAACGTTTTCCTTGTTGCTGCGATTCTCACGACTCACCTTGCGAATAGTTTTCTCATGTGTTATGTCTGTTGCCTATTATGTATGCTAGGTCAATCACATTCAGTCGATAATCTTCAAACTTTAAACTTAAATTTATCTGACGAAAAAAAGAACTTCCAACACAATGGTAATAAATTATATTATTGTACATATCATCATCTTTCATGATTTATTATCATCGAAAGAAACATTTCACAGTCACTGAATAATCAATACGCTGGTTCGTACTGTTCTGCGGGAACCGCTGGCCTGTTCGGTTGGTTCCAGCTTGCTCCAATCTGATTGAAGTCAACGAAGTTATTGGGACCTTCTGCGGTCGGTACGTTGAGTCCTGCCGGATACGGAGCGGACAGATCGGTTTCTGCCGGTACGACAGGCTGAACTCCTACGTTTTGTTGTGCTGTTGGGTCTTCCACTCTGGCTGATGGCGAAGATGGCATATCGATTACTGTTTGCCACCTAAGATTTCCTTCGTTCGCAGGACCAGATGTTGACAGATTGGGGTCTTCTCCAGCAGGCACGTTAGGTCCGGCTGGATACGAACCGGACTGATCGGTTTCTGTCGGTCCGGCGGGTTGACCTGTTTGCCACCAAAGATTTCCCCCGTTCGTAGGATCAGATGTTGAAAGACTGGGGTCTTCTGACGCTGGCCCATTAGGTCCGGCTGGATACGAACCGGAAAGACCGGTTCCTGTAGGCCCGGCGGGTTGAACGGCTCCATTTTGTTGACCTGTTTGCCACCAAAGATTTCCTTGGTTCGCAGGATCATATGTTGAATGACTGGGGTCTTCCGACGCTGGCACGTTAGGTCCAGCTGGATACGAACCAGACTGATCGGTTTCTGTCGGTCCGGCGGGTTGAGCTGTTTGCCGCCATAGATTCCCCTGGTTCGCTGGATCAGATGTTGAAAGGCTGGGGTCTTCTACGGCAGGCCGGTTAGGACCGACTGGATATGAACTGGGAAGACCGGTTCCCGTCGAACCGGCGGGTTGAACAACTACATCTTGTTGAGCTGTAGGGTCTTGCACTCCGGTTGATGGCGAAGATGGCGTATCGATTACTGTTTGCCACCAAAGATTTTCCTGGTTTGCAGGATCAGTGTTCGGTTGGACGGCAGGATATACAACTAGCGAGCTGGTTGGGTTTTGACCATAGGTGTTTTTCAAATTGTACAGATTGTCTTGTAGCACCGTCAAGGGACAATCCTCGGGATTGTGGGGCGGTTCCTGGGTAGGTTCAACATACGCCGTTTGTGGTTCAGTAACAGCCGGTTGGGGTGGTCCGTACACAGCATGAGGTGGGCCATAGGTTGGCGGAGGTTCGTAGACAGTTGTTAACGGCGGTGGTACCGGGGTGGTCGTCACAGGTGGAAGGGGGGTAGTTGTTGGTGGTGGTGGCGGCGGAGGAGGAAGAGTTGTAGTCGGTGGCGGAGGAGGAAGTGTTGTCGAAGGCTGGCCATAATGACTTGGGGGTACGTTTGCTGGCGGATATGGTCTCAATGGTGGTGGGGGTGCAACGTGAAACTTAAATACAACCGGAACGGCACTTTCCAAGGGTTTTGCTTTAAGCGCGTGTGCTTTGACTGCGTGTGCTTTAAGTGCGTGTGCTTTCAACGCCAAACCTGTGCTCAGTAGATGAAGCAAAGCTCCGTCTGTTAGAGAGAAAATGGCCACGACTACGAACAACACAAACGGTTTCTGAAATGTATATTGAAAATGGAATTATTAAGCTGTTGAAACGATATTAACGTTAGTTCTTACCATTGCGGTGATCTTCAGTCGAGCGACATAGGACGAATGTGATAAGAACTCGCTTAGAACCTTAAATATATTCGGCTTTGACCCCACAGGGCATGCCGCGGTTTATTCCATTCTTATTAGAACAGGATTTTCGAAGTCAATTAAAGAAGAGACACGTGAAACTTGTTTTTTTTTGTTGTAATTTGTCGGACATGGCGCTCTGTTTTGTGTTGTAAAGTATTTGAATCATCTTTCTGCGTCTATGTACATTCATTGTCTAGTGGTTCTTCTACATTGCGACTTACATATTAGTGTTATAAATAGCGCTTAGCTTAGCATGGGTCTCTTTTGAAAAACCGAATTCGAACGAATTCTCATCAGAATTCTCTGTAACGGAGATCCATTTGGGCGTTTAGTACGGATGAACAGTGCAAATTGGTGCAAATCAAATGGACATCTATTAGCAGAGAATTGTTGAACTCTTGGTAGAATCGTTTTCGTCAAAAAAGATTCATTCCTATACATATGGCAATTAGTTTGTGTCATGTATAGACCGTCGTTCGTCAGTTTTTTTTGTTACATATGAATTGTTTAGCAGGCGAGTTGGAGATAGTTTTAGTACGTTTTTGCTTACCTCCCGGAACTTGTGGCATACACACTGGGACTGGAAAAGGCTTAAAAATATGGCATTTTTGAGAAGCGGCAGCATTATTCTAAACTAGTTCGAACTTGTACATAGCTGAGGGTGGTAGAGCTGTCGAAGTGCTTTAAACTGATCGAACAACCTTTATATGCAACTATGTGAATTGCAGCCGGAATTATTCGGAAGGCAACCGACGGCAACATTAAAAAAACTCCACGTAGAAAATGTTTGTAAAACCGCTGAGTGTAAAATTAAAGTACTGTAAAACTCTTCTTTCAATCATCCAATTGCGACATAAATTAAGTTATTTTGAAGCATAATTGACCAATCAACAAGAGATTGAAAAAAAAGAAATTTTAAACTAACAATAACAAACCTTAGAAAATATTAATTCGAGTGAGACAGAAATAAATTGAATCTGACTTGTGTCGATTGGATCAAAAAATTATTATAGATGAGATGAGAGAATTAAAATAATGCGATTGGACTAGGAATCAATGTAGATGTCACTATGCAAGTTTTAAAAACTTTTTTTTACACAGAAGAAATATATTAACCATTATTTACTACCTAAGGTAGATAATTTGTGTCGCAGTTCTCCTTGTAAAAAATTGGGAGTCTGAGTTTACCTCAATTTTTATCTCAATTTACATTTCCTCATATTACTGCTGAGCTATATTTTAAGTTTGGATCGGTTCTTCTCGACATGTTGCTCAATTTTCAATACATTTGCAAAATGTTATTATGAGCTGGAGCTGTAAAAAGCAGTAAAAATAAGAAATAAGAAAAATGATTCAAACGAATTTTTTGGCACTCTTATAGTATGATCAAAATTAAATTTTGGTCAGTGTGTGGACTTTGAGCAGTGTGCCTAAGCTACACTGCACGTTTGGTGAAGCATACAATCATGGTTTATCTGATATTTTTAATGAAAAAAAAAAAAAACAAAACTCGATCAAAATTTGTGCGAATTGGAAGATTGAGACTCAAGCTTTTGCATAAAGTTAACATACGCACTTAAAACTGGTTCTCGAGCTCGGCAAATTCCAATTTTACTGATATATCAGTGCAAAAAAGTCATTTACCGACAATCATCAAATCATTCCACTTAGATCTCGATTTTGCCGAATTTATAGTGAAACATAATTTGTCCGGAGAACAGTAAAAACATTTCTGAAATCTTGGTGTAAATTGCCGAGCCTCGGCAACACTGTTGTTAACAGTGTAAACGTGCCTGCCGCCATTTGTTTTCTATTTTGAGCAAACAAGCAACATAGTTTGTTTCTAAATCGTACGAAATTTAAGATCAGAACGAAAAGAACTTTTTGAAGACTGATCCTCTTCATGATGTGTTTCGATGGGTTTATTAAGTTAAATATTTGTTGTTGAAATATCGAATTTACTTGTCTGTCAGAAGTGAAGCTATTACTGTTCTCCGAATAAACGAATTTCTTTGAATTTCAATTTAGAAGAAACACACTGCAATTATGGCAAATTATTAGCTGATAGTGACGAGAATTTGCTGAAAAACCAGTTCCTCATTATGCCGAAGTGTCCAACCGGTCGTTAAATTGTTTTACTGACTAAGTTCTATCATAGACTAAAGAAACATAGATATCCGAGTTGGACTTCGCTGTATATAATCTAAATGAAACACTATAAAACTTTCTACCTGTAGGTCGTTGGGTGAACTAAAGCATATCCACTCGGAAAAATATCATGGTACTTCTTATTATTTCAGTGGAGAGATTAGCCCAGATTAGCACACCCAGAAAAATATCATGGTACTTTTAATCATCTTAGGGGTTACTTCAACCAAAATTTTTACGGTGATTCCCCCCAATCGGTAATACAATAATCCGATCCGATTTAGCGGTGCAATGAAATTCTTTTGATTGCATTACCTCGTGAGTGTCACGATAACGTATCGCAAACCGAAAACTCAGAGAGAAAAAACTGCAAGCAACAACAACTAAATGACGGCAAAAACCAGGGATAACAGATTTACAGATTCGTCTGTAAAATGCGGATTTTTTCCGATTTGTGAATATTTGTTGTTATTTCGAAATTTTTTTTTTATTTTCTTTGTATTCGTGCTAATTTTCGCATTTTGTGCATAAGCTTTTGCCCGTTTAATCACATTTTTTTTACATCGGCCAACATACAATGATAAATTAAATTTCGTTCGAAATTAAAGACCGATGAACAAAAGTACGTATGTCATTTTATGACGAAAGCAAGCTACATTTTGGAAAAAGATGAACAGGGGTGGCTCAGCAAGATGGGTCATAAATGTTCAAGTGATCGCAAACGCCTCTCACTTCTCGCTTCTTATAATAATCGTCTCGTGGTCAGTGTTCAGCGAATTTTCTGAACTGCAAAATAAAAATGATACAACAGCAATTTTATTATCACTCTTTTCAAACTGATATTGACCGTGATAATTCTCAGTGAAATCAAAATTATTTGATCTGAGCTAAACCATTAGGGGAGGACTTTGATATAAAAATGTGAATTTTGAGAGTGATGAGAATAGAGGCAGGTTATGAGACAGGGAGTAACCTAAATTAATTACTATTATGTTACAAAACGGCATTAGATAAACAGTAGTTTGGCGCACTCACATCACTCATTCTCAATAACCTGCTTTGAAGCAGAGAAATGAAGGCAAGAGAACATTGAAGACGGAGAATAGGAGTGAACAAATTATGAGATGAAGTGTTCTACTGCTATCATTAACGATACCGCATACCGTGCAATGCACGTGCTTTTCAAATTATTCGTTGCGTAGTTTAATCAACAATCTTTTCAAAAACAACATTCAAAACAACTTGAAATTTTTGTTTTCTCCAAAAAAGTTAAGCCAAAATTTTGCATAGAGACAAGTCTCTTCGAAAAAAGACTCAGAGCTAAATTGAATTAGTAGGTCGAGCTCAAATGCTCTGAGGGGGAGGGTTGAAACCTTGAAGCCCCCCCCCCTCTTCTTGGCTACGTCACTGCATTGCATAAAGCCGATAAAGTAGATAAGCATCTACATCTTCTACCGCATGAATATCACTGAAGTAACACAGCATGTGCGAAATTACAGTAACCCTGCCAATCAGCATTATCACTGTCCCTTGAGCTGACAATTATTTTCATTTTCAGCACGTTTATGTTAACCCTCTAGTTCCCAAGTTAATTTCTAGACGGGCTTTGGTAAAATCACTATGAATTATTATAAACACTTTTTAAGTATTTAATGAAGCTTTTCAGAACTTCGACTGAAGCCCGCCAAATGGCGGCATTGGGCCCTAGAGGGTTCAAACTGATATTCGCGGTTTTCAGTAGCAAGTATTTTTGTAGAACAGCATTGAATTCGAATAGAAAATACTGAATTTCACTGTTTTACTAAGTCCACAGTTTCAACAGATTTACGGGAGGGTGTTTTTCACCGCAATAATATCGAATCAGCAAATATAGTTTGTTGCTGCCATATAATTTTTTTTAAAGAAAACTAAAAATTATTGTAACCGCGTTATTTTAAAAATCAGTGTAAATACGCATCGTTATTTCGAAAATTGTCGTAAAACACCTTATTGTAACATGTAGCTGTCTTATACAGTAAAATAATGTTTTACACCAAAAAAAAACTAGGCAAAAACGAAACCTGCAAAAACGCATCTTTTAAAATATCATCGTAAAAAATGAGTAATTAAAAAAAAAACGCCGACCGTTGTAAAACCACAGCGTTATTTAAGAAATCGCCGTAGAAAGATTCATTGGTAATTGTTTACAAAAACACCCTAAACATTGAAAAGTTCAGAGCAAAAATATTTCATACCTAGGAGCAAGACACTATTGGTATAATGTGAAAGTTTTCCAATACAGGTCGGACTCGATTATCCGGAACATCGAAAATTTTTTCATTCCAGATAATCGAGTTTTTCGGATAATCAAATCACACAAAAACTACTGAAATTTTGCGATTAACGAACATAAAATAAATATTTCTTTTCTTTATTTTACTTGTATGATGCAGTGGCGTAACCAAATGTTATTTCTGAGGCGAAAAGGGGTAAAATCTTGAGAAGCAAAATAAATAAATTGGACATTGATTATTTTCATTTAATTCAAACATGTCCCAAACATGCCGGAAGTGACTTAAATGGTAACAAATATGCCAGAAGGGATGGTAAAGGCAAAATTACGAAATAAAAATTGAAAACGGACAAAAAAAAAAATCCGGGTAATCGAGTCTAAAATTCCGGATAATCGAGTTTCCGGATAACCGAGTCTCCGGACAATCGAATCCGACCTGTATTAAAGATTACAAAGTTTTTATCGTTGAATTTTTAAGCCCCCCTCTCTCTATATCATAGCTCTATGACGTTTCATCACGTTACATTATCGTTGGATGGATGTCAATGTGACAGATAAACGATAAATATCAAAATATATCAACCAATATCGTGTGATATTATCGAAATATATTTCATGAAAATAAAGTTGTCTAGCCCCTCACTTTTCTGACAGTTAGTGGTAACTTTGTTTACATTTTGAGCTTTTTCTGGTAGAACAATCGTCTGCGGGGTGGACATGCTGCTCGATTTATAATAGTTCTAAGAATCTTAGTGTAATGGCACCTCACGCTCGACATTTAAAGGGCATTTCGTCACAATTGGAATGATCTGCTATCTAGCTTTTTACGCGCCATAATGGCGGACGCTATAATAAAAAATTCGTAACATGTTACCCACCCTTTTGACAACCCGGACGAACACATACGATTCGCATAGATTCTCTAGGATTCCTCACATTGGATTCGTGAGTGTCCTTGAAAAGGATTCCTGAAAAAAGATCCTCAGGATTCTTGAATAAGAATTGTGAGTGGGAATCCACCGGATCGTGTTTGCGATTCCTTTCACGATTCCGTCACCGTGTTAATCGGTATCCTAGGGATTCTTACTCAGGATTCTCTGCGTGTTAGTAAGGGAACTCTGCCTATGTCAGTTTGACTCGTCATGTATTTCGCAAGGAAAACAATAAATCTGGAAACATAAGTGTTGCCAAAACTCCAGAAATCATGAAACTGACGTAGGCTGAGAGGTTTGCAAATTACGTACACACATTATAGCACCCACCATTGTGGTGCGTAAAAAACTGGATAGTTGCGTACCGAACTGCATCGCCTGGAGGTAAACAAAGTTACCAATAGCTGTCAAACTCAGTTGCGATGTTTTATTGTGGCATCATATACTTTTAGTAGGGTGTTTCTCATAAGTCCTTTTACAACTGTGTAAATTCCCAGATCGATTCGTGTAATAGCATTTTCGTGCCCAATTTTTTAGGTTTTCATACGATTTTATATCCAGCTTTCCACGCACCATAATGGCGGGTGCTATAATGCGTGTTTGTAATTTGCGAAACTATCTGCTTACGTCAGTTTAGTGATTTCTGGAGTTTTGGCAACACTTATGTTCCCAAATTTATTGTTTTCCTTGCAAAATACATGAAAAGTCAAACTGATGTAAGCAGAGTTGTCAAAAGGGTAGGTAACATGTTACGACTACAAACGGTGTTTTAAACAGATACGTAAAGAGTGAGGTCGAAAACTCCAAGTGAACCGTCAAATCGAGGCTCCAAGTGTGCAAAGTAAACAAACTCATGCGTGTTACTTTTCGTGCAGAATGTGTGTTGCAATCAGTATAAATTCTGTGAGTGCAATTAGGGTTCCAACATAAAATGTGTTCGTCATGCTCATATTATGAGTGATGCATTGAAAATTAAATAACTATATGAACAAGCATTGAAACTCAGTAATATATCCTTACAATGTTTCGAAATTTCATTACACTTTCTAGTGCGTATATGCAAAGTCATGCGAAAATAATTGTAGTTGCCAGAACTGTTTAAAATAGAATATTAGCAAAGGGTTGCCATTTTTGCTGCTTTTCTCTTTGCGTATCTCTTTATAACACAGTCTCTAGTTACGACTTTTTCATTATAGTGTCCGCCATTATGGCGCGTAAAAAGCTGGATAGCAGATCATTCCAAGTGTGACCAAATGCTCTTTAAATGTTGAGCGTGAGGTGCCATTACACTTTTTGTGTTCTCCAGAGATGTCCAGTTGATTCCTAGAACTATATCGATGCATGATATTTGTATAGGCTGACCAGTTTTTCGCGGGATAAAAACGGGACAAATGGGTTCAAAAAACGGGACACATGATAAAATTGTTCTTTGAAAAATTTTTCCAACCAAAGCATGCAAACAATTATTCATTGCTTCGATGAACCTACCTGATCCTGCACGATGCTTAGCGTTCGATGAAATTTAGCGTAGTAGATCATAGAAGAGTGCAAAAGAGTTTTGATTTTTATTTTCTCGCTTATTTTCCGTCGGTCTAGTTCCGCCTCTGTTGTGGCCAATCACCGACGCCCAGGGAGGCGACTCCACACCCAGGACCCTAACTCACGACCCGTTTATTAACGGACCGGCGCCAACGGCTTTACTTCCTCATGCGATGGAAGGCGTGATCCCAGAGATTTTTCGCCTCAGAAAATCTCCCGGTGTCGGCTAGGATTGAATCTAGACCAGTTTGGTTGGTTGTGAGTGGATCACGCCACCTCACAACCATCGACACCTATGTCGGCGGTGGGATTCGAACCCAGGCGTCGAGCGTGGTTGGCGGAGACGTTACCAACCACACTAGGCCCCCGCTCTTAAGAGTTTTGATTTTTGCAATGAGTTTCTGAAATTTGTCACATGGATGATCGAGATTTTGACTAACAATTATTATGGTCTTAACTTTCTATCGCGACTTTTTCTATCAGTTCACGATAGCAGATATCCTTTTCAGCGGTGCGGTACTGTCAGGAATGCACAACACGTACTCAGTAATATTAGAAAAATCCTGGCTGCTTGGAAACTTATTTTCCATTTAGGAAAATTTCGATGCAAAGCCTTTTTCAATAATTTTTCAAGGAGTCTCCGAAAACGGTACAAAATGGCAAAATGACGGGAGGGTTAAAAATAGTCGAAAAAACGGTACTGTCCCGTTCAAAATGGTACGTCCGGTCAGCCTATATTTGTAGGAAATGGCGCTGCGATGTTTATGGAAAAAGTCATTTAGGGGTAAGCGGGGTAAGACCGCCCCCTTAAGCAATTCTGTTTATAGAAAAAAAAGTTGCGGCTGCAATTTCATTTTTTCTTCGCTAAGAGGTTCTTCTATTCAATACTCACATTTAAAAAATAAGAACTGGAATATTTTTGTTTATTTTCCAGATTTTTTTTAAATTTTTAAAATTCATTGAAAATGTGCAGATTTTTTTCATGCGGGGTAAGCCCGCCCACCATTTTTTGAGGATAAACAATATTTTTAGGGCCGAAACGGTTGATTTTACCGGTATAGTGTCTCTGACAAAGTTGTAGATGGTATTTTTTTTTTCTTTTTAAATGAAATATACACTGTGAAAAATCCGAAAAAAATTTTTTTTTCTAAGTTTTAACTTATTTGGTTTTCTGATTATTCAAGTTCAAATCAATGTTTAGGCAACTTTTTTGGTTTTCAAAATAAATAGATTTTTCAGAATTGGGGTTTTTCAAGATATTGAATTCATAATATACCTATCTTTAAGCTAAAAATTAAAACTCATTAAACCTGTCTGTATGATTTTTTTGAAGACTTACTTTGTATAGAAAAATACTAATAATTATTATTTCTTTTATTTATATTTTCAATTTTCTATGCTCTTTTTTTTGAAGAACAAAATTACCAACGACTCTATACACCAAACAAACCGTCCAAAAAAAAATTCTTCACAAAATTTGAGCTATTATTATTTCTATAACTCCATGATCCAACAACCATCAAATTTTAGGTTTCCTTTTGTAGATTTTACGGGCAAAAAACATGTTTTTTTAAATAAATTTGAAATATATATATATATATATATATATATATATATATATATATATATATATATATATATATATATATATATATATATATATATATATATATATATTTTAATTCTATTTTAATTCTATTTTTATATCTTTTCTTTAAATTTTTTTAGAGTGTGTACTTTTTTCGGAAGTAAAAAACTACTATTTTCAATTCTGCCGGAGACGTCATACCAATCAAACAAACCGTCCTGGCTCTGAAATTATTTTGGTTCATTAACACCATTTTCAAACAGGTTTACTTTTTTCAAAAATAAGTCTTGTTAAAATTTATTACTAGAAAAGCTTCAACCAAATCGAAAATGGTCGGTTAACATCGATGTCTTATGTGGCTTGAAGTTGCTTTACTGATCCTGTAAATATTCCCTTTGTAGTGTCGAGGCATTTGGGTCTTGAAGTAAAACAACAAGCAGTTGCATACGTGGCGGTTTTACCCCTTGTATAGTGGGCGACTTTACCCCCAGTGGAACATTTTCATATTTGACCGAAAAAGTAGTCAAAATTACAAGATTACTCACGGCCTTCGATATTTCCGAAAGAAGATAGATTCAGGCAAGCGATTAAACGTATTTTCACGAACAAAACAGTTGATTTTTAGACTCAAAAACCTTAAGTCCCGTTGCCGAAAAACAATAGCGCATTGACTGGTTGCCAGCTGAAAGGTTGTTTTTATTTATTTCTGCGACCGTTCGCGCACTATCAAAACAGAAAAACGTGCAAAATGCTATGTAATTGTACTGTAATAGACACGTTAAAGAAATTTTTCAATTATTTTATAACTTGGTAGTAAAACTACGGTGGGCGGTCTTACCCCGCAGGGCGGTCTTACCCTGTTTACCCCTACTTCAAATTGATTGAATATCAGAACGGCTTAACATTGAGTGTTTCCAGCAACACTGCCACAGCATTCTGTTGTTGCAAACTTATCTACGTGACTTTTGGCTCGTAGTATCTTCGGAAAAGCTTTCAAACTATTTTTCACGCGTAATTGATTCTTATTACGTGGGTGAGTTTGTAACAGTAGCATACTGCAGCAGTAGTATTTTGTTCCCAGGAATATTTCCAGCAAATATCATCTAACGATTGATTTTTAAAGGCAACTGGACATCTCACGAGAATAACTTGAACTTGAAAAATCAGGCACAAAAATGAGGTTCCACCGATCGATCTGAAAAGTCACACAGTTGTTGTAGGACCCATAAGGAACACGAAAAGAAAAAAAAGTGACTGAAGCGCATCGAGAGACAATTTCTTTTTCGAAATACTGCTCTAGATGAAAAAACGTGCCGTAATTGGGTCCATTGCTTTGAAGGCGGTAGTCTCCATTGTTGACGACTGTTCGTGTGAAGAAAGGTCAAAACCTTCGAAGACGCTGAGTCGGAGGAGTTGCTCGATGAGAACCCATGCCAAACGCAAGAACAGCTTGTTCTGGTATTAGGACCATTAGGAGTTACTCTAGTTAGTTGAGTTCCTTACTATGTAAAGCAACCCAAAGCCTGGTCATGCTGAATATTACTTGGTCCTTTCGATGGCACATGGCCTTGCTGATCAGCATTTCATCGAAAAATGGCTTGATTTGTGGATAACCACGATAAACGAGTACGCTTAGAATAATATTTTAAAAAAATGCTCACAGAGTTGTTTGGAAATCAAAAATAGATTCAGATTTTGTTTAAATGTGACATAAGCTGTTAAAGAAGCATCAGAAATTAATATATTCCTTATTTTGCCAAATTTGATATACGAAACTGAGATTTAAGGGATAATTATTTATACACAAAAAATTTTTCCTTTTAAACATAATGTGGATCCCCATCGCAAATAAAAATGTATAGAAATGAATAACATATTTTGGGATTAAAGACATAAATTTCAAAAAAACTTTTGTCCGTTAAAAATTTTTCAACCGCAGACTGCAGTAAAAAATCAATTTTTCAACAATAAACCTACTGAATACCTCTCAAATTATGGAATAAAGTGTACAATCCATTAAAAACAGGTTCAAGGGAGCTGAATAACAATAACGCAGATTGTACAAAATGAATTTCACCTAAAATTTAAGTAGCCTTGTAATTAGCTCGAAGGTCACCGCATAGTGGTGACGGTGACTAGAGCGCGCGTATGTTTGTTTAAATTCAATTTGCAACCATTGCATACGAGTTTCAAGTCATTCCTCTCTGTCGAGCGTGGCTGCTGATCTGCACCCTCAATTATAATTTTTTTTCGGCGGTGCCGTACCGGATGAAGTGCACTTATTAAATCGCTCCATATTGTCGGTGTAAACCGGCTTTGATGGAAGTAAGCGTTCCCCGAAAGCCTTGAGCAGAGCAGTCGGCAGCAAAAAGGCGCCAGCAATCGTGTAAAAGTGTGACTAAATCTCGCTTCTGGCTAGTTGTAGTTGCGTACGCACGGTGCTGCCCAAACCGCTTTCGCTCCTTAGTTTTGTTCTGTCTGAATGACGACGGCACTGACGACAGCTCTCCAACCATCAACTCGCGTGCGTGTTCTGCTGGAGGTCAACAAAGACGGGGACAAACTTTTTTTTCTTCCAAAGCCCTGCTCTACTTCGACCGAGGGGGGTGGGGCAGAGCAAACACTTAACTTCAAATGAGGTCGCCCCCGCGCACCTTCGGTGCAGAGAGTTGACCGCCACCGTAACACACACACGTCATTACAAGTTCCAATCAAACTGAAATCGTTCTTCATCTAAATCTACTATCGCGAATGCCCACTCGGTTTCGTCGTAGGCAGAACTAGTGCTAATAAATAAGTTAATGGAAGCGTAAAAACTTGGCGATTGAAAGGTGGCAGCGGGCGATTTGCAGTGGGCTTTCTTGCCGCCCACTTCTTACAGCGGTCGTGGGTCGTACGGAGTGGCGTTGAAACCCACAAAGCGGTTATTCTTCCGATGCACGAATCCTTTCTCGGGTCCCGTGTTGTAGTACACAACCCTTCGAATACCGAACGGATCGATATAGCCGAAGCTACCTTCCCGGGACGAACTTCCGGAGTTGGTTTCCTCGTGATACTGACGGGGAAGATAATAGCGAAAACCATCATTCGTTACTGATACTCCGTCGTACACGTGATCCTCTCGGCGAGTAGGTTGATAGCTTTGGTAGTTCGGTGGCGGTTCCAGGAGATCCCGATTGAAGGTTGGTTGATATTCGAGATTGTTATCGGATATTGGGATAACCAGTGGTTTTGGGGATGGTGTCGCGCTTTCAATGAAGGGTGCTGCTGAGGTAATGGAAATGGGTTCCACATATGGAGGCCGTCTTCGTTCCTGCTGGAATCGACGTCTGTGCGGGAAGGCAGTTGATACTGGGAATAGCCGGATGAAGTGTTGCTTGGGGGGTAGTAAATCGTTACTTGGTTTGTAATTAAGCGAATAGTCGGGTCTAGGGGTCAGATTTTCGTATTCATTCGGTCGTCTTGAGTCGCTGTTGTAGATTACTAGTTGCGGCAGATGAGCTTCAGAACCGTCGCTTAGCGGGGATGGCGTGGAAGCTGTAGCGTAAATAGCAATCGGCGTGGAAGAAATTTCGTTTCCTGCAAGCGGAGAGTACGGCGTACTGGATGGTAGAAAAGCATTAGGCCTTGGCGTACTCGAAGCGTAATGTCTGCTAGGCGGCAAATATTGATCGTTTGCAATGTTTGCAGGCAGATAGTTTGTGTGAACTGGCTGCGAGTGGGGCCTAACGTAAACGGTCTTAAGACCCGTTTTGTATACTGGTGGTGCTATCGGAGCCGGTGGTGTGGGTGAAACACCGACCGGTTGAGGACGTGGTACTTGCGGACGCGGGTAAGCTGGACTCTGGGCAACTAAAACTCCAGAGTTAGCCGGCCGATTCTTGACGGATTTCATGGCGTCCTAGAGTGGGAATAAAGTTTAACGTGGATAACCGTAATACATTTTGGATAGAATTGTTACCTGAATCGGCATATCGCTGCCAACATATACCGTTTTGGATTTCAATATCCGATAGCCCTTGTCATCAGCGATGTAATCTTTCTGGCGAAGATACCCGGAGGCATCAATCCAGGCATCAGTTCCTAACATTGTAAAATATATACTTTAACATTTCGAGAAAAGTCAAGGTTAGTGTTACCAATAACTGTGCCATCCTGGAGACGCTTTTCCTTCCTATACTGGCCATTGTCAGTTTGGTATTTAAAATACCGCTCAGGTCCTTCGTCTGTTTGGATGTGATACTGGTTGCTAGTTGGTGTGCCCCAGGACGCGTGAACTCTGTCCAGATGGATCTGAAAACAAAACAAAAAAACACACAATTTGGAAAGTTATAGTCAGAGATTAACTAAATTTGCATATTTCTGAGTGTAAAGAAAACGGAACATGTTCTCAGCGTAGGTAGAATTTACAGTTAGGAATCAAGTTTCGATTAGCCGAGAGACATTGTTCGGAATTCTTCGAATGATTGCACATGAGCTTAAGCCTTTTCTAGCGGTGGGCGTATGATGAAAAATATATTCGATTCTTGAAATATTCTGAGCTCTGCTGTTGAGTGGGTTTCGAGTTGGACTCGATCCGTCACGCGGTGGAATATTGCCACTCGATGGGGCTGCCCAAGCGGAAAGAAATGATTTACAGCTGCCATGGAATGGAACAGATTTATTTTGCGAAACAGCCCGCTGACGCTGGCCGTGTATGGAAGCTTGTTCCTCCCGACGGCAACCGACAGCCAGCTGACGGGGACAAGATATTCTGCGCGCGCACTTGAAGGAAAAACGAGAAATTGAATACACTTTAAGTCGCGCCTCGTCGTCGTCGTCGTCGTCGTCGTCTCGGTGCACGCGCAATTTTAATAAAATATGGGTCCACTTCATGCTGTTCAAATGGGTTGGTGTTGTTTGCCAAGTTTGTGCCGTTTCCATTAATGTGCCAGTTGCTGCGTTTGCAGGGGAGGGAGGTTCTAGCGTGATTGAAATTCTAGCTTTTGTGGGTGATCTGGTTCTTCAGTATTGAGCATAGAGTAAAATCGTTCAACTGAATTTAAGTAAATCCGGGTTCATGAATATATTGTATAACTTTTGTGTGGGGGAATCTTGAGGGGGTTGGCTAATGTCCACGGTTCATACATTTTTTTTAGAATTTATATGGACAGTTGTCCACGTTAAAAATCTGTCCACGTGGTATGTGGATGGCCCCTTACAACAAATGAAAATACCAAACCAATATATTCTACAAAAAAAAACGAGGTTTAGAAGAATGAACAAAATCTTAGAACATCTTGAATTGTTTCGACGATTACAGAAAAAGTTATGGACAAAAAACTCATTTTGATAAAACTAGAAACAGTTGAACTTCTTTTGACAAACTTTCAAATGCATACAGTCTGGTTAGCTACTATCTGCAACCTTCGGAGAAATATGGACTCAAACTATGACTATTTTCAGCAAAAAACTAGAAATATCTTTACAACAAATAAAAATACCAAACCAATATATTCTACAAAAATGCGAGGTTTGGAAGAATAAACAAAATCTTAGAACATCTTGAATTGTCGATTACAGAAAAAGTTATGGACGAAAAACTAATTTTGAGGAGTATTCCTCGTAGAACTCTATTTCGTCATAACAGACGTACAGATAGTAGTTTATAGTGTTTAGCAATTCTTTCTCTTATAGATTTTTCCACAACTTTGCTAAAGAAAGCAATCTGGTATCTTGAAAATTAGAAATAATAGTTCTTACATGTAACTACTAGGGGAAATGATAAAAAAACCGAAAACGCCAAAAAAAAGGCCATGTTATATGGAAAAATACTTGCTGAAGACACTGGGTACATAAAATCAATATTTCACAGTCAAATCTAAAACGATCACGATTTTTCGAGTTTAGACCACTGTGCACTGATCAGAAAACCGAATTTTGCGTTCGAAACAAGGCTTGACAATTTTCAATAGTACAATCAGCGTTGCCACTAAGTTTTGAATAAAATCTGGCAAACCGGAAATAAAAAGTCTGGCAAAAATCTGTCACTCATTTTTGGATAAAATTCCTGGCAGAATTGAAAGTGATGACCTTTTTTTTGCTCTTGCCTGGTGTAAGTAGGTTAAGGCCAGGCAGGCCTTTTTGCGAGACGACGCGGATGAAATTTGGCAAATATCTGGCAGTTTCTGAGGTTTATCTGTTTGTCTTGCGCGCAAACAGAAATCTTGCAAAATCCAGATTTATATGGCACAATGGCAACGCTGAGTACAATGGTTTGAATAATCAAATTGAAATATTCTGTATTTGAGACTTCGCTGTAATACTAATTCTTGGTTTACCTATCGGGAAAAAGGCAAGCCCGACGGACAGTCCGGAGCCGAATGACAAGGGGAAATCTATGTCACCTTGTGCCAATGAGCTATATAAAAGTGAGGAATAAGAAGACGCTTGTCTGTATTAGTGGAGAAAAATGGGCAAAAACCACGTGCTTTTGGGTTGTGACGTAGCTCTCCAAAAACAATATATAGGGGAACTGCTCCATTATTCATCTCAGTGCATATATTCATCTCACACAACATGAAAACACAATTGAAAACAGGAAAAAACGCATATTTTCTACTTAAACCAATTTGCTTATCCATGGAATGGATTCTTCTTAGTTCACTTTTCGCGCACAATGAACGAATAACATACGAGCATTCCTAGCACATACAATATGAAAAATTGCCAGATTCTCTCCGTTACAACAGGTCAAATAATGTTTGTTTCCACTGTTGACTAATTTTAGATTAGAAATAGCAGGGTGAGCATGTATAAAACGGCCTTGAGGCATAACGCCCCAGTGCATTTATTCGGAAACACTAAAAAACAGATATGAGACTATTGGGAATCCGTTGCGGGTCGTGGGACCAACCTTCTGTGCAAGTTTGATAATTGTCTCTAGCAGTAAAGAAAAAAAACAAAAATAAATTTGATTGCAGCTGCTTCAGATCTAATTTCTTGTAGTGTTCTCGTAACGTTTTTCCGCTAGTGTATAAAGTTTATTACCTGGTATTGGCCTTTATATATCTCAAATAAACCTATAAGCAGCTGTTTCTACACAGTTAGAAAAAAGTGCCCAATTTTATATCGAGTAACATATAAAGAATTGCCTCCATCGCTTATGATTAAATATTCCATAATATTCCACGCAAGTTTTATTGATATTGCGCATAATTTTCAAACAAAATCGTGGTTTACGTCAGAAGCAACTGAAATTTAAATGAGAAAATAATGTACGTGACGTGTAATATTCGGGATTTTTTACTGTGTAATGAATTATACTTGCTTATTTAGGGTGGCCAGCCAAGCGGCGATTGATTAATGGGAAAACTGTAGTCCCAATTTCCTCCAAATATTCTGAGTAGCGATTAATTAGTGGTAATTCGAGTTTCCATTTTTCGTAGTGCTTTGAATATGCCCATTATATTACCGGAAAATTTTCCTGCGGTTTGTGCGCGTTTTTATCGCCACGTAATATCTTCATTACTAGTGTGTTTTGCGAGAAAATAAATTGTTAAATCAACTAAAATTACTAGTGTTGGTGTTTCAAATAACAGGACTATCGGAATATGCAGCCTTAGGAGGATTTCGTGCGAGATAAGTGATATTATTTATTTAGATTTTTTTGTTTGAGTTGTTTGCGTTGGCATACTATATGCTCAACTACAATTGTTTTTTGACATGTAGGCGGCGTTGTATTTTTTTTCTTTGATCATTGACGTGTAGAGGTAGAATAATACAGATCTGTTTCGTATGTATTTTTGATTTAATTAGTTACTAAAATGTTTGTAAATAAACAGGAGATGTCTTGTTCATACGAATGCGTTACTTAGCACATATTTTTAGGGTTTCGGGTTCATGTTTCGGAGAACATTGGACTTTGTTCGCGTAAGTCTTATTTGACAATGTTCAACTAAGAGGTGAAGCCCTTTTAGGCTGGCTGACTAAAGATTTGCTACTAATGAAAGTTACGTTAAACTGGTGGATAAAAATAAGGGTATAACTAAATTATTAAGAGTCTAAAGATAAGTGTAAAAGCAATAAAAGGATGCCCGCAAGGAGGAGTGATATCTCTTCTATTGTGGTCGTTAACAGTTGATGATCTTCTTAAAAAAATGATAGATGAAGGGTTTGAAATAGTTGGGTTCGCTGATGATATAGTCATAATTGTTCGTGGCAAGTATGACGATATCATCGCTAACCGAATGCAAACTGCCCTAAACATTGTTTCCTCGTGGTGCGATAAGGAAGGTCTAAATGTAAATCCTTCAAAAACTACTATCGTTCCATTTACACGAAGGAGAAAAGTTATGCTAAATAATATAAGCTTGAAAGATGAGCTCTTGAAACTCTCAGACAACGTCAAATATCTCGGGGTACTCCTTGACAAAAAACTTAACTGGAATACACATCTAGAGCAAGTTATAGGCAAAGCCACAAATACTCTATGGATATGTAATAAAACTTTTGGTAAACAATGGGGACTAAAACCGAAAATGATCCATTGGATTAATTCGGCTATTATGAGACCCAGAATTACCTACGCTTCACTGGTCTGGTGGCCAAAAACAAAAGAAAGAGGTGCTCAAGATAAGTTGGAAAAACTTCAACGGCTCAATAACGGGTGCAATGAGAAGTACACCAACCAAGGCATTGGAAGCTTTACTCTTTATGCTTCCACTGCATCAGTTTATACAATTAGAAGCAGAGAAGAGTGCTTTAAGGATTAAAAGACTCTTAAAACTCTTTGAAGGTGACCTAGCAGGTCATCTAAATATTCTAAAAACTATTCGTATCAATCCCCTAGTAACCAACAATGAAGACTGGATGGAGAAAAGATACAACTTTGAAAGAAGATATCAAACAGTTAAACCTGAGCGCGATGTTTGGGAACGCGGGAGTCCCGATCTCCTTCCGGAATCAATTGTTTTTTACACAGATGGTTAAAAAATGAACGATCGAGTGGGAGCAGGAGTAACAGGCCCAGGAGTAGATCTATCAATTCCGATGGGTCGATGGCCAACCGTTTTCCAAGCCGAAGTCCAAGCTATACTAGAATGTTCTGTTATATGCCTACGCAGGAAATACAGACACTCAAACATTTGCATCATGTCCGACAGTCAAGCAGCTTTAAATGCTCTGAAGTCTGCAACATGCACATCAAAACTTGTTTGGGAGTGTTCTCAATCACTTCAAACACTGGGTTGCAATAATCAAGTAAATTTATATTGGGTTCCTGGTCACTGTGGAATCTATGGGAACGAAAAAGCCGATGAACTTGAAAGACTTGGATCGTCTCACCAGTACATAGGACCAGAACCTTTCTGTGGCTTATCCGCTTCTTCACTTAAAATGGAGCTGAAAGCATGGAAAATTTCGAAGGTGGAGTCCAACTGGACAAATACTTCCATTGGTAGGCAGTCAAAGAGGTTTATAACACCGAACGGTCCTATGACTCGCAAAATACTGGAGCTTTCAAAGAAAGATCTAAGCACATATACTGGTCTAATAACAGGGCATTGTCCGAGCCGTTATCACTTGAAGCTTATGAAAAAACTTCAAGATGATACGTGTCGCTTATGTGGCATGGAAAAAGAAGACTCGGAACACCTGTTATGCCGACGTCCGGCAAATATTAATAAAAGACATAAGTTCTTCAATAGGGGGCTGTTAGAACCCTCTGAAATCTGGAGAACAACTCCCAGTACGGTTATTCGCTTCATGCGAAGTGTAATACCAGACTGGACTAATGCTATTGGTCATATCATGACGGCCACTTCCAATAGTGGTACGTTATCCTGACTTAGCAAAATTGAAAAGGGCATATGTCACAAAAGATCAAAAAATTGGTCGCAGTGATAAAATCCCCAACACGGAGAAAAAAAAAAGAGTCTAAAGTCTACGTATTCATTCACCCACAACCACAAAACATAAAACAGTAAAACTGCTATATAAATTCTAAAAATTTAACTGATAAAATGCAAATTGAACTAAAAAGTCGGTAAATCACAATAGCTTCAGCTCTTCGTAGCCCTCAAAATTCATGCCTATAATATAATCAATCATCGACCCGCAACATCTAACAGATGTATCCCAGGGTCTCCCTTTCCTACTAAAATTTCCCATCTCACGTAACATTTGTTGGACTAACATTCCTTTTCCGTTCCCCAACAGTTGCAAGGACGTGGCTAGGGCAGTAACAATTCTCTGGAGACATCTGACCTTTGTTTAGCAACATTTAATTAGATCCCAAATTTCATGTTGCTGCTCATGAACCAGGGTAATTTGTTCTCGTAAACAGAGTATTGTTGCTGACACCACCATTAGGCTGGGACAAAAAATAAATATTAGCTCCCATGCACATTTCGTGTTCCTTATGGGTCCTGTAACAATTGTGTAACTTTTCAGATCGATTGGTGGAACGCCTGATTTGCGCCCGATTTTTAAAGTTTCCATACGATTTTATATGGGAAAATCCACTTTTTCAAAACTTATCCTCTAGAAATTTCCAGTTGGCTCCTAAAAATATACCATACACGATATTTGTAGGAAATTTTCCTGGGAATAATTCTTCTGAAGACTGTAAGGCGCTACAAAATTTGTAGAAAAAGTTATTCACCTTAAACTGATCGAATGTCTGGCGAACGGCTCAACATTGAATTTTTCCAGCAACACTGCTGCAGCATGCTGCTGTTGCAAACTCAACTACGTGATGAGAAACAGTTTCGCGTAGAATTAAGCTTGAAAGCGTGATTTTTTGCTCATAGTGTCTTCGGAGAAAATGCTTAGAATATCAATCCCTATATTTTGATAGTATTCGTTGTGTGATTTACACCCCTAAAAGTGAGAAATCAGCTTTCTAAACACCCCTACGTAGTGAAAAACATTTTCGTGTAGGATTAAGCTAGAAGGTATGATATTTTGCTCACGTTATCTTCATTATCGGAGGGCTTGCTTAAAATATTAACTATCATGTTTTAATGTAAACTGATTACTCCCCCTAAAAGAGGGAAATAAGCTTTCTAAACACCCACGTCGTGTGACAACTTGCCAATTTAATAGATCATACCCAGGTGTCTTTCAGAAAGGAGTTTGGTAGATACATAGCTACAATTTGCGCAGATACATGGCCAACAGGTCACTACGAACCAATGAGGTATACACAGGTGAGGAAGAAGAAGACATTTGTCTGTTCTAGTAGCGAAAAAAGGTAAACAGAAGCAGGTGTTTGGATTGTGACGTAGATCTCGGCCAACAAGCAAATGCCATTTGAAACCAGGCACGTCCAAACCCACCACACCACTGCGTGTGTGTTTCAAGCGATGCCACGGAGGGTGTTTTCATTGCCCTTCAGTGCTTATACAAAACGGAAACCCACAGTGTTTTTGATAAAACAGCCCTTCAGTAGCTTCGGCAAACAAAGTCCCGAGTATTCCCGACTTCGTGAGCCCTCGGGAGCCCGCTGGATAACACGTGTTTTCTCAAACGCTTCATTTTTACAAAAGTAAATATGAAAAAAAATGCAGGTGGTTGTATGCGATGACTACCGTCAAGCTATTCATTATTATATCATTGTCGATCCCCGTGTTCCCCGAAACTGCAAGCCCTCGATTGCTTCATGTGCCGAAGTTAAAAAAGTTAAAAAACGAATGGCTCTCCGGTGTTTTGTCTTTAGCTAGCGACGGAGGGTAATACGAATAGCCCTGCGTGGTGTGTTTGTTAGCAGAATTATTAGTAATAAAAATTAAGTTTGAGCCAAAGATGTTTACATTTTCAACACACAGCGGTTTGCAGTCAACACGGAGAGCTAAAGAAAAACTTCGAAAACATACCCTTTTCCAGTTGTTTCGGATCTTTCGGCGGCCCACCTTGATGTCCGCTCAACCAACATCCCGTCCAAAGATCAATACTCTTTCTCTTTTTCAATAGACTTCATTTACGGTGGTTCGTACTGACCTGCTGGCCATGTATCTGCACAAATTGTAGCTATGTATCTACCAAACTCCTTTCTGAAAGATACCAGGGTATGATCTATTAAATTGGCACCAGAACCCAAATTGTCCTCCGACGTGGGTGTTTAGAAAGCTTATTTCCCTCTTTTAGGGGGAGTAATCAATCTACATTAAAACTTGTTAGTTAATATTTTAAGCAAGCCCTCCGATAATGAAGATAACGTGAGCAAAATATCATACCTTCTAGCTTAATCCTACACGAAAATGTTTTTCACTACGTAGGGGTGTTTAGAAAGCTGATTTCTCACTTTTAGGGGTATAAATCACACAACGAATAACATCAAAATATAGGGATTGATATTCCAAGCATTTTCTCCGAAAATACTATAAGCAAATAATCACGCTTTCAAGCTTAATTCTACGCGAAACTGTTTCTCATCACGTTGTTGAGTTTGCAACAGCGGCATGCTGCAGCAGTGTTGCTGGAAAAATTCAACGTTGAGCCGTTCGTCAGACATTCGATCAGTTTAAGGTGAATAACTTTTTCTACAAATTTTGTAGCGCCTTATAGTCTTCAGAAGAATTATTCCCAGGAAAATTTCCTACAAATATCATGATTTGGTATATTTTTAGGAGCCAACTGGAAATTTCTAGAGGATAAGTTTTGAAAAAGTGGATTTTCCCATATAAAATCGTATGGAAACTTTGAAAATCAGGCGCAAATCAGGGGTTCCACCGATCGATCTGAAAACTTACACAGTTGTTACAGGACCCATAAGGAACACGAAAAGTGCATGGGAGCGAAAAAAATACACCAACGCTTTTTTCCCATACAACTGTGTCCCAGTCTAACCACCATGCTATATTACCGGATAATTTTCCTGCCATATATCCGGATTCGTTTGACCGAATATCGATCCTCATCGGTAACACAAAGAATCGAAATGTTTTTCGATGTGCCAAAACCGAGCTGTATAATAATAATTTCAAATCGAAAAAACTTTGATGATCACCATTCTAAATGCATCCGTTTTCGACATATTTCGAAGTTCAAGTCTGAAAATTTTAGTCTATGCAAATAGGCTTGTTACCCGACCCGAACCTGAAGAAATATTTATTTTTTTCAAATTTCCGTACCCGACCCGGACCCGAAAATTTAGTTTCAATAAATTTTCTCAACAATTTCCTCCATAGTTTAACACTACAACTATGAGTCGATAGCGCACATTAACTGAGCCACTAATGGTTAATACAGAAAATAAGAAGAAGTACTCAAATATAGTATCTTTCGTAGTTTTCATGAGCATTTCCGAAAGCAGTTTTTGGGGGTAAATGGATACGTGTGGGTAAAATGAACATATGGAGGTGGTAATATGGATACCTTGGGCGTAAACATTAATTATCCCTTCACAGATAGTGGAATGTTGTTCCATAGCACGTGATACACTTATGCATTCACCAATAGCTCAATTTTCACCGTTTGTCGTAGAATTAATAACAATATATGACCTTATCCGCAAGAAACTGAGAAATGGCAGAACCTTTTTTTACGGACATTCCGCATTCAACGGTACGATTAGCCGCGGTCATCCGTTCATCGGTCCTAGTTTACCTTTGCGTTTTTCTGATATAAACACGAAGCATCTAGATTTTTCAATGGAAATTAACACCATTTTTTCCCCATAACCATGGGTTGTCCATTTTACCCGCACATACATATTATTGAAAATACACTGGGGCCTTTTTTTACGCGGGTTTTTTTTATGCGGTTTTTTTATACACGACTTTTTTCACGCGATTTTTTACAATTACGTGGATTATTTTTACGCGATTTTTTTTATTAACGCGGATTATTTTTACACGATTTGATAGATTATTTTTACGCGGTATTAAATAAGTTTAGTATAAGTAAATACAATAAAGTAAAAATCAATCATATGGTTCATCAAATTTAGAAAATCTATACCGAGCGTCTTAGCAGAGTGATTGAGAAATCAAAGAAATAGTTATCGGTTTCCGTTATACTCTACTAGAAAATTTTTTAGAAATAAATATTGAAATTCAGTCCGCGCAAATATATATTTCGACTGTGACATACAGTCTTCCTTAGTGCTTATGTGGACTGGTAAAGAGCAAAGCGTAAATCCTGTTTTTTTTTGTAGTAGGTAAAAATGAAAATTTAGCACTCTTAATTGGAGTTAGGTAGGGAATTATGCGGTCGATTGTTTACCGTACCATGTCTGGGGTTTTTAGGAAGCAGATTGAATAGCCATGAGGGGTGATTACCTGCGTCTTTGTTGAGAAGCGTGCATGAGTGTTGTTTATAAATTTCTAAACTTTCAGCTACGTCTAATTTCCATAAATTATTAACGGGGCGGAGGAGGTGAATGATATCCGAAGTTAGTGGATGTTCCTCGTTAAAAATATGTTCAGCCACTTTTGATTTAAAAAGATGTGGTAGAGCATTTTTTGAAACTTTCCTTGCTTTTGTCACTTCTGCGAAACGTTCTTTGAAATGTATCCCTAGGTTACGTTTAGTTTGTCCAATGTAAACCACGTCACAGTGACTGCATGCAATTTTATAAATTCCAGTTTTGTATCAATAGGGTCTTTGGTAGACCCCAATTTTGTTTTGAGTTGGGTATTTCTACTAGTGTAGACAATATCCATCCCAAATTTCCTAAATTTTGAACGAAGTGGGCGTGTCAAGTTAACGTCATATTCAACGGCTACCCTTTTCAGATCTTCTGTTATTGGGGTGAGTGTTGTAAAAGATTTCCGAATTTGAGCACGCTTCTTTTTATCCACAATGGCTTGAATGATACTTTCATTTTCATTCAACACTTCAAACCATCCCTTCCAGCATAAAATGGCATCCTTCCATCATATGATCCACCGCATGGAAACTTTACCTCTAAGTGAAGTAGCCAAGCAAAAGGAACTGGAATATATTTTCGAAATTGCTAAACTTAATGGCTACAATGAAAGTATCATTCAAGCCATTGTTGATAAAAAGAAGCGTGCTCAAATTCGGAAATCTTTTACAACACTCACCCCAATAACAGAAGATCTGAAAAGGGTAGCCGTTGAATATGACGTTAACTTGACACACCCACTTCGTTCAAAATTTAGGAAATTTGGGATGGATATTGTCTACACTAGTAGAAATAAGCAAAGCCTCGGTGCAACATTCCAATTCGGAGCTCGACCTTCTGTTTGTTATACACAGACTTCGCAGCCAACTGTTAAGTGTACAGGACAATTGCGGGGCTAGCGCAACGATCCTACTGACATAAACAGTCTCTTCCGAGCCGAGACTCGAACATACGACGACTGACTTCAGTGCAGTGTTAATAGCCAAACTGCTCTGTGGAGAAATCGACTCACCGAAGCTTTTGTCTCTTGTGAACTTTCGAGCTTCACAACGCGCTTTGCGTTCAATTGGATTTCTGCAGACCCCATACCATCGTACATCGTTTGGATATAATGAGCCCATCACCGCCTGTATTAGAACTTTCACTCGTGTTGAACATCTATTCGACTTCAATGAATCCTCGGATAAATTCGTGCAGAAAGTTAAAAGAACGAACATTTTATCAACTTGACACTCAAACATTGTTATATTTATTAAGACTCGGGTCAGATAAATTATACAAATAAATAAATATTTTAAATATATTTGCTGTTATTATAAAAAAGGCAATTTCCGTTGATTCGGTAAGAAAGAACAAAAATACATTAATAATTGTGCAACGATACGAGTCAGGGTCGTTGCGATTTACTTCCTTTTAAGAAACGAAAGCTTAAACATGTAGCAAAATTATCATAAAAAAGTTATTGTCATGTTCTTCAATGAATTTTCATTTTAGAATCACTAAAACTTATTTTGTGAGTTTCGTTACCATTTTTATATCATTTTTCATGTTTATATTTACTTACGTGCCATTATTTTTAATCGGATCTTATTATTGAATGGAGTTTTTTACGCGATTTTTTAAAATTACGCGGTTTTTTATACGCGGATTTTTTCAACGCGGTACAACCAACCGCGTAAAAAAGACCCCAGTGCACCTAAATATATCGAGAAAATCATTTAAACAATTACTAACCTTTGATGATTTCTGCTGGTTAGTAGTCTGAGTACAGATAGTAGCAGAAAAATCGTTATAAAATACTGTTTTACACTAGAAAAAACCTTATTTTTTGTAGGCCAAAAATAACACCACCACCACGACTGTTCGACCACTGTTTGACTGCATCATGTCACATACTATGTCTCAAATTGCTTCTAGTGCCTCTAAGATAAGGTGCCAATAAGTTTGTACCATTTTTCAACGTAATAGTCGAGATTTAAACGGGTGTCCATTTTACCACCCCTGTTCATTTTACCCACAATTCCCCTACATATTTTGTCTTCCTGCTCACTAAACAATAATCACGTTAGCAAAAAGAATCGGATTAATTCAAAATTGGTCTGACAAGGTTGAGTATATGGGACTAATGTATGCCTCAAAGGATTAAATTAATCCTTTGAATAAAATTCTGAAACTGATTTTTAAGCGTCCACCGAATTATATTGACTTACTGGAGTTGAAAATTAGAAGCTACGCCAAAAAAAATTATTGCCAATTTTCGAAAAAAAAACCGTTGCTCTCTTTATTGCCTATAACTTATTTTGTCTTGTTTTCTTACTCTTTATTCCGGACTTGGACACGACGCAATACGTGGGCAATCAAATCCGCCGACCCTTAAAGTAAGATCTCACGACTTGATCGTGCTTGTTTTTTTTTTTATTTCTGCAAAATAGTTACGCTTCGTCGTGTCTCCCCCCCCCCCCCCAAAGGCACATATAAAGTATGACTCACAACCGCACAAATGAAACTAATTCCATGATGTCACAAATAACAGTCATCACCTTTTAATCTAGAAATTATTATAGTGATATAAATACATATGTAGTGCAGTAGTGACACATGTCAATAACTAACCTTGAGGAGCTTTAGTTACCAGAAGCTCCACCAGTGCAAGGTGAAGCATTAAAAATTCACCATGCCCTCCACGATGCTTCTTGATCTTCACTATTGACTTTGACTTCATCGAACCTTTCACGGTTGAGGAACCAGCAGCTACTGGTGTTGAGAACCGGATTAGATATCATCGCATTTTTTCGACGGCGTTATTGCTACTAATCTAATCTAATCAGTTGATTGTTAGCGGTGATGTGTGAAGAATTTAATTTGAAAGATTTATCACTCAATTAACTCCCAACAGCATTGATTTATTATCATTCCATTGATCATTGAACTACTATACTTGCTCACACTGTCTCCTTCACTTCAAATTCAATATCAGGGCAAGTTTTGATCCAGTTTCGGTACTGACTGACATTTCCGTTGCAGTTTTTCATATAGGAGGAGAAGCTTGTAGACAAACCGGCTTTAAAATGCAGTGATAATATTGTCTATCGTCGGTGTTTCCACGAGGGTACACGATGAGATAACAAACCTGAAGTTGCTTTGGTTCGCCCATGCTCTTTCGGAACCTGCATCGCTTCCGCAGATGCATGTTTGCATGCACCTCAACTGCATGAAGCCACAGCTGTGAACCCTGTTCGATGGATGGCGGCGTGGCACGGCTGGTCCTTGGTTCCGCATGCAGATTCTACTTTCACTGTCAACCTGTACGACCAGGCAGCCAATACCATATGGGATGAATTTTTTCCCCACACAAGGTCCCACCAGCATTAAGCGTGGGTTTTATTCCGAAACTAAGGGGGCTACAACTTAGCCCAAGTTGGATATGACAGCATGATCGCACGATCGTCATGCAACATGATCATGAGTACTGCGCATCGTAGATGAAAGAAAAAATGTATCCACGAAGGACTACTAGAGGTCATAATTTTATTTTCACTTTCCTGTTACATAGATTAACACAGGTTGGATTTATATGTTTATATGTCAACACGCTGCAATTAGCTCTTCAGATCAAGTCGTGCATAAATTGAGAGTATTATTTTTCATTATTTGCAACACGTAGAAGCAAATGATTTATAACTTTTAAAGGCCAAATTACAAAGAGTGTGGTATTGTTAGTTTCTACCACAGCCATTGATGAGAATAAAATAAGATATTCATGCAATAGCTAATAAAACTTAAGATCGTTGTTGTGTCGTAATAAAACAAGTTATGGTGTTAGTTGTTAGCTTGCCTGAAAGGCTATGTTTTTTCTTTGCAAATATTTATTTACATCTAAGATATTAAACCATTACTTGAGGCAGAGCTTATAATAATAATAGTTCCGAATTTATTTCCAAATAACTATTCTTCAAACAGATTTCGATCGACTTACAAAACACAATAACTTACCTAGCTCTATAGTAGCAGATTCTGAGTAAAATGATGATAACTTAAGTTACTTTTGCCATTAAAGTAGTAACCAAATAGTAGAAAGTGTATTTCGAGATTAAACTGTATAAACCGTAGTAGCGAATGAACAATTTGTTCGTCAGACAAAACTCAAAAGCATAATAACAATGCCAGTGAATGCTAAGCAATTCGAACATAGTTACCGTCTGATTCACGAGATTGGTGTACCTACCCTGGTTTCGCGCATTACGGAATCACCAATTCTCCAGCACGTGCTAACCGCAATTATGTTAATAAATATGAGCGCTGGCTGTAGTTCTGAGTCAAATATGTGCAGCGAGAGCCCGCAAATCAAGAACTATAAATTAGTCTGAACCGGCAAGTCATGCGACAGTCGAGCATATATCTCTTGATTGATCGCGTTTGTTTATTAGCGTCCTTACTGATTGAACCCCAGGAATGTGTCACTTCAATTAGCTCCAATCATGTTCAGGCGTTTCACCTAATCGTAGACACGATTTAATGTTGCAATCATCAAGGTTCAAACCGCCTATAAAATGAGCCTTCGCTAAACGATGACTTGCTGAAGTGGATTACGCAAGTGGTTTTGACCTTATTCCGAGCATAATATCAATTCATGCAAAAATACTAACGTGGGTGGGTAACGAACAACAATGTGTTTCCCCCTTGATGCGGAAAGACAAAGCCTCCTCACTCGACACACGACAATGACAGTCGGCTGCGGGATTTTCTGGCTAAGCACGTAACTAAATACGCCACCACTGACGGAGCGACGGTGATGCTGAGCCGGCTGGGAAACCGGAATCGCCACCGGTTAGTAGCGGTTGTAATTTGTCGTACCCGCCTCTGGCTGTAATTAAACAAAACTGTTCAGTTATGGGCAAAGTTAATCCAAACGACGCTGCAATTTGTTGGTTACATATTTTCAATAGAAAACGATTTGACATCTTTTTAAACAAACTTCTTCTAATCGTGCTTTCAGTTAAACAATACTCCCTGTAGAAGTTACATAACGAGCAGTAATCGACCTAATTTGTGATCTTAGCAAAATGCCCCTTCAACATATTCAATCAATTCTTGTAAAGCAATTGTGTTTAACGATCAGCTAGATGGACGTTGCACAGTATGATTAAACGAGCCTTTCCTTTCACCCCAGTCTCTGTTCATTGGAGGTCTAATTAAGTTACGCGATGTTTAAAACTAACGATCACTCATTTTATGTAGCAAATCTCGTGTAACCCTAGGGCTTGAACTTCAGTTTGATCGGTCGTTTCGAAATTTAACACATTTACTCAAAGGAAGTTCCTTGGCTGCGGACACAAGTTCTATGCATTTTCGAAGCAATCATACCAGTGACTACGGTCGTGGTCAACCCCCCGGGGTGAGATTCATATTGCACAGATTGATGGCCAATTTGCGGCATCTGAAGCAGAAAAAAGAGATCAAAACAAAATTCATCAATAAAGTCTGGTTCGGCTCGATCAGCCTAGACTTTCAATTTCATTCACTACCAGACTTGCGGTTCCTCGGGGTTAGGGGCTGCGTATTGCAATCTCCGCCATCATAACCGCACAGAAAGGCTGAAACCGGTTTAATGCAATTTTTCGTTACGAAATAGGCATCCCAGCGAGAGCAACCGTAGCCGCACCAACTGTTAACCGAGATGGAAAACTAGTTCTTATCTTAAAGAGCAGCTCTGTTGACCACTAAGGTGATGCACTTCCCAAAGCTTACTCTCGGTAGGTAGGTAGGCATAGTCACGTGCAAACATCGGATGGCAGGCACAGTTTTCCGGCAATCCATTCTGTGAAATGAGTAATGCGTACTTATCTGATTTTACTGACTATACTGAGTTTAAGTGGTTCCGCATCTGAGTAATGAAAAAACTGTGATGGTTCGTTTTTTATTTCTGTTGACTGACATAATCTACGGAAGAAATTAAACCTCGTTTGATTGGTGCGAATGAATATCAGTTGCCTCGGATGCTGTATTATTGCTTCTCTCTAGCAGGTAAAGTCGGTTAACTGATGGTGATTAATGTTTATGATTTACACTTCCGAATTATTTTCGAATAGAAAAAAGCCAATAATATGGAATCAGATTTTAATTTCTCCTTTACAATTACTGCTTAACAAAAGGCATTATATTATGGTACATTTTAAAACATTAACTTTAACAGTTGAATAATGAATATGTAATATCTGATAGATGCAGTCATAAATTTGCACTTAAGATCAAATTGATTAAATTCGTCAACTTTTTTCCCATGAACCTGTTTCATATCTTGTCAAATAAGTTGCAATGAGATCGAACGGAAAGTCACAGATAAACAACAAAAAATGTTTGCGTAAAAGTTTTCCAATATCAACTGTTGTTCAAAACTCGTTTGACATTATTTAATGAGCGAACACTTTTATAAAAAAAACATTGAAAGTCGTTAGTCGTTGTTAAAGCATTGGCAGACTTTTTTAAAAAAACGCAATGGTAGGTTACCCTACATCGAACAGAAACCGAGGAAAATCTAGCAAAATTCAATCGAACGATCTTTTAATAACCCCGCTCCCTGGTAGTTAACACTAAAGTTCAAACCTGTGCAAGAGAGGGCGATAGACACTCGCTCGGGACAGTTCAATTTTTTGCTATGTCTTCTTCTTACTATTTTTTTGCCAAAAATTATTGAACAATCATTTCAATCAATCATGTGCGCCGCCGCTTCCGACACTTTCGCATATGCCGCCGAGGAAAACTTTAGCACGCCGACAATGATTGTGCATGCCGATTTTTTTTATTTCAGTTGATTTTCCGCCGATATCTTTATCGACACTATTGTGCTGCACCCAGAAGCTCCAACTAAGATCCAAATAATAAATGATTCATCGATTTACGGATGGGCGTCAATAGGTTATCATCTTAGAACATCTCATAGAATTTTTTTTAGGAATCCGAAAAACCTTTTTTATGAGTTTAGAGCGATAGCTGTTCTTCCTGTACAGATTTCTAAATTGCAGAAAAAAAGGCGGGTTGAGTGTGAATCCATCCAAAACAACTATTGTTCCTTTCACTCGAAAAAGGAAATACATTATTCCTAAATTGCGATTGGAAGGCACTGATATAATGCTTTCCACTGAAGTCAAATATTTGGGAATCATTCTTGACCAGAAACTAAACTGGATCACTCAAATAGAACAAACAATTACCAAGGCCACAAACGCCCTATGGGTATGCAGCAGAGCCATTGGAAAAAGCTGGGGTCTCAAACCCAGCATGATACACTGGATATATAAAACAATAATCATACCCAGAATAACCTACGCCTCGTTAGTTTGGTGGCCCAAAACCACTGAAACATCCACTCAAGCTAAGCTAGCTAAAATCCAAAGATTGGCCTGTGCATCGATTTGTGGAGCTATGAGAAGCACTCCATCAAAAGCCCTAGATGCAATACTTCACCTTCTTCCACTTCATCAGGTGGTTCAACTAGAAGCGGAAAAAAGTGCTCTAAGGCTAAATCGACAGTGCAACCTAAAAGAAGGAGATCTAACAGGACACCTGAGAATACTGAAAGATTTCCAAACAAATAATCTAATAAAAAGTAAGGAGGATTGGCTGGAGAGGAAACCAAATTTCGGAATTCCTTACAGAACAGTAGAGATAGAACGAGAAAGTTGGCAAAAAGGTGGACCCACAATTCGGGATGGTTCACTTTGCTTCTACACAGACGGTTCTAAAATGAATGGTTCTGCGGGTGCGGGATTCACAGGACCAGGAATTAATAAATTTTTTCCCATGGTACACTGGCCAACAGTATTCCAGGCGGAAATATACGCGATAATAGAATGCACGAATACGTGTCTGGAAAGAAATTATCGACACGCAAATATATGCATTTTCTGTGAGAGTCAGGCAGCACTTAAAGCCCTGAATTCTCCTTTCTGCCACTCTAAACTAGTGTGGGAATGCATCCTGTCGTTCCGAAAGTTAGCTATGAAAAACCAGGTGAACTTATACTGGGTTCCTGGTCATTGTGGAATCGAAGGAAACGAGAAGGCCGATTTACTAGCTAGACAAGGGTCATCTACTAACTTTGTTGGCTCAGAACCTTTCTGTGGAATCTCCCCGAGCGCTCTAAAAGCTGAACTAGGTGAATGGGAAAAAGCGACCATCAAAGCAAACTGGGATGTCATAAGTGGATTACGACAATCGAAAAGATTCATAGAGCCAAATCGCGAGAAGAGCCTCGTGCTGCTCAGATTAAATAAGAAAGACTTGTGGACATTCACAGGTCTTATTACAGGGCACTGTCCGAGTAAGTATCATCTCAAGAAGATAGGCAAACTTGATGATGATGAATGTCGCATGTGTGGCATCGAAAGCGAAACTTCAGAACATCTACTCTGCGAATGCCGAGTATTAATACAACGCAGATTGCGTATCTTCGGTAAGGGACACATAGAACCTACCAAAATTTGGAGGGAAAGTCCTGGTGAGGTAATAAACTTCATACGAAGTGCGTTGCCCAACTGGGATAAATGTGCAATGTAGCAAGGACATCAACTCGCCAAATAGTGATGTACCTGCTCGTACGCACTTAGAGTGAGGTGAAGTGTCGATTTTATCAGGGTTCGTTTTTCCACGTTTCGTTTATGCAAAGCGTTTTGGTTTTATCACATCTGCGAGATATATATAAAACATTATATAAAACACGACTGAATTCACCTAGCGGTGCGATTTAGTAACGAAAAATTGACAAAACTCTAGTAGCTTCATGCCGTGTTCGAATGTAATTGGGGCTCATGAATCTTCGTTATTGCTTATTGGAAGATCGAAAAAGTCTAAATGCTCGAAAAATATAATGATTCCGGTGCATTCTTGTTTTTTAGCTGCCAACGTGGAATGTGGATGGCTTCCACTACAATTACATAGTTTTGCAAGCGAACAGATGTGGCTCCTTTGGCAGTACTGTTCGCGTTTCCGAAGCCCAAACCACCAATATTTGTACCAGAAATGAAGGAAGAACGAATTAGCCATATACAATTTTCTTACAGTCAAAACGTCTATGTTGTCAAAAAAAAAAAAAGATCAACATCACATGACGACCTGGAAAAATACGGTCTTCAGCAAATTTGTTCAAAAGGGCCTCTGGTTGATGAACAGTTCAGTGCGGAATTTAGTCGCTACGTGGCGTTAGTGTAAACGTAATTCTTCATATTGTGACCTTAAGGGGCTATATACCTTTTTAGTTTTCAAAAAACTGAAAATTTTTTCATTGTATTATCTTCAAATACAACATCTTGAGAATATTTTCACAAATTTTCATAAAGATTTGAGCAATAGGAAGAAAGTTAGAGCGATTTGCAGCGGGCCTCGCCACGGCCGCATAAGCTAAACTTGAAACTTTACACGCGGTTATCTCGGAATAGTGTTTTCCGAAAAATGACTGCCGTGATCCTGATTGCGGGAAAACTACTAAACTGATTTCCTTCATCTTTTTTTTTTTAAATTTTCGTTATTAAATTCGCCAGTCCTTGAACGATCGCTTAACTGTATGTTACAGTTGCATTTTGCCACAAAAAAAGTTTTAACGCAATTTTTAGCGCACAAAACGTGTACTTTTTGGGAAAAACGTTCCCATTTGCACTGAAAACAAAATACTTATAAAAGCGATCGTTCAAGGACCCGGCACACTTCTAAACTAATGAAATAATATGAGTTTTTTGATTTCGGTTGACCCGCTAAGTCTCTATCAGGATCACCGCAAACCTCTGCAAAAAATAGCGTTTCGGGGAAACGGCCATTACTCCAGTAATAATTTGTATATCTCAATGTCGAACGTATTTGTTTGTTGTTGATAAACTGTACTTTCAGAGAAATACCCCTTTGATGCAATGAAAATGGTGCTATGCACATAAAAATAGATTCAAATTTTCCTCATTTTTCTCGACCAAAAAGGTATATAACCCCTTAACTTATCCCGTGGTTCTTACCCTTTAGAAAGCTGCGGTCTTCAGCAAAATTGTTGAGAAGATCAAGAACTTCTGGTTGGTGAAAATTCAAGCTCGGAATTCCACCACTATGTGTGACCTCGATTTACCTATACTACGATTTAATCCTCCTAGAAAGCTATGGTCTGCAGCAAAGTTTCTCGCATGACAGAAGGTTCTCGCATGAGAACAAGTTTCCGGAAGAATGCAGCTTTTAATGTATAATATTTCAACATAGTTTTCCCCGAAATTAACTTTCAAATTGAAAATACTCATAACTATAAGCACACTAGCATGACAGAAGGCTCTCGCATGAGAGCAAGTTTCCTGAAGAATGCAGCTTTTAATGTACAATATTTCAATATATTTTTCCTCGATATTAACTTTCAAATTCAAAATACTCATAGCTTTAAGCACACTAGCGCCACGTACTGGCCTAAGTCAATACAAAACTGTATAACAACAAGAAACCATTACCCTTCTTAACAGTTTAACAGAATTCCTCAAATTTTCAATTGTTTGGATTTACTGTTTGGAGATAAGTAATGTTAGAAATTCCCGAAACTACAAAACAAGCAAACAAGATCATCGAAGCATCGATCGATTTGAAAGAAAAAACAACTTTGTACCAATTAAAACCTCTTGACCCCCTGAACAACTTTGCTGGAGACGATAACTTTTTTAATAATCAGATTCACGAGGTGAATAAAGTTCAAAATAGTCAAAACTATATGCATATTAACGCCATATTTTAAAACAAACTGTACATAAAAAAAACTTCAAAACTTCCTAAACAATTTTCTAAGAGATCACAACAACGTTGTCGAGTTAGAGTTATATTAGCCTGCCCATATGAGGAAGGTGCTGCAATATTCAAACTGGATGTTGCTATACTCAGTGGAGTGATTCCAAACTTATGGCGAGTATATGTCATATGTTATTAACGAAACGTACGTGTACAAGTCACGACATCAATAGTTCATTCAATTTATTATTGATTTATTATATGTTGTATTAGGCTTCAATTAGTTGAGTTGAGTTGAGTTGATAAACAGTTGAGAATATACATGTTGAACGAAAATGTGGTTTTAATCGATTATACAGAAGAAACATGCATTGAAAAAATAAATAAAAGAAAATACATTTTTTACCGAAAAGTGATAGCATTTAGTAGCTATTTTTCATATAAATGCAGTCAATCGAAAAAAAAAAATGATCAGTATATATTGAGCTGTTTACTTTAAACCTTTAACGTCAACGTGTTTTTTAGAGAGGGGCTCTGGCAGTACGGCTATCGTCAGCTTATTGTCTGCTTAGTAAAAATTTACATTTCAAGTGTTTTTTCATGAATAGTTTTTGCTGAAACTAGTGTGTTTGGTGTGATTGGCTGCTGCAGGATATAGTGGCACTCGAATATGCAACAATTTCAATGGATTCAGTAAGATAAGTACAAATTATTGTTTCTATTTTGTTATGTGTTGATATTCGAGCTCATACCCAGTAAAAAAATATTTGATGCCCTATCTTACGCACCACTGGAAGTGCAGGAAAATCTCGCGTGTGTGGATTGCATTATCGGGTTTTTTTCCTGCTGTTTTTTTAATCTTCATCATACTTTCTTTATGCGTTTGCCCTTGAAGATAAGTGACTTTTCCCGTACATACACTGGCAAACGTGTATAGACCGTTTTACAAACTGACAGGGTGGGATACACGGTGTGTTGATGTTGCTTTTACGTGCGTTATGCCAGAAGATCCATGTTTTTCAATTTTATTCATAAATTGAGTTCTAAAACGTCTCGTAAAATGATCGTGAAGTGTCGTTTCTGTTGCGCTTGACCGATCGTCGTATCTCGGTGCTCTGATTTCTCCAGTTTTTGTCGATAACGTTCGTGATTGTGGTAAATGCGTGAAAAATGCGTGGATAATCTGTTTGGATGACTTTATGCGGTGATTTGTTGTAGAGAGGATGATGATGATGATGATGATGATGGTCCCGCCACATACCCCTACAAAGGTTTGAGCTGGACGATTTATCTATAGATAATTAATGTAGTCACATTTAAATCAGTTATACAAAAAAAAAAACGAACTGATTTTACCTCCAGATATAAATTTCTTCAAAAACTGATTACTTGATTCACATCGGTAAGAATGTGAAGAGCTATAGAGCTACACAAAACTAGCACAGGGTTTTCATGACCTTCAGCCAGACTAACCACAACTACTTCATGATTTTTCTCTAAGCATTGTTAAAGAATCCATTTATATCTGAATTCCGCGCGCGAGGCTCAAACTTATGTAGTCACTTTCTATTATTTTTTAAAGCTACAACAACATAAAGGAAAAAATCCATCATCACCACCGTGACGAACACAGTAGTTTTTGTTATTACATTACATATTAAAAAAGATCTAATATAAAATATGAATAAAATTTTACAACACAATCAGATCCGTTCGTAAAAACTTCGTCAGTTACATTCTTCAATAGAACAATAAATAAATAGATAGGTTCCAAAAATAAATAGTTCATCCAAAATAAATCCGTTATTTAAACTTCGTCAGATAAACTCTCGTCATTTTATAAAAGTTTTAATTTTCGTTCTGTACAACAGAAACTTTCAAGTGTGAAATACATTGTCTCTTGAACTCCGCAAGCGTTGGTGCACGTTTAACATGTCTTGGCATCGAATTGAAAAAAATTATACCTTTATAAAACAATGAATTTTGTGAAGCTCTTGTTAGAAAGAAAGGTGTTCTTAGTTCATCCGCGTTTCTAGTGTTATATCTATGAAAATCTCTTCCTCTTTCAATTCGATCACACAAATATTGAGGTAGCAAACCATTAATTATTTTGAAAATGAACACCATAGACAAATAAACAATTCGTTGCTTCACGGATAACCATTGCAAAGCGTCCAACATAAAGGTAGAGGAAGTTAATCTATCACAATTTAAAATCAAACGCATTATTCTATTCTGCAAACGCTGTAACCTCAATAATTGTGTGTTATTGGCCAAAAACAAAAAGGTAGGGCAAAAATCCAAATGTGGAGAGATGATTGACTTGTATAGCTGTATTTTACTACTAATCGTTAATTCGTTTTTCAAACGGCATAGAATTCCATACTTTTTGGCAATTTTCTTGATGACATTGTCAATGTGAGCGTTGAACTTTAGGTTGTCATCAATAATCACGCCAAGATATTTAATCTCCCGAACGCGACCAATTGCCTCATCATCAATCAAAACAGAGACATCGTCATTTACAACGGTGCGCGAGAAAATCATATATTTAGTTTTATCTATATTTAATTTCAATTGCTTATACTTCAACCATCTGTTTAGAGATCGTAAATCTTCGTTCAAGTGTGAAACGGCTTCTTCTACATTCTTAGCTGCAATGAATAATACGGTGTCGTCGGCAAAAAGATTGATATCACAAAAACGTAAAACTCGTCGCATGTCATTTATATACATAATGAACAAAAGGGGCCCTAATACACTTCCCTGTGGAACTCCAAGATCATTCTCCACGGGACTAGATACCGAATCATTAAAAACAGTCCGTTGAGTTCTGTCAGACAAATAGCTCTCAAACCATCTGAATGCAGTACTCGAAATTCCAAAGCGCTTGATTGTGTTCAACAATAAGGGCCTAGAAATTGTCTCAAAAGCGCGTTTTAGATCCAAAAAAACAGCAAATATTGTGTCTCTATTCTCTAAGTTGTCTTTCCATTTTGCTAGTACTAAGTTCAACGAATGGCCTTCCCGGTAGCCAGATTGTTCCGGAATTAATAACGAGTTACTATTTAAATATTCTAACAGCTGACCTTTAACAACAAGTTCTAATATCTTTTCTAACGTGTGTAACATGTTGATGGGACGAAACTCTTCGGCTTTAATCGTTCCAGCAACCTTTTGAATCGGAACAACCAACGATTCTTTCCACACTTTAGGCACGTACCCAGTTAGCAATGATTTATTAATAAGGTTCAGCAGAGTGTGACCAATAACATTGAAGCAATCTTGAATGACCCTAGCATTTACATTGTCTACTCCAGCCGTTTTACCTAATGAAAAACAAATATTTTTAAGGTCATCCATTGTGATTGGGTGAAAACCATCAAATCTACTATTAACGTTAGTCGGCTGTTTTATTTCATCCGGTTCATCGACCAGTTCAATTGATTGATTGATCAATGAAACACTATTGATGAAATAATCATTGAACTTACTAGCAATTACTTGTTCTGTTTGTTCTAATGTGCCATCAAAAGTTATGGACCGCGGTTTATTATTACTAGGTTTTAATAAAGATTTCAAAATTTTCCATAACTCTTTGCTGTTGTATTGATGCTGAATAATCTTCCTCTGTATATATTCACAACGCGTCTTTTTTAACGTTTGTGAATACTTATTACGCGCGATCGTGTACTCCTTCCAATGATTCTGCCTGTTAGACCTACAAAACTTTTTGTACAATTTATCCCTCTTGCGTTTAAGGCGCAAAAGATCAAAATTGTACCAGCTGTTCGAGTTTTTCAGAGAAACTAATTTGTGTTCAACTAATTGATTCGTACACGTTTTCAAGATGTTTGTAAGAACAGCTGCCGAATCATCTAAATTACGGCCCGCGATTGGAAAATCCAAGCTTCTTTCAACAAGATTCGAAACAGCCTGTTTCGAATATTTTCTCCAGCATTTCAATTTTATTAAATCATTATAATCATTCATTATATCTAATACATTAATCATCAATGTCTCATGATCGGTTATTTTCAAGTCGGAATTCGTAACTGAACGAATAGAATCAAAATTGGAATAAACATGATCAATCAAAGTTCTACTTCGCTGAGAAATGCGCGTATATTCGTCAACACTTTGTTTTAAATTGAAAGATTCAACTAAGCGCTTCAAATGATTCGAATTTGCATCATCACGCCAGTTAATATTGAAATCACCAGCCAATATGTTCAATTTACTAAAATCAAGAAATTCCTCAAGCCAGTTTTCCAATATTTCAAGGAAACGCTGGTCACTGGTATTAGGAGAATGATATAAAACACCAAAATTACCCAACTTCATGCCACGAATTACTGTAATGCCCAAGAACCAGTTACCATCCTTAGCTTCGTTTCGGCAAAGCTCGAACTGAACCGATTCTCTGACATAAATAGCAACACCGCCAGTTTGTCTAGAGTGTGATAAACAAGCAGCAACGTTATATCCCGGAATACTATATTGATCAAATGCTTCAATATCGACAATATGTGTCTCTGATAAGAACACTAAAAGTGGACGTTTATCTTCAACAACCTGACGTAATGCAACGTAGTTTGTTGTCAACCCTGCAATATTAAAATACAGAAAATCAATGTGATTCACACGTTTGTGCAAGCGCCGCAATGTTGTTGTAATAACTTATTTACGTTCATGTTCTCAGCCGCAGAAAGGAACACAACAACAACTATTGATATGCCATGAATTAATCTCAAATAAGTTCATCACTTCTTTTGAGATCACAATTTAACGGACACTTTCCATATGTTTTTCGAATCTATTTTTATTTTTTGCGTTTTCTGAGTTGAAAATTCGACAATTTCAGCAATGGAAGGCAATCAACCGAGATATTCTTTACATGCCCAAATATTTCGGTCTTCGAAAAAAAATCGGACTGGTCTTCGATTGTAGATAATAATTTTGTCTTTCCGAAAAAAAAATTGCATGGGAACTATGACGTAGAATTACGTTTTAAACGAATACATCGAGAGCGTCACAAAAATTGGCCACTTTTAAATGCTTAAAACCTCAACTTTTTTCAACGAATTTCCTTGATTTTTATAGCAATCAGCTGAACATCGAAAGGAGAAAAATTGTGATTTTGTAATCGTACTATTGAAAAATGTAGAGCCTTGTTTAAAATGCAAATTTCAACCAATTAGAGCTGGAAACAAGGAGAAATATCATCCAACATAAATATTTTTAGTACAGGCATGATATAAAGAACTCGGAAATCGACCCTAGATGCCATTTACAATTTTCACATGGTAACTTCTGGTTTCAGGAACAAAAATGCCTGATAGCACCTAATATGTATATTTTCAGAATAGATATAATGCTCAGAGATCGAAAATCAACTATGGACGCCATTTAAAGGATGGTTACTTCCGGTTCCTTGAAAACAGCATTTAATGAATGAATACCTCTTACACGAATATTTGCGGAATCGAGATAATGCCCACGGCCCTAAATAAACTCCAGACGCTAGTATCCATTGTTGCTACTTTTGGTTTTTGGAAGTCTGCATAAAATAACGAAATATACCAATACTGATATTCTCAGAATCAGGAATGTAAAGATGAGAAATCAGCGGTCAAATATTTTTATAAATATGGCCCTGTACGTCCTAAGGCATGACCTGCATAATCATGGCTGCCCGCCTCCACTACAGCGGGCACCCCTTACTTGCTTCAACTGGTCTAACCACCTTGCGAAGGAGAGGTGAGAACTAATTTTGCAGGATAGTTGTTGTTTGTCGTTCTCGCGACGTGTCCTGCCCAAGGTATCCTTCCAGATTTAAGCACTTTCTGGATGTAGGGTTCACCGCGAGGTAATGGTTTATTCTCCGTCTCTACAGTCCGTTCTTCAGCACACTGCCAAAGATGGTTCGCAGGTCCTCTTCAAGCATTGTGTACGTCTCATCTGCCACCGGCTCAAATGTTCTGCTGACAGTGTCCACGTCATCCGCAAAGCAGATTAATTAGCCGGATTTTATAAAAATCGGGCCCCGCGTGTCTATTCCCGCTCGTCTCACAACACCTTCTAACGCAACATTGAACAGCAGGCTGGAAAGATCACCTCTGCGCAGTCCTCTGCGGGATCCAACTATGTCGGATAGACCACTCGAGATCCTCACACTGCACTGCACATCCTCCATTGTAGCCTTTATCAGTCTGGTAAGCTTCCCGGGAAAGCCGTTCTCGTCGAATATTCTCCATAGCTCTTCACGGTTAACCGTGTCATAAGCGGTTTTGAAGTCGATGAAGAGATGATGCGTAGGGACTCTGTATTCGTGGCATATTTGGAGGATCTGCCGCAGAATGAAGATCTGGTCCGTTATGGATCGACCCCCCTCATGAAGTCGGCCTGGTAGCTCCTACAAATATGTTGGTTAGTAGCAACGGTCGCTGTAAAATTATTAGGGATATCTTTTTGTAGTTTTCTGGATAGTGATCGCTCGGTAGTTTTCACAATCTAGTTTTCTTCTCTTTTGTTGATGAGGCAAATAACCCCATCCTTCCACTCCTCCGGTAGGTATTCCGCTTCCCAAATCTTGACAATCAGCCGACGCAGACAACTGGCCAACTTTGCCGGGCCCATCTTGAGAAGCTTTACTCCGATCCTTGTTGTTCTTAAGTAGCCGGATAGCATCATGATTTCGTTTATGGATGGGCACATCTCCGTCGCATGCTACGACGGGGTCTCCTGCCTATACGCCATTCAAATGTTCATCGAAGTGCAGTCTCCACCCTTAGATCACTTCACGAACATCTGCCAAGATACTCCTATCCTTATCCCTGCACATTTCAGCTTGTGTAACAAAACCTCTGCGGGATGCGATTTTGATAGAGCTTGCGTGTTTCATGAGAGCGGTTGTAGTTCTCCGCACTCCTCCGCGCTGCGTTATTTTCATCTAATATCTGCCGACATTCCTCGTCAAACCATTCGTCACATCGACTCGGTACTTTGCGACCTAAGACGTTCTCCGCTGCAATGCTGATGGCTGATTTGACGGTATTCGGGCAGACCTCTAGGGGGGCTTCTTCCAGCTCGTCCTCTTCCTGCAGTGCAGCTTTGAGCGAAAGCGTGTAGTTTTCGGGTTCGGGTTCGAGACTTCGGGTTGCTTCAGCCGCGTAAGATTATACCTTGACGGGCTACAGTACCGTATGTTATTTACAGCGGATAGCTTTTGGCGTATTTTCACTATCACTAGGTAGTGGTCCGAGTCGCTGTTAGCGCCCCGACGTGTTTTGACGTCGATAATGTCTGAAAAGTCCCGATTTTCTATCAAGACGTGGTCGATTTGAGTTTCTGTTTGGTCAAGTGATCTCCAGGTGTAGCGATGCTAGAGGCTCTGCTGGAAAAAGGTGCTACGTATATGGCCCTGTTCTTGGAGGTGGCGAAGTCGATTAGTCTTAGGCCATTTTCGTTCGACTGCCGGGGTGCGCTGAATCGTCCAATTACTGGTCTAATTTCCTTCTCCTGACCGACCTGAGTGTTTTTACCCTCGATAACAACCTTGACATCATGTTTTGAGTAGCGGTCGTAATCACGTTTCAACTGCGCGTAGAATTCGGTCTCGTTGTCATCAGTACTTCCGAAGTGAGGGCTGCGTACGTTTAAAATGCTAATGTTAAAGAACCGGCCTTTAATTCTTAACCTGCACATTCTGGAGTTGACCGGCCACCTCCCGATTACCCGCTTCTGCATCTCATCCATCACTATAAAAGCTGTGCTCAACTCATGTGTGTCACCGCAACTCTGGTAGATGTTGTTTCCTTCCATAAAGCACGAAATCCAATTTTTAATATTTTTTGGCACCTTTTTTCACTTTTTCATAGAATTATATGATCTTTGACCACAAATAGTGCCACCGGGCGTCTTCCTCATTGAAAAAATACGTAATTTATGGACGACCCCTCGAACTAAACAAAATTTTGCCTAATTAATATATATATATATATATATATATATATATATATATATATATATATATATATATATATATATATATATATATATATATATATATATATATATATATATATATATATAAACTAATTACAAATTGAAAAAATCATCATCAGCATCATCATCTTCCGCTGTGATCGCTTAAAGCTCGTGTTGAATTGTTTCGAGAAAATTTGAAGTTCATTATACTTATCAGCAGGAAAAATGTCTTTCGCTGCAATTTTCATTTCTTCTAGTAATTTTCGATGTTTCATTGTTTCATATATATGTTATCTTCCTAATCCGGTTCTTATGGTTGAAAGAGGATATTTAAATACATGTATAACACCGTGAATTGACATCTTACTAGACAGTGAATTAGGTGGTGCCGCTGAAGTTGAAGGCTCCAAAATAAAATTCAACGAATTTATGAATTTGAAAACCAAGACACTGGAATGACATAACGTTCTAAATGAATACGAAAAGATGCGGAGGGCTGTTCTTTGTTTTTTTTTCTCATAAAGCAAAATGTATGCTTTACTTTTGTATGCCAACGAGTGCGAAGCAAAAGCAATCTTCAAACGGGCTATTGTAAGCCGGAGTTTGATGGTACAAATTTGCTGCTAGTATTTAACACTTCAATCAGTTTAGCGAATTTCATGATCATAAATTGAAAAGGGCTGAATGTTTTTCATATTGTTTTAAAGTTGCAGAAAGTGATAAAGTTTGACATAATTAAAAGTTTCATAAAGATTTGTTTACTATTTTCTTATTTAACACTTATTTTATAACTTTTAATTGACAAATTTTGTAATTTTTGCCCAAATTTTTATTTTAGTCTTACGGATTGAGTTCGTTATCATAAATTTCCATTAATGGGGTATCATGGTTATGATTAAAATAAATCCTGGATGAAATTTCAACCTCAAAATAAGAAAAAGAAAAAATCTGCTATCGCTTTTTTCACTCAAGTGACAATTTGTGCAGTTTTGCGCAGCAGCGGACAGTATGCATTTGAAAGCTCACGTTTTTCCCTAAATTTTGAATGAAGTCACAACCGTGGCAAACTGCGGCAACTAAACTTTTAAGCTACTTTTCTACAAAAAATCACGTTATTTTAAATTTTTTCTAGTGTCAGGCCTATCATGACCAAATTTTACAATAGTGAAAAGGGTTTGTTTTGCACAATATTTACAACAACTTTTTCTTTGACGTCAAAAAAATCCAAGCTATCATTGAAGCTACAGAGCGTTTCAAAATAACGTACTTTTTTTAAAAAAAAAAAGACAAAAATGGTCAGTTCGCCGAGTTTTGAAAAGTCATAAAAAAATCAGATTTCATGATATTGCGCCCAAATTTTGGATTTAGACACTTGAATGTTATAGCAATAAAGGAAAAATATTATGAAACAGCTAACGAAAAAAAAATTTTTTTGGCTGATGGCCAGCGATTCCCCACTGTGCATCGTTCCTTTCCAGCATACCTCCTGCAGCGCTATGATGTTTTGAGGTTTTTCAATTCTTCGGAAAGTACACGGGTACTTCCTTGTACCAGGCTTGCAAGACCCACGACCAATCCCACTTTCTCGCAGGAGGACAGATGTTGTGCCACTAATTTGAGTCCCGAACGTAACCAGGGCTTGGACATAATGTTTGTGGTGGCGCTACATACCCAGGAAACTTCCTTCCCAGGAAGAAAACCCGCTTTCCCTGTCAGCATGCGATCGGTCGTCCCACGCGGATCTTCTTACTAATTATTCGCATCTCGGTTGGAACTAACGAGGAGGTAGGGATTCGCTAGCTGGAAGGCTAACGGTTCGCAGTGATTTGGTCCAGTGATTCTCTAATCCAAACTTTCATATGTCGATGATTTTTTTCTATGGAACCGACTTCCGATCATTTTAGTTATAGGACAAACAAAGTAATAAAAACTGTGTGTTATCTTCCTTTTTCCATATAAAAAGGTTATGATTCAATCAATATAACTAAAATTATTCTTAATAATTTTGGACGAACTTGTCATGATTGGCAGTTTTATACTCTGTCACTACTTGAAAAAATCCCAGATGGTGAATGAAATTTTGATTCAAGATTTTTTTTTTATATTATGATATGGATTTATGATTCCCTGGGTTCGTGGTTTATACGTTTGTTGAGAAAACGTTATTTCCAGCTTAGCTAGAATCAATAAACATAACAGGAACGGTTGAAAAGCTATAATCATTATTATTTTCCAGTATCCAATTAATTAATTTATGAAGTTATAAATTTCTGGATTTGTGCAATTTACGTTATTAAAAAAATCTAGATCAATTGTTGATACATGATTTTCTTGATTTCGGGTGTATTTGAAAATATTTGGATTGATGAATTTCTGAACGGATTTACTGATACATGCAATTATGCATCAATATTACTAGTTCATAGTATTTAGCATTTGGAGACTAAAATTAATAGAAATTTATTTACAGTTTTATGGATTTGTTATTTCAACGATTAATGGATTATTAACCTTCTGAAGTAACGAATTTCTAGTATTATGAATTTTTCGATTTAAGAGTTTCTAGATTCTTGATTCTCTAGAGTTGGGAGTGTATAACTAATTGCATTTAAATTTCGGGAATAATGACAATTTAAATTTAATAGATATCTGTAATTAAAAAATTCCAGATTTTGATTTCTCCGATTTTCGTATTTCTGAATTAATGGATCTATGTGTTTAGAAATTTCCTAAGTAACACATATATGTGTTCCTGTATTTTTGTTTTTATTGATCATATATGGATATGTGAGTCTTTCAATGTCTTTTTCTACATTTAGAATTCTTCGTTTAATGGCTTTAAATTTAGCCGTACGGAGCACCTTCCGTTGTTGTGTCGCACTTGCAGCAAGCACGACGCAGACTGGCTTTGGTCTCGATCACACAGATCTATAAGAGTTATCGGCATCAGTTGACTCTTCTGTGTGTGATGAGATATTCCTTTCAGTCTATAAATAACGCTTGCACAGCAGTGTGTGTAGTTGGGGATGAGCAATAGAATAACTCGGTAGTGGAATGTGATACGATATAGATTGTGGAACAATACCACCGTACCCCGTAGTTTAATTGGTCAAAACACCATGCCGGAGTCAGGGAGATTGCGGGTTCAAGTCCCGTCGGGATGCGGTGTATTCTTCCAAATCTGTATCATATTTCCAGTTCGCTTATTTTTCGCTCTCCCTACTTCACATACTGTCTGCTTAATGAACTTGCATGTTAAAGGGTAAAAGCCGTTGTTAAAAATAGAAATTTAGTCAGTGTAACCGAATTGCAGAAAAGCTCACTGTGAAACATCTTTACAAATTGCAACCCACTTTTTGACTTGTCGTCAGTGAACGACTAGTTTGCAAAATAATTTATTTTGAAAGTATGAAATAAAAAAATCCTTTGTTTGAAGCAATGAATATCAATTATTATTTTAAGAAAAAGGATGTAGTAAATTTGAAAATGCAAGCCTATTGCTCGAAATCTTAAAACACCCAAACTTTCACATAGGTTCGCAACCCACAACGTCAAAACATTGTCCCGCCCTGACGCCATCAAACCCTTTTTAGAGTTACATAATTAAAACCAATATTTCGCGGATACTGGCAGCTCTCGATTAAGTGCTAAACTATTCACATGTTGCATTCTGCAGATGCATAATTTATGTAAAACGGTACCCCCCGCTAATCGAGAATGCATTTCAATAAACAGCTTTGAATGGAATCGCAATATCAATTGAATATTCATGAACTGCTCATTTTGTCCCAACTATCATTAGACGGAAAAGTGTGGATCTCCTAGCAGAAAATGTACGTTTTCTTAATATTGTGTTCTAGATTGCTTTGATTTGAAAATAACAACATTAAAACATTTCGGTCACAAGCAATTAGCATCGAATATTGAAGTGAAACTTAGATTCAAATGTTATGTACAGTACAATACCTAATCTTCTATTCGCTGCTACTAGCAGTTGACGTTCGCATTCGCACGCGCCCAAAAGCGGCAAATTAAGCGCTTGTTGTTTGTTGTTTGTCCATGGTGTGGCGATGGTGATGTGGCGCTTCGGCTCAGCTGTTTAGTCGATGCAGTTGTGCTACTGCCGCCAGTAACAACCACACCGCCAATAGTTTGCTGTCGGGTCGAAGAATCGCCGTATCACCCGCCCATCCCATTTGATTACCATTTCAAGCTGTTCCGCTTTCCAGCAAATTTTGCGCGAGGGCGTCCTATACACGAGGTGATGTCGGTCGGTGCAATTGGCGTGACTTTAGTAGGTTCCACCGTCCGTCCATATATGGCCACTGTGTACAGTTTTTGACCTTGCTGCGACGAGGTTGAAACGAACTGAAGTTCAACACGGAGTGACATAACGAAGGTGCTTTTCTGTTATTCCTCTATTAATTTTCATTTCTATAAGTAACGTTGGAATTGAACCGACCATTCGTTACCAACAAAACAATTTAGTCCCGGGGAAGGGGCGGAAGGCGAATGTTACCATGGAAGTTCGCGCGGGTCGATGTCATGGTTACGTGGGCAACGACGGTTGATTGTGTTCCGTCGTTTGTTGTATTGATCGACTGAATGCCATTGTCACAGTTTCAAACGTTTTGAGCTAAATTAAGTGCGAAAAATGGCTGCAGCGTCCGGAAGAGTTTCCAAGAAAAAACCTCTCCCTTATTTCATGCAACGATCAGAGGATGCGGTTCTGCCATCGTTTCAAAACCGCCGAACCTTGGCGGACCACGTGAAGGACAACATGCTGTGTGCGGGCCGAAAATCGTACTTCCAACGGATTGTTTACGTCGGTCGACATCCGAAGGTTTCGGCCATGACAATTCGTGATCGGTTCTTGAAGGTAATCAAAGAGATGCAGGAAAAAACTTTCAACGAAGTTAAGCTGTTCGGTTTGATGATTAATTTCGACGAATACTCGATGCATATGATCGAGAGCGCGGAGGAGACCATCGGCGAATATATGCGGTATTTGGCGGACAGTGACCTCTTTGAGTGCAGCCGGGTGGTACTCGTATATAATAACATCAATCAGGTGAGCCGACTCGTTTTGTAATGAGAACGATGGATTTAATTGGAAAATTGCACTCGATTGTAGAGATTTTTCCGCAAATTGGTGTGGCGATTTGCTGATTATTTGAACGGTTTACCGCCTGCCGTTATCGATGCGAAGGATCCAAATGTGGTTCAGAATACGATTAATGCTTTTATGGTGAAAGTGTACACTCTGTGTAAAATGGTTCGTTCTGAGGAACTGGATGAAAGTACGATAGAATTTAATTTGTTTTTCTAGAACAATTTGTTGATTAATGATATTTATTTCTACAGGATCTGCTTTCAAATCGCTTTATCTAGACGAGAATTATGAAGAACACACTCCTGATGCTGTCGTTTTGGAGTATATACTCGGTCTAAATTGCCTTTTCAACATACAAGAGTATGGCCAGTTCTACGGCGTCCTTCCGGACGTTACTACCTTCAGGGACAAAGTGTGGCCCATTCCGGACGATATGACTCCCTACGATGTGTTTGATTCGGGAAAATATCAAGTTAATCTCACTTTTGGAGACGTCTGAACATGAGATCTCATAAATGCATCCTCAAAAAAAGTAGAAAATAAATGAATTTAAGGGATAAGAAGGTTTTTAAAATTTTATTTGCTAAACATTTTTTTAAGTTGTGAGAAATCGCAGTTTCAAATTTCAATGACAAGTCTTGTCACGTGCGATACAGTGATCCACGTTGATATACCTCTCATAATAAAATTTCACGTTATTGTTAACGTGAAATTTTATTATGAGAGGTATATCAACGTGGATGCACTGAACCACCTTTCCACCTTTCTTTCCATCATCGTACAGACACAATCTGTTCCACTGCTTTAGTTCCCATGCGGCTGGTTTCAATAAATTTGTGCATTTCCTGCTGCGCAAGTCGTACATCTCGTTAGCCCGTGTGCAATACATGTGTCTTACATTGTATTACGCAACAACCGGGAGCTGACGCAGATTTTTAAACCAACCTATTGTGGCCAACCAACGAACGAACGCCCCGCAGTGCAGTGCAGTTATGAGGTGTGCAGACAGACCCGGTGAAATTTCGACCCGAACGTGCCCAGGCGAACTGAATGATATTTGCGTATAAGTTGCACATTTCGCCAACCCACCGCGGGCTGACTTGAAAGCTTTTTTTTATTGCCAAAAGCTGTTTTGATTGTATATATTGTACTACACCAGGCTTACAATTGTTGAACATTACTGTTGAATGCTGCACAATCGTAAAGTGGTAGCTATTCGTTAGTATAATTGAATCCCCAAGCGGCACCAGCGTCAACCGCAGTGGGTAGGGCAGCTGAAGGCGGTGAAAAAGTGAATGCATGGTTTCGAAATTTAGCAACGATTTAATATTACTGTTATTTTGGATCCTCCGCAAGGTCTACCGCGGCGCTCCGTTGCACTTTACGGGATGTTGATAGAGCCATAAATCTATGCTAAGTGACCTTGATATTGGTATCACTCGGGTGGCACCGCTGGCAGCGATCCGTGAAACAATTAGCGTCAATGTGAACAAGCCGTGAAATGAGACGGCGAGAAGCACGCCTCCAAATTGGTTTCGGTTGGTCTACTGATTTATTGAGGGTTGCAATAAAAAGGAACAAAAAGCTACTGCATTTTGGCAGTGTTTCTTGATTTTTAATTAATTGATTTATAGCTTGAGCTGTATAAAGGAACTGTTGGATTCACTTTAAATTTATTCTCAATACTTTCAGTCGGCTAATCAATCATAACGATTCATTGAACTGGAGGATACTGATCGCTGAGAGCATTCGTTCATTGAACTGCTCGTAAAGATTTCAATTATGTGTTATTATAGATCTGTTAATCTTCCATTAAGGGAATTAAAAAACCTAAAGGAGTCCACGTAAATCAACGCTTTGCTGTCATGATGAAAGGAAAATCAAAAGTACAGTTTCTAACTCATCAAAGTTGTTGGCGGAAATCGAGGAGACTTTGAATTTCAACGTTTTTCGGGAGACAATTATTCAGGAGCTGGTCAAAAATTTATACATAAAATGAGCTGAAAAGATGAGAGCTTCTAATCTTAAATATAAGTTTAAATAACAAGTTTACTCGTTAAAACTCATTTTCTTACGAACAAAAGTTTCGAAATAAGGTAAACCTAGATGGTTCAATGGATACTGGCATGATCTGAGAAATATTATTTTCCACATAGAAGTTAGTTTTGATAACTCAAAATTCCTACGACCGACGTAAAATTCCGTACGTGAAATTTCGGTTTTCGAAATTTTATTTTAATGCCAAACGACTTATTCATGCATTAATCGTCGAGAATTGGTGTCATCTGAAGAAATTTTTTTTTTGCAAAAATCTACTCTTTGGGAGTCGTTTTTTCAATTGTGGAAGGCGGAGTTCAAAATGTTTAGAATTTATCTTTTGAAATTGATCACTAGTCTCTCTAAATAGCTTGTAAAACGATATACACTATAACTAGCATCGAATACATTATGTTTCATTAGGGTGATTCATATATTCAGCATAGGGTGGTTCATAATATTGTGAAAAGTGAGTATAAAGTAAAAAAAAAAACACTTCGATTCGTTTGATTGGTGTGACGTCGTCGACAAAGTTGTAGATAATAATTCTGTCTTTCCGAAAAAATTACACTTAAAAAATTATTTATTCAAAAAATATGAAACATGATATTTTTTTTTTTGGAAGGACAAAATATTGTCTACAACTTTGCCGAAGACACTAAATTTTCAGATGACACCAATTCTCGACGTTTTTAGGTCATTTGGAACAAAAAAAAATCGAAAACCGAAATTTCAAGTACGTTCTATTTCCGTACCTAGATGCACCCCTCATTTGATAAATACTTAAGAGACACACAATAAAAGCACTGCAGTGTTTTCTGCTGTGTAGTTATTGAGCGTAATGTCTTTTCGTTTAAGAAAGAACACACCAGTTCATAATCTCTCTGGGGAGCTATTTTATGTCAAATAAGTTTTCGCGGTCTAGCTATACTCGGACTACACTTTTTTCCATGTAACTGTTGTTTTTTCCCTTCTGGACTACACTTTTTCTGTCTCGGACTACACTTTTCGTATCCCAGACTTCACTCGAAAAGGTAGGGTGTAGTTTGAAAGAAATCAACACATTCCCACGAATGTGTGTGTGTGTGTGTGTGTGTGTGTGTGTGTGTGTGTGTGTGTGTGTGTGTGTGTGTGTGGAACCTTTCTAGCAGTAATATAATGGATAAATAAAAAAATCTTACATTTCTGCAACTAGTTTTGAGATCTTGAAGAAGTTAGCTCCACTGACCTTCCAAAGTCCCTTTACAGAATGACTGAATACTTGCTGTACATTTCGAAGTAGTTTTCCATTCAGTAAGCCCTGCTTCAAAATAATATTAGAATCTTAGAGATATTATTATTATGTTCAAACTTTCATTTATATAAAAAATTGACCCGTATTTAATAGCATGTTATATTTTTTGACTAGAGGAGTGCCAAATAGTAGAAAGAATAAATCTTACCATACATTCGTGCCACATATAACCTATGTATGTACCAAAATATTTCCTAATATTTGATGAAAAATTGTTAAACTTGTAATAAATAATGTGTCAATCGATCGCTTCCGCAAATGAAACACTAAGAAAATTAAACTAAAAACATTTATGGTAAAATAAAAAATATAAGCAACATAAAAGACATTTATTTGCAATGCATTTGCTCCATATACAGTGGAAATAGCAGCACTGTCTGTCCAGCATCGTTTTAGTGTTCACTTCCACTATCACACGTGATTCCGTAGTCCCAATTACACCACCAAAACTAGTTTTCTTACGACCCGATGCAGGATTGGTTCCGCACTTTTAAAGGCAGTGTTGCGGACTCCACACTTACACATTCCTACGATTCCATTGCGGTGTTTTTTGAAAGCTACTCAGATACACACGATTCGCTGCCATTTAAAAAAAAAGTAGGAGGGTGGTATTCAAGACACGACCGCATGACGTTGACTACCGTATTCTTATAAAAAAAAAAAAATATTCCATTGAAGCAAATAGTAGAGGGAATTGCAACGCTTCTTTTACAAAACTTCTGTAACAAAATTTCGAGGCACCAAAAGGTACCAGTTGCCGATTATTCTCGTTTACTGGTTAGTCCGTCCAGAATTCCAGCCATTTTAGTATTTTGCAGTAGCCATTTATTACTAACAGCCACCAGCATAACGGGTGAAACCGGCACGAGATGACCGGTACTATTTTGTCTTCATCTTTTCAGCTGCTAACACCTAGCGCTGTCGTGAAATTAACATCAACACAAACATGCATTTTTGCAAGGTTTTTTTCCGCTAGCAGCAGCATTTTGTAAAACAGAAAATTCAACTAACCGCTTCTATTATAAAACTGCGAGGCACCAAAAGGTACCAGTTGTCGATTATTCTCGTCTACTGGTAGTCCGTCCAGAATTCCAGCCATTTTAGTATTTTGCAGTAGCTATTTATTACTAACAGCCACCAGCATCACGGGTGAAACCGGCACGAGATGACCGGTACAATTTTGTTTTTCCTCCTTTTAGCTGCTAACACCGAGCGTCCGTATGTATCCGGTACGGTTTAATAATGAAACTGATGGGGTGGAATGTTCGAACGATACGTTTTATACCAAGGCTTCGTTAGATAATTAGAAAGAAGGAGGGGCTACATAGATAATGGAATTGTAGAGACAAATGTTTCTTGAAAGCTGCGCTGGCCGCTGTCGTAATATTAACACCAACACAAACATGCATTTTTGCAAGGTTTTTTCCGCTAGCAGCAGCATTTGGTAAAACAGAAAATTCAATTAGCCGCTTCTGTACCAAAATTTCGAGGCACCAAAAGGTGCCAGTTGCCGATTATATTGTTGGGTTTTGGTTAGTCCGTCCAGAATTCCAGCCATTTTAGTGTTTTGCAGTAGCCATTTACTACTAAAGCCACCAGCATTACGGGTGAAATCGGCACGAGATGACCGGTACTATTTTGTATTTCCTCCTTTCAGCTGCTATCACCTAGCGTCCGCATGTCACTGGTGCGGTTTTGGAATCAGAATGATGGGGCGCCGGCCGCTGTCGTAAAATTAACACCAACAAAAAGATGCATATTTGCAAGGTTTTTTTCCGCTAGCAGCAGCATGAACATCGGAAATAGAAAGTGACAACAACAATAACAACAAAGTCAGATCGATTGTATCCGTTAGTGTCGACTGTGCTTGGGAAGAGAGGTAGTGATTGGCTGCGCGGTATGATTTAGACCATCGATATTAATTACCAATTTTTCAATAGTGTATCTCAAACAATAGTTTGTTTTTGTTACATAAATTTAACCGTAAAAGAATTTCTGATCGATTGATGCCAAAACCTCGAAAACCTGATTATAGATGACTGCAAAATAAGCGCTCAAAACCTGACCACTTTTCTCCGGTTGAATTACTAGATTTTCAAATTCAGGGGCCTAGCTTCGATATAGACGTTAGTCAACGTCAAAAAAACGAAACGGAAGATTCAGAGCTGAAATGTGTCAAGTCCGATCCTAGCCTAGCATCCAGAATATGGTTAGAAGATAAGTACCATACCGCGCGGAATATCCTGGCTTGAGAAGGCTACAGGTATAACAGTGCCAGTATCCAAATCGACGCTTGAATTTAGTGACCAAGAAGCATCCTATTTATTTGTATGTCGTCCATCAGACGGCGAAACGAAACAGGTTAATAACGACGAAATCGTCACAATCGCCAAAATGAAAACCTCAAAATTGTCCGAAGTTTCGACCCATTGACAAATTTCAAATAATTATAAACAATGATTTTGTCGGAGAAACATGCTGATTTTGTAGCATTTTCAACTGTGCAGGGTATGATGATACTTTCAAGAAGAAAGTTCGAGATTTCGTCAAAACCTGAGAGCCTTTTTACGCGGGGATACGTGCCGCGTAGAAGAAAACTGCGTAAATTCCGGAATCCGCGTATGAAAACACGTAAATTTACGCAGCCCCGTAAAAAAAACCCGTATATATAGCCGCGTAAAAAGCGACCCTAGTGTACTATGAAACTTTAGGCTGAATGAATAAACTGCAATCCAGTAATATTTGTTTTCTGAGGATGCGTCCAGATTGATGTTTAGCCTGTCTTTAATAATAGTAATATTTTTGAACATCTATGCTTTCCAGCTAGTCTCGAGGTACGACGCTGGTCTAACGAGCCAGCTGTCGTATGTTAAAATCCTCAAAATCAGATTGATTATGAAAAAATATTCAATTTAAATTTATCGAAGAGTCAACATTATTTGAGTATTGACAAAAAATTACCCTTGAGCGAGGATTGAAATTTGAAAAAACTATGATTACGAAAAATTTAGAAAAAATATTCAAAGTCACTTAGTGACATGACAAAGTTTTCAATATAATCGTTTGTTCACGAAAAATGCAGGAATAACCAAATACATCTAACCACAGTAAGTGTAAGTTGGCGTTAAAATTTAACTGTCAACTCTCATGATCGAATTTGAAATCAATAAATTCGTAAAAAAATATGTTAGTGAGAAAGCGCTGCCTGGAATAATGTGGGCAGATCTTTTTCTGTGTGTAATTTTTATCATGATCAGTTCCACTGTCGCAATCAAGCACCAAATTTTGACAAATCACCGAAAGCGTTAACATTTTTTTATTCCGTACTCATGTTGAATTAATCAACCGAAATGTAAATAGAAAATTCGAGGAAATTCATCCAATATTATGTTAAACCAAACAAAAATTACAACGCTCCTGTTTTCGTCTCATCGCTCAAATCACTGCTTCAATTATTATCGTACTGTCAATGCTTCAATATCCATTCTACTATTTTTGTTTCAAACAAAAAAATAAAAATAAGATATTCACCACACTAATACAACTGCATTCACTACAACTTCTGAATGGTACAGAACGACAATTTAGACGGAAATGAGGATTTTGATACAATTTGAGAATTCTATGAAAAGTTGATTATAAATATTTTTTTATACATTTTTTAAAATGAAATGAAAATTATAGTGGTCCTAAAGGCATGAAAATGACCTCTTTCCGGAAATCGGAAAAATGTTATACTATTTTCACGAAGTTGTAGATCTCTTGATTTAAAACAAATTTGAAGATGAGTTCTTGAATTGAATGAGTTAGAGCAATTTTGATTAGGACGCGATTTTTTGTTCTACATTTTTTTATTTGAATTTCAAATGACTTTAGGATGTGTGAATTTTAAATTCATACTTTTTAACTACTGCCTACCTACGTACTTCACGGAACATTTTACCAAATTTACCGAGTTTTTGTGTTTTTAAGGTTCTTGCTTTGTGAGAAACAAAGGATATGTAGATTTTGTTAGAGAATACAATCAGGTTTTTTTTACGCGAGGGATGCATTTTTCGTAGAAAACGTTAAAAATCCGCGTAAAAACCGTGTTAATTAAAAAATTAGCGTAAAGCAAACTACTTAGAAAGAATTTATATAAAACCCAAGACGCTCTACGACCTGTATTTAATTTTCCCACAAGTGAATAAGTTGATGGCAAGGACTAATAACATTAGTATAGAAATTATGTATTGCAAACTAAAGCTAATAAGAAAATTCAAGTACAAAAGTAAATCAAACCACAAATCTGTAAATCAATTTTCCGAACCCGCTAATTTAAGCATCGTTCGCGGTCCGTCAGCCCCGTCATCGCTGAAATACGGTGAGAAAATTGGCGCGAAAACCGCGTCACCCGTTAAACGATTGCGTAACGATAATTATTTTCACGCTCGTGACAATCAACCACAGAGTGCTGAACTGACCGGTAAAGATATACCTACATGTAACAAGCGCCTCGCATGGTTCCATTTCTTTGGAAGGGGAAAAATTTGCCCTACATCGCCGTGCAGTCGGTATTGGGCTGCAGCATCCAATGGCGCTCGCGGCGACCGTCCAGAAGCGAAAGGGATAATAAAATTTGATTCGAATTTGTCGTGCTCCATTCCGTTAATGGACGATGCAAAAAAAGAAAACAAGAAATCGTCCACTTATTTTTTTACAACGCTTTTTATAACACAGGCGATAATTGACGTTTAATAATTTCATAAAGTGTGCAACAAAGAGTGCAATAGCCGCGAAGAAACGAACCTGCAAATTTCGCCGATTTAACCATAACAAAGAAGCGCTCCAGCTCGTGACTTTGAGAATGTGTGACACACCAAATTCAATGACTAAACCATATCTCGTGGCAGATCGGTTTCCGTGTATCGTTAGGAAGCGAACAAAGACCAATTGGCGCCACGATTCGTGTTATGATACACGCGTACCTACCAGATGCCAGATGCTGGCTCGAGATTGCCGATCGGTCACGACGATGTCCTACTTGTGGTATATGCTGCTCAATTTTCTTTAATCGTTTGATGAATTTAATCAAATTTGAACTTGACTGTAATTTATCGTAAAGCCGAAATCACTTTCGTTCCATAACCCCTACCTACAATTGGATCTGATAAGTAACGATAGCACGCAAATTCATCTCGCTGATTTTTTATTATCTTGCCCACTTTCGTTGAAACTCGCGTAAGCAAAAACAATAAAATACCGCTCCGTTTCCTACGATGCAACATTGCATAAGCGGCCCGTCTCCCTCTCTGTGCTCTCTAGGGAGAACTTGAATTGGGTTCGTTTCTTGTGATACGTTGAACTCCCACCGATCGGTAGCAAAGCAAAGCAAAGCAGAGCGCAGCCGCTGTCTTTGAGCATTGCGACGCTAAATTTCGATAAAAAGTCATAGACATTTCTTTCGTTTCGGCATATTTTGCATTCACTGAGCATCGTTTGCTAGAGAGAAGACGAGAAAAAAACAATCTCAAATAAATTCCGTTGATTGAAATTGGATGGAACTGGCCCGCGCTCTTAGTGAACTGGTAGAGCACCCGGCAGAGGAGAGATACCGGGAGGCAGCTACTGATTTTCAACAATTGCATCACATTGTAATGAATCTGAAGTAGATGCGGTCTATACTTTTGGGCGGTGGGTTATCTGGTAAGTGTGGATAATTTATCAGCCAAAATAGGCCCGCAATGCAAAGCAGCAGGAAGCTGAATGGGGACGTGATTTCTTTGATTGATCACCTGTTCAAGAGGTTTTTGATGGGGGCGCAAAGTAGCAGCGCGGTAACGAGGTTATTTGACTAAGTACCAACAACTGCTCAGTCGAATAGCAATGATGAACATTTGAATACGTATTATTTAGATGCTCGTGGTTGAATGTTTGGATTTCCACTGTGACAGATTCCGGCAGTGCACAAGATTGTTGTTCGGGAGCTCTGTGTATTCATTACTCTGAAGATTTTTTGAGAATTTTTAAATTGAACACAAATCTGTTTTATAATATGTGAAAAAGATTGTTATAAAATAGAAAGTTTTAGGTTTCATTTATCTTCTTCGTATTTTTTCTGTTTATGTTTCCAGTTTAAAATAATTTTTTTCTCAAATTCCAACAACTTTTAGGTTTTCTGCGGAAAGCATAATCATGGTTAGCTGATTATCAAACTCTGAAGGATCTTTTTGTTGCAAAATGTATAATAGCATCCCCTATATTCGAGTTAGATGTCAATAGAAATGCGAAAACTACTAAACTAATAAATACACAAATATTTTGCATGTAGAATATTGATATATAGTAAGAGCATCTGAGATGCAGATTTAAGCCAGAAATAATGAATATTAATAATAATAATAACGATTGAATTCACAGTTTCCATAGAAACTATATTTCAAAACCTTGGAATTAAAATGTTATGATAATTGATAGAGATGTAACAATCGATGGTACACCAAATTTCTTTACTATCAAGTATTTCAATTTCAATTTCAATTCAAGGTGCAAACTTGTATGTTTGAGTACATTAAAGCAGACAGTGTATGTAATTAGTGAAGCGAAAATGAGCGAACTGAAAAATATGTAAGTTTACTTTAAATGTTGTATATCTGTTTGTCCCCAAAACATGTCACAAGACTGGGCAATTTGTTTTTTCAGGACAAGGAAATTCTAATCGTTAGTTTTTAAAGCATAGAGAACGATAAAAAAACGATGATAAATTCTATCTTAAAATATGGGAAATTCCATACAATATTATAGACGTCACCGGCATCAATCATTACTTGACTTGAACGCCTAAAATGATTACTCGGAATCAATAAACATACTCGCATTTTGAGCTTGCCACCAGTGAAGGGTGCTATTAGGGTTATGCATGAACATCAAAGATTCAGATTTACTGACGCACAATATGTATAGCTCAGTTCTTGAACTATAATTAAGGGGTGTATCCAACACTAAGACGTCATTTGAGCAATTCCAAGCAAAATTTATTGTTTATTTGTTTTATTTTACGATTAATCATCGGACCAATTTCGGTCTCCATGAATGAAATGATACAATTTCGATATTTTTTTTAGGCTAAAGACGTCATTTTGTGCTTTTAGTTTTTTATTACTACTAATTTAAAAAAAAGGGTTGTGACAAATTTTGCGACAACTCGACTGAGAGGCTGGCAGCACCCTCACAGATTAAAAATCGTGTCCAACACTATTTAAGTTGATTTTTTTTTTGAATTTTTTTTCCTTAAGAGTATTTTCAGCCGGGATGAAATTGTGCCAGATGGGGTGAGATTGTGCCATCCAACCCGTGACTTGTCGGCCATCTCTTCCGGGACAGAAGACTAGGCTTCTTTGGTTAAGTATTCGAGGAAACTTATTCAAGAAAGATTGGTCTGGTAATCGCCATGAGATGGCTGACATGCAATGATTTTGTATGGCATAATCTCACCCCGATTTACGGAACCCGTTTTAAAATGTTCAGAAGATTTTTAAGCAAATAAATTGCCAATCTAAAAATCTAATTCAAGATGACCCTTGATTTTTAAATTGATCTCCCTAATACAAAGAAGAGAGCAAGGACACCTATTAAAATCAGCTGAAAGATGGGAATTTACGGTGAAAAAGAGAGGACGACCTGTGAAAACATGGAATGACACGATTAGGGAAAATAAAAACAAACTAATGGAAACTTTAGAAACAGAATGATACGAACTAGCGAAAAACCAAACAGAATTTAAGAAAAACGTTGAAGAAATTTACGATACTGTAGGAAGTGAAGAAGGATCCCGCTCCGAAATCGAATAATTAATATGAACAATTAATATCACAAGACGGCCAAAAATAAGGAAAAAATAAAATAGATTACAATATACAGACAAACATGAATGTGTAAAAAAGTATTAAAAAGAAATTTGAATACATATTTTTATGTATGTGTGTATGTATACAACTTAAATACCTCATAAAATCGTTAGATATTGAACGCAGTAGAATGATGTAGAAACGCCAGTCGTTATTAATTTATGTAATTAGTTTTTTACTTATTCAAAGATATTCTCTCGCGTTTCCACTTCCATTTCAATAATAAAACATTATATGATTATTAAATACAGGTCAATTATTTTGATATTGATATGTCAAATGAAATGAAAGTCTGAGAATAACAATAGAATCTATTTAATTCTAATATTAGTTTGAGTCGAGGCTTACCGAATGGAAAATCATTCCGGAATGTGCTGCAAGAACTCAGTCATTCTGTAAAGGGTCTTAGGAAAGTCCGTAGAGCTAACACCTTCTAGATTCCGAAGGTTTAGAACTAATTTCTATTTTTAAAACGACTTTTTACCCGTCAACATTAAAGTTCATAAAAGGCAGATAGTGTGTGCAGCTGGGGAAGCGAAAAATAAGCGAACTGAAAATATGATACAGACTTGGAAAAATACATCGCATCCAGACGGGACTTGAACCCGCAATCTCCTTGCCTCGGGCATGATGTTTTGACCAACTAAACTACTGGGACGGTGGTACTGTTCCAGTATCTACAATAATTTGTATCACATTCCACTGCCGATTCATCCATTGCTCACCCCGAACAATTCGACACACTGCTATGCAGGCGTTATTTTTGCAACTGAAAGGAATGTCTCATCACAGCCAGTTGTTGCTGATAATTGATCGCTGATCACCCGTCAACAGTTTTATTTGTTACTTTGAAAGCAATAACGAAAAATTCTCCCTTTTGTAACAAATTTGTTACCTAAAAATTAATAACATTCATTTCCAGTCAACCCATAATATATATCTTGCACATGTTACTAGTTTCTTTCATCTGTAATTTATCCGGTGTACGTCTATTAGTTCGTCGTATAAATACGGTCCAGAACAAAAGTGTGACATGACTAGCCTAGTACATTTTTTGACGTAGAGTACGTCTTATTTTAACAGGGTACTATTTCGAGAGATCGAAAATAGAATGAAACGGCAGAACGGATGATTTCAAATGCTTAGAGCTCTATTTCCACTAAACGGATTCTAGTCATTGATATCTCGTAGTATGAAGAACAAAGCACGAACACACGCTCATTTGATTACAGCATTCTATAGCAGACGGCGCCCTGTTTTTAGGTGCAGCAAAATTATTCAATTGAAGTAGTTATTATTCTTCTGCCACTCGTTCGAACGTTGCTAATAGTGATGAAAACATTGAAATCTCGCATTTTTCCCAGTGTTCATTTTGTGACCGCAGACGGCAAAAGCAACGATAGAAAATGTTTTTGTTCCTCCACCTTTCCTCATCTTAATCTTTATGCAGCTTTTTACGCGCCATAATAGCAAACGCTATAAAGAAAAACTCGTAATATGTTACCTACCCTTTTGACAACTCTGCTTACGTCAGTTTGACTCTTCGTACCTAAAACAAAAATTTGGCAACATTAATGTTGCCAAAACAGCAGAAATCACAAATCTGACGTAAGCAGAGAGGTTCACAAATTATGAACGCGCATTATAGCATCCGCCATTATGGTGCGTAAAAAGCTGGATACTGTTTATATTGTTTTTATATTGGGTAGTTGCATTAATCTAGCTGTTTAACTTGTATTACACATACTAGACGACTCAGTAACAACAATAAATCACAAATTTCAGACATAATTCAAACTACCTCGATGGTTGAAATATGATGGCATCCAGTAAAAAATAATTTTAGCGTCACTTTTTATTCGATTGAAATGAATTAAAACTGCATAATACACTAGGATCCCAATGGAATGTATGGGTTCAACTGTTCAAATGATTTCATTCTTTAATGGAACAAAGATCAGTTTGCACATCCACTGGTGCTAATAACTCAATTTTTAGGAAAATGGCGCTTGGCTCGGTCTGGTCGCACGCCGACCATTCGATCTTCAAGTTTTGTTTAGCGCTAGGCACTGGCGTAGCGGGGGGCGGTCCGCCCCGGGTGCCCATGAGGATATCCGTGAGATTAACTATAGTTAGGTGGAGGTGAAACCCTCGAAAATTACATAAATTTGCTCCTAAGATTATAATCTCAACCAGTTTTTCAGAAATGGGTGGATTAAGTGCAAATGAAAACAATCGTGCTAACTCTCACAATTTTTGATAACAAAATGATTTCACCTGGTGACACTCAAATTTTCCGCCCCGGGTGTCACCCGGTCACGCTACGCCACTGGCGCTAGGACTCCTAATTTTCGTCTTTTCAAAAGAATTCCCTATGCAAAATTTCAGCCCAATCGGACTTTGGAAAGTCGTGTTTCATAGCGATTAAAATTGATTTACATGGCACCCCGGTGAGCACATATTGGACCATAGTTCAGTAAAACGAACAGATATTTTCAACCAAGTAACGCGCACTTTTTGTTGCTTATAAAATATTGAAATATGGTTCTAAAATAATGTTATTTAGTAGCTACTAGAATTTATCAATAATAAGAGTTTGAACAATTTTTTTAGTTGAAAAAAAAAATATATATATATTGGAAAATTCTGTTTTGAACACATTCGCGCGAAACGCTCCCTTCCATACGGGATTAGAGGGAAGGAGTGCCCAGCATAACATTTTCGTACCCACCATACCCAAATATGTTTATCTCATCTCAGTTATTGGTAAAAAAATTCTTAAGTATTTTTTTTTCTTTCTATTATAATACCGTGTGCGTGGCCTTACACACTTGTCGCGTTAGTTCTCTCATACCTGCGGACAAAGACAATAGCACTGATTTATAATGACGTTCGCGCGAATCGAGTGTATAATTTAAAATCGGCTCCAGTTAACATTTACTCTTCGTGTTTCTTTTGATTATGTTTTATTATGAGGGTGGTAAAAGTAGAAGAAGACGCACAGCCAGTTCTAAGGCTGTTAACGTCACGGCGAATACCTGTAGATTATGCGGATTGATACAGGAGTACCTGTCGATCTGGTGACTGCAATGTACCCTGTTTTGGAAGCGTTGGAATTGGCAGTGAATGCAGCTAGAGATAATGGAGCAAAAATTATCCTGAAAGCGGCGATTCACAATGACAAGAAACTGAACTAGATACTATCCGGCGGCACTAATTGCCCAGGGAAATAATTTTCCAAACATCGAAGCTGTTCTACCTTCGAAGAAAGCAGGGAAAAGAGGCATTATTCAATCGATTCCCTGCTTTGTAGAAAATCAACTCAATCTTTTTAAGGACGTTCACTTGCTTTCAATTGTAGCAGTTAATAAATTTTTCACTACTATGAAGTACAAGTGAGTCTACTATCAATAGCAAATTCCTGAATTAGCCATACTCTAAAATTTCGATTTAAAGCATCGTAAATACCTACCTATGAGGCACAAGAAATATGCAGCCTGCGATCAATTTTTTCTATCAGCTTCTCGTGCGAACTACAGACTACAACTGAATTTTTATAGATTGCTAGCCTCATCAATTATATGAGACATGTATTCGTGATGTTTGTTTGCAAATGGGCTGTTGAGTAATTCACATTGATTCAGTTTCGTTGTTTAACGACTTCGAGTTGCATAAATCAAAATCAGAAGTTTTTTGATTTGGACAAATAATAGTAGACGTTATGAATCATGAATGAGATACTTTTAAAAATGTATTTGTTAAATGAAAGCAGCTTTATAAGCTATAAATAAAAAAAAATTGCTTGTTGGCAAGTGTGCGTATTCTACGTTAGTTGTGTCGTGTCGTGTCTTGGATACAACCTGCATCGAGTATGAAGCACATGTTGATGATTTCAAAGCATTCATATGCTTGTTGAAAGCTCATCACGATTTGTAAACTCTATGGGTTAAAGGAGAACACTAACAGATGCATTTTTGCGAACGGATGCAAGCCATATTGAGAACGCAGACTCCATCGCTTTATAAAACCAAACGGATTTGAAGTTCCTCATATAATTTTTTTCCTTCTCTTGAAAACGATTCATTTAGACTTGTTTGATAGTGCAAAACCCGTGCCAATCATCTCCGATATTTCTGGTCGCAATGTAAAACCATTCATTTTCAAGCGGTAAGCAGTAAAGTGAGCTAACAAACAAAACAGTAGGATTTTACATTATGGCATTTGAGGTAGGGGTGCTACGGGAGAGCTTTCGAATATGTGTGAACAGGTTTGTAAATGGTCAGGGTAGAACAATTATTCACTCCGATTATCGTCTTCTTCTGCTTCTGACATTGGCAAGGCTCGCTGTCTAAATGCATTCTTGAACAAATATGTCAAACGAGTACTTACCACCACGGCGTGTTTTTTCCTAAACGTTTTTTGACCTGTTTCTCTAGAAATGAGAACTACGTCTGTTGTGTGAAGAGATTTTGGAAATTATTAACATCATTGGGCTTGTAATGATATTTTTCAACAGAAACAGAATTGAGTACACAGTACCAAAAAATAAAATTTACAACTAATACAAATGAAAGCACATAACGGTTTCTATGACATAAAGTGAAAAACATATGTAATTTTACACCGTTAATAAAGCACAATAAAGAATCGTTTTAAACCATGTAAATTTGTACGTTAAGTGATTAAAACTTAAAGCTTTGAATATGAATATGCATGCTAATTTACAATATAGTCACTTACATTGCAAGTAAATATAATGCCAGACGGAATATTACATGGTTTCCAATGCTCCATTTATGTGCATTTAAAGAAATGTATTTTTTTTACTGTGTAGACAGGAGTAAACAAAATCGCGATTTCGATCTGTTTCTCAAATTCAGAATCATTCAAAACAGAATATCCTGAATCCTTAAAATACTCTACAAAACTCCTAAAAAGGAAAGGATAGAATATGATCCTAAATTGGGCTCAGAGTCATCGCTCCTGAATTTAAAGAAGGATAAAATGTTCTAAAAGTCAGCCCAGCTTTGCCGAAATACGCTTCTGGTGTTTCAAAATGATCACAAATAAAACTAATATTTATTGAAAAACGCTTCTATAACCCAAAAAAGGACCAAACAGAAAATAATCTAATTAAGCCCAGAATTGCCAAAGTAGTTTTCTAAAGACCTGAATAATATTCCGAATTATGTTCAGAATTACTGAAACACGCAACTAAAAACTAGAAAAGGACATAATAGAATATATTTCCTATTTGAGCCCGCAATCGCTGGTACCTATACACTTTTTAAGCACAGTATAAAGCGACGTAAGAAAATTTTCTTAGTTAAATTCAGAATGGTCGAAAAACGTCTTAAAGTGGGCAGTTGGCAGATTAGAAAATAATCCGAAACTAAGCTCAAAATCGTTGGGGGATTGAAAAGACAAAAAAAAAACTGAGCTCAGAGCTGTTGAAATATGCTTCTAAAGGTAAAAAAAGAATGGAACAGAAAATTAGGGTCTTAAAAAGTCGGGAAACAATTGTGCGTTGTATGAAAAGAAGAGCCTCAGAAGTGTAGACTATTTACTTTTATTTTCAACTTTAATTCGAATGGATTGAGTATTCAATGCAATAAGCCCAAGCTAGTAATGATCGTGGTTTAAAGATAAGAATAATATTAGTCAGTGGAGAAGTTTGTCAACAAAATTTATTACTAGTAGGTACTGTTGAACTCTCTACATTATGGAACTTCTTCCCAAAAGGCTGTTTTTTCAAATTCATTTTTATTTTCAAGTTACTAACAGGAGTTTTATTTCACCACCATCATAAGCGATTATAGGTTGGAATATGTTTTAATATGTAACTAAACTTTTAAATACGACATTTTTTTTCGTTCAGTAGCAAGACGGAAAGAAATCTACTGCATAAAAGTAAAAAAATTGTTTATTCGAGAAAACAACAGAACAATCAACTCAATATTGTTAGCATGCATTAAAGGCATGAACAAATCATCGTGTCACTACAGCGTTTTTCTAAATAAATTCTAATCCTAAGCTGAGACTTACTAGTTTTAAAGTAAGTTTTATACTCTCTCATCACACAATCAAAATTAGGGAAAGCATAAAAACATTGAACAAGAATGAATATTCTCTTCCTCCTTAGAATGTTAGAAACCTCATAAATTCGAACAACCTAGTAGCTTCTTTCTTGTAGATATTAGAAATATTAATGTTTGATGTTACTTAATACCTAAAACGTTTTTCTAAGCTCATGCGCAGTTCAATGTTCAATGTTTATTCGAAGCAATATTCTACGCTATCGAATTTTCACATTTTCGGGTAATTTACTTACAACACATAGAAAAAATCTTCGGCAATTTCTACAGTATAGATCCAAATTTAAATACAGTTAATTTTTTTTTTACACGGTTTTTTTTACGACGGTCTTCCGAATAACGCGATTCTATCACTTCGTTTTCTCATATAACGCGGTTTTTTACACGGTTTTATTTTGCACGATTTTTCGTCTTCGCGTGAAATTGTTACAGTAAGTAACAGTAACAGTTATAGTAGGTTGTTTTTTACACAGTTTCATTTTTACACGGATTTTTTACACGATTTTTTATGACATTTTTCCAAATAACGCGATTTTTCACGACGTTTTTCCAAATAACGTGGTTTTTTACACGGTTTTTTTTGCACGGTACGTAGAATCGTGTAAAAAAGAACTTTACTGTATAGGTATGAAAGTTTTATAATTTTTTGAGAAGAATTGAATCTAAAGGAAGTGATCGCTAGCTCGAAATCTAACAATATTATTTTGTTCATTTCACTATTGTTTCGTCAAAGTTTCACCCATGTTTTTGTTAGTATTGTGTTTTTTTTTTAAATTAAGTTTGTGTATATTTGTTTACTACACTGAATTCTTTTTTCACGCGATTGTTTTCAACGTGGTTTTATTTTACACGATTTTTTTACACGTAGCGGAAGATTTTATCAAAACGACGCCATCTTTTTTACCGGATTTGTTTAAAATTACGCAATTTGCATCAATCGCGTAAAAAAAAAAGAATCCAGTGTCATTATTTAATTTGTTGTGTCGCTTCAGTATTGTGGTAATAATATCGATCAAAGTCAAGTTCAAGCGTTTGCGTAAAAAAAAAATCAGCTGTTTTTTGGAGCACACTTCCGCTTTACGAAAAAACAAACAAACACAATTCAACGAAGAACACCCTTTCCCAAGTTCAACGCTCGATAAATGGCCCATATCATCCGGCTGGAACGCGGAAAAGATTCCCATCCATTTTACTCGTGCATTTTAGCCATCGTCACTTATCAATTTGTAATTTCACACTAAATTAACAACTTTCCCTCGCACTCCGGTGCAGCGAAGCCTGCGCCCGCGTTCACTTCGTAGAAGTCACAGAAAAGGGGGTACTTACCAGGCAAAACCCCAACAGCAGCATGAAAATGTTTCCCATTTTTTTGTTGTTGTGCTGATTAAATCAAACAATCCAAGTGCAAATATTTTCATGCGGTTCCGTCTGGCGGGTGTGCTGGCGAGTATACACGGACGGCTTTTCGGAAGAAAAATCGAAGAAAATGGTGATGTAGACGGCGACAGCGGTGTCGATAGTAGTCAAAATCAGACCGTGGCTCTGTTGGCACTGGTGAATCACAGACTACAGCAAACGTGCAACGACGGAACTAGAAGAATTGAAGGAATGCTCGCATAGTCGATAAAATCTAAGCCTCGAGTTCGTTTCACTTCGATACGAAAAATTATTCAGAAGTGCATAAATTATCACACTGCTTGTGGCTTTAAATCACTGACTTTATTTTCCTTCGCAGCCTTACACTACTCTTTACCGATCGATTATAGCCGTAGTTATAATGAAGAACACACTAAGCACACTATTATTTTCAATTAACTTTTCTTAACAATAATTCACGATCTACACAATTTTCAAAAATCTTCCTCATGTGTAAAATCGCCACCTCAATGAGAGTAATCCAGATCCGCTTGTTTGGCACTGTTTGTTGCACTTGACAAACTTTGCACTCACTTGCACAACTTCCCCCTGCAAGGGGTTCGCATCCAGACGACGGGAGGAAAACTGCGTTCGAATGGTTTGCAGGCCGAAGCGCCACTGAACGGGCTGCCCTGTCCGGTGGCGCAATTTTCTTCTCCGTGCAAAACTTGGCAAACGCGTACTTACGGGTCTGCCTGTTACTCAGCGTGGTGAGTGTGTGCCGAGAGACCTGCAGCAGCAAAGCTAGCAAAATCAGAGCGAGTCCGCAGCCCACTCGGCTCTCAAGCTTAGCGTGGGGTTGAGAAAACTGATTCAGCACTGTACCAGCGAGCCTCCAGCTTCATGGAGCCGTTAACAGCACGAGAAAGGAGGTTTTCGGTTTTGTTTTGATTCCATCTTCGCCTTTTAGTGCAACACCGCAACCGGCATGGGGCCTACGGGGTTTACTCACACAATGAGGATACTCACGAACTCCGCGAAAATTGTGGGTGGTTACAGTCATAGCGGAGTGGCTTTTATGTATTGTTCCGCCGAGGCGGAATCGTTTCGCAGGTTATTCCCATGCGAGCATTATATTTCGGTGGCTAAGCAAATTGCTGACTTATTATAAACTGCTTGGTGAGTTGGTGATATGCAGATGTTGATAAAATGGGTGTCGGATTATTATGATAGATTTTTATATTTGTGTTATGATTTTATACAATGGTAATATTTTGAATATTTTAAATCTGTTCGCATTTTAATTCAATTTTCCACTTCCCAAGAGCTAAAAATGCGTGGGAGTTGAACTCATTTAACGGGCATGTTTTACAATTTTATCTTGTTGTCCCATCTTCCTAGGCGGAACAATGCTGGTTCCGTTCGTTGGTTCGATCAATACGGGAAACATCAAAGCCTCATTCGGTAGCGCTTTGAACACTAGTTTATGAGATTGAGAAATCTCTCACAGAGCTGTTGCTAGCTTCTTCGAAAGCCACTTCAGTTGAGTTCTGTTGTGTTGTGTGCTTCGAATTGACAGTGCCGCAGTTGCGCATCCAATTGCACGCATGACGACACCGCTTGGTGCCGCTTTGGCATGTGTCGATACAATATGCATGTACCTACCGTGAAGCGAAGTGTAATTACTCTTTTTTTTTATTCAGTAGATGTTAAATTTAATTTTATTGGTCTGTCTTTTTAATTTATGTTTCAATATTCAGTAACTTCGTTATTAGTGTTGTCAAACAATTGGAGCAACCCTCACTACACTGTACGGTATACCACAATAAAATTATTGTTAGGACCATAGGTATCCACTGCAGTTTTGTGTACTGCTTACCATGTGGTTTACCATGTAGCTTCTGTCGCAAAGCATACGAGTGCTGAAGGACCATCTTCGTTCGCATGAAGTTCAAGTCCAAAGACAGTATCTGGCGGCTTCGCTGCTCTTGATGTCAAGAGTGTAGTTTAATTAAAAATGCAAACATTTTCAATCGCTTGTTGCCCCTTGCACAAATAGTTCGTACCGAATGAAAGAGTAACTTTTAGAAAATGCGTGTCACTGAGAAAAAAGTATCCATATTATTTAAATCACTTTGAGATGGAACGCGAGTAACAGTATTTATCGAATATTTGTTTTGTTTGATTTTTAGACTGAGAAAATCATTTCAAATGCCTTGAAATTGTTTTCGGAATTGGTTATATTTTTGTGTAAAAAAAATTATAAAATGACTGTTTACAACAATTTAATACTTTGAGAAGTACATCTCATAAGAGCAGTAGATAATGGTTCATAATACTTTTCATGAAAGCAAACTGCAAAATCTATCGTTTTTATATTTATATGCGGCATGATGATCTGGCTAAAAACCAACTCCTGCGCATAATAATCTACTTTGTATGCTATTTAGACTTCGTTGATTTATATATTTATGATAATAATTATCGTCATTGTGTCGGAAGAGTTTTTACGTTATTCGGAGGACGATTCGAGTTAATTTGGTGTGGAAGCAAAAGGGTTTCGTTTTGAGTCCAATTTGTTGGTCTTTTTCTTGCCGTAAAGTAATTTCAGCCATTTGGAACTCAACTCGTGAACATTTTGTTGTTGTTCAGGCCTTCATAGTTTTTACCGTTCTGAGATCAATTTAAAATTATTTCCTTCAGTACCTTTGAAGCATTTTTCAACCGTTCTAACCACAATTTAAAAACATTTTTGCATTTTTTTCGGGTCTTCAGAAACAATTTGTTCACTATTTTGAACTTTTTTGTTCACTCAAGAAACAATTTGTTCACTATTTTGAAATGAGGATAGTTGTTATTTGAGATTATTTTTGAGATTATTTAGATTATTTTTGAGATTATTTTATTCTCAGGCATTTTTGGGCCTTTGTGAGGGAGCACAATTCGAAATGAAATTGTGTGGTGACAAAAGTGTTTCTTTAGAAACTTTGAGTTCAATTAATTGGTAAACATTCTGTCGTTCATCTGGTCTTTATTTTACCATACCAGAGCATTTTGGCCATTCTTTTAGCTCAACAAATCATTTTTTCACCATCCTAAGTTTAATTGGCATGTTTAATTAGATGCCCTCTTATCGTTTTGACAAGCGTTTCTTCTCCTTTCTGAACATAAGAAAGGATCATATCCTTTTCTGGTCTTTTCTTGTATTTGAAGGTATTATTCGCCATTCTGTGTTGAATTTTCGATCATTTTCTTTTTTCGTCTTGGGCGTTTTGGGCTCAATTTGAAACTGTTTTCCCCATGATCTCTGGAAGTGTTTGTGCCCCATTTTGAACTCAATTGAAAATTGTGTTTCATATTCAACCTTTTTTGGCTTTAAGAAACCGTGTTTTGCTATTTTGAACTCTTCTCTTTTTTTTGGTTTTTCTGGCTCTTGCATTGTGTGAGTTTTTCTGGTCTTGAGAAACGTCAGTAAGGCACTAAGCTCCACTTGAAATCATTTTTATCCGTTGCTCTGGTCTTCATAATAATTTTCACCTCATGCTGAGTACGTGGAAGCGTTTCTTTTTAGCATCCAGTGTTGAACTGTTTCCGTTTTTGGTCTCTTTTTGTCTCCAGAATTACGATTAATATTTCATCTTGCTCTCAGTTTTTTCACTATTTCAAGCTCAATTGGGGAACTTTTTATTTTTAACCTTTTCTGGCTTCAAGAAACGTTTTTGTTGTACTAAGTTGGGGAACTGCTCCATTATTCATCTCAGCCCATATATCCATCTCATACAACATGAAAACACAGTTGAAAACAGGAAAAAACGCATATTTTCTTCTTAAACCAATCTACTTATCCATGGAATGGATTCTTCTTAGTTTACTTTAGATTCCTCATAAAGTATAATCCTCAAAAACTCACTTAAAAGCCTTCAAAAAAAAGTCGGGCATCTGCACTCGAAAACTCATTTAATTCAATCACCTACCTCTGAAAATAAAATCCGCGCATTGTACTATACGGCTACAACGGGACCCGTTCAGCAGCTAACCAAAGTTTTTTTCATCACTAGCTGACCACTTTTTATTTTAATTACTAAACAAAATCACTTACTACACTAAGAATACTTTAATCTTTGAAATGTTTACCTCAAATTTCCAAAAACAAGCTTGAATTAGCAGAAATATATGAGATGAATTTCTACAATTCCTAAATTTCAACTGTATGTATTTTCATCTATTTTCACTGCGTTTAAGAAAATCAAAAGTTGCCAAATCAGTTTCTGTTAAAACGAAAAAATCATACTGAAAATGTTGAATTATTCCGACATAATTGACATAAATCTACAGCACTGTAGTGGTTACCTAGGTTACCAATTTTGCAATTAAACAACTGCAGCGGGTATCTAGGTAACCTACTACGACGGGCTGCGGCTACGTTCATTCATGATAATGTGATTCATTCATGATTAACAGTGTGATGAATATGTTTTCGTGAAAATTTGGTGTTTAATCCGTGCATTCTTTGCGAATATCGGCTTAATGAGATGAATAATGGAATTAAGTTTTTTCATTTTTCTGGCCTCTAGAAACGTTTTGGCCATTCTAAAAGCTTAATTTGATATCCTTTTTTTAGCTGCTTCTCATTTTCCTGGTGAAACATCCCTCAGGAGTTCACCTGCGTCACGATGGTCACAATGTTACGCCAGCAAACTGGGTCCATGGCAGCTTGTCTCCAGTTTCTTGAGCGTGCAACACTTCCAAGATCTTGCTCCACTTTTTTAAACCGCCTAGTTCATTCAGCGCCCCTACGTATTGTACCGGCCGGATTCGAGACGAAAACATTCTCACAACATGTTCTGCCTATTGTACCCTTCCAGCTTCAGTGACTTTCTGGATACTGAGCTCGCCGTAGAGTTGCGCCAGCTTATGGTTCATTCTTTGTTTCCATACTCCTTCGTCACACCTAACCCGCCGAAAATAGTCCTAAGCACACGTCGTTCGACACCGGCCAGCGTTGCAAGTCCTCCTCGAGCGTTGTCCATGTTTGGTTCACGTAGAGGACTACCAGTCTTACAAGCGTCTTGTACATGGTGCAATTGGTACAGGGGTTTCACCAGACCACAAGGTCTTGTGGAGTTCGTAGTAGGTACGGTTTCCAGCTACAATACGTCTGTAGAATTCTCTGCTGTAGTTGTTGTCTGACGTTACCAATGATCCAAGGTAGACAATATTGTCAACTAGCTCGCACTCAGTTGAAGGCCGCATGCTTCATAACACCTTCCAGAGCGTCGCCTTTCTTAAGCCCCTTGCCTGCTTCAAATGGACTTGATAACGCACCCGAAATTTTCACTGATCAGCCAGATCAGATCAATCTAATCAGTCTTGTTAGGTTCGTAGAAAAACCATTTTCGTTCCTATTTTTTTCATAGCACTACACGGTCAATAGTGTCGTAAGGGACCTTAAAATCGGTGAATAGCCGCGAGAGATGGCGAAGGATAATATGGAAGAGCTGCGTTGAGAATCGTGATCTCTTACATTTCAATTTGTCACCCTTCTTGTATATTGGACATATTACTCCCTCCTTTTTCTACTCCGGTAACTGTTCTCTTTCCCAGATCTTTACCATCAACTGGTGCAGGAAGGTAGTCGCAAGGTTACAGAGTTCGCTTCGACAAGCGGGTCGTCGTGGCTTCGAATTTTAGTAGAATTCGCGCCATTCGATATCAACGGACTTCAAGCATAGGTTTATTCTCAGGCTCCCCATCAAACCTTCCTTAACGTAGAACCTCGAGCCAATAACTCTAGAGTAAAATAAATCCCCCTCGCAATAAAACTGGTCAGAGGGTCAGTTGAAATCTCTGCAGGGAACCGTAATTGGCGGTAAAATTGGCCGGAGGCAGCGAGGCGAATAGTAGGGGTACTGGGGGTAAGCCCGGCACTGAGGGTAAGACCGTCACCCCTAGGATTTTACTAGAAAACGCTAATTAACTGTGTTTTGGAATATGTGAAGTGTTGGTATTTAATATTTTAGACATTTTAAGACACATCGAAGCCACCGTGAAACGTCAAACGTCAAAATAATAGACAAAACATACGCTACTGCAGCAGATGCGTAAACGGATGTAATTTTTCGTGAGTAGAACTTAAGCTTTTATTCATTTGAAAAGACTAAAATAATTTTTCGTTGCTCTACAATTTATTGCCTGTATTGTTAGCAATCACAGGAATTCGATCTGAGGTAAATTGAAGCGCTAAATTTGTAGAAATACTCTTTTTAATAAAATGTGTGCTGTCGGGGTAACACCGTCACCCAGTGAGTGGGGTAAGCCCGACATGGTCTGAGGCTAGTTGGATGTTACTGACACATATTTCTCATCTATTACCGATGTCTCGCTAATAAATAAATTAAATAATCGACTTAAAATCACGCACTCAAGCTCTTCTGTGATTTATGAGTGATTCCAAGGGTTATTAGAGGTGCCAAATGTACTGAATCAAGTCACAAAACTAACCGCTTTCCCGGTGGTATTTGAAATATGCTCCCGTGTGGTCAATGTGATACTGACTTCAATGAAACTAGTTAATAATATGATTTAAAGTGCCATATGATAGGCTTGCCGAGTATCAAATTGTTTCATTGTTTATACATAATGTTCACCGGAACTTGTTCCGGCAATCTGCCCAGAACCAGCTAACCGACAACAACCAAATTCAACAGTAACATACATAAATGTAAGATTTCCCATTCGGCGGTTACTGAATTCAAATTGGTTCAGTTAATTCGAGTTAATTCATGAACAAACTTAGGTGCCGGTGTTACCCCCAAGGGGTGCCGGTTTCACCCGCACTGATTGCTAAACGTCATTTTTATCTTAGTTTCAAAACTTCACTATTCCTTGTAAAATAACAGTTTGAAAGCACTGAAAACCTTCATATCTTGTAGAAAACAATTTGGGCAATGATTCTGTGAAAGAAAAATAACAATATTCGCCATCAAGTGCTGCTAAAGAATCATTTTCCTTAGGGGGCCGGGCTTACCCCCAGTACCCCTACACGTAGAAAAGAAGAGCAAACACACAAGCACAAATTATCGATAGTGATATTGTTAATAATAGAAGCGCGGAACCCAGCAAACTCCCAGGCTATATCACAAAAAATCAGTGTTTCTGGTTGTAGTCATCCAGTCCATACAGGAATATATTACCGGGGATGCACTCTTTGGGCTAAAAAACTTTGCTCATACTGATTACATTCTTTTGGTAGACGTTGGGTGGGGGTAGGGGAGGGGGGGGGTATGGACAGACGGTCCCATATTAGCAGTAGCGTTCTGGATTGTGGTAGTAGTAGCAGCAGCGAGTTCGTCAGTATCAGCTGGCTTTCCGAATTTGCTTTCGGCTTAAACAAACCACTTTCCGGTTGGAAACATATTCCAGCAACAGCGCGGTAGAAGCAAACGTTTCCATTTGCAGGTTGACTGCTTCGGCTTTCTTCCCCACGATGAAACTTTATCTTGTTTTGAAAACAACTCGAGCAAGCATTCTTTGCTGGATCCTGACAATTAAAATCCGCCGAGGCCGTCCAATTTTCTCAATATGAAAACAGTTTTTCTAGTGTGAGTTGTTAGGGTGACTTATTACTCGGGGGAGCACAGAACAGCAAACTGCCTTTTTTGGTACGACTAAACAAATAATTGAAGATTAATAATATTTTTTTCGAAAGGTCTCAAGCGCTAGACTTGGGAAGTACATGCTTTCTAATTCTGTTCAGTCAGTGATATTGTATTTTTATGTGCGAATTTAAAGCTGATAGCAATCCAATGGCAATTGATAAGTACGGGGACGCTATTGTAAAAATTTGGGAAATTGCTCAGTTGAAATAGGTTGATAGATATTGAATTTCTCCAATCACATGAAGGTTCCTGATCACAGCCATATATTTCATACTCCAGCACGGCACAATCGTGCAAAGCATTGTATTAACCTCATACAGTAGGCTCCTAGTGTTTATTCAATGATTTTTTTGCGGTATAAAAATGGATTTTTTTCGAATGCTGGTAAAAATAACTAAGACAGAGATTGAGTTTGATAAATTTCTTATGGAAGGTAATTATGTTAGCTTACTTGCAAACAAATTCGATGCTTCTACGCGCGGCCTTCCGGCAGTTAACTGGAACATTCACCATGGCGGACAAAAACATGCATGTAGGCAGGTTTTTGAGTTCTTATTTCATTTATTTAATCAATTCCTACTCAATTTTTGCGGCAAAACTGGTGGAGTAGATCTTACGCTTTTGGTTTGTCCAGAAATTCTCGATGAGACACAACTTAGAGTCTTTGGGCGGGCTGACCAGATCGGGTCAATACACCGTGTCTTTGGCCTTATGGTATTTTTTTAATGAACGTCGCAACTTTCGGCAAGCACTTCATACCATGAATTTCCCCGTTCACCGCCAGTCCGGAGCCAAAAGGTAGCTTTAACATCCCCTACTTGCTGATTGTCAGCCACAGCAGCACCTTCCTTGGGAACTTGATGTGTGAAATAAATTTAGCCTCGAAGCTCACATCGTTCGTGGGAGAAGTAAAATACGAAGTGCCCTGCCAGTCGTTGCCATCCAGGGTGAGACAGGTCTTGTCGTCTATCACCACCGCCACATCGCGATGTAAATTCGCCTGAATATCCGGGAATATCGACTTGACCATCTTATTTAGTCGCAAGCGCTGCATCATTGCCTGCAGCTCCGAGACCAGTGGACGGGACTGCCGCTGCTCGACATATATGTCCATATTCGCAAGATATTTTTTCACTGTTTGTCCGGTTGCAGCGACCTCCCAGCCAACCGCACGCAGTGATGTAGCCACTTATTCCTCGGTCTTTCTCTTCAGCATTCTTTGGAGCTTCTTGTCGCTCAGGGATTGTTGTCCAATAGTGCTAAGATGTTGTAGATGCCGGAACGGGTGTATCCGGTGTCCACGAACTGCCACACGATGTCCGTTTTCGACGCGATGGACATTTTGAATAGCAAAATGGCGACTTCCGGTTTCGGAAATGAATCAAAATTGGCCGAATGCTATCGAATATAGGTATTTCTGGGATCAGGATTAGACCTAGAAACCCGAAATTAATTCAGACGCATTTTGAAAATCAAGATAACGACTTCCGGTTTTTAGAAAACAGTTGAAATTGACCAAACATCTTCCATATGAGAAGTTACGGAATCAAAATGATGTACAGAGACCACAAAACAACCCCAGAGGCCATTTTGAATTCAAAAAATACCAACTTCCGGTTTCTTGAAATGAACCAAAATCTCGTTTTGGGGTCTCTTGGTAGCATCCCGATTACGAAAATATCCATCTTGGGTGTTGTTCAGCCATATTTCAATCGTTTCCAGGAACCATAAGTCGCCATTTTATGATATTCAAAATGGCCGCTAGGGTCGTTGTCAGCTCTGAACATCATTTCGATTCCAAAAGTACTCATAAAAATTTGGTCAATCTTATCTATTTTCCAAAAGCCAGAACCGGACCACCTGAAATTTCAAAATGGCGCCTGGAGTTGATTTCCGATGTCTGGGCATCATCTCGATTCGGGACAAGTCCCATATCCGATAGCATTCGGTCAATATTGGTTCTTTTCCAGAAACCAGAAGTCGCCACTTTGGAAATAAAAAAGGCCTCTGTGGTCGTCCTTAGGTCTTCGGACATCGTTCTAATTTTGAAAGTACTCGTCTGAGGTAGTTTCCGGTCAATTTTTATCTATTTTCCGGCAACTGGAGGTCAATATTGGTTCTTTTCCAGAAACCAGAAGTCGCCACTTTGGAAATAAAAAAGGCCTCTGTGGTCGTCCTTAGGTCTTCGGACATCGTTCTAATTTTGAAAGTACTCGTCTGAGGTAGTTTCCGGTCAATTTTTATCTATTTTCCGGCAACTGGAGGTCGCCACCTCATATTTCAAAATGGCGGCTGGAGTTGATTTATGGTCTCTAGGCATCATCCCGATTCCGGAAATATCCATGTTCGATGGTATTCGGTCAATTCTGGTTCTCTTCCAGATACCGGAAGTCGCCATTTTAGCATCCAAAATGGCGTCGAGTGTCGTTTTACGGTCTCTAGATATCATCCCGGTTTTGAAAACACCCATATTGGATGGTATATGAATCTGTTCCGGAAGGACCATTTTGAGGGTACATCACTATAACACTCAAAACCATAAAAATGCTCTGTGGACGTAATTTTATGGACTTTGGACCAATATTTGTAGGATTCTGTTGTAATATTGATGAAATTCCTTAGTTCTGAAATACATCCTCGAAAACCTGGATCTCCGGCAATGAGAAGCTCTGAATGCAAAGTAGATAAGTTACTGAATCTTTTGGTGCTAAAAGTATCGAAATCGGATAAAAATTGTCAAAGTTCCAAAAATTACAATTTATGGGTAACCGGGTACCCCGTCGGGCATTTAAAGGGTAAACAAATTCAACTCCACCCCATTGACCCCCCCCCCCCCTTGTAACTATATAAAAACTAATGTTATAAAAAGTTGCCTTTGATTTGTCCAAAAGACCATGAAAGACCACGGGAGGTACGGGGGGTATGAAAAGTGATCAAAACATGACCACGTGGCTTAGGAACGGCCCCTTTGTTGATGGTGTGCGAAGTTCTACATCGGTTTTGCGGTTGTGTCGTGGATACAGCCTCCTACTTTTTTGTCATTTTGTGCTCGGTTTAAGATCAATATCTTTTTCTTCGTCTTCTTTCTTGGTTTCTAGCAGCGTTTTTTTGCGAATTCTGAGCATGGTTGTTTTATATTTTGGAAGCGTTTTTCGCCATTCTGAGCTCTATTTGGAATTGATTTCAGATTTGAGATTTTTTCTTTTGTTTTTAGAAACGTTCTTGCCAGTTTTAGCCGAATTTTGAGACATATTCTTTTTTGGCCTCGGGAAGTTTTTTTTGCTTACATTTGGGACCAACGGTTTTGCGATCTTGCCTTTTCCGCCATTCCAAGGTAAATTTGGGATCTCGTTGTTATTGACCTTTTCTGACAATAAGGAACGTTCTCTCATGGTCTGAGCTTAATTTGGGTTTTATCTGAAATTTAGATACTTTCTTTAGTCTGAGATGTAAGTTTGAGTTTTCAGTTTATTGTGGCCTTTTCTTGCTTTTAGAAACCTATTTTCGCAATATTGAACCCTATCAGAATTTTTTTTTCTGCTTGTATATGTTTTTTTTTTTGAATGCAGTCTTTAAATTCAAACGTAGAATTTTCATTATTTCCACGTCTCTATATTCAAAGTCTATATGAGCTCAGATGAATACCTGAATTATAGGTTAAATTTTGACAGCACTCGTATTTAGTATAAAACTTTTCCAATTTTAAACTTCTTTTTACTCGAAGCTGAATTTTCAGAAACCACATATATATATTTTATAATTTGACTTTACTACTTTATATGTCTTATGATTATTTATCAGTCAATTGGGCATAATGTATTAGTTTTAGTACTGTCTTTTTCTATACTAGGCAATGAATTCTAAAGAAATCGCTAAGTCTTAAATGTTGTTTTATTTCTGGAAACTTCTTTTTCGAACTTTTACTTAATTTTTTTATTGATTTTGCCTGTTTTAAGCAAGTGTTCGGATGTTTTTGATTAACAGCTTTTAATTGTGAGCGTTCTATGAATCCAGCTTGTTTCTGAGGCTCTTTACTTGGTCCAAACAACGAAGCCATTTTTCATGCTACAATCGTTTTTTGGTATACATAAAAAGAAAAATAAGGTTGAGAATAAATTTAGTAGCTACGCATGTTTTGATTAGGTGTATGCCCTAGTTTTACCACACAGACTGGACCAGATTGCACAACCACATCCTGTGTCTGATATAATTCTCCGTTTTTGCGTATGAGCTGCCGGGCTGCTGTTACCTCACGTAGAAATCAGCGGTGACTGGAGAAAAGGTGATCGCTATTAGCTACACTTGGCACTAGTTTTGCATGGAAAGATCCATGCAAAAAGAGTAGACACGTTTTTTCTTCGACATAGTGCAACCACTAATCTCTCGATTCCATGCGGTAGCCAAGCCCAACTGTACGAGGCAGGTTCCCAAAAAAAAAAAACTCATGCAAATTCTGCCGGCCAGTGTGCAGGCATTCACTAATTGCTGATAGATGTATGTGAAGGGGCTTGGGTAATGTTGAGTGTTTTTATTTTGGCATCGCTTCGCTTACGATATTAGGAACATGTGTCCGAAAGTGTGCTTCCTAAAAGAGTTGAGCGGGAAAGTGATTTGTTTGTGTTTTTTTGAAGGTTAACAGCATGTTAAGGTCGACGGAATGCAGGCGCTTCCGTTCAACAATGTTTTTTTTTTGTTTCATTATACGAGGTTAAGGCTCATTTATCAAAATGACTCAATTAAAGCATTTATCAAATCGCTATTGATGATGTCATTGATCTAACTGACAATAAATGAGGGGTGAACTGCACGACTCATTTGCTCGCACTGTTCAATAAATTATACTTTGTGGTGACATTCAGCTGTCAGTCGGTAAATGTTTCGAGCATTGAATCGCGGACACCATCGTACACTTCCGAACCGGAATGGTAGCTTGACTAACCCACATCTTCGCGTAGTGATTTCAACAAAAACCGATCCCCTTCAGGGCGAAGAGAAGGCGTCTTCACGCAAATAAAAGTGACAGTGCGCAAAAACGTTAGTCTATAATTCTGTTTTCCATTTTTATTAATCTCGTGAGCGTGTTGCGCATGCTAATGTCGTTTAAAACAGTCGGAGGGAAAAACGTGAATTTACCGCACTGCTGCTGTTGTGATGAGAGACTCATCACCATTAGTGCGAGGACACACACACGCGAAGTAATTAACGATTCCACATCGAGCGCGCTTTAAAACGCCGACACCGGAGGCATTCCAATCAGCTGGTGCAGGGTGAGATTACGGTAGCACAAGGGTTTTCATGACTGACTGGACTATAATAGCCAGTTCCTGTTGCCTGTCCACATGTCACACTTAGCACCTCAAGCACAGATCCGACCAGAAGCGTACAGATCTGCTAATCGTATCACGTTCGTGGTTCACCCTGTGACAGACATGACCACAGGTGAATCATATCATCATACCTACGACACTTCCAAGTGGAAACAGTTTTCTACGCATTGGTTTTCAGCGCAGCTGAGCAGGGCGATGCAATTTGTTGCATAAATTTTGCTCATTTTCTCACACGTGTCCGCGAAAGAAATCCGGGTAGCTGAATGAAAGAGCCGTACAGCTCCAGATGAAATCGAAATTCGTGGTGAAGTAGTTATTCATAATTTCATATAAATAGAAATATAAATTCTAAATTGTTTATTTTAATTTTTTTTCTTTTGGTGAAATGTGAGAGAAATAAAATTCGGCTGTCAATTCATTGGAGTCCAGTTTCCATTACAGGAAGGAACGTTCACTTCCCACTCTGACATATATCCGCGTACTTGCTGCAACTATTGATGTCAACCAGGGAGGGTGGAATCTGTGTCTGCAAGAATCGAGCCGCCTCGCTGGTGTCAACAGCCAGACACAGCCAGATTTGTGAGTGAGATTGTTCGCACTAGCCACTGGCTCCGCAGATCCGATGGGATTGGCTTGGCGCTGCCAAATGTCCGCTCGAGTATTACGCGTGGGCTGCGTTGCTACACTCTGGATGGTTGACCCGGGAATTCTGTTTTGCGCAGGCGAAGAAAAGTAGCGGTTGTTCCTGAGTCATGTGCGATTTAGCATTTCGAATCTGTGCAGACCGTATTCGGGTTGATTCGATGTAAGCAGGGCACGTTCGGAAGTTGTAAATTTTACGGCTTGATGGAAGTGGTTGACATTTTTTTTTATAAAATTGCATATAACAGAAGAACGAAATGATTGATCATGCAATAAAACCAAAATTTTTGAACGATTAATTTAAATTATTTACCATTAATTTCATCCGGTTCAAAACCACCTACATTGTGTCATACTTTACAATTCTATTTGTTGTTCCTTCCTAGCAGACTCAAGTGCCAGTTATACAGCAAGCACTACTTTAGCCTCGCATGAATGTAGTAAACCTATATGCGAATCGACCACGCGGTATTTGCCTATTTACTGAACGGTTAACGTCTGAATTTTCTTACCTTCTTGCAGATCATTCATTCATTATTAACCCGGAATGTTTCAATGTGGGCCGATCCCTATATGGGTCGGCGACAAAGAACGGCACTAATTAATTTTTAGCAGTGATCTGTCGTTATAAAACGAACAAAGCGCGACTCAAGTCCAACACGACGACCCTAATTCCAGCAACTGACATTGACGGGATCTGCGCTGAATATTGGCGGGGTAATGACCTTGGTGTGAGTTGCGGATTAAAATAATTGATTTGTTCAACCAAGCCACAACGGCCGGATACCAGTTTTTCATCAACTGAGAAGTCCAGTTAAAAATTAATAGCAGATTATAAAACCATATTTCACTTACTAGACAGAGTATACAATTTAAAAAGGTTATGCATTTACAGCTATGCCAGACTTTACAAACTAATCAAATTTAACAAATTTTACTGATTTTACAAAATCAGCTAAAAGCTCAAAACTAAAAGCTACAAGGTAAAAGCTAAAAGTTAAAAGCCAACAGCTAAAAGCTAAAAGCTAAAAGGTAAAAGCTGAAAGTTAAAAGCCAAAAGCTAAAAGCTAAAAGCTAAAAGCTAAAAGCTAAAAGCTAAAAGCTAAAAGCTAAAAGCTAAAAGCTAAAAGCTAAAAGCTAAAAGCTAAAAGCTAAAAGCTAAAAGCTAAAAGCTAAGAGCTAAGAGCTAAAAGCTAATAGCTAAAAGCTAAAAGCTAAAAGCTAAAAGCTAAAAGCTAAAAGCTAAAAGCTAAAAGCTTAAAGCTAAAAGCTAAAAGCTAAAAGCTAAAAGCTAAAAGCCAAAAGCTAAAAGCTAAAAGCTAAAAGCTAAAAGCTGAAAGCTAAAAGCTAAAACCTAAAAGCTAAAAGCTAAAAGGTAAAAGCTAAAAGCTAAAAGCTAAAAGCTAAAAGCTAAAAGCTAAAAGCTAAAAGCTAAAAGCTAAAAGCTAAAAACTAAAAACTAAAAACTAAAAACTAAAAGCTAAAAGCTAAAAGCTAAAACCTTCAAAGTTAAAAGCAAAAAGCTAAAAGCTAAAAGCTAAAATCTGAGAGCTGAAAGTTAAAGGCTAAATGCTAAAATCTAAAAACTTAAAGTTAAAAGCTAAAAGTTTAAGTTAAAAACTGAAAGCTACAAGCTAAAAGCAAAAAACTAAAGGCTAGAAGTTTAAATCTAACAGCTAAAAGCCAAAGGTTAAAAGCTTAAAGGTTGAAGCTAAAAGCCACAAGCTAAAAGCTGAAAGCTCAAAGCTCAAAGCTAAAAGTTAAAAGCTAAAAGCTAAAAGCTAAAAGCTAAAAGCTAAAAGCTAAAAGCTAAAAGCTAAAAGACTAAAAGCTAAAAGCTAAAAGCTAAATGCTAAAAGCTAAAAGCTAAAAGCTAAAAGCTAAAAGCTAAAAGCTAAAAGCTTAAAGCTAAAAGCTTAAAGCTTAAAGCTAAAAGCTGAAAGGTAAAAGCTAAAAGGTAAAAGCTAAAAGCTAAAAACTAAAAACTAAAAGCTAAAAGCTAAAACCTTAAAAGTTAAAAGCAAAAAGCTAAAAGCTAAAATTTAAAGGCTAAATGCTAAAAACTTAAAGTTCAAAGCTGATAGCTAGAAGCTAAAAGCTTAAGGCTAGAGGTTTAAATCTAATTGCTAAAAGACAAAAGTTATAAGCTTAAAGGTTAAAGCTAAAAGTTACAAGCTTAAAGCTGAAAGCTACAAGCTAGAAGCTAAAAGCTAACAGTAAAAAGCCATAAGCCAAAAGCTTAAAGCTAACAGCAAAAGACTAAAAGACAAGAGCTAAAAGCTATCAGCTACAAGCTAAAAACTATAAGCTAAAAGCTGTAAGCTAAAAGGTAAAAGCTAAGAGCGTAAGCTAGAAGCGAAAAGCCAGAAGACTAAAAAAACTAAAAGACCAAAAGACTAAAAGACTAAAAGACTAAAAGACTAAAAGACTAAAAGACTAAAAGACTAAAAGACTAAAAGACTAAAAGACTAAAAGACTAAAAGACTAAAAGACTAAAAGACTAAAAGACTAAAAGACTAAAAGACTAAAAGACTAAAAGACTAAAAGACTAAAAGACTAAAAGACTAAAAGACTAAAAGACTAAAAGACTAAAAGACTAAAAGACTAAAAGACTAAAAGACTAAAAGACTAAAAGACTAAAAGACTAAAAGACTAAAAGACTAAAAGACTAAAAGACTAAAAGACTAAAAGACTAAAAGACTAAAAGACTAAAAGACTAAAAGACTAAAAGACTAAAAGACTAAAAGACTAAAAGACTAAAAGACTAAAAGACTAAAAGACTAAAAGACTGAAAGACTAAAAGACTAAAAGACTAAAAGACTAAAAGACTAAAAGACTAAAAGACTAAAAGACTAAAAGACTAAAAGACTAAAAGACTAAAAGACTAAAAGACTAAAAGACTAAAAGACTAAAAGACTAAAAGACTAAAAGACTAAAAGACTAAAAGACTAAAAGACTAAAAGACTAAAAGACTAAAAGACTAAAAGACTAAAAGACTAAAAGACTAAAAGACTAAAAGACTAAAAGACTAAAAGACTAAAAGACTAAAAGCCTCAAAGACTAAAAGACTAAAAGACTAAAAGACTAAAAGACTAAAAGACTAAAACACTGAAAGACTAAAAGACTAAAAGACTAAAAGACTAAAAGACTAAAAGACTAAAAGACTAAAAGACTAAAAGACTAAAAGACTAAAAGACTAAAAGACTAAAAGACTAAAAGACTAAAAGACTAAAAGACTAAAAGACTAAAAGACTAAAAGACTAAAAGACTAAAAGACTAAAAGACTAAAAGACTAAAAGACTAAAAGACTAAAAGACTAAAAGACTAAAAGACTAAAAGACTAAAAGACTAAAAGATTAAAAGACTAAAAGACTAAAAGACTAAAAGACTAAAAGACTAAAAGACTAAAAGACTGAAAGACTTAAAGACTAAAAGACTAAAAGACTAAAAGACTAAAAGACTTAAAGACTAAAAGACTAAAAGACTAAAAGACTAAAAGACTAAAAGACTAAAAGACTAAAAGACTAAAAGACTAAAAGACTAAAAGACTAAAAGACTAAAAGACTAGAAGACTAAAAGACTAAAAGACTAAAAGACTAAAAGACTAAAAGACTAAAAGACTAAAAGACTAAAAGACTAAGAGACTAAAAGACTAAAAGACTAAAAGACTAAAAGACTAAAAGAGACTAAAAGACTAAAAGACTAAAAGACTAAAAGACTAAAAGACTAAAAGACTAAAAGACTAAAAGACTAAAAGACTAAAAGACTAATAGACTAAAAGACTAAAAGACTAAAAGACTAAAAGACTAAAAGACTAAAAGACTAAAAGACTAAAAGACTAAAAGACTAAAAGACTAAAAGACTAAAAGACTAAAAGACTAAAAGACTAAAAGACTAAAAGACTAAAAGACTAAAAGACTAAAACACTGAAAGACTAAAAAACTAAAAGACTAAAAGACTAAAAGACTAAAAGACTAAAAGACTAAAAGACTAAAAGACTAAAAGACTAAAAGACTAAAAGACTAAAAGACTAAAAGACTAAAAGACTAAAAGACTAAAAGACTAAAAGACTAAAAGACTAAAAGACTAAAAGACTAAAAGACTAAAAGACTAAAAGACTAAAAGACTAAAAGACTAAAAGACTAAAAGACTAAAAGACTAAAAGACTAAAAGACTAAAAGACTAAAAGACTAAAAGACTAAAAGACTAAAAGACTAAAAGACTAAAAGACTAAAAGACTAAAAGACTAAAAGACTAAAAGACTAAAAGACTTAAAGACTAAAAGACTAAAAGACTAAAAGACTAAAAGACTTAAAGACTAAAAGACTAAAAGACTAAAAGACTAAAAGACTAAAAGACTAAAAGACTAAAAGACTAAAAGACTAAAAGACTAAAAGACTAAAAGACTAAAAGACTAAAAGACTAAAAGACTAAAAGACTAAAAGACTAAAAGACTAAAAGACTAAAAGACTAAAAGACTAAAAGACTAAAAGACTAAAAGACTAAAAGACTAAAAGACTAAAAGACTAAAAGACTAAAAGACTAAAAGACTAAAAGACTAAAAGACTAAAGAAAGACTAAAAGACTAAAAGACTAAAAGACTAAAAGACTAAAAGACTAAAAGACTAAAAGACTAAAAGACTAAAAGACTAAAAGACTAAAAAGACTAAAAGACTAAAAGACTAAAAGACTAAAAGACTAAAAGACTAAAAGACTAAAAGACTAAAAGACTAAAAGACTAAAAGACTAAAAGACTAAAAGACTAAAAGACTAAAAGACTAAAAGACTAAAAGACTAAAAGACTAAAAGACTAAAAGACTAAAAGACTAAAAGACTAAAAGACTAAAAGAGCTAAAAGACTAAAAGACTAAAAGACTAAAAGACTAAAAGACTAAAAGACTAAAAGACTAAAAGACTAAAAGACTAAAAGACTAAAAGACTAAAAGACTTAAAGCCTAAAAGACTAAAAAAAAAAACTAAATAGACAAGAATAAAATTTGGAAATCAGTTTCAATAAATTTACATCGTCGATAATGCTAAGATAGAGATTTTATTGAATTTAAAAATTTATTCTTGTATTTATTTCAAGTATTGATTACAGTCCTTAAATAATGCGTGAACTGAGAAAGATGTTTCAGAGTATAACAAAATAATTTAGACCTAGCTGCAGCTGTTACTTTAATTGATTCTCTAAGTAATATTCGTCCGTTCGCTGGTCTGGTAGACTTCACTGATGAACACTTTCTACTAATATTTACACATAAATTGGAACGAATTGAGTATTTTGCTCTTCAGCTTACGTACAACGCTAATCTACCTGCAATCATTCACGTGCTTAGATCTCACTTTCTCCTCATGACTCGCCCCAGAACCACTTAAAATCGAACCCTTTCAGTCCGGCCTGTTTTTCCGTTTCCTCACGGGGCGTTTCCTCGGGGCTGACCTTCTCGAAAGTGATGTGTGGCTGGAAGCCGAATTCGTTCGCCTTGTAGGAAACACCACGCCGGATACCATCCCGACCGATCGTGTAGTAGCCACCCTCTTTGTTACCCTTGCGGTCACCCTGCTCGTGGTGACCGTGGTAGCCAACGGTGTAGTTAAACCGGTACAGTAATCCATTTAGAATGTGTTGGATCATCATGTTGGCAGTGTTCAACCGGTCGAGCTTCGTCGCCGGGGAGGAGCTTTTTTGAGATCCACCTGACGGCGTCGACGATTGATTCGACGATGGTTTCGTGTTAGTTGTTGATTTTTTCTCATCATCACGGCGGTAATCATCGCCAGCGGCGATGTTTGACGATGTCGATGTTCGTGTTTGCTGCTGTTGTTGTTGCTGTTGCTGCTGCTGTTGCTGGGATTGCGCAGGGGATGGTCTGCTACGAGTTTGCATATTGTCGGGGGTTTCAGACGATTTTGTCGACTCTTTAGAATTGAAAGATTTCGTGTTTTGTTGCTTCTCTACAAGCTTTTGTGGAGTTTCTGCAGGGTCGGATTTCGATGGGTTGCTAGAAAGTGTGGCAGTGGTTGTTGTAACCGATCGTGATGTACTGGCTGTTGTTGTAGTTATACTTTCTATGTCGTTCTTGTTCACAATCCTGAAAGGAGGAGCAATCTGAGTACTGCTTTCAGGTGGAGGATCTTCTGTTGGGATCGGTTTCGAGGTGGTAGTCGTTGTTGCGGGTATTTTGCACCCTCCACAAGCGACAAACCCGGATGGCTGGGCAGTCGTTAGTGGTCTGGCAGTGGTTATTATTCTAAATGGTTGCGGAGTTGTCGAGGTTGTCGCACCGATGGATCTGATCGGTGTCCGCGGAGCAGGACCAAATGTAGGTGCGGCAGTGGGTCCTATTTTATAGTTCTTCATACTGATTATTTTGAAATTACCATTTTCGTCGGTGGCATACACTGTCACGTGGTATACGTTGTCGGCTGTGATGAATCCGAACTCGCCCATGATAATGCCGTTTTCATCTGGAAGTGGATGAAGTTGTTTTAGTTTTTTGATTATTTTTTGCTGCTTGTATTTCAGAAGTCATATAAGAATTGGATTACACTGGTCAACATAGGTGCACTCCAAAAGCTCAAACCGGAAAAAATGAAAGATTATAGCTATTCAACCATTTCTGTGAGTTTTGGTTTCCCTAACCCGTAACTTTTTTTTAGAGACTTAAGTGAGCTTAAACATAACGTTGAAGCGACGGAGTCGGCGAGCAATTACCATGTGAACTCTCACGTCAGTGGACGCGTTTTGGTAATGGCAAGAAGTACAAAAATTTTTAGGAATGGTTGACTAGCTATAATGCTAGACCCCGTGGCTTTGTGGTTAGCGATGTCGGTCGGCTAGCTCTCCCACACGATTGTGATATCGGGTTCTATTCCCAATCGAGTCGAGGATCTTTTCGAGCTGAAAATTTTCTCGACTCAACACTGGGTCACGGTGTATCGTTGTACTTATCCTACACATACAAAATGTGCCAAAAACAATATCGATAACGAATTCTCTCAACTAATCTAGTTGATCGAGACCGCTATTAGCCCCAAGGCTAAGCGTGCGATATTGTTTTTGTTTTGAACAGCTATAATTTTTCATTTATTCCGATTTGAGATTAGTCATCAGTGTAATATTCGATGGAATTCAAGTAATTTTGAAGTAGAATACTTCTCTCAGTAAGTTCGGCTACATAGGGATGTGAAATGAAAATCTACTACCGAAAAGAGTGAAAAATATGTCCAATTTCAAATGCTAATAAATCGGTTAGTATTCGATGGATTTCTTTCGTTCTTGCAGCAATAGATTGGAAAATTTTCTAAGATTCTTCCAAAATGAAGATAATTGTAATTTTATTATTCAAACTATTGTACTATTGAAAATAGTTAAGCCTTGTCAAAACGGAAAATTAGACCTCTGATTGGTCGTTATAAGATTGCTTCCCAAGCACGGTCGACATAATCATATACCTTGCAGTTTAGAATATGCTATTTGACCTATATAAGAGCCTGTTTCAGCCGAAGCCGCTCGTGAAAGTTCTAGAGAGCGACAACAGTAGTCGTCCATCCTTAGCAGCAGCACTAGCAGTGCAGTGGATACCAGCGACAGTGGATAGCGGCCAAAGCTGTGGCATAGCACAGTGGGGCGACTCCATACAAAGGCTGGCAAAGCAAAAAAAGTTTCGATAAATGCGACAAAAACTTGGTATTTACATAATTTTGGGGCGCTGAACACGAATTTGGCATCCATTTTTTGTTTGGGGCCGTCCATAAAGCACGAAACCCAATTTTTAATATTTTTTGGCACTTTCTTCCTTTTTATAGAATTATATGATCTTTGACCACAAGTAGTGCCACCGGGCGTCTTCCCCATTGAAAAAAAAACGTTATTTATGGACGACCCATCGAACTAAATAAATTTTAAATATATATTTTTTTAAATAAACTGAAACAACATAAGTAATACAAACTAATTACAAATTGAAAAAGTCATCATCATCTTCCGCTGTGATCGCTTGAATCTTGTGTTGAATTGTTTCCAGTAAATTTGAAATTCATTATACTTATCAGCAAGAAAAATGTCTTTCGCTGCAATTTTCATTTCTTATAGTGATTTTCGATGTTTCATTGTTTCATATATATGTTATCTTCCTAATCAGGGTTCTATGGTTGAAAGAGGACATTTAAATACATGTATAACACCATGACTTGACAACTTACTAGACAGTGAATTAGGTGGTGCCGCTGAAATTGAAGGCTCCATAATAAATTTCAACAAATTTATGAATTTGAAAACCAAGGCACTGGAATGACACAACGTTCTAAATGAATACGAAAAGATGCGGAGTGCGACGACTGTTCTTTGTTTTACCTAAATTTTGAATGTAGTCACAACCGTGGCAAACTGCGGCAACTAAACTTTTAAGCTACTTTTCTACCAAAAATCAGGTTTTTTAAAATTTTTTTTTAGTGTCAGGCCTACTATAATTTTTTTTTTATTCTCGCTTATTTTCCGTCGGTCTATTTCCGCCACTGTTGTGGCCAATCACCGACGCCCAGGGAGGCGACTCCACACCCAGGACCCTAACTCACGACCCGTTTATTAACGGACTGGCGCCAACGGCTTTACCTTCTCATGCGATGGAAGGCGTGATCCCAGAGATTTTTCGCCTCAGAAAATCTCCCGGTGTCGGCTAGGATTGAATCCAGACCAGTTGGGTTGGTTGTGAGTGGATCACGCCACCTCACAACCTTCGACACCTATGTCGGCGGTGGGATACGAACCCAGGCGTCGAGCGTGGTTGGCGGAGACGTTACCAACCACACTAGGCCCCCGCTGTATGGAAAGGGTTTGTTTTGCACAATATTTACAACAACTTTTCCTTTGACGTCAAAAAATCCAAGCTATCCTTGAAGCTACAGAGCGTTTCAAAGTAATGTACTTTTTACAAAAAAAAAAAAAAAGACAAAAAACGTCAGTTCGCCAAGCTTTGAAAAGTCATAAAAAATTCAGATTTCATGATGTTGCGCCCAAATTTTGGAATTAGACACTTGAATGATATAGCAATAAAGGAAAAATATTATGAAACAGCTAACGAAAAAAAAAATTTTTTTTGGCTGATGGCCAGCGATTCTCCACTGTGCATAGCAATGGATAGCGCACCAGTTGCAGCGGATCTCAGCAACGATAGCAGCTAGGCCAGCTGATGCAGGGGCAGCGGATACCAATGGTAGCGTATAGCGGCCACAACTGTGGCATGGCTATGGATAGCGTAGTAGTTGCAGCTGGTATATCTGACCATGAAGCATTTATGCAATAGTTGAATGAAAGTTGCAATTGCAGCAATCGACCTTTTTCAAGGCTACTAATTGTATTTGGAAGAGCATATTATCTGGTTATTAATAAACTGCAACTGAGGTTTAATGCTGCTGCAAATGCACAGCAGTATGATGTTTATTACGATTTGTTGATACTGTGCTTAACAAGCGGTATATACGAAACGAATCCGATTTAGAAATGACTGATACGCAAGCAGCCGGGTTATCTTTCTTGTAAATGTATTCTACTTCAACCTTGCGGTCGTGGCTTTGCACACAACCCTCCTGTGATTTTTTTTTATTTAATATTCATATTATTTTGATAGTGGGTTATTCAAACTCTCTCAAATATATGCTTCTGATCTCATAGTTGGAAATGAATTGGATATAAAGAAAACCGATTAAATGATATGCCACAATGACAGAGTCGCGCTCACCAAAATTTCAACATTTGACTGGTAGAAACTGAAATCAAACAAGAGAACTGTGAGTGTGAACAATCTCTAAAGTACACACTGAATGAGAAAATTTATATAAGACAATTTCTTAATTAAAAATTGAGTCTCGTTGCTTTTTTTTGACGTGGGACTACGTCTTTGTTTACTATACTGCATTCTGTAAAATTGGAAATGAAACTGGCAAATGTTGCGTCAGATTTCAAACGTTAATAACAGCATAACCACATGATGGATAACAATAACCAATATGTTGTTGGATAGATAAAATGGGTAACAATTTTATAACACGCTAGTTATCATTATTACTGCACTGCTCAACGGTGAAAATTGATAAAAAGTTACAGGGAAATTTACGCGAACAATGAACCAATTACATGCGAGTTTTCCTAGCACAGACGACGTGAATGGACACCATCTGCTCCCCGTGATATTATTTGTATCAATATCGATTTAAAAATTGACAAAATCTCCCCGTCCCAATAGGTCAATTTATTTTTGCTTCTATGAGCTTAGACTAATATGATTTCTCGAAGGTAAAAGTTTTCCGAAAAGTTTGAAACAATCCCCATTCTTGAACGATTTCTAAACCTGCTTTCAGAACCTAATAAAAACTGATGTCTTGAAAGAAAACATGCCGGTAGAAGCAGTACCAGTACCAGTGAAGTAAAGAACCGCAGGACTCTCGTCGTCTATGATTGCAGCGGTAATCTTCTATTCGTACATTTCAGCGATACACTTCTATTCATACTGCAGCGGTACTATTCGTTTTGCAGTGGTACACTTTTGTTCGTACATTTCTATTCGTGTGCAATCGAGGAAAAACTGAAATGCTGCTGTTGATGGTGATTGAAAGTTTATCTCATAAATATGATTACCAGAAATTATTCAACAAAAATTTGAATTTTGTGCAACGGATATTTATTTAATTTTATCTTCGATGTTCACTAAATAATCGTGACCGGATAGTATCGAAAGAGTATATCTATACCTATAAAAATGCAGTCCAGTCTGTCTGTCTGTCTGTCGGTCTGATCCATATAGGCTCGGAAACTACCGAACCGATCGACGTGAAAATTTGTATGTAGGAGTTTCAGGGGCCGAGAAAGGTTCCTATGATAGTTTGAGACTCCTCCCTCTCCTGTAAGGGAGGGGTCCCATACAAACGAAATACAAATTTCTGCACATCTTAACAACTAACCAAGCAAATGGAACCAAATTTGGCATGTGGATGTTTTTAGGAGTAACAAATATGTCCATATTGGTTCGACACCCCTCCCTCTTCTGTAAGGGGGGGAAGGTTCCATACAAATGAAACACAAATTCCCCTACATCTCGAGAACTAACCAAGCAAATAAAACCAAATTTGGTAGGTGGATGTTTTTAGAGGTTACAAATATGTCCATAATGGTTTGACACCCATCCCTTTTCTGAAAAGGGGGGGGGGGGGTCCCAAACAAATGAAACTCAAATTTCGCACAGCTCGAGAACCAATCAAGCAAATATAACCAAATTTGGCAAGTGAATGTTTTTAGGTGTAACAAACATGTCCATAATGTTTCGACACCCTTCCTTCTGCTGGCATATCTCCAAATACCATTTCGAAATCTAAGATGGCGACTTCCGGTTTCTAAAAAACAGCGGCAAATGACCAAATACCTCCCAATATAAGTATTTACGGAATTGTTATGATGCACTGAAGCCACAAATCGACCTATCAACCCCAGACAACATTTTGAATTGTAAGATGGCGGCTTCCGGTGTCTGGAAAACAACCGAAAATGACCAAATACCACCCAATATAATTGTTTCTTCAACCAGATTGACGCTCAGAGGCCAAAAATTGTCTACTAATGCCATTTCATTTTGAAATTCAAGATGGCGACTTCCGGGTTCTGAAAAACAGCGGCAAATGACCGAATAGACTAAAACTAAAGACTAAAGACTAAAAGACTAAAAGACTAAAAGACTAAAAGACTAAAAGACTAAAAGACTAAAAGACTAAAAGACTAAAAGACTAAAAGACTAAAAGACTAAAAGACTGAAAGACTAAAAGACTAAAAGACTAAAAGACTAAAAGACTAAAAGACTAAAAGACTAAAAGACTAAAAGACTAAAAGACTAAAAGACTAAAAGACTAAAAGACTAAAAGACTAAAAGACTAAAAGACTAAAAGACTAAAAGACTAAAAGACTAAAAGACTAAAAGACTAAAAGACTAAAAGACTAAAAGACTAAAAGACTAAAAGACTAAAAGACTGAAAGACTAAAAGACTAAAAGACTAAAAGACTAAAAGACTAAAAGACTAAAAGACTAAAAGACTAAAAGACTAAAAGACTAAAAGACTAAAAGACTAAAAGACTAAAAGACTAAAAGACTAAAAGACTAAAAGACTAAAAGACTAAAAGACTAAAAGACTAAAAGACTAAAAGACTAAAAGACTAAAAGACTAAAAGACTAAAAGACTAAAAGACTAAAAGACTAAAAGACTAAAAGACTAAAAGACTAAAAGACTAAAAGACTAAAAGACTAAAAGACTAAAAGACTAAAAGACTAAAAGACTAAAAGACTAAAAGACTAAAAGACTAAAAGACTAAAAGACTAAAAGACTAAAAGACTAAAAGACTAAAAGACTAAAAGACTAAAAGACTAAAAGACTAAAAGACTAAAAGACTAAAAGACTAAAAGACTAAAAGACTAAAAGACTAAAAGACTAAAAGACTAAAAGACTAAAAGACTAAAAGACTAAAAGACTAAAAGACTAAAAGACTAAAAGACTAAAAGACTAAAAGACTAAAAGACTAAAAGACTAAAAGACTAAAAGACTAAAAGACTAAAAGACTAAAAGACTAAAAGACTAAAAGACTAAAAGACTAAAAGACTAAAAGACTAAAAGACTAAAAGACTAAAAGACTAAAAGACTAAAAGACTAAAAGACTAAAAGACTAAAAGACTAAAAGACTAAAAGACTAAAAGACTAAAAGACTAAAAGACTAAAAGACTAAAAGACTAAAAGACTAAAAGACTAAAAGACTAAAAGACTAAAAGACTAAAAGACTAAAAGACTAAAAGACTAAAAGACTAAAAGACTAAAAGACTAAAAGACTAAAAGACTAAAAGACTAAAAGACTAAAAGACTAAAAGACTAAAAGACTAAAAGACTAAAAGACTAAAAGACTAAAAGACTAAAAGACTAAAAGACTAAAAGACTAAAAGACTAAAAGACTAAAAGACTAAAAGACTAAAAGACTAAAAGACTAAAAGACTAAAAGACTAAAAGACTAAAAGACTAAAAGACTAAAAGACTAAAAGACTAAAAGACTAAAAGACTAAAAGACTAAAAGACTAAAAGACTAAAAGACTAAAAGACTAAAAGACTAAAAGACTAAAAGACTAAAAGACTAAAAGACTAAAAGACTAAAAGACTAAAAGACTAAAAGACTAAAAGACTAAAAGACTAAAAGACTAAAAGACTAAAAGACTAAAAGACTAAAAGACTAAAAGACTAAAAGACTAAAAGACTAAAAGACTAAAAGACTAAAAGACTAAAAGACTAAAAGACTAAAAGACTAAAAGACTAAAAGACTAAAAGACTAAAAGACTAAAAGACTAAAAGACTAAAAGACTAAAAGACTAAAAGACTAAAAGACTAAAAGACTAAAAGACTAAAAGACTAAAAGACTAAAAGACTAAAAGACTAAAAGACTAAAAGACTAAAAGACTAAAAGACTAAAAGACTAAAAGACTAAAAGACTAAAAGACTAAAAGACTAAAAGACTAAAAGACTAAAAGACTAAAAGACTAAAAGACTAAAAGACTAAAAGACTAAAAGACTAAAAGACTAAAAGACTAAAAGACTAAAAGACTAAAAGACTAAAAGACTAAAAGACTAAAAGACTAAAAGACTAAAAGACTAAAAGACTAAAAGACTGAAAGACTAAAAAACTAAAAGACTAAAAGACTAAAAAACTAAAAGACTAAAAGACTAAAAGACTAAAAGACCACCCAATAGGGCTATTTCCGGGATTGTTATGATGCACTGAAGCCACAAATCGACCAAAGACAACATTTTGAATTATAAGATGGCGACTTCCGGTGTCTGGAAAACAGCCAAAAATGACAAAATACCACCCAACATGAGTGTTTCTTTAACCAGAATGACGCTCAGGGGTCAGAAATCGTCTCCAAATACCATTTTAAAATCCAAGATGGCGACTTACGATATCTGAAAAATAGCCTGAAGTGACCAAATACCACCCAATATGTGTATCGTCGGATCCAGAATGATGCAAGGAGCTAAAAATTGACCTCAGACACCAGTTTGAATTGTAAAATAACAACTTCTGGGAAACAGCTGAAAATAACCGAATACTACTACATATGGATATTTCCATAATCGAAATGATGTATAAAGGCCAAGCATTGACCCTGAACACCATTTTGAATTCGAAGTTGACCACTTTTAGTTTCTAAATAAAAACGAAAATAATTGAAATGCATTCAATATATTTCCGGAATAGAGGTGATGTACAAAAACCAAAAGTCGAGGATGTTGTCATTCCGATAAAACCAATCATTTCAAATGATATAAACAAATCGCAAGGAATCAATGAATTTGAAATGTTTAAAATTATTAAATTGAACACTAGAATAGGCGAGACGAAGTTTGCCGGGTCAGCTAGTTCCACATATACACATTTTCTAGTAGAGTGAGAGCCTGCGAATGCTTGTGAATTTTTGGTTTATTCACTAAGACTCATCAGGATCTCTTTTTACATTTCAAACTGTTAGATGATATATTATTATTCAAAGCTTTACCATAATAAACGTATGTATATTAGCAGTCTTCGTAATACAGCGAATGTAGTTGTAGGCAAATGAAAAAAATTGTCAGGCAAAAAACAAAAATGGAATTGTTGATTGTTGGGGTTTTTTGGCTGGAACTTGTTAATAATTTTGTTAGAAATACCCAAGCAGCGCACATTGTTGCAATACAGCAAATTCAACTCTCAATGCAGCATTCAAAGATTGTAATATTTCGCATCCGTTACTTTTATTCAACTTGTAAATAACCCAAAAAGCGCAAGAGGTGCAGGATCCTATATGCAACTAACAGTGCCGTGTGAAATCATCATCGGCATCGATAACCGCTGCAGCATAGGAAGAAAAGAGAGGAGAAATAAAATTTATTTTGTTTACTTTTACTCTCATTACTCTTCGGTGATGGTGTCGCTAAGCTTCATATAACAACATTGTAAAAAGCCTCAAATATATCGAAATTTTTCTCTACTTGTACTTCTGATAGGTATGTTATTCTACCTGCGCTTGAAAATTTACCGTGCAAAAAATGTTTTTACTTCTTTATTATTCACGCGCCTCTTATGAAGTGTTGTAAAAGAAATTTCATGAATCAAACTCACCAAATTATAAACAATGTTTTGGGAAAAGATAGTTCAGAAAACCTTGCTCAGTGGATATGCAGTGGTAATCATGCGAAATATGGATAACAAAACCGCATTTCCAACATAATCATTTATCATTTATTTATATTAAAGATGACTGTTTACTGTGGGGTAATTTTAGCAAATCTATGGTTCAACAAGATGTTGCTATACATTTTCATCACTAGGCTGCTTTCTTTAAAAGAAAACATTTGTGAAACAACAATATGCAATATAATGAGACATTATCGTTATTTGAAAGCATCATAAAACATGCAGTTGGTACTAGATTTCAGAAAACTATTAAGCAATTTCTAGTGTTCAATTACGAGAATGGTATACGTAAATAACATAATGTTGCTCAATTCTTTCAAATTTCTTCAGAGTAACCGGAAAAGTTTCTTGCACCGTTAAAAAAGTTTTAAAAGAACAAGTGTTGAGTAGTCTCATTTCAAAACATGTTGCAGGTGCTGCTTGGGTATCTTCTTATGTTTGCCAATTATTGAACCTTTGCAAGGGCTTCTATATTATTTTGAAAGTAAGATCCATATTATAGAATTGATTTAATCAGAGTTAAATAAGACAAAACCATTTATTTTAGTAACGTAAGTATTATTGGATTTGGTTTTCGAGGGCATAGAGTTAATTCTGATTTTGACGCATTACGAGAAATTCTTGGTGCTTTTTCAACAAGAATGATATGCTTGTGCCTTGTCAAATACATGTACATTTTGTGCAATACATTGCACAAAATACTAGCGGCATAAAATCGCCAAATATAAACGATATTCTTTTGAGTGTTGTTGAATATATTTCAAAAACTTGTTTTTCAGGGGAGGCTGAAAATAAAAATACGTACAAGCGCTGAGCAAACACCTTGATTCTGTCTACAGGTTCTGTGTATTTTGTAACAAAAAATCCCCTAATTACAGTGTTTAGTCCCTCGTCACCATTTCATACAACCCTAGGGCTGTATACCTTGTAGTACCATTTTCAAATTCAAAATAGTGACTTTTGGAATTAATCTAGATGATTCGAGATTTTTATTGCTTGTTTCGCAAAAAGTCATCACTTCAAAATTTGCAACAATACGTACTAGGCAGTCTGATAAGTATCTGAAAAATGGAACACGGAGACGTTTTTTGGCCAAAGACGGTTTTATTTTTCAACATATTCTTTTTTAGGTCGATACAAGGAGTCTAACGATTTTGTAACTTTTTGATACCGTCGACCGGAAGGACTCTAAAATACGCCTTAGTTTCAGCTATGAGCTCCTCATTCTAGTAAAAACGCTTACCGGTGAGCTATCTTCTGGTTAGGGAACAAGTAATAATCACTGGGGGATGCGATCTTTTTCAAGCTAGTCCACGAATATAATGCCATGTGCATCCCAAAACACGGAGGCCATTACTTTGCCGCCCCATTGTTGCGTTTTGGATTCTTCGGAGCACTTTGACTCGGTAAAACTCACTGTTTTGCCTATTGTATTGACTTAGGAGTGAAGTAATGGACCCAGGTCAGCGTTGCAAGGCGAGCGAGAAGCAAAACCTTTCCCCTTCCTTCTGCTTGAGAACAAGACATATGCTACGCATCTCAAGTCTTTTGCACACACGCTTTCAAGATACTTTTTCTTCTTCATTCATTCCGCTAAGTAGCAGTAAGCACGCACCGATAAACACCAAAAATTTTATGTATTGCTTCTCAGCGACTGTAAAAGAGTACACAAGTGCCTGCTAGCGAGTAAAAGTACTCGATTAAAATTGCTCGGCTAGGAGGAACTGTGCTCGAATACGAAAATGCTTTCTTCATCTACCCAGGTTAGCTTCGTGCACTGACAACCGAACGTGAGGGAAGAATCTGTAAAGTATCTCATACTGGAACGTGTAGGGTATCGAACTGCTTTGGTAAGTTTTTTATAGCAGTCTAATGCAAAACTAGCCGAAGCAAACCGGTACCGAAGTAGTCCGTTACCCTGTTTGAAATATTTTGTTTCTGTAACTATCGTAATGCATCTTGAAACAATTGTACTCGGCTGGTTGTGCTCGCGAGAAGAGGACTACACGCGAGCAAAAGAGTAGGCGTGCGTGTGTGCGAGGACAGCGAGGAAGAATGAGAAATAGCATGAAAGGAGAAAACTCCAGTGTGTTATATAGGCAGCTACGAGGTCCTCACTTGAGGTGTTGCATGCTGTTTATGAGTGAGACTAACAACACTGATCCAGGTTTCATCCATGATTATGAATCGGCGCAAAAACTCGGTCAGCTTACGCAAAAATAATACCAAATGCTGCTGGTAAATCGTCACATGAATTTATTTTTGGTCCATTGTGAGCAAACGCGGCACCTACACCCGCAGAGCTCCTTCATGCCCAAAACTGAATACACGATATTGCCCACACGTTCCAATGACATGCCTACAGCACCAGCTACCTCTCTCAATTTCACTTTGATATCATTCAACAACATATCATGGATTTTGTTAGTGATCGCATCAGCATCAACTGTGCTCGTGCGGCCATATCGTTTTTTGCGTAGATAGTAGTGTTGATAGTAGTGTAGATTTTTCCATATTATGCAACAAAAATCGGAGGTTAGTCGCTTCTCAGTGCTGCAACTTGTAAATGCGTAAACATACATGGTTGGTATTTTGACAGGCGTCATTTGAAGGGTCAAGCTCGACAAAAATGGTTCACATTAGTAAATACTAATGCCATATCTTAGAATTTCGAAAAACTGCTCTTTTGCCAAACAAAATGAATGCCAGATTTGTTCATTACTTCTCCCAGATGTCGACGTAATTGGTCTGGCAACGCTAACTGTGAAAAGCGAGAAAAGGACTGAACAATGTAAAAGAAGGTGTGTTTTTCTGCTATCGTTGGCTGTACAAAAAAAAAAACTGTTGCGTAGTTTAGCCTATAATTAACTAGAGAACAACATTCGAACAACATGCCATGAGAAAACGACTTTTCGACATTTCGTTTTGTCTTCCCGAAAAAAGTCTCCATGCAAAATCCAGCTCGTGCAGCAGTAACAACAACCTCTTTTCCACAACAACAGCCAGACTTCGATGCAAACATCTGTTGCATAATTCGAAATAGTGTATTTTTCCGACATACCTTCACTGGAATAAAGTGTTGATACTAGACACCTTGTTTCCTGTGAGAGAAACAATGACGACCGTAGCGAAATAAGTGGGAAATAAACGAAAAGGATAGCGATCGAATTCTCGTTTCTCGGTGACTGTAGGTGATGGGGCAAAGTGAAGCTAAAAAAGGACAGGAAGTAGAAGCAATAAAAGGAGAAGAACTCTCCGCCCACATAAATGTTACGTGAAATGGGAAATGTTAGTGAGAAAGGAGGAACCTGGGATACATCTGTTAGATATTGCAGATCGATATTTGATTATATTATAGATTTAAATTTTGAGAGCTGGAAAGAACTGAATCTGTTGTGATATACCGAAAAAATTTGAAAAAAAAATTGTTCAAATATCTGTTTCATTTGTATTGGATTTCCTCTTACCCTATCAGAGTATGGGTGGTAAACCATCAAAGGAATATTTCATGTTCCCCAATACCTTCACATGCCAAATTTGGTTTCATTAGCCTGATTATTGGCATAGTGCTAACTATCCAAAGTTGACACTTAGCAGAATAAAACCACTTTTAATTTTATTTTGGGTATAACGTAGGAACTAACGAATATTTACAACAGAAAGATCCATTGCTTATAGTTCTTATAATAACCCTAATTGTTGTATCCTGTGTCATAAACAGCAATTATTTGCTGCGTTGTTTTTCACATCCCTCAAGATGAAGTTTGTCTTGTGAGATCGTGTCTACAAGTTTTCTCATTGGATGGCAATAGCTCAGGATAATGATAATGAAGATGATTGTTTTTCGTTAGTTTGTTTCGTTATGTCTTCAATAGTCGGTATTTAAATGCAAATCCATAAAAACACCTTCTCTTCCCCTGAAGCGTCATACAAAACTGCATCATATTTTACCTTATTTTAATAGCCCGTATACCATATAAGAATATACAAAATAGAAACGGATCTTAAATGGATAACTACATAGTAAAATGCATTTAATCGGTTGCATAAACTTAACCATGAAAATATCGAATCTTGCAATCGCTCCCTATAATCCCGAAGTCGAATAAATTTTCATATTAATTTTGAGAAAAAAAAACCGCAAAACCTGAAATATGCGCCTTTGTATGACATCATCCAGGGAGCGCCTGGGGGCCGGAGTTCACCATTAAACATCCCGGTGGGGGATTCACATGACAAAGCTCGGCCTCGCGCCACGCTTACCTTTCGATTCTTTCCGATGCTGGTGACCTTCGATGTTGAAGCCAAACTCGTACGGCCGAATCGGGCCGTCATAATATTTGGACGCCGCCTTCACCAGGGACAGCAAAACCACAACAATCTGCGAATGAACACAACGGAAATGGGCGTTAGTAGACGGCGAGTCTCGTATTTTTTTTTCTACGAAATACGAATGAAACAAGATTCCGCTTCTCACATCCCTAGAGACGGCCAAAGTGACAAAATGTTGTGGCTGGCAAGTGATCTACGGGCTTCGATAGCTTTAATTTGAATTTTAAAATTTTATTAACATTTTCGTTTACGTTTTGTTGCGTAGTAAACGCTTTGTTGTTTCAGGAGACAGGAATGGATGAATATTGATGCAATCTTTCGTCATCTAAACTGGAGAACACTCCCAGGTCAGTGTTAGGGTAAAATTTGACATTCATGGTGTGAATGCAATGAATCAGAAATTGGACGTTGATGTGAATAAATTTTTAGTGATATTCTCAAACGTATATTTACACATTCTCTCATTAGTTTGAATTTGCAAAAAAAAAAGAATGAACATTTATCGAACTATAAAAATTTATCTAAAACAAACAAATCCGAAGTTTGCTCCATCATAGTTGATAAAAAAAAATTTCAATAGAGATATAATGATCTAAGTCTCTAATCTTTTTATGTCCACATTAATAGTTTGGATTACTTTTATTGGCGGATCAATCGCCCATTGAAGATTTGCATAACAAATCAGATCGGTTTAGTTCGATTTCACGATAAAACTCACGCGTAGGTGAATCTTAGCGGCAAGTTGTGTTTATCCCACCGGAGAAGCGTTTCATCGATCACAGCATGATACTTGATCATCAATTAAGACGTTGCGTTTAAACGACCGGCTTCGATGGAAGACAAAACGTATCTAAATGAAGTGATAATGTCGACAGTTAGACACTCTAAGCCTATTGGCTTTTTCCCCTGAGCCGCCGGAAGCCTTCTGCAACGCAGATCTTGACATGCGGTTCATTGAGAGATAGAATCTTGCACTACGGATGCAGTTTACAGCTGACGGCTATCGGTGAGTATAGAACTTAGTGACGCTCAGTTGAGATTGACGCTTTTTTGCCTATACATGAACAGCTTGGAGTAATTAAGGCTACATAAATAGCGTTAACCCTTGACAGTGAGAGAAACATGACAGATGTTGAGTAATGAGACACTAATGACACTAAACGCAGTGCAGTATCCTTTGTTTACTGTACTGTAGAGATGCACCGAATAATAGGGCTGGGAAAAAGTTATTTTTGAAAATTACCGAATATTCAGATTATCGAATAATGATTAAAACTAGACCTTGTCAAGGGTAATCCACTTTAATTCATGAGTAATTTGGTTTTTAATTTTTCTCATTTAATCATCATGTTCTGTCGAACAGACCGACCGAATATTCAACGAAACATGATGATAAGATAAGAAAAATTAAAAACCAAATTATTCTTGACTAATTGTGACTTACCCTAGACGAGCTCAAGTTAAAACCATTATTCTGTATACTGAAAATTCGGTACTTTTCACAAAAAAATTGTTTTCCCAGCCCTATTATTCGGTGCAACGCTAATAATTATTCTAGGTGGATGGATCGCTTTGGCTTAATTTTGATTGTGATCTCATTTGGCTCCCCCGGCGATTTAAGATCAATACAAATGAATGAAAGCGCAACCTTCAGTCTTTAAGCTGCGGTATAAGCCACATTGAGTTGACCGAGTCTAATCCGGGTGAGTCATCTTTTGCTATAAATTAAATTAATTTGGCATGGTATATTTGACCGCATCATCGATTAGCTAGTCAAATAACATCCGCGAAATTATAAGTCACAACAAAGCGGTTAAATTACAGAATAAAAAGGCAGCTGGATTGTCTAATTTATTGCGAATTCGTTTGGGTCGCTATTCTAATTTATTGCCTCTAATCTAGAGAGAAAAAGCTTAAGATATCTATTTCAGGATTTCCGTTTTGGAAATCATGTTAGAACTCACTGCTGTGAATTGCAACTTGCCAATCCAGTTTATGGAGGTTTTTATTATGGAAACTCTTTCATTGCATTTTCATTTCATTATTTTAATTTTACAAGTCAATCAGTTTGTTTGCCATATTTCTCTAGAAGCTTGCGCAACTCTTTTATGAGTGGTAATCTGTTTTTAAATTCATGTCAACAATCTGTTTCCTAAAGATAATTACGTTCTCGATGAATATAAGAACATGCTATCCAGCCACAATTAAGATATATTATTTTTAATTATCAATAGCGGTCGATTGTTTACAAGTGCTCAACTATTAACGATCTGTTATTCCGAGTTGTTAGTTTTTTATTCAATTATTAGTGGTTTGTTAAACTGTACAAATTTTTGGTACAGAAAATATGAGTGCTATGAAAGTTTTACACAGATTTACAACGATACACTGTGCCCCAATTCTGAGTCGAGAAAATTTCCAGCTCGACCTGATCGGGATTCGAACCGAAATCACAACCGTGTGAGTGAGCTAGCCGACCGACATTGCTAACCACAGAACCACGGGGACCACATCAGCACATCAGCACCCCGAAAAATATATGAATTGATCGAAGTAAACCATCAACGCGAACGGACGTGATTTTTGTGTCAGTTTGGTTTTTGAACATTTTTCCAGATAAAATAGTGATAAATGCCATCTGCATTAGTGGACTGTTCTACCGAAAGCCGGAAACATCGATTAGGAAAAGTGATCATAATCTAGAAAATTCGCTTAGACATGGTTTTAGCTTGCCCTACAGGCACGAGAGTCGTGTCTAATCAAGATGAAGTGCAACAGTGATTATGATGGTTTGTTCAGGCTGGAAGATTTTGAATATTATAACGAGAGAAACAAAGTTTGGTGCGGTTAATTTTGTTTCTCCGATTAGAGATTTTCTTTCGGTGGCGAAGCGAGTTTCTTCGCTAGTGCTTACCATAAATCGTGTGAGTGAGCTCAAGGTAGAATTAAATAAGCAAGAGAAGTACGATTGTTGCTCGCTCGTGCGATGCTACTCGCACCAACATTATGAGGAGAGACATCAGAGGAGAGACGGGAATCAAAAGATAAGTACACTAAGGTCGCTATTTACGCGGGTTTTTTATGCGGCTTTTTTACGCGGATTCCGGAATTTACGCGGTTTTTTTCGCGGATTCCAGAATTTACGCGGTTTCCGGAATTTACGCGGTATTTTTTTTTGCCCGGATTTCGGTTCCCCTTCACTCGGAATGCAAAATTAACGATGTTTTTTTTACGCGGATTCCGGAATTTACGCGGTTTTTTTTACGCGGATTCCGGAATTTACGCGGTGTTTTTTACGCGGATTCCGGAATTTTTTTTTACGGGGTTTTATTACGCGGCACGTATCCCCCGCGTAAAAAGCGACTTTAGTGTATTAGCGTTGGTGATTTTTTTTTTATCATTCTCTCTAACTTTTGGCAATTTCTTTTGTGTTTGTGACTGCATCTTCGTAGGTTTTAAGATTCTCTCGCTCAACCGCTTGCAGAGAGTGTACTGAAAATTTAGGGGCGCAGACTGGAAAATCATCGGGAACTTGTGATTCTTTCTATTTTCGTTTCTCTTTCCCTTTGGAATCGTATGATTTGCTGTCTAAATGTGCGGTAATGCCTTGTCAAGCGCATTGCGTGACTGTTTTCCTGTACTGGAACAGAGAGAAATGTACTGTTTGTGGAGCGTGCCATAAATCTTTGAACACTTTAACTATCGCAAGACAAAATTGGCCCAAACCACTGAGTTAAATATTCCGCTTATCTTTTGTATAGTTTTACAATATAGTTTGAAATTTATCATTCGTGCGTGAGAAAACGAATATCTTATAACTATCCTTACGGACATTTTACTAGGTTCCACACTCTTACCCTATGATTTTCCAACCTTTTGGACCAATATTGCTACACATAAATAATTTTTGATTTAAATATGTGTAAATCTTGTTGGTCGGCGTGGAGACCTATAAGACAATGGTCTGATGATAGTAAAAACAATAAATAAATGATTGAATTTTGACTGCGATTATTTTGGCGTTTTTGAAATTTAATTTTTTCTGTTCGATATGCTTTTTTGCATTTATCTAAGTTTTTGGGCTATGAATTCATGGACCTTTGCCAGTTTTTGTACTCAATAAGCGAAACGTCCAGTCCCTGCGCATCTGCGTAGGCAGTAGGGAATACAGCGATCGTGCGTAATGTTCCGGTGTAAACTCGTCTTCGGCCCGGGTGAGTTTTCCCTCATGTAAGGGTTTACGGAGTACGGTGACTTCGCGAAGTGTACTAAGAGATTTATTCATGTCTTACGGTGACCGTTTAGCCAGAGACTAATATATCTTGATTTGTTATGTTTAAGCACGTTATAAACCGGAGTTGATTTCGTTCGGTAGATGAATAATTGCGTCTACAGAAGTGCGTTTGTCTCCGCGCGCTATCTTTGTTAGATTCCGTCACTTACTACGGTGACACAACCCTTCCTTTTCGTCGCAGTCGTGGAGATGCAGCGGTAAACTCGGTCTTCGACATAAACGACTGTTAAACATTCTTCCATACAATCTCCTTCTTTACTCTAACGACCCTAAAAACGTAGCCGTCGCTGCACATATAGTGACACACACATCCACGACCATACCCTCCCCATCACACACACACACAAACACACACACACACACACACACACAAACACACTGTTACACACCGTTACACACACATTGACACGCACATACACGGAGATAGAGAAATAGAAAGGGAGAGAGAAAGAGATAGATAGAGACAGAGATAGAGACAGAGATAGAGACAGAGATGGAGATAGAGATAGAGATAGAGATAGAGATAGAGATAGAGATAGAGATAGAGATAGAGATAGAGATAGAGATAGAGATAGAGATAGAGATAGAGATAGAGATAGAGATAGAGATAGAGATAGAGATAGAGATAGAGATAGAGATAGAGATAGAGATAGAGATAGAGATAGAGATAGAGATAGAGATAGAGATAGAGATAGAGATAGAGATCGAGATCGAGATAGAGATAGAGATCGAGATCGAGATAGTGATAGAGATATAGAGATATAGAGATATAGAGATATAGAGATATAGAGATATAGAGATATAGAGATATAGAGATATAGAGATATAGAGATATAGAGATATAGAGATATAGAGATATAGAGATATAGAGATATAGAGATATAGAGATATAGAGATATAGAGATATAGAGATATAGAGATATAGAGATATAGCGATATAGAGATATAGAGATATAGAGATATAGAGATATAGAGATATAGAGATATAGAGATATAGAGATATAGAGATATAGAGATATAGAGATAGAGATAGAGATAGAAAGAGAGGAAGCTTTTGTATAGTTTTACAATATAGTTTGAAATTAATCATTCGTGCGTGAGATTAGCTTTTTGCTTATATCTATCTTTACGGTAGCAATGGGCGATATTGTATCGGTATCGGAAATATCGATACTTTTGAGACGATATTTCGATTTATTGGACCGATACACAAGCGTCCGATACTCGACCGTATCGATACTGAAAACCGCGATATTTGTATCGATATTCTTTTATGCATACGGACCAGCAAGCTGACATGTTACAAGGGCTAACATCTCAATGTGTACACGAGTTCACCGCCACTTTTGATACGCTATGTTATGCTGTCTGTCAGCGTCAGTGGAGCCCACACATCGTAGAACCGCTGCGATGTTGGCTGCGATAAAGCAAAGCAAATCGGATGGAAATGCCAGCTAGTTGATACGAGCCGGAACCACTGAAAAGCTGCCACTGTCAGTATAAGTATCGCACAAGTCTATTTGCACTAGCAAAACTTAATCCTGTATTACACTCTTTGACCAAGCGTCAAATATTTGGCACTTTTTGACAGATAAAAATTTGGTCGAAGATAATTATTTGTCACTCTCCAATTTTAACATGAGGCAAACACGGGCAAACAACAACCATGATGTCAAATAAATTTGACCATTATGTCAGAAGGTCAAAAATTTGACCATTAGACAAAGAGTGTACTACAGGCTTTAGATGGAGAAATAGATAGAGAGAATGTTGTGAGCCAAACGAACTGTCAAAATCTGAGCCAAACGCAGCATAGGGCCAAATTCGAAATTTGTTTTACTTAAGCCACACATTTAAAGCCAAAAAGGAGTGCTCAATAATAACGTGTTCTCAAATACTTTCAAAAATAGGCATAGCTCTACGTTGCATTATTAAGGCACAAAACTTATATTGTTTCTCTGACAATTGATTAAAATATTGTTTGTTTACATTTATACTCAGCTTCATTTGTTGAAGTAGAATACTTCTCTCAGGAAGTTCGGCTACATAGGGATGTGAAATGAAAATCTAAAACTGAAAAAAGTGAGAAATATGTCCAATTTCAAATGCTAATAAATCGGTTAGTTTTCGATGGATTTCCTTCGTTTTTGTAGCAATCGATTAGATAATCTTCTAAGATTCCTACCAAATACATGAAATTGCAATTTTATCATTCGAACTATTGTACTATTGAAAATTCTTAAGCCTTGTCAAAACACAAAATTCGACCTCTGATTGGTCGTTATACGATTGCTTTCCCAAGCACGGTTGGCAGAGTAATGGACCTAATAAATTGGGAATGCATCATTTGGCCTGTATAAGAGCTTCATCAGATAATAAACAGACATTTCATCGGAACAACTGAAATTTGAAGAACATAAATGAATATTTGAAGAGTTAATATTTTCTCGTTTTGCGCTTTAATCCAAAGTTTTTCTACATGCATACTCTGACTATTAATACGTGTTTGCGTCGCTTAGTGTTTGGGTACGGTTATGCAGAACGCAAATAACGGCACGATGCGATTCGGCAAGACGAAATGTGTTGAAATGTATAGCTCTACTTCGCCTTAAAAAGAGCTGTACATTTCACCACGGTAAGGCGAATCGCATCGCGCCGTCATTCGCGTTCTGCATAACCGTAGCCTTTGTTCCGTTCCCGTTTAATGATGTCGTATTAAATGTGCATATTACAATTCGGCAGCACTTCAACTTCTCATTTGCACAAAATTCAAAAATATTAAATGAACTTCATTCAAAATATCAAACAAAAAGAAATTACAATACTGCCAATGAACGGTCAACGTTTATTTACTAGAAAAAATGACGGACACGCAAGCAGCCGGGTTATTTTTCTTGTAAAAGTATTCTACTTCAACCTTGCGGTCGTGGCTTTGCCTACAACCTTCCTGTGATTTTTTTATTTGAATTAATTCTACTTTATGCGTTAAAATGCATCCACAAACCCCTCAAACGAAATTCAACGTTATCAGAAATGATGTTTGGCTTCGATTTAGTTGGGCTATAACCCAACGAGCGGGAGCCCAACTAAAACGTAGCCCAACTAAACATAGCCCAACGAGCGAAATTTGACTGTATTTTAAAAACAAATATAAGTTTTCTGGTTACACTGTTCAGATCGAATATTTGCAAGCGGAACCTAACTCATGCTCTCCGTCGACACAAGTTAGATTACAAGTGAAAAAAAAAATTGCAATATTTATTAGTTAGAAAAATTCAGCGGTAGACTTCACTATCTTATTTTCGCTGACATATCTAACTTTTTTATGTCATCAACTTCCTCATCAATTAATATGGAAGTGTGTCAATAATTTATACAAATAAGACGGGAGCTTCACAGCCCATTGGGCCAGTGAATACAAATCTTGAAGATATAAGTTGTTTAATTCATTTGTTTGCCAAAGCTTAGAATTTCTGCATTAACTGTATGTATTTGTTTGTGAAGTCATTTGATTCATGCTGCTCTATAGAATGCGGATAGATACCAGAAAAACAACAAAAAGTCGGCACATCAAATTTTCATTGCTGGAAACCACCAAAATTTTGCTGATTTTTGGTGTGCTGTGCTTCCAGCAATCTGTTCAGCCAAATGAAATTTGCTAATTATTCAGTAATGCTCAATTGCATAAAAGTGACAGGTCGTTTGCTGCATGTTCGGTACAACTTGCTGGTTGTCAGCTGTGACAATTTGCTGTTCATTCAGCAAAGCATAAATCAATTTGCTGGTTAACCAGTTAATTCAAGGGAACCATGTTTCCGTCAGGCACCAGATTCCATCCACCCATCGGATCATAGGCAAATTACTATTGAACTAGAGATATATGATTATCATTTCAACTTTTAAGTTCATCTAGACAAGGACTTAGCTATGGTCCCATATTCGCTATCAGGAGCTTAGCGATGATCCCGTACCAGCTGCACAGCGATTTGGCGCGTTTTACTAATGACAGCTTGACGTAAATTTTTTGACATATCAATTCTTTTGCTGGATTCCAGCAACCATTCATTTACTGTTTTCTGTTCAGCAAATAGTTTTGCTGTATTTTCGCGAATCACTGAATTGAATACTGGTTTTCAGTAAATTCAGGGTGGCCACTCAATATCAATTTTCAATTTCCCGGTTTTTTCCCGGTTTTCCCGATGATATTTAGTGAAATTTCCCGGTGTTTTATTTTTAAAACATATGAGAAAAATAATCAATTTTCACATGCTTATTTGTACCTTGCAAAAATAGTGTTACAAAACTATGAAAAACATTCCTCCTTCATCGTGTTTAGCTGTTTGTCGACTTTAGCAAGTACCTTCATGGTGATCTGCTGCACAATTTTTCGCCCTCTTTATCTCCAAATCGTTGACAATCTTTGCCTTCTCGCGCTTTTTTGCTTCCTTCTGCATCTTTCTCTGTCAACCTTCTCTCGAGCTTGCAGTGCTTCTGTATCAGGATGCCAATGAAATGCGTGGGATAAATTCAAGAGTTGGGGCATAGAGTTTTTGTCTTCTAGAAAAATGTCCTCAGGCAAAACTTTAAGCGGACTTTGGGAAGAAGAGCCTCAGAGTGACCAATGAAAAAAATGCACATGAAACTGTCTAGATGCATTATGCAAAATGCATGAAACGTTGAGATCTGTTATTTCAAAACAATTTTGGTTTTTTCGAAAAACTTCGATCCTGGGACTTTAAAACTTTCGAGGTGGGGTCAATGTAATGTATAAGAAATTTTCTCATGGTCCGTAAAATAAATTCAACTGACACTCTGAATAAACAATTTGAAAAAAAAAATAATTTAGCTACTGTTTGTTTTTGATATAGGAAAAATCTGAGAAATCTTTAACAAATAGCTCTTCAAGGTGGCGTCTTTCCCCAACAAAATCAAGTAGTCAAAAGGTCCAACACAGAATGAAAAAATTTTTTTTTGCTGCTTTTTGCTGCTTGTGGTTAAAATCATACCAAAAATCGGGAAGTACAAACCGGGTAGCTCCGTTCCGGTCCGTTTCGAAATAAAATCGAGACTCGAAGTTTCCGGTCCTATTTGACTTTTGACCGGATTCTCCCCGATGCGATGTCGAACACTATTCACAAGAAGTTTCAATACGCCTCCCGCGACGCTGATAACTTTTTGACTTCTTTAAAATCTGACAATATATGTTACGGAACAGTAAATTTATCCACCTGATCAAGCCTGATTTTATTTGACGCAGATCTTGCTGCGAAGCCGCTGTCGACATTAACTGAAACCAACAACCAGCTTTCCCCTATCCGGCAGAATCATGCCAGTTAGGTAAACATAAAAAAACAGGGTCTCATGTTGACATTTCCTCAGAAACTGTTGAACAAATAAAGCGGCAGACATGAAGGAGGATGATTTTCCCGGCGTGAAGCCTAATTTCCCGGTTTTCCCGTATTTTTTCCCGGTGATTTAAAATTTCCGGCTTGTTCCCGCTTTTCCCGTTTTTCCGGTAAAGTGGCCACCCTGAGTAAATGTATTTATCAAAAATTCAAAAAATGATCTCAGCTATAGTATCGATACTTCTGGTATCGATACTTTTTGACCGATATTTCGAGTATCTCGATACTTTTGGTTCTTCGGGTATCGATACTGAAGTATCGATACTCTCCGTCGTATCGCCCAATGCTACTTTACGGACATTTTACTGGGTTTAACGCTCTTATTCAACGATTTTTCTAGCTTTTGGACTAATGTTGCTACACATAAACTATTACTTTTTATTTATGTTGAAATTTTGTTGGTCGGTGTGACAATAGGCCATGATAATTAAACTTTGATAGTGATTGTTCTGGCAGTTTGTTAAAAAAACTTGGAACTTTCTTTGTTTGATATGCATTTTTGCACGTTGCAAACCGGAAAAGGTTTCATTCAGTCGATAAATATCGTGATTAAATTAATGGCTACGCATTTTCCTTTAAAAACCGGTCTAGGATAATAGATATTTAATAAATACTTAAATGTCTTGGGTGGTAAATGATTTTTGCACGCAATATCCACATAGGATCGCAATGTTTGACAAGAAAGATTCTCATCATTCGACCGTTAGTTTTCGTAATGAGCGAGCGTCACATGCAACATCGTTCGATTCAATCGATTACCACGAAGTCATGAAAACAAGAATCTTCCTTTCCGCCGCAGTCGTGGAAATTCAGAAATAAATTCGGTTTCGGTCTGAACAAAGATTGATCACCCATTACCTTTATTATTATTTCAATGACTACAATTTTTTGATTAGTTATAGAAAAATACTTAAACACGTGGAAGCTTCGAGCAGTGGATGATTTTCGCGTAAAGAGTTGACATCGCGTGCAACATTGTTCGATTCCATCACTCACCAGTCACCATAGTAACACAGCTTTTCCTTTCCGTCGCAGTCGTGGAGATGCAGAGATAAATTCGGCCTCCAACAACAACGAGCTTCTTTCTTACAATCTTTTTTTTACCCTAACAACTGTAAGAATTTAACCGGTGCAGTTATCGTCTTATACAAAGCGGAAGCTACTGAATTGTTGTACGGTAAGTTGGCCCGAAATTGCATGATGTCTGGAATCGTGAAGACTCATCCTTTAAACAAGAGCCTCTGGTATCAGAAATAATCTCTAATAGGGCGAAAACTTTGGAAAATGTTGTTTAGTTCGATTTTTGATAAAAGTCAGACCTTTAACGATTATTTTTAAATTCCTGCACAAATCTTATTAAAATTTTATGTCCTGAAATTTTCAACGGATTTTTTAGAGTTTGATCTGTTTGTTACAATTATAATTTTTTGAATAATCGAAAAAGTTGACTTGTTTTCAACATTTAGGCATTTAACCGTTTGAAGTGGATACCGAACATTGCGCCCCAAAAAGTTCAATACCGTTAAAAGATGGGAAAATTTATTGGAAATAACTTCGTCAAAGACAAAATGTAGCTATCTCTAATCCCAACAAAGTTATTTGTATCTTATTGCGACCAAAAAATGTGCATTTTTCTATTTTTACAAAATATATGTGTAATAACCAATAGTAATAAACAAATCAATTTTAATCATAAAGTTTGAATTAAAGTAATCAAAATCGATTTTTTCGGCATCTTGCGGTTGTTTGCAACCATTAGTAGTCTGCTGCTTTGAGTGCTCGTTCCGTTGGGTCGTTTATCACCTTCAAGAACTACATTTTTTCTTGACTTCATTATAATCCATTCGTGAATTCCAGTTCGCAGGATCTTCGTTTAAAAAACCGCACTTTAGCCGCAAAATTTGAAAAACAAAATCATTGAATTATAAGACCATTTTTGGTAGAGTACTTCTCAATCTTGGTTAGAATACTTCCACTACTCCGCTTTTTAAAATTTTTTTTTGTTTGATCATCTACTTGACCACTAAAGAAGGAAAGACTTACATTGAACTTTTTCAAATACCAAAGGTGCTGCTCAAATTTCCTGTACGTTTTGTGGCTTGGTTCTTCATCGTCAAAGTTTCGCAATGACTGCGAAAAACGGAGTAATGCACAGCTTATTGTACATTGGAGATGGCCCAAGTAGCCATATACGTGGTTTTCTCTGCTATTTCACTTAGATCCATCACGGAGGATGGTCGTTAAGCTCCAGTTCGTTCCCAAAGCATGCAATCGCTTGGAAATGGATTAGCGGGCTGTTACTGCGTATGGATTCTCAACGAGCTATTTCTACAATACAGCACCAAATCTCGGCACATTGTTTCGCTCAGATCCGAAGTATTGTAAAAGTAGTATTACCCTAAAAACATTCTTATTGTTGGATGGTTTAACGGCTCATGGTAACATGAAATTATAATCACTTTGGATACCTCGCAATTACCCCGCACATATTTGTTTGTGGCCCCAACAGTCTTCCTGTGATAAGTTGGTTCAAATCGGGTTCACATCGTGCAGCCTGTTGGTCTCTAATCAAGCTTAATCCTGATTCAATGAACACTTACATACTAACGAAAATCCTCCAAACACGGTCTCCAAACAGTAAAAGTCAGGCTAATATCCTTCCCTCTTACCACCTGCGGCCGGCGCGATTATTATTCCTTAAAAAAAAACAAGTACGACGAGAACGGTCCAAAGCACCTTAGATGTCGAAATTAAAATGGCATGACAGTATTTGTTATTACTTGAGGGTTTTCCTCAGCACTGGCTTCAAAAAAGGTGAAGGTGAAAAATAAGTACTCAACATGTCATATACCTACGAGAAGTATGTCTGAGACACAGATAAGAGCGACGAAAGGGCAAAATACAAACTAGCAGATAGTTTCGATAATTTTGTTCAAATTTCTTCGTCAATTGAACCTTATTCCATGGATAACAATCTCGACATTGGACATAACAGTTCACTAATTCCACAAAGTACATAGTACTATCGAGACTCTAAATATTGTGCAGTCGCGCGTGCTGAATTAGTTAGCATTTACCTTTGGGAAAAGTTCGTGAAATTACTACAAAACGAAGTATACAATAGTATAGTAACTGTACTAAACAATTCGTGTTGCATAGTTATCACAGCACATCAGATTTAAACTGAAATTTAATAATGTGTAACAAAAATCATATATTTTTATATATTTTAGGTTGTGCCAAATTCACAGCAATTTATTTTTTAAACTATGACAAAACTGAACGTCCTCTACATGGCGACCGTGACTACATTTAATTTATTTTTTTAGCTAGTTATTCTTCAAAGAGGTCTTGAGGAGAAGAAAACAAAGTTTGAGACCAAACGTAAATATTGTAATTGATGGTAAGACGATTGGTCTCGTGAATGATATAAAGTATCTTGGAGTAATTATTGATGACAAATTAAAATCTGAGTTTAACGTCATCAAGATATATTTTGTATCCGATAACGAATCATCCTTACAAAGTATTCACCGTCATACAGTTACCACATGCATAATTTGTTTTCGAGTTCACCTATATGCAAAACTGTTTACCCACCATACAATAGCAACCTGCCTTGAATGGCATTTATGTCCGAATCGGTCGCGGTGCTCGATGGTAGTAGAAATCATTAACGCCTTATTCGCGAGACTAGAAATATCCACGCCTTATCACGAGAGTGCCTCCTCCTTAGCATATCTTGATCAAACGATCACGACCGGCTAACTGTGCAAGCGCGGTGTAATCTTTGCGCTCTGGGAAACCGCGCACATGTCGCGACAGCACGGGTGACATTTTGAACCTTGTGCTGGCCGCTGCTGCTGTTACTGCCGTTTAACATCAATATGATGGCCCTGTTGTTGCGGGAAAAAAAGATCGATAGTGCACTTGGCACGAACATGGAGATTTATGTACAACGGAATAGAAGAAGAGAGATTCTAGCAGCTTAGCTGCTGATCGTTTCTGATGTGAAGGTAACAAACGATTTGCTGCTTTCGTAATCTATCCGGATAGATGAATCGATGTATGTCGTTGATATGTTCAAACCTAAGCCGTGGCTAGCGGCCAAAGTCGGTTATTGATGATATCGTATTTATATAATTTTTGGTCATTGCGAGAAGGTTGCAGTGGAAACAATATTGTAGCATGGATTGCGTGCCGAATAAGCAATGATTTAACTTTGGAAACAGATCAAATTTTTCTTTAATGTGCATCCACATATCTTATCAATTAAACTGGCACATTATAAATCAACAGTATTCATTTCAACGCTTCTCGACAAGTTAGCCTCCGGCCCACCGCTGTGTAAGTGTCATATACTAAAAACGGTCATATACTGTCGTATTGACAATAAATCCTGAATAGTTGAAAGAAAATGAATTATTCAATGGCTTCATTAATTTGAACATTTGTATCTATTTATGCCTTTTAGCTTGGCAGATTAATCATCGAGGTGCCGACATTATTGCAGATCGGAATACACATCAAGCTGATGTCCTTTATCGTTGAATTAAACGTCTTCATTTGGTTGTTTGATTTGATAAACTGAGTCCAGAGAGCTCTATGATCACTTAATGCAATATCCTAATTGAACGAACGTAAAATAATAAACAGTAAAATCAACACTCTCGTAGAGCTGCGATCATTATTGATGATCTTCATTGCTCAGAGCACAGAACGTAATTCGTTTAACAATATGCTAATGGTATGATCCTACATGTTTGAATAACAGCCGGTATGTGCAATGTACGTTCATCGCTGCAGTACGCTTCCCACTTCGCTCAGCCTCGTCATATCCGTTCAAATGGGTCGTGCTACTGCCGAGGCTACTGTTTGCCTATTTGTTCCATATTCAACAGATTGTTATGAAATTTTTTTTTCAGCATTATTTTGGGTTTTTATCAACCAAAAAAATTGTCAAACATTTGCGCTAGAGTGGGCCACCGGTTTAGAACTTTGGCCTACAGGTTGCTCAGCAGCATCCCGGATGTTATTGGCGACTGAACACGGGTACTCCATGTTCGCGGTATGTTTGAATTCGCACACCCCGGAGAGTCAATTGCATGTTGACATCACTCAGCTGAAATACAGGTGCGAATTTTACATTTTGCTAGATTAGCTTCTGCAGGATGCTATGGCAGCTAGCGCTTTAGACAGAATTGTTCTTGTACTGATTTTTATAATAATATTCAGTGGAAGGAACGGGAATTGCCGACTGAAAACTGGTTAGCTAACCAAATTACGTCTTTGTCTGAAATACAAGACGGGCTTTTCATCATTTTGATAATACGTGACACTTAATCTTGGTGACGTTGTTTTGAACGTCGTTTAGTCTTCCAAACAATATTAGATGAGCGATAATTTAACATACAACGTTCTTGATTTATTGATCATAGCTGTGACTTGTGATTTATTTCCTTTAAGTTGATCCGATTCGATTAACATACACACACGTGTTTTATTAAAATAAATGTTTGATTTAATTCCATAACACTTGTGATACCATTTCAATTGAAATACGGTTTTTTTAGTCTTAAGGGTGTATCAAAACGCTGCTATGTTTCATGTCCTACGTTTCGGTCTCCTGAGGAAGGCCAGTCCAAAGGCCGAAACATCGAACATAAAACATAGTAGCGTTTTGATACACCCTTAAGATTCAAGAAGCCGTATTTCCCTTGAAATTTCTTGTTTCAGTCGTCTTTGAATTTAAACTTGTGATACAATTCATCCATAAATTACATTATGAATGAACCAGGGACAAACCCTGAGAAATATAACTGAAGGCCAAAAATTGAGGTTTACAGACCAGAACTTGATATTCGAAGCCTTTTTTAAATCCAATATGGCGACCTTTGGTTTCTAGAATGCTTCTTAGAACTGTGGAAAAAGTTACCAAAATCTCCAATAAAGGTAATGCAGGTCGGACTCGATTATATACTTCAATTTGTTTTCACTGTATATAATCTAATAAGATTTTTTTTGTGTAAATAAGAAGATTTTTTTCATGATTAAACCTTCAAAATCAGAAATCATATTTCTCTAAAAATGTATTTGAATCTAATAGTTATTTTTGATGTAATTACAGTGCTTTTTCGATTTTATCAACAGTCGTTTTTATCACCACTCGCCAAACTCACGCTCGATTATCTCATGCTTTATTTTCGTTTATAATACGTTTTTTCAAAATAACTAAAATACTGAATCATAAATGATGTACTTTCAGCTGTAGAAAGTGTATTTGAAACAACGTTTTAACTCAATGAACTCATTTTTTTGTTTACTGTTTGTATCTTGAATTTATACTCTATTGAACTATGACAGTGCGTCATTTCACTGAAAATATCATAAATTTCAAGTAAATCCAACAGAAAAATTCCAATTTTCATTATTTCGCAAAATTCATAAACTATAAAATAAACTGATTTGTTGACTATGTTGCGCGGATGCTTTTGACTATCCCGCTTTTTGTATAGATCCTCAAAATTTTCCGTATGCGTCGCAACGCTTTACCAGACAGCCCTCTCTTTCCCTCAAAACATAACATATTTTATGGACTAGCTCTAGCTTGAGCTCTAGCTCTAACTCTAGCTCTAGATCTAGCCCGAGCTCTAGCTCTAGCTGTAGCTCTAGCTCTAGCTCTAGCTTTAGCCCTATCTCTAGCTCTAGCTCTAACCCTAGTTCTAGCTCTAATTCTAGCTCTAGCTCTAGCTCCAGCTCTAGCTCTAGCTCTAGCTCTAGCTCTAGCTCTAGCTCTAGCACTAGCTCTAGCTTTAGCTCTAGCTTTAGCTCTAGCTTTAGCTCTAGCTCTAGCTCTAGCTCTAGCTCTAGCTCTAGATCTAGCTTTAGCTCTAGCTCTAGCTCTAGCTCTAGTCCTAGCTCTAGCTCTAGCACTAGCCCTAGCTCTAGCTCCAGCTCTAGCTCCAGCTCTAGCTCTAGCTCTAGCTCTAGCTCTAGCTCTAGCTCTAGCTCCAGCTCGAGTTCTAGCTCTAGCTCTATCTCTAGCTCTAGCTCTAGCTCTAGCTCTAGCTCTAGCTCTAGCTTTAGCTCTAGCTCTAGCTCTAGCTCTAGCTCTAGCTCTAGCTCTAGCTCTAGCTCTAGCTCTAGCTCTAGCTCTAGCTCTAGCTCTAGCTCTAGCTCTAGCTCTAGCTCTAGCTCTAGCTCTAGCTCTAGCTCTAGCTCTTGCTCTAGCTCTAGCTCTAGCTCTAGCTCTAGCTCTAGCTCTTGCTCTTGCTCTAGCTCTAGCTCTAGCTCTAGCTCTAGCTCTAACTCTATATATAGCTCTGGTTCTAGCCATTATTTCGAAAAAAAAGGTTTCAAAGCGGCTTGTAAAGTTATAAGGCGTCGTACACAAATTACATAACACTAAAAATCGAGATTTTAGACCCCTCCCCCCACTATGTAACAGTAAGTAATGTTCGATATGACTCCCGCCATAAAATTACGTAACGCTGAACAACCTGACCCCTCTCCAAATTTTTAATTTTGAGCAAGCTTTACAGTTACGTAAATGTTTTAGCTACCCCCTCCCCCTATGTAACAATAAGTAACGCAGACTCAACCCCCTCCCCCTTCCCTCTTCATGAGTTACGTAATTTGTGTACGAGGCCCAAGATAAGACCGTAAAAATATATTGAATTCTGAGAGGGTGCTGCCAATATCTGGTCAAGTTGGCGCGAAATGCGTCTCATGTTTCGTATATTCGTATTTCATACGGAAGATAATTTCTTCGCATCTTTGCGAAACTAGGGAAATGACATAACAGGAAAATAAGGCGGAGCCACTTACAGCACATCCCAAAGAGAGATTATGTTATGGTGCATTAAACATAAAACAAGACAAGTATATAGAAAAGTAAACGTGCGTGACGGCGGCTGGATTTTTTTTTAGTTTTGAGAGGCAAAGAAAACAACGATAGAGATAGAGATATAATTTCCTAGGTGCTCTCTTTTTTTTCAATTATGCTTAAGAGACACACAGTAAAAGCACTGCAGTGAGCTCTGTTGTGTAGTTTTTGAGCGTAACGTCCTTTCCTGTGAGAGAGCTCACATTAGTTTCTCTCTGGAGAGATATTTCGTAACCCATCGTGGTGTTTTCTTGCATGCTCCCCAGATGCACACGGATCGCTGCTCTCTTAAAGTAAGAGCGTCGCTTTGCACACCAGTGTGAGAATAGTTGTTTTTGCAGAGGAAATTTTTCGCCTACACGCTAGTACAGCGGTTCTCAACCTTTTTGTGTCAGTGTACCCTTTGGTGATATTTTCCAAATCAATTGTACCCTCTGAAATGTTCTCGCAGAGTAGGAAAGAGCAGTGGAAGATCATCCTTTGGTAGTCTAGTTTAGGCTTCAAATTGAATTATGATTTGTTCGATTGCTACAGTCATGTTTTAAAGGCAAGTTTGAACAATAAATGCAGTATTATAAAGAAAATCTTCCTTTGTCCCCCATTACTGATTTTTCTTTCGCGTACCCCTGAAGGTTTTTGGGGTACGCGTACACCAGGTTGAGAACCGCTGCGCTAGTGAAACGACAACTCAAGTAACACACGTTGGTATAGACTAGTTGACGTTACCTATTCCTTGACATCAATATCACCAGAAAAGCGCAAAACATGAAGGCTAGTAGAACAAGTACTGATAACTGCATGAAAGCAAGCCAACTTGATATAATTAAGTGGCAAAATACATCTCGAGTACTAATACGGCAATGCGCAAATCTGTTGCTATGACAACTGTTAACCAGCGCATGCGCAAATGTGTTGTGTCTGCGCAGTGCAACTAGATCGACAATTGCGTTTATCAGTGGCAGTTTTAATTGATTATAAAATGATGACAAAAATAATATTCAACCTTTCAAAAAGAGTTTTTTTTCCCTTGAATATTGAAATTGTTTTCGTATAGTTTCAACGTTATCTGGATATAAAATCTAACAAAACTAGAAAACGTTGTTAGATATACAATAACAAAAAACTGAAGTGATATTGGTTGCACTGCAAGCGTTTTGTTTATCTTTTGATGGCGCGTTTTGACCCGCTTCGAATAAATATAGAAATCGTTCATATAATTTAAATATTAATTTGATCAAGTAATTTTAAGTTAGGTGTTGAATGCTACGACTATTGTACTAAGGAAAAGCATTTTGCAGGTACGTAGTGTAGTTATTAGACGGTGTAATGTCTTACGAAAAGATCAAGTGATAGTGATTGTCATTCTTGAACTCATGTTATTCAAAACATCTCCAAAACCAGAAAAACGAGCTTGTTTTCGAAATGCGGTTGTATTACTGATGGAAAACAACTTCAAACACAATATAATAACACAAGTTTTCAACTGCGCTTGTAGTACACCTATATGACTACTTTCGTTGTGACTTATTTTCTAACATGTTTTGTGTGTTACTTGGGAAGCCTGCTGTGCATAAACAGTATATACGAAAACTAAATCGATTTCAAGCAAAAGTTCGGCGTGTTCTGTTGAAAATGCTGAATACGGTCTAAAAAATTGAATTGCACTTCATTCCAGAAGTTGGAACGTCTTAAGGAAGACGGATTAGTCAACTTAACAGCAGTATTTTGAACTCCATTCTTATATCTGCCACCACTCAACGTCAGCATGAACAGAATTCTCCTGTAATCCAGCCGTACAGTCGTAATATGCAACACACAACAGCGTAATAAACTGTTGCGTAGATAAGAGTGCAGCATCTTCTGCTATCCATCCGATACGAGAAAAATTTGATTGTTTTCCTTTCAAGCTACAACAGGATACATCGTGTTATTTTGTTGCGTGGCTGAAAACTTCATCCATCAGTTTTGGCAATACAAAGTAAGATTCATGTTTCGTACATTCGTAAAACACATGACATAAAATCTATTTATGTCTTGCGAACCTGAAATGCCAAACTTGAAAAAAGGCGTAGCCACTTGCAACATGAATCTATTTCGGCATGCAGTAGTAGTAAGTACACGTCACGCTAGCATACTCCTTACATTAAAATTGTAGAGTATTTTATGCAATAATTGTTTGAAGATGGCTAAATACACTCAACCGAAACGTAGGACAGTAGACAAACTTTCGTTTTAATTTCACAAAAAAGACTGCATGCCGAAATACCATTTTAATTATTATACCATAATTTTGAGGAAAAGTTCAACTATTGATGAAGACATTTGTGTTCATTTTGAATACACTTTCCACAGCATGTCAGCCTCGTAAAGTACGACGTCAAAAGCGACGTTTTCTTCAAACTTATCACTTTCGATCATTCTCGAATGCAACAATGCAAGTAGTGTACTAAATAGATCTATGTGGCTCTACGTCAACTTTAGGGTCCTGGCTTTGCACACAACCCTTCTGATTGTTTTAAACAGGGTGACACTCATCGAGTGGAAAGAATTTGATGAGAGTGATGCAGACAAATTTTATACATCATTTTTGCCATGAGCTTTTCTAAAAATTTCTGTATAGAAAATCTCTTATTGGCTTTGATTAGTTTTTTAATCGATTAAGACAATCGTTGTTCTTTCAACCGACTTATAAAACAGCTTGGTTTTTTCGTAAACAAAATCATCATCTTAAAATATGTTGACTAGTTTTTGGAAATTTTCTTTGAGCTTTAAATGTTATGGAAAGCATTTTTTCGAGGATTGTTTGAAATATCTTTGATGCGATTTTACTACCGACAAAGAGCTGTTTGCTATTCTAGTTCCATTTGCTTTTGAAATATACGCTGGCCTTGACAGTTTTTTTCAACAGATGAAAGCCCTATCTAATAATAATAAACTCAAAGGGCAATTTTTTTCCCTAGAAATCTGTTCTCATGATTAGATGGCAACACTTCTTTTTGATAAAAAAAAACTAAAAAGTGAAAAGCAACTAAGATGCTGGTTTGAATAAAAACACGAAAATGCTGCCAGAAGTCGAAGAAACATTTGCTGTGTATTTTAACGTCAATCACTTAAGTTGCATGTATATGTGCGTTACAAGTTAGATCACTGTCATTATGTTTTAAATCTTGTTGAGCCGGTTTGCTCATACTATAGTCTCATACTATTGTCTTATACACAATCTCATACTATAGTGTACAGATAAACATCGCACTGATCAACTAGCATTTTTGGACATATGACGTGTAAAGATCTAGCAAAATAAATTGATATAATAAATGAAGTAGTAAAATAATAAAGACAAAGATATTATATCAGTCAATTTGACCTCACTTACCAATATTTTTATACTCATTTTTCAGTATTGTTAATCTCTCAGCAAATTAATGGTTCAGCAATTATATGTACAAAACACTATTCTTCTTTATTTATACTCCAAAATATCACCAGCGTTGATATCCTTCTTATAAAAAGCGAACTTCACCGAAGGTATCATTAGTATCACCATCGATACATTCACTGAGCATCGCCAAATCTTTTTTTCAGGTCACATTGTTGGTTCCATTTATCGCTAAGAACATTTCACTTTCGACAAAAATAAAAGCACAAGTACCCAATAAACGCTAGAACGTCAGAACCGTCCCGTACCACTATTGACACCGCGCATTAACGACTCGTCGAAATCCCGCACGGGGCAGAGAGTGTGTTTTCTACTTTTCCTCTCGACGGCCCGCAAAAGAATACTCAGCGGTGGCACTGGGAAAACGATCGCCATCATCATCCAGCATCAATCGGACTATGATTGTGCGCCTCCGATATCTTCCGCAGACAGCCGAGCCGGAGGGGTTGTTCTCGCCTGTCTGCGCTCATCCCCAATAATGTCTGAAAGCCTCGAGAAGCGAAGTTCTCGAGAGACACGGAAGAAACCGCACGATGGAAAACATATTCGACCGAAGCCGATATTTTCCCCCCGTGTCATACAGAGTCGCGCGCATCAGTGAATCTATCAACAATCAACCTTAAACAGTGAGCGGCACGGCGATGTAGAATTTTGGCAACCGACTGGCTGTGTGTTCATGTACTTGAATTCCTCCTCACTTCAATGTTGAGAGACCTGCCTACACCTCTGAGTAGCGTGTGCTGATCTAGCAGCGATAGTATGCAGTTTTCGCATATTGATGATATTTTATGTGATTCGCTTTATTGAATCGGTGGTGGCCGTTTTATTGGCACAGCATGCAGATCGGTAAATTTTGTGTCTCTCACCCCCACGTTGAACGCATCTATAGTGCTCGGTGGACCACGGGGAAGTCAAGTGCAGCAATGTTCTATGGTGGTACTGCTGAGATCAGCAACATGCACTGCGTTCAGCTCATCCACTTGCTCGGATGTAAATGTTGTCCTGCAAATCAATTTTCGAGTTGTTGAACCTGGTAGAGCTAGTGCGTTGACATTTACATTATTTTTATTTTTGTTTTTACATACTAGGAAGCATCGTTGGAGCTTGGATTTCATTACTTTGGAAAGCTGGTTGTTAGCTTGTTATTAGCCCAATTGAAGATTGTTGAAATATAAAACAAATTAGCAATGACGTCTCTAAAATATTTGAATTTGAAAGTTACCTTCAATTTGTTTGGTTTTTCAGCTGATTTTTGGCATTCTAGTTTTGGTATTTCATGGACTTCAGATTTTTCGCTTTTTACAGATCTCATATACCTCTAGCTTTCAACTGGGGTTTTTGGAATACACATATTTGAATGCAAGATTGGATGCACTTTTTTGGATTCACTATCTAAATTTTCGCTTATTAATTAAAACTTTTTTTTTTTTAATTCTCGCTTATTTTCCGTCGGTCTAGTTCCGCCACTGTTGTGGCCAATCACCGACGCCCAGGGAGGCGACTCCACACCCAGGACCCTAACTCACGACCCGTTTATCAACGGACCGGTGCCAACGGCTTTACTTCCTCATGCGATGGAAGGCGTGATCCCAGAGATTTTGTCACTACCCTCCAAGTAGGGTAGCTTCCCGACAAACTTCAGCAGCACGAGACCTGGACTTAGTCACAAGGCCGGCGCGCTACTTGGCAAACTGGAGGGATTTCGCGATACTAAATTTCACTGAAACGCTCAACTTCTTTAAAAAGTGTTTTATTGAACGGTGTGGTGTGTGCTTCGACGGGTGTCACGACAGGTACGTACCGCTACTTCTCTCGACTCTCCTGGCTCGATGTGCGGCGTCCCGCGTCGAACGATGATTTTCCGCCGGTCAGCGACAGGGCGGCTGCAACTGCGTGGGTGGTGTGTAGGCGACCTGGAAAGGCGTTCCAGGCAAGGGTCTTCTCAGGCGCTTCCTTCGTTGGCGTGGATCGGTTGGCGACGGACGATACCGACTTCTGCCAAACCGAGAAGGGAATCCTCTCCTTTACGGTTAGGGCCGTTGCCCGAGAGCTCGTTGGTCTTTTACGGTTAGACGTAGGCAACTTAATGCTGCCTAGGCCGAAGCGGGTGCCGAGTGCTATCGCGATCGCCAATCGCAAATTAATTAAATGCAACAAAAAGGTCCTGATGATTCTTAGGATTGTCCTCTTTTACTCCTCGGTTTCTCCGGTTCAACAATCATTTACCACCAATTACCTCTTTTTTTTAAAAACTCGCACCTCTTTATCACTCGCTCGCCTGAATTCAAATGCGCTGTTGGCGCGTACTCGATAGCCGCCAATGCTCGTAGTTCAAATTTGGTATGGCGGCTAGTCGACTCATTTCGCCCCGTATGCGACAGCCCATCGATTTTGTGTAAGAGTTGAACTGTGGAAGCTTAGTACGTTACATGAAAAATAGGTGAGCGTTTACTAGGTACATTTCATACAATTAAAAAAACATTTAATTTTACTGTAACGATCGGTTACAATTTTTCGCCTCAGAAAATCTCCCGGTGTCGGCTAGGATTGAATCTAGACCAGTTGGGTTGGTTGTGAGTGGATCACGCCACCTCACAACCATCGACACCTATGTCGGCGGTGGGATTCGAACCCAGGCGTCGAGCGTGGTTGGCGGAGACGTTACCAACAACACTAGGCCCCCGCTCAATTAAAACTTTTGCATACATCATATTTTACTTATGACTCTTTAATTTTCACTCTCCACTTTAAACTTTTCATTTTTCACTTTGACTATTTACTTTACACTTTTGTAATTTGACACTTGTCATTTGACACTTGACATCAGACACTAGACATTGAACACTAGACACTAGACACTAGACACTAGACACTAGACACTAGACACTAGACACTAGACACTAGACACTTCACACTTGACACTTGACACTTGATTCTTGACACTTGACCCTTGACACTTGACCCTTGACACTTGACCCTTGACACTTGACCCTTGACACTTGACCCTTGACACTTGACACTTGACCCTTGACACTTGACCCTTGACATTTGACCCTTGACACTTGACCCTTGACACTTGACCCTTGACACTTGACACTTGACACTTAAAGCTTTTTACTTTTCATTTTTTGGTGAGCACAAAAACTTAACCCGTTAGTTAACAGCAAAATTGAATTTTTTGGTCATTGTTTATTTCTTCGAATTATGTTGATTTGACTTGATTTGACGTCAGGCTAATAGATTCTGTTAACTAGGATATTTTTGACTTTTAGATTCTATGCTCCTAAGTTTTGAGCACATGTTCTTCTTTACTCTAAACATTTTTATGTTACTGTTACATGACATCTCCCAGCTGGTCTCGAGGTACGATGCTGGCCTAACAAGCCAGTCGTCGTAGGTTCGAGTCTCGGCTCGGGAGGGACTGTGTTTGAGTCAGTAGGATCGTAGCGCTAGCCTCGCAATTGTCCTGTACACTCAACAGTTGGCTGCGAAGTCTGTGTATAATAAACAGAAGGTCGAGTTCCGATACGGAATGTAGCACCAAGGCTTTGCTTTGCTTTTTGTTACATGACATCACAGTATTTATTTCATCCACTTTTTATTGCATATACACACTTCTATATTAGCTTGGGCGATTGGCCAATTGCCTTTTTCATAGATGGGGCATTCAACTACCTATTCTCTCAAAAACAGTTAAGTGCCGCTGTCAGTGCCTCTTAACCGTGTTTTTCAAACTCTGCTGGTAGTCTGTCTTTACCTGCGGCTCTGTTGCTCTTAAGTGACCCAATTTCCCGCTCGATCTCCAGGACATCGGGAACTGGGACACTACTGTCGTATGTAGGCACTCCAAGGATAACTTCCCTTCTGCCTCCTACCGTTGCTCCGCTATTGAGGTGCTCATCGAAAAACTGCTGCCATCTATCAACTACCTCGCGCTCGCTTGTGATCAGGTTCCCCCGTGGCTATGCATATCTGGACTCGGTGTGTAGCCCTTACGGAATTGGTTTACCTTCTCGTAGAACTTGCGGGTGTCATTAATCCGAAATAGTTGCTCCAGCTCTTCGTGATTTCTGTCCTCCTGCTCTTCTTTTTCTTCGAAACGTCATCGACTCATTTCGGGCTTCGTGTGGATCTCAGATAGCTTTTTCAACCAATGACAGTTTTGTCGTGTGTGAAATATCATAGATAGTCAGATGGTGCTGGGTGGTGGTCTGAATCTATATCCGCACTCCGAAGAGAGCGTATGTTTGTGATTTTCGAGAAAAACCGACCATCAATGAGAACGTGGTCAATTTCATTCATTGTTCGGTGGTCAGGCTATCTCCCGGTGGCTTTGTGAATATCTTCGCGCGGAAAAAAGGGGTTTTAAAGCTGTCTCGGGATGCTACATTGTTGAAGTTGCATTGTTGGCCGTCGTCGTTCGTGCCGGTGTATATGTTAAAAGGTACTAATACCGGCACATCACTTTCCCACCAACCAAAGTGTTCATAACAATCTTTCCGATAACAATCTTGATGTCCCGTGGCGAGCAGCTGTCATATGTTGCCTTCTACTGCGCGTAGAATGATATCTTTTCGTCGTCAGGACTATCTTCATGTGGGCAGTGCACGTTGACACTGTAGTTGAACAAACGACCTTTATTCCATAACAAACACAGCTGATCACGCGATCCTGCGTTCTGCCCAGCACACAAAAACCCGTTTCCAGCTCGTTGGTTGCTCCACAATTCTGGTAGAACTGGGTCTTGCCAGGGCCGGCGTCGCATTATTTTCCCGTGTGGGTAGTTGTAGAGAAGGCTCATGGGTGACAAAGGCGTAGCCGAGGGCTTCTGGTTTGACTCTGGATGGGACCCAGCTGGGGAATGTTGGGTGGGTTGGCCGACTTGGGTGCCGCATCGATTTTCAGCCGCTTCATCTCCTCCAACGATTGCACCGAGTAGTTGACTCCAGATCCGACCAGAGCACCACATCTTCGTCCCTATGGTATTTTTTAATGAACGACGCAACTTCCGGCAGGCACTTCGTACTATAAACTTCCCCGTTCACGGCTGATTGTCAGCCACGGCAGCACCTTCTGTGGGAATTTGGTGTGTGAAATTAATTTTACCCCAGAGCTCACTTCCTTCGGGGGGAAGTAAAATAAGGAGTACCCTGCCAGTCGTTGTCATCCAGGGTGAGATAGGTCTCGGCGTCGACCACCACTATCAAGTCGCGATTCGCCGGAAAATCGACTCGATCATCTTATTCAGCCGCTGACACTGTGTCATCACCTGCAGCTTCGAGACCAATGGACGAGACTGCCGCTTTCTGATGTCCATGTTCGCCAAGTACTTTTCCACTGCTTGGACGGTTGCACCGACCTCCCGATCAAGCGTACGCAGCGATGTAGCCACTTTTCTCTCGGTCTTTCTCTTCAGCATTCTTTGGAGCTTCTTGTCGCTCAGGGCCGTCGGCCGTACGGAACCGGTATTTCTTTCGATACTCTGATTGTAGTCCAACATTGCCAAGATGTTGTAGATACCGGAACAAGCGTAACCGGCGTCTCTTTTCCGTACGATGTCCGTTTTTGACGTGGCGGGGCACAGTGGTCTGAAATTGCATAAAGTCGGAAAAAAGTAAATTTTTCAACCTAATGCATCGAGCAAGCCGTCTTCGGGAATCATTTCAGCTGGTTTTAGGCTAGTGAAAAATCATCAGAATGTTCGGATAATTAATGTTGTCATACATTTAACTGAATTGAGAAAGTAGGCTTCTTCTGCACTCACGACTTCTCCATTTTCACGTTGTTTACCCAGGTGATTTATTACAGAATGCAGAAGAAGTCATGAATGTTACAATAATGTCGAAATGATTATATGGCCTTACTCTAGTATTCTAACAACTTCAGATATCCTTTTTATAGTTGTTTCATGGAAATAATCTCTCCACAAAATAAGTATAATAAAATACTTGTCACTCCAACTTTATGTAGATTTTTAAATGGTATCCCCGCCTTTACCCGCGCTCATTCAAAAACTAGAATGTTGCCTCGTGTTCATAGAGACAGGAACAACAAAGTTTTCTGGGCAATTTACGCCGAAACGTTCACAATATCAAAAACAAAAACGACCGTGCGACGCACAAGCGGCCATTTTTTAGCAAGCAAAATTGGCTTGGGGCGCCACTCATAAAATTGAAACTTAAACTTTCTACAGATTAATAGCAGTTACACATACCTAAACTTTGTTAGATTTATCTGGCTCGTAAAAATCGAGATTTTTCGGGGTTTTCTTCTTCGACATGCTATAGGTAGCCGTAAATCATGTTTTTTTAGGATTAATTGCTAAATTTCTCAAAAAATACATCATGTACCAATTTCATATCCAAGGAAGATTTTCTCAAAATACTATTCTCTACAAACTTCCTTTAGACATTATCCTTCTATTTTACTTCCATGAGAAATTAGCGACAGCGCCGCCCTAGCGGTGGAATTTTGAACTACCTAGCCATTATCAAAAGTTGGCCAAAAGTTTCAGGATCAATATTCGAGAAGACATCGTTAATCTAGGAGGCAACCCTTAGTAGTTATTAATTTCGCCCTGATTTCAGTACTTTCCGACCACTGTGCGGGGTACCGTTCTTTGATCGCGCACACTTTTGAACGGAGTAACTTCACTGTTTTTGCGATTACGGTTAGAGTTCGAGTCAATTTTTTTTCTGCTGACTCACGGGTGACTATGATTGATGCTGCATGGGTGGTGGTCAGTGCGTGTAAAGGTAAACCCATGAAAAATCGGCATTTTGAGCATTTTTTCAATGCAAGTTTGAGCTTAATCGGACTTCTGAGGTTTTACTTACAGTCGTGAAAGTCTGACATTTTTGACCAACCTAAAAATGCACAAGAGTAGTTTTTGAAGTTTCCGAAATCGATTTTTTAATAGCAAATCTCTTAGAAATGCATGAGAGCAAGATCGCGCCAAATCACCGATGGTCGAATATCGACCATTTTTGATTTGAATGAAACTTTGCACACGTATTTGGCTCAGCAAACTGAGCATTTTCCACAAATGGAGCGATTTTTTACACCCATGAGTTACATTCTAAAAGGGCGTATGCCTTTTGGCATAGGTTTTATTCGAAGGATTGTAGCCCAGAAACCGTTGGTTGTATAGAAAAACTGTCTGAGAATGAGTTGTAGGGAATTATAAATGCACCATAAAAAAATATATACTGTAAAAAAAATTTTTTTTGACCAAAAAAAATTAAAAATAAACATTAAATTTCAATTTAAAAAAAAAAAGTTGAATTTTTTTCTTATTTTTTTTTAAAGAAACTTGACGTTAATACGCAATTTAAAAAAAAAAGTCCAGGATGGAAATAATTTTTTTATGGTAGATTATTTTTTTATAAAAATTCTAATTCAAACATTTTTCAAAATATTTGTATTCTGATGATTTGAAAAGATGCAGAGAGTCATTTTGAATCAAAAATCTCTTGGTAGTAAACATTCTGAACGCATTGGTTTTCGAGTTATTTTAAATTTAAGCTCGATAAATTAATTATATTTCGGAAAATACACGTTTTTCTCAATTTGTCCATGGTTCTCCAGCAAAAACCTTTCGTTCATTGGAATGCTTGATCAAAAATATGCAATTCATTCTTTGACAACAAAACGATTGGATTAATAACTCAAGCGCTAAAACTTAGCCTACCTACACATTCCCCCTTGCCGAATATTTTATAAAAAAAAATTGTTTGTCGTGCAACACTACCTACTTGTTTACTAATACTAACTGTTTTTAAAGTACGCAACCAATAACTACTGGGTTACTTATAATATCTGTTCCGTATATAAATACGATTGCACTACTCCAGATGTGTTAGTAACAGTTTGCATTTTGTGAAGATGAATAAAGTGAAAATGGAATACACCAAGCCCAAATGCTGTAAACCCTTTCCTGGTCATCGGTGCTCATCAAGCTTACGCAAATTAAACGAAAACGTTATTGCAAAATTAGAAACATTGAACAGTCAAGCTCATTTTAATACGTCTTTATCAATTTGTGATTCGTTTAGTTTTTTGAATGATAGTCAAGCCACCATTCATCCCTTCGTTGTTTACTATTCAGAATCTGGAACACTTAAGAATACCAGCTTCGTCATAATATCGGAAGTACTCCATCATGATACTGTTGCGGTTCAGGTGTTCATTGCCAAATTAATGAGTTTTTTGAAAACAACAATAGAGTTGAAAAAAAGCGATATTAATGTCTGATGGAGCTGCCTCACAATATAAAAAAAGAAAAACTTTGCAAGTTCAAAACAAAATATAACGTCGATGCAGGGTGGTATTTTTTTGCGACTTCTCATGTTAAAGGCCCATGCGATGCAATTGGTGGCATATTAAAACGAATGGCAGGAAATGCAAGTTTAGCTAAAGAACATGAACATCCCATAACAAGCGCAAAAGAATTGTATGATTGGTCTAATCAGAAAAGTAATAAAAATTCATCAAAAATGTCATTTAGTTGGGTATAATATGAAGAATATGAACAAGGAGTAACAGAATGGAGCAATATTTTCAAAAAATCTATAATAATAGCTGCCACACAAAAGTATTACTCTTTTGTTTCGATTTCAGAAAATAAGATACAAACGTAGCTGTTTTCAAAAGATGACGAATCATTTACTTATGATGTATATGAAATATAAGGTGAAACTAGTTCTGTAAAGTATCTATGTCATGAAAAAATATGTTCTTAAGATAATAAAACTCGAAAATAAATATTTGATTCTTATATATATTTATATCACTTAAAACATTTAACTCTTTTCTTGAGAACCGTTCGCCCAATTGTTTTGTTGTCAAAGAATGAATTGTATATTTTTGATCAAGCATTCCAATGAACGTATGGTTTTTGCTGGAGAACCAAGGACAAATTAAGAAAAACGTGTATTTTCCCAAATAATTATAATTTTTCGAGCTTAAATTAGAAATAACTCGAAAACCAATGCCTTTAGAATGTTAACTACCAAGAGCTTTTTAATTTAAAATGACTCTCTGCATCTTTTCAAATCATCAGAATACAAATATTTTGAAAAATGTTTAAATTAGAATTTTCATAAAAAAATTAATCTACCATAAAAAAAATATTTTTCATTTCTCCATCCTGGACTTTTTTTTAAAGTTGCGTATTAACGTCAAGTTTCTTTAAAAAAAATTAGAAAAAAATTCAACTCTTTTTTTTAAATTGAAATTTAACGTTTATTTTTAATTTTTTTTGGTCATAAAAATTTTTTTTGGTCAAAAAAATTTTTTTTGTACGGTGTATTTTTTTATGGTGCATTTTTAATTCCCTACAACTCATTCTCAAACAGTTTTTCTATACAACCAACGGTTTCTGGGCTACAATGCTTCGAATAAAACCTATGCCAAAAGGCATAAGCCCTTTTAGAATGTAACTCATGGGTGTAAAAAATCTCTGCACCTGTGAAAAATGCTCAGTTTGCTAAGCCAAATACGTGTGCAAAGTTTCATTCAAATCAAAAATGGTCGATTAAATTTTCGCGTATTTCCAGGCGATTTGAAATGATTCTGCTCATGAAATATCGAGCTCTGATGTTATTTCATAAAAATTTGTTTAAAAAAAAAATTAATTTCAGGGACATGGAAACTTTTGCGTTGGGAGACTCGAACTACACCAGAACACACAAGAGACACTCCCAGCTCGAACATTTGTTTCATCGATCAAAAAACTGTAACTTTGACCGCATTGAGGCTCTGCTTCTCGAATTCCGATTGAGCTCAAATTTGGCATGGGAAATTTTCACGAGAAAACAAAATTTTAGAACTCTATCGTAAATGAAATTTAGAACTCTATCTTAAATGAAATTCTCTATCGTAAATGAAACAATTGAAAAAATAATCCTTTTTTTAGAAAGTTTACAACTGTACATAAATCTGTAGATTTATAACCTCTCGCTCAACGATATCGATCAAAAAATCTGTCGCTCGCAACAGTACTTTTTTTTGGTTTTGTCCGATAGTTCCGTGTGGGTAAGTACCCACATGGATATTTTCCGAGTGGGTACTACTACCCATACTATCCACATGAAACGCCGGCCCTGGGTCTTGCCATGGACCTTACATACTTTCTCATTTTGCGACAAATCTCCTGCAGAGCCACGATGTCGTACTTGCAGGGTTCTAACTGCTCAAGCAGGACCCGCGCTAGCTCTTTTTACAAAGACATTGACCTTTGAATAGGTTTTCCAATCAATTTCATAGATTCGTGAGATGATTTCTTATGTCCCAGCTAATTTTTTTTCGGGCAATCCAAGGCACACTCACAATAAACTTTCATATGTTTTTACTTAATTCTGAGCTGAGCTTTCTCCTTCTTCGTTAGGTTCTGCGTAAGTGGAAGATCAATCTCTTTTCCATTGCTATTATTGATGGTTGGTACTGCATTTTACTAAACCGTCTGTTGACGACCAGATTCAGTAAACACTTCGTACGGATCTGAACCGTAATTCCTAAGCATGTCGTTTGGAAACTCATGCTCCCAACAGAAAAACAACGAATCAACTGTAGCGTGGCAACCAACATGGCCTCCTCTTGAACGTCAGGAATGCAGCACACCACAAAAAAATGGATTCACAACGTCATCTTACAACAAAGAGGGAATCGAGAGCGACAGGGCTCGCATAGGCAGTAGCGTAGCAATCGACGAAGACAAGTTCGAGGTGGTGGACGTTTTTGTGTACCTATCATTACCAGACAACAACTGCAGCAGAGAAATCAGCAGACGTACTATAGCTGGAAGTCGTGTATACACAAACTTTGCAAGGCCCTATACCAAGTGCACCATGTACAAGGCTGGTACTCTACGAACACGATACATGGAAGCACGGGCCGTTTTTGGTGGTGTATGTGAGAATGACGTATGGAGACAAAAGATAAATCACTAGTTGGTGCAACTCCACGTTGAACCCTGTATCCAAAAACTCGCTAAAGCTGGAAAATTACAATGGGCTGGACATATTATAAGAGTGCCAGACAACAAAATGGTGTTAGTCTCGAATTCGGCCGGTATAAGACGCAGTGACATCTAGCGAATTAGGTGGGTGGACCTAGTGGAACGAGATTTTGGAAGTGCGAGTCTTTTTTTACACGAATTTTCGAATTAACGCGGGTTGGAAACTAAAAACTTTTATTGAGTAAAAGACTTAATAAAAAAGAAAAAATAAAACATTCCGCTCTTCGAAAGATCCGGACAGGACAATTTTAAATTTTTGATTTTTCCTGAAGCTTTTCTTGGTGGTTTACTGTACGCGGATTTTTTAATTACGGCGTTTTTTACGAGATATGTATCCCCCGCCAGCTCTCCCAGCTGGTCAGAGGTACGATACTGGCCTAACAAGCCAGTCGTCGTAGGTTCGAGTCTCGGCTCGGGAGAAGACTGTTAGTGTCAGTAGGATCGTAGCGCTAGCCCCGCAATTGTCCTGTACACTAAACAGTTGGCTGCAAAGTCTGTGTATTATTAAACAGAAGGTCGAGTTTCGAATCAAAATGTAGCACCAAGGCTTTGCTTTGCTTTGCTTATGTATCCCCCGCGTAAAAAACTTGACTGTATAGAAAACCTTCAATAAAACATAAGGAAATTCATTTGCATATCGAAATTATGCTTTAAATGCATAAGATTTACAACGCTACGATGATATCTAGCTTCCTTTTTTTAATTTTTAATTTTTTAGTGTTTACTAAGACAAATTGCAAAATAACTTCATATTCACTAGCGGTCGTAAATTAGTTTGATCTCTTGTTGCAAAATAATATATACCTACTCCACATGTTAACTCATTTTTCGCAACGGATGTGAAACCCCCTGAAATTATTGTTCAGCTTGCAAAGTTATTTTATTTAAAAATATAAACTAATCGGCTTGAAGGTTTGGATGATCGCACACAATTTTGTGTCTGAGACTAATATGTAAAAAAAAATCAACTGAGCTAATCCCGTCCCGTCACGGTAGAACGTGTCAATATTGCAGAAATGTCATGTTTACAAACCAATAAACAATGTACTGACGCATGCCAAGAACGAGCTGCGCGAAGGCAAATAGTTTTTCTAATAAAAAAGTGCTTTTTTCTATCTTCGACAGTAGGTAAATATGATTTACAAGCGGAACACTCCTCCGGAAAGCCTCTTCAGTGCTTGTGGGTTGGGTAGCTGAAGGACAAATAATTCGCCTATTGATAAGTCAATGAATCATACCTCCGAAAATATCACCTTTGCGCAGGCCAAGCGTCATTAAAGACCGCTGGGTGGCGTACCTCGGCGGGTCATCCATCACACTTGCACCTATGCAACGCGCGCATACAATAATGAAACTCGGCTCGGCTCGGTGTGACTGTTTTCGCACTTTTAAGAGGCTCTTCTCCTAACGGTAGATCTTGTAATCCCTTCGATGTTGGAGATAAAATATGGTTACATTCTTCAGTGAGAACGGCCAGTTTGATTGTATGAGAACAGGTGTTAAAATTTATGAGCGGGATGTGAATAGTAATAGATTGCACAAACGTTTCGATCATTCAAGGTGGTTACGGCAATTCATTGTTGCCGTTTGGGATGTTTATGATTGATACCTGCAGCAAGGCCGTGTACTGATGGGGTGTCAAAAATGATTTGAACTTCTGAATCGCATAATAGATGTGGGGAACCATCTTTTGATGAGTATTGCATGAATGTTGACGTTAATCGTTTTGATCATGAAAATAAATTTTTTTGCCCGAAGATGCCTTGAATTCCATTCGCTAATAGTGTCGATCTGATATCTGATAAATTTTAATATAAGATGAATGAAGAAGGATCTTAGGAAGGATACGATCTGCTCATGTTTTCAAATAATTTGGTACTTGATTATTTTATTCGGATTAACATTTTTTAATGTTTTTCCGAAAAAAATGCCTAAAAAAATTATGTTTGTGAAAATTCTAAATAAAATAATTTCAAAAAGGGTGTATGCCCCTGGCTAACCGAATTGGCGTGAACCCATCAATATTCAATTGCCGCTGCCAAACGAACACCGGAGTGGCTGTAAGATTAGGGATTATTGGCGGCGCGTCAAATCGATATTCGAATTATGGAACAGTAGTTTCTGTAGCGAACTGTGGTCACGATTGAGATTTATTGCTTTGGTGTATTTGATGTATTGTTACCGGTTTTGCTAGGCTCTATCCGTATAATAGAGATATATCTAGATTCGATGAAGCTTAATGATGACATAAATTATTATTGCGCTCATTAGTGGATCCAGCCGTCATTTAATTAATACCTTAGGACTGAAATTCAACTATATATCATGCACCAATTGATGTCGGAAACGTCAGCTTTTTTCAGTTTTTTCACAGTATTAAGAATTAAGATTCCCTAGAGAAGTAGGCCGTGATCAAGATTGGCCAGCTGGTTCCTGCTTTGAAATCATCATTATATTTGGTGATTTTCGGTTATTTTACACTTAAAGAATTGTTAAACATACATACAGGTGTTCTATTGCAATGTGCTGAGTGCGAAAAGTGTGAAGTTTCACAAAAAAAAGTGAATTTAATTGTGAAAATTGAATATCATTGCGTTGCTTTTTAGATTCACCGAAGTGTTTATTTTTTCTTGTTTTTTTTTTCTATCGCTGTCTTGGCGACGGTTTGAAAGTGTGGAGTGTGTGGTGTTATTGCATACAATAATGTCGAATTCGTTTTTACGGCAGGACTATCCCGTCCCGGACTACGCTTTGCAGCTTAAAAAAACACTTTGCGAGCAGTTGCAATGGTGTGCGTATAATACCAGAGGTAGCTGTCATTGTCTTTTATCGCGTTTTTGCTGCTGTACGAAAATTTGCCAATTTACTGAAAAATTACAAACTAACAAAATAAAATAAATAAAATTCAACCTGATGTTAGACACGCGAAGAACGATAATCAAAGCAAACCGATTTTGACACATTTTTTTTTTATTTTGACACATACGTGTGAATGTGTTGGTGTCTTCAAAACTGCACTCTGTTTTCTTGCGCGGACTGTCCGGGACAGAAAAAGGGTAGTCCGGGATAGTCCGGAAAATGTAAAAAAAAACAGTGATAGGACAAAGTCCGCGGGGTAGCTACACCGCAAAAACGAAAACGACATAAGAATAGTGTTTTTCGAGCAGCTACTCCACATAGTTTTATAGTGACTGAATGCTCATTAGGAATTTATCCGTTGGCATAGTGCAAATTATATTTGGCCTGTATCTAATTAAACTTGAATTGAAAATTTGCCAATAAGATCAAAACCACGCATCGCCGTTTACAGTGTTTATGTGCTATCTCTTTTCAACGAATTAAATGTTCTATGAATTAAACGAGTGTGTGAAGGCATACATGCATGTTGCCACTGTTCTGCCATTTAAAGAAAAGTCCAAAAACGATGAAAACAACTGGAAAATGAAGATATGAAAGCTAAGTATACATTTTGTCTTGTCTGTATTGTAAAGTGATATTTTGGTGCTTGTTTCTAGTTTTACTTTTTGTGAGAAAACAGATACAGAGAGATTTTGATTTCATCATTGAAATTTTGTGCGCGGTATATTTCTCGCAGGGTTTCAGTAACAAGTTTTGTTTTTGTCCACAAAGTGTTAGTGTGGTTTGTGGAGTTTGGAGTATGTGTTTCTCCGGAATCATTTGCTTTGATTTTTTGATTGTTCTAGCTTTTGACCAGTTGTTTTACATAATATGTTATATTTATGACTAGTTCGGCACTTTGTCAACAAATTTAAAAATATATTCTGGCTAATATGTATATTTGCATTTTTTAAATTGTTGAGGCTTTGGATGCATGAAACTTTGCCAATTTTCATATTTATTAGGCAACTCGTACGTCGGTAAGAGATAATCGACGTAAACGCCGAGTTCCTGCGCGTCCGTGTCGGCCGGCGGGATTAAAACGGTTGTTCGTAACGCTTCGGTGTGAACGCGTATTCAGCCCGGGCGGGTTTTGCTTATATATGGACTTCCGGCGTCAGGTGATTTCGCGAAGTCAACCCAGGTATTTCATCATATCTTCCTGATCTTCATCAACGTTGAGCCGGAGACTGCTCGCGCGTTGCATCTAAATTAATACATCGCAAATCGAAGTAGATTTCGTTCAATCGCTAAATATCATTTCAACCTACGCGTCGATACCTTCCATGAGGTCGTATTATCTACAGATAGATCAACAACGCGCAATAGTTTTAGGTATGAAGAGGATCACCCTACGAGGAGATATACGGTAATTTTAAGTGGTCTCGGTTTAGTCAAAGGTCCTGTATCCTCGCGTACGTTTTATTGTTCCGGTGTTACATTATCGAACTAAATAAGTTCGGATCACATTATGAATATCGTGGCGGATGTAATAAACTTGTAGGTGCGGCACTTGTTCTGAAGAACCCGACATTCGAATATAGCGCATCGTTTACCAAAACGAACCCTGCTGTATGCCTTTCCCTTTCTCCAACATCCCAGTGATTTCTCGTGGAAGTGCAGAGGTGTTCTCGGCTTCCAATAAAGCGAGTATCACATCAACATATTCCTATACAAACTCCTTCTTTGACCTGCATTCGGATGCGGCCGGCGCTGGTATTGCCTAATATAAAGAATTAGGTCACCTGTTTTTACACATTGAGGATGCATGTTGGTCCCAAACATCATCTGTTGGTTCTTTGTGTAATTACAGCTGATCTGGCAATAACGGAGTAGCAACCGCGGGCGGTCAATCATGCTCATGCTCATGCTCAGTATTAAGAATTAAGATTCCCTAGTTCTATCCATAATGGATCAAAGCAAAAACACACGAAAATTTTCAACCAGCAGTAGTAACCGGCAACAAGCAACATTTATCGATTTTATAACCACAGACAACTTCACATAATTTTCAGCGAAATATCAGCTATAAAATTTTCTATACTATACCACACGCATTCATGAATCGTAGTTCTGCTATGATTCACACGATAAACCTGCTTTTCGAACGGTGCGAAGAACTTCTGCTGGCAGTAGTAGATATCCTGTTTCTGCCACAAGTTTGAATGAACACTAGACATGGTGCCTATTCCCAAAATTGTGGCTGCAGTCCAATCAAGTTATGAAATCCGGCTTCACGCACTTCGATGTCTCTTGAGAATTTATCAGTATTACAATGTATTTTCATCGACAGTCAACAAACTGAATGGTTAGAAATCTGAAAATCACATGAATAATAATTCAATTAATCAAACGCAGCTTTTTAGTAGTGACACCGTAGTTCTGCCTTGCGTTCACCCTTCTGCAATGGTTAATCCACCTGTCAACCACTTCGCTTCTGAATGACCTCATCAACGCGCTTGAAACTGGAATTCTGTGAACCAAGTCATGGAACGGGTGAATAGAATGCAGAATTTTCCTGTTTCTTTTCGACATCGATTCTACACTTTATTTTGCATTGCGGAATAAACAAATCGATAAATAAATGTAATTATGGGCTGGCGAGTAGCGTTCGTTTGGGCTGGGATCATGACCCCTCGGTGGATGGATTTATCGTTTTATGATAATGCCTATCTTGTTGCGTGTCATGATGAAACTGTCGGCCGACCTACGACGACGACGCTATACAATGGGTGGGCCTGAGGAACAGAACGTTCGAAACCAAAAAACCGGTAATCACATTACATACGCAGTAGAGATGAGATTTTCCGCAAAAGACCGACAATCGACGGCCAGGCCGCCCTAGGGTCACCATTCAATGAACGAAGCGTTACGAGTAATGATCGTTCGAATCGTCTTCCGGGTGTTCGGGATCGTATGATGATCTTTTCCATCAAATTGATGAATGGAGTAGACCAACAACTGAGGTTTTAGACAAAAAGTTTGCAAGATACAACTACCCGATCCGTGATCTTATTGGAATGCCTACGAAAAATGAGTGTTATAGTGATTTGAATCAAGGCCGATATTTAATTATTTTACGATGCCTTCGTTGTTTGATTTCCTAGTTTATCCTCATTTCCAATACTGATTTGTATTTTGCCAGCCATAATTTACCTTCAAGACCAGTAAATGCTTCTTCGCATGTTCTCGATTCGGGTGGCTGCTTGTAGATCACTTTCGAGCACTTGTGGCTCTTCCAGGTAGCGGTGGCTCAGGAACTTCTTCTATACTGTTCCGTGTCCTGCTCAACGAACGTGGAATCCACTTCTGACAAATCAATGATTGAAATAATCTTTAATGTCCTCTTCTTCTATTGTCTTGTTCGTCTGGTGTTTGCTGAACTCGAACTCGGCAACAGGAGGATATGAAATCAGGTTCTTGGTATCATCAGCTTCCATGAAACGAACTTTCTTGCTGATCATCACTTTGTATCAAGATGCATAAATTTGTACGCCTTGGTACTATACGGAAATCTAACGAAAATCTTACGGCTTTCAGTTATAGCTTTGTGCGTTTTTGATCTGAAGCATAAATGTATGTAGGACTTCTGTTTGTGTCTTTTGTACCGTTCTCAAAGGGAGAAGGATCCGTAGGTAAACTGCGGTGTTAACTGCTTCCGCCCAATAACAGTAACTGAGTATTTTCAACCAAGCTCCGATTTTCCTTTCAGCAGCATCATTCTGATGTGGATGTTAGGTGTATGCGGCGGTATACTGTGGTATAATTCCCTCGTTAGAATCGTCCAAGTGCTCTTGACTTGACGTATGATTGACAGATTTTCTATCAAACATTATGGGTATTCATATCGATCCCGTATATCCAACCGTAACAATACAGTCAAACCTGTTTTTGTGCGAGGGATAGGGATTGTACAATATAAATCGCATAAAAAATAGTTTGAAACTTTACGTGCAGCTATAAAACAATGTTTCCACAAGATTATTGAAAAAATCTTTATTTATGCGGTGGATAGGGACCGCATAAAAAAAATCACAGTTAAAAATAACTCAAAAGTTGATGATTTTGATTTAGAATACCTATGAGAACGATTTTAAAACATCTGATTGATAAACGTAGCTTTTTTAAACATACTAATCTATCCAACCGCTATCCTTCGTAGGCTAGCAATACGTGTTTTTTCCTTCGTAAAACTGGCTTATTTTTGGCGCAACACTTATGTAATGCATTGAAATTCATTCCAAGGATCGGAAAAACTAAATGGCTGGAAGTCTTTTCGGAAGTCGCACCAAAAAAGTCGTACAAATGAAATAACCGCAAAAATAGTCGCACAAAAAAAATTTGCACAAAAAATGTCGCACAAAAATAGGTTTGACTGTACTCATCTCCATTGACAAGTAATGGAAGATAAACAGTTTACGGCTGAGTCCATCTAGTCTACCAGTCTTTCTCTGATTAGATTCATATTCAATTCCTTACGAATTTATTTATATTCCAACGCAACTCCCAGGTTGGCGTACAATTCGAACATGCTTCGTAATACCATTGCGGTTTTGACCGGCAACTCGTACTCTGCAGCTCCAGATCGTCACCCTCCGAATACTGAATGTTGATCACTCGGTGTAATATGTATGCCCAGCACCGACGCTAATGCCTGATTGACTTCTGGTTATTGGTTTGTTCGGACGTGTAGCGCTATGGTATCCAGGCCTTCTGAAAAACTCTCGTTTAAGCATCAGTTAGTGAATTAGGGGTAGAGTCTTTCACGTATTTCCAGAGGGAATCGCAGACCGGTAGCACTGAACACTGAAATTCTAGCTCTAGAAGTTATCGTTATTCAGCATTTCAATAGTAATTTCAATTTTCCTTTATTGACTACTCATAAACATTTTTGGTGAGTATGACTAATTATCGTCTGAGGAAATTCCATAAATCCTGTACTCGAAAAAAAAAACGCACCAGACAAAAGTGTTTGCCAAAAATTTATGTTAAGCCGGATTTTCTTGAAACTTTTAGGGAATGAACTAATGCATATAGATCATGTTTTGGCATAATTCTCTGGTGAATTGAGGGGGTTGGCGGTTTTGACGTATGACTACGTCTATCTGGAAGTTAGGTGCCTGGTTTCGAAAATCAAGATGGTCAGGGTTTCAGCGCTTTTATTCCAGTCATTTTTTCATCAGACTATGGAGGTTTTGGCATCAATCGTACAATTTCACAGAAATTTATTATATAGAGTGAAAAATAAATCGTTATATTTCACAAATAAATCCCACAGAAATTATCAAGGTGCATTTTTTATCTAATAATTGAAGGTTTCATGTAAATCTATTCAAACAAATAATAAGTTCGAAAGAGAAAGGCTGGGTCCCACCGCTAGGTGGATTAACTTTGGGTTTTTACCTATTGTTCATTTTTCGATCGCGGCCGGTGTAGCTTTTCAAATTGTTTTACTTTTCTTGCCATTTCCTATTCTGCTACGCCCCACCCTCTTCCCAAGTAACTGACGAAACCTTGATATTCGAACATTTTACCATCATTTTCATTCCAAAATCGTACCGATATCATACAAAACCTAGGTGCTGATCGTGAAAAAGAAGAAAAGGCAAAACAGTACCGGACATGCCAGGTTTCACCTTTTGGTGCCCCTAAATTATGTAATTGAAGTAGTTAGTTGTTTTTTTTTTCTCTTACAAAACGTTGCTGATAGAGCTGAATTGCCTCCTTTTTCTCAGTGTTAATTATTCGAGCGCGGCCAGTGCAGTTTTCAAAAATATTTACTTTCTTTGCCATTTCCTATTCTGTTGCGCTCCGCCCTCTTTCCAAGTAACTGACGAAACCTTGATATAAAGGCACCATCCTAACAATTAACCAACACTTTCATTTCAGTGACATTTGGATGCCAGATTTTCGTTTTACAATGATAGCAGTTTGCAAAGCGCATTCATTTCATTTAGTAAATAAACGAATATATAGAGAATTTGTACGAACATTTCAATCTTCGCAATGTCTCGTCATATAAATATGATGTACGAGCGCAATTCCCAGAAGCGTGCGAAGGATCGACAGAAGACGATTTCTCCGAAGCATATGGAAAAAACACCGTAGTCCTATGCCATGTGGTCCCTCCTTGGATACCACTCTCTTATTAAGAAGCTGTTCTGGCCACACTGGTTATGTTTCAGCCGCGTCGCTGCATGCTTGAATACCAAGAAATGTCAGTGGGTTAAGGCGTAGAAATGACAGAAAGAAAAGTGTTGGAGCATAGAAGCATAGAAAAATTGTAAACAAACAGATACTGTAAAAGCAGGAAGGTAAAAAGAGATTCTGGCGTGGTTAAAGATAGAATTTACGGGAGATTAGTAGAAAATTTGATAGTAAAAGTGAAGTTCGGAAAGATAGATCAGTTGGAAGTGAAAGATAGTGTTGCAGTAAGCGAATAAAGATGCGAGAAGTGATACCGATACCTAATTGTATTTTAATTACAATCGTTGGTAATAATTCAGGCAGTTTAAGGTTGGGGAAATCGCATGCAAGGAAAAACTAGATTTGTAAGCTAAATTTATTTGTTACAATTCACCGATTAAATAAAACTAATTCTAGTTGAAGCTGTTTAAAGTGAAACAGCTGTTCGAAACTGTTTTTACTTGTCTTGGTCGAAAACGTGAAACCCAACAAACTTCAAAAATCTAATTCGGAAAACATAACCTGTGAGAATGCGCTCATCACTTTCCAAAGACGAGAGGTGTCTGTTTTGCCGGAAAACGGAGGATGAATCTGTCGATATCGACTGGGTCCAATGTCCGGAGTGCAGAAAATGGGCACATTTTTCTTGCGCAGGTGTGGATCAGGAGGTAGCCAATACGGATTGGTACTGTCCGCGATGCGATAGATCTGCTGATCAACCATTGAAGGTACCGGAGGCAGGTAAGAAGCGTGCTAAGAAATCTGGCTCGAAGAGCGATGCAGGATCCGAGCAAGGGGCTGGTTTCGTCATAGGTTCGACTGAGCAGCAGTCGGAAGAGGAACAGCGAATGAGGCAGGATTTGCGAAGCAGATTGAGGTCCGGAAGATACAGCTCGCTAGAAAAAAGGCTTTTTGCGAAGAACAAATGCAGCAAGAACGGGAAATGCGTGAACAGGAGCTTCAATTCCAACGAGAAATGGAAGAGCAGCAGTTAGAGCACGAGCAAAAAATGTTGGAATGTCAACTGGCTGCGGAACGAAATTTCGTTAAAAGGCGGGATACGATTCGGAAGCAGTTAGAATGTAGTATTCAGCGAGTCAACGCTTTGAAAAAGCAAGAGGACGCGGTTGAGAGAAAAAGCGATGGTGCTCTGGATGCAAAATCGAAGTCGAAGGTAAACGATTGGTTGCAAGAGCAAAGAAAATTTGGTGCGGGATCGGTAGCAAAAGACTATCGCGGTGCTATACCGAAAGGCGAATCACGACGAAGTGAAACGGAGACGCAGCGATCGAATACATCCGGAATCGGAGGTGGCGAAATTGAGGACAGCGGAGATGCAGAGAGCATTGACAGTGACGTTTTCGAGGAGCCTAAAAACAGCGTTTACGACAGTGTGCGCAGTAAGGCAGTCGAAAATGGGCCGGGGTGCTGTGTTAACAGGATTTCGAGAGACCAGTTGGCAGCTCGAAAAGCGGTATCTCATAATCTGCCAAAGTTCAGGGGAGAACCGGAAGTGTGGCCGCTTTTTATAAGCAGTTTCGAGTACACGACGACGGCTTGCGGATTCTCGAATTTGGAAAATTTGAAGAGATTGCAGGATTGTTTGATGGGAGACGCGCTTGAAGCTGTAAGGAGTCGGCTAGTGATACCGGATGTGATCCAAGATCTTAGGAACCTTTTTGGGAAACCAGAGAAGCTGCTCAAGACCCTGTTGGCGAAGGTAAGGAATGCACCGGCACCGAGAGCGGATCGCTTGGAAACATTTATCAACTTCGGGATTACTGTAAAGCAGCTGTGCGATCATCTCGAGGCTGCTCGCTTGATTGAACACCTTAACAACCCGATGCTGGTATCGGAGTTAGTCGATAAGCTGCCGCCAAGTTACAAGCTGGATTGGGTCCGGTATAAGCGGAACAAGGTAGACAGTCCACTTCGTATGTTCACGAACTTTACGAACGAGATCGTGTCTGACGTGTCCGAGGTTACGGAGTTTGCCATGCTGTCGGTGAACGATCATGCGTGGTCTAATAGAGGTAATCCAAAGATGAAGGAGTTTGTGCACATGCACGATTCAGAGGAGCGTAATGACGGTTATAAGAATGACATAGTAGGAAAGGCATGTTGGATCTGTAAACGGCCAGATCAACCGTTACGAGAACAGGTCCAGGAGGGTGGAATTAATGATATTCGCGAAAGGCTCGAAGAAGAAGTTCCCGTTGTTCAATACTAGGATGGTTTCGGAGTTGCAGTTGCCAAATCAAAACGTACGGCTTGCGGAAGTGGCGAAACGGTATCAGCATTTGGCTGAAGTACCAACTAAGGATTATCCGTCGGAGCTGCCCAAGATTCTTATAGGTTTAGACAACCTATATCTATTCGCGCCATTGGAGTCGCGCATCGGTAAACCAAGTGAACCTATCGCAGTACGGTCGAGGCTCGGCTGGACGATTTATGGGTCGGAAAAACGTAAGACCAGTGTCCACACATATCTGAATCTGCATTCAGTGGCACGAGTGAGCAACCAAGAGCTGCACGACCTTATTCGGAAGCAATATGAGATGGATGAGACAGCGGTTACACCGTTCACCGCGCCGGAACCGGTCGACGAGAAACGTGCTCGAGAAATTCTCGAAACGACAACGAGGAGAGTGGGCGATCGTTTCGAAACAGGGTTACTATGGCGAAAAGATGAGCGATGGTTTCCTGACAGCTATCCGATGGCTGTGCGGAGAATGAGGGCACTCGAACGAAAACTGGAGAAGGATCCAGCGTTGAAACAGAGCGTCTGCCAGCAGATTGTGGACTACCAAAAGAAGGGCTACGCTCATAAAATAACTGCAGAAGAGATCGTAGAAACTCCTAGCTCGACGGTGTGGTACCTACCGATGAACGTGGTGATGTTGTCACAAAATATCAAAAATTGGTCGCAGTGACGAAAATACCCAACACGGAAAAAAAAAAACGTGGTGATAAATCCGCGGAAACCTGGTAAAGTACGCCTGGTTTGGGATGCAGCTGCGTCAGTTGGAGGTGTTTCGCTGAACTCAGCGTTACTGAAGGGACCGGATATGCTGGTACCACTTCCCAAAGTCGTTTGCGGGTTCCGACAAGGTCCAGTGGCTTTCGGAGGGGACATCCAGGAGATGTATCACCAGTTAAAAATCCGGACTGAAGATAAGCAAGCGCTGCGTTTCATGTTTGACAGTGACTCAACTGGAGCACCGCAAGTATATGTGATGGACGTGGCAACTTTCGGTGCAACGTGTTCGCCATGTTCAGCGCAGTTCGTTAAAAATCTAAATGCAAAACAGTTCGAAAAAGAGTTCCCGGAAGCAGCGGTAGCTATAATAGAGAAGCACTACGTGGATGACTACTACGACAGTGTAGATACCGTCGAGGAGGCAGTCGAACGGGCAAGGCAAGTGCAATATATTCACTCGAAGGGAGGATTTCACTTACGAAACAGGGTGTCGAATTCGGAGGAGTTTCTGCAGAGAATCGGCGAACGTAGTGCAGACACAGCAGTGCATTTCAGTCGAGACAAAGGCACGGAGTACGAGCGTGTTCTAGGGATCGTTTGGGAACCGGTGGATGATAGTTTTTGTTTCGCTACCGCTTCAAAGACGGATTTCCTCAGAATCCTCAATGGCGTGGAACATGCGACGAAGCGGGCGGTTCTCAGCTTTGTGATGGCTCAATTTGATCCCATGGGATTCCTCACACCGATTACCGTATGTGAAAAAATGTTGGTCCAGGATCTTTGGAGAAATGGCTGTTAATGGGATGCTAGGATCGATGAAGTATCGTTCCAGAAATGGCTGCGCTGGATACAGATGATGCGAAACGTTGGGTCGTTCAAGCTGCCAAGGAGTTATTTTGGAGGTGCAAAGTCTAACGAAATAACGAATCTGCAGTTGCACGTATTCGCTGATGCTAGCGAGACAGCGTACGGGTGTGTAGCGTATTTCAGGGCGATCGTGCAAGGAGAAGTAAGGTGTGCGTTGGTTATGAGTCGATCTAAGGTGGCACCATTGAAGCAGATCTCGATCCCACGACTAGAGCTTCTGGCTGCTGTTTTGGGAGCACGGTTGTCGCGGGCTGTGCTCGAGAACCACAACATCGTTATTGGGAAAATTGTTTACTGGATCGACGCGAGCGTAGTGATATCGTGGATTCGATCCGATCAGCGAAGGTACAGACAGTTCGTGGGGTTCCAGATTGGCGAGATTCTTACTCTGACGAGGTTAACCGATTGGCGCTGGGTACCGACCAGAGTTAACGTTGCAGACCAGCTTACGAAGTGGGGCAAGGATCCGGATATGCATCCTAACAGTTCGTGGGTTCGCGGACCAGCGTTTTTGTACCAAAGTGAAGAAGGGTGGCTGAAAAGAGAACTGCCGCCGGCAAACACGACAGAGGAACTGAGAATCCATCTATTGCTGCATGAGGTGAAAGGATCGGATGTTCTCGTGGATCCTGGCCGCTTCTCTAAATGGACGGTGTTAGTACGAACTATGGCGTGCGTACTTCGTTTCGTATCGAATTGTAAAAGAAATGTTGCCGGGTTGCCGATTGAGGTACTGCGTGCAACGAACAAGCAGGCGAAGGTACTGAAGTTAAGAAAAGGCCCGTCGATCAGGCGGCCGCTTCAGCAAAGCGAGTACCAACAAGCGGAACTATTTTTGTTGAAAATGGCGCAGGTGGAAAACTTTATAGATGAACTGACGGTACTGAAACGAAACAGGGATCGTCCGACTGATCAGTGAATAACCATCGAAAGGTCTAGTCCGTTGTACAAACTGACGCCGTTGCTCGATGAGAGTGGCTTGATCCGCATGGAGGGACGAGTTGAGCGAGCAGACTTTCTTCCGTTTGATTTACGTTTTCCAGCGATTCTGCCGAACAATCATAGAATTACGTGGTTGATTGTTCAACATTAACACGAGAGGAGTGGATATGGATACCACCAGGCGGTGAAAAACGAGCTGAGGCAATTGTATTACATTCCACACGTGGATGCGGTGGTTCGAGTTCCGCGTATAGCTCCGCTGCCGGTACAGAGACTCACGCCAAACCTTCGTCCGTTCAGCTTCGTTGGAGTCGATTATTTGGGACCGTTTGATGTTACTGTTGGGCGCCGAACAGAGAAACGGTGGATCGCGCAGTTTACCTGTCTGGTAACACGCGCGGTGCATTTGGAAGTGGCACACGGGTTGACTACTCAGTCGTGCCTAATGGCAGTATATCGGTTCGTGGGCCGTCGTGGTTGGCCGTGCGAATTCTTTTCCGATAACGGAACCTATCTGCGAGGAGCTAGCAAAGAAGTGCTAGAAGTTGTTCGGGGAATAGGAGACGACTGCACCGATCAAATTACAAACGCTCGGACAAAGTGGACGTTTAATCCGCCAGCAACACCCCATATGGGAGGCGTATGGGAGCGTCTTGTACGTTCAGTGAAGGAGATGCTGACGGCTCTTGACGACGGTAGGCGTGTAACGGATGAGATTCTGCAAACAACTATTGTCGAGGCGGAGGACATAATAAATTCTCGTCCGCTCACCTACGTTTCACAGCAGACAGAGGAAGCTATAGCACTCACCCCGAACCACTTTTTGAGGGGTACCTCACCGAACCAGCCTTGCGCAGGTTCACCAGTTGTACACACAGCAAAAGCACTTCGGGACGCGTTTCAGCGTTCACAGCAGTTAGCCAACGTGATGTGGGAGAGATGGATAAAGGAGTATGTTCCCTCGCTAAATCAGAGGACAAAATGGTTCGGCGAGACTAGACCGTTGAAATCTGGAGATTTGGTGTACGTCGTGGAAGGTAACAGCCGAAAGTGCTGGACTCGAGGAGTGGTGGAGGAACCCATCGTGTCAGGTGACGGACGGGTTCGACAGGCATGGGTGCGAACGAAAAGCGGAAGGTTCAAGCGAGCGACAGCGAAACTAGCAGTGATGGAGATTCAAGAAGGTAACTCTGAGCCGGATAGCACCCCCGGGACAGGGTTACGGGCCGGGGAATGTTCTGGCCACACTGGTTATGTTTCAGCCGCGTCGCTGCATGCTTGAATACCAAGAAATGTCAGTGGGTTAAGGCGTAGAAATGACAGAAAGACACACACGCTATATCTAGAGAAACATTTCGAAAGGTCCTATCTGCTTTGATCGACTTTTTGATCGATCACTTTCATTCATCACCACAACTTACTAAACACGTTTTATACCACGTTATTCGCACGAGTTGATAGTGGAGGGATCACCCTAGCCTTCTGAACGGAAACCACGCTCGGGAAAGTTACTAAAGCTGAACCATTACCAAAACAAAAAGACGCTCCGGAAGAACGATAAAAGCAGATAGGACCTTTTAAAATGTTTATCTAGATATAGCACACACCCTATATATACATACACTGAATGATGGTGGCTCCTCAAACCACCTGGCAGGGCGAGTCTGTTTCAATTTCGGGTTGTATTCACCTAACGATATCTGAATTGAATTTCCGCTGGTGGGTCCAACTCAGATCGAAGGGAAGCCGAACTGAAAGAGGTAGGAACTGCAGCTAACCACTACCACCGACGCTGTTGCCCGCTGCTGATCCACGCTGCCTTCGCCTACTGCCATCGGTGTTGATGTCTGTTGCTACTGCCTGCTGCTAGTAAACTGATTTGCTTGAGGAGAAACAAGCTCTTATATAGCCCAAAGAGTGCATTCCCGGCTAACTAGGTACTCCATTCCGTCGTCCTTTTTAGGGAAAGGCAGCAAGCGACCAATCTAAACTCGACATTTGTAATTCGACAATTTTCAATAGTACAATAGTTTGAACAATCGGATTACAATTTGCTGCATTTGAACGGGTGCTCGAATGATTTTCCAATCGATTGCTGCAAAAATGACAGAAATGAGTTTAAAACGTTTGAAATTGGACAATTTTCGTGACGCTCTCGATGTTTTCGGTTTTGAAATTGGATCCCTGTATTGAAGTTGGGTCCCTGTATATGTTGCCGTAAGACGTATTCTACGTCAAAAAATTTTTTTAGAGTGTACAGTCATCTCAGCATTATGGGCCAATACACTTTGTATTGGTTTCTGACGTATGTCAACAACTTGTAATAGTTAAATTTAAGTTTGGTGAACGTTGTTCACGTTCACTAAACCTGAATTCGACTATTAAAAGTTATTGAAATATGTTGGAAACCAATACAAAGTGTAGACTGGCCCATAATGCTGGGATGACACTATATTTTTTTCGGAAAGACAAAATTATTATCTACAACTTTGCCCAAGATGTCACACCGATCAAACAAACCGTTTGTGCCCCAAAAATATTTGTAAACATCAAGACCTTCCCAAAATAGAATTTTCCAATAGTTGTTCAAAAATGAGTCGTGTTCCAAAAATTAAACCAATAGCACAAAATAGCATCTTTTGCTTATAGAACGGTCTAGTTTCATCCAAATAAAAAATGGTCGAATAAACTTGTTACTCGTTTTTTTGTGGAATTAATCAGTACAGGCCTTATAAAACGGGCAATTATTTCAATCGACCATTTTGGATCTGGCTGAAACTCTGCACCAATGTTTCTATGGGCTAAGAGAAAAAAAAATTGTGTTATTAATTTTTTTAAAGTAGGTGATTTGATGTTTGAAAAGTGTTTACATAAAATAGGCACTCATGATTACAAATATTTTAAGAGGCAGAACGGCTTGTTTGATATCTCCGGCAAAGTTGTAGACAATTAGTGTGTTTTTCCAAACAGTACATCGTAAAAATATTTTTTGAAGAAAAAAATTGAAATTAATTATCTTAAAAAGATTATCCAGCAAGAACGAATATGCCGGACGTCTTGACGTCTTCTGGTGGTCAGATAATTACCGTTTTACTAGTTTTATATTTTAGTAAATGTACACTACATACAATGTTTCAAGAGAGTTGTTACTTAAAATGTTTACAATGTTTTTTTATGTGGTTAGCATTATTTCTAATATCTTTCATACAGTTTTAAAAGTTTGAATTGAAAGTGTACTATTTGTTTGCGATTTTTTTGGTATGAGACGTCAATCCAATTTTTCGCAGTTTGAAGAATAATAATGATATATCGATCAGTTAATTGCTTAATTGAAGTGAGTGTAGAGGGCTTCTACGTGCTCACCATTATCCATTTCGTTTAAAATAAAAGATACAAATTTCAAAATATTCAAGGTTACACTTTACACTTTTTATTAACTTTCAATATTTAATTATATCACTTTTCACTTGCATATACGTATTTCAACACTTACATAGTGCCTTCGTCAGTGCTTATTTGGACTGTGGAGGAAATAGCGAAACCGCAAGAATTTTATACCTAAGTAGGTAAACGAATGGGGCAAATTTTAACTCAGAGAACGTAAACAACTTGAGTTAGGTAGAGAAATGTGCGGCCTGGTGATCCATGGCTTGTCGGGGAGTTTTCGGTAGAAATTTAAAAAGCCAAGAGAAATGATTACCCTGATCTCTGTTGAGGAGGGTAGCTGGGTTTTGTTTGAAAATTTCTAAACTTTCTGCGCCATCTAATTTCCAAGGGGATGTTACTGATCGAACTAGACTAACGTTGTCGGTAGTCATAGCGTGATTTTCATGAAATATATGTTCGGCTATTTTGGATCTGAAATGGTGAGTTATTCCTTTTTCTGAGTCTTTTTTAGCCTTTACAAGTTCTGAAGTATGTTCCTTAAACCGGATATCTAAATTTCTTTTAGTTTGGCCAATATAAACCTTATCACAATGTGGACATGCAACTTTATAAACACCCGCCCTATGTAATTTGTCAATAGTGTCTTTAGTAGACCCCAACTTTGTTTTAATTTGATTATTTCTACTACTGTACTGTACTGTACTATAATATCGATACCAAATTTTTCTAAATTTTTTTCGAAGTTGACGTGTAAAATTGACGTCATATTCAACCACTACTCTTTTCCGATCTTCTGTTAGCGGAGTGAGTGTTGTGTGAGATTTCCTATGTTGGATTCGTTCCTTTTTATCATAAATGGCTTGTATGGTTCTTCTATTATATCCATTCTGCTCACCAATATCAAACATATATTCCATTTAGTATTTCTTACCTTCATTACTGGGAGGCAAAGATTCCATACGGTGGATCATATGGTAGAAAGAAGCCATTTTATGTTGGGAGGAGTGGTTAGAAGTGTTAGGTATTATCCGCTTAGTATTTGTGGGTTTCCTGAAGATTTCGAATTCAAAGTGGTTGGAGTTTTTAACAACGACTACATCTAAAAATGGAAGCCTGTTGTTTTGTTCAATTTCCAAAGTGAACTGGATATTTCTATGAACACTATTCAAAATTCCCAAAAAAACTTTCCAAGTCCCCCTGTTGTAAAATACAAAAAATATCATCAACATACCTCCACCAACGATCTGGTAAGCAGTCTTTTTCATTTAGTTTATTTTTCAAATGTGCCATAAAAAGCTCACATAAGAAAGGTGAAAGGGGATTCGCCATCGGTGCTCCTTTTGTTTGTTTGTAAAATTTCCCACGAAATGAAAAATAATTGTCTTCCATGCAAAGGCGAGTTAACTTCAAGTAACTGCGTACTTTAGTTTTTCAAGGGTTGTCACATTGTTGGGAGAGAAGCCAATCTTCCAAAAGATTTATAGGTCTCTAAACTTGTAACTCCTTTGAATCAACTGATTTCCTCAAGTGAAACTGAAATCATGATTAGTGTGTTTTTTCGAGTAGGATTAATGTTGCACTTTTTAATATTAAGATCCAGTAGACTTTTGGCACACCAATTGAAGAAAACGTTAATTTCATCCTGAAAATGTTGCAGATCTACGTTGTTACGTATCTCCATGTACAATTTCATGTCGTCTGCATAGATGAGTACTTTGGCGCGATTCAGTACAAGATTGACATCGTCGACAAACATAATAAATAATAATGGACCCAAGTGGGAACCCTGTGGAACACCAGAAGTGACTTTAATTGCTATCGAGGTTTTACCCTTAAAACGAACAAACTGCGTTCTATTCGTCAAGTACGATTCGATCCATGCTAGAAGTGTGGCTCTCAATCCCATACGTTTAAGCTTGAAAAGTAGTAGCGGAATATTACTTCTATCGAACTCCTTACTTAAGTCAATGTATAGAGTTTCAATGAAGTTATTCCTGTCCATCGCCCCCAAAGCAAAGTTCACAAATTCTAATAGGTTTGTAGTGGTAGATCTACCTTTAAATAACCCATGTTGGTTATTGGAAATACTATTTTTGACTTGACTGAACATTTTTTGATTTACGATTGCCTCAAACATCTTGGGGATCGACGAGATGATTGCAATTCCTCGATAGTTCTTGATATCTGACCGCTTACCAGACTTAAATATAGGGATCAGAAATGATTCTTTCCATGCTAGCGGAAAAACGCCTGACTTGAGAGACAGGTTGAAGAGCCAGAAAGGGGGTTTAACAAATGAAGTTGCAATTTTTTAAGTAAAGATGGCGGTATCTGATCGGGACCCGGTCCTTTATTGGCATCAATGCCTTCAAGCGACATTAAGATTTCTTGTACAGTAATATTGTCAACTGATATGTCATTTTCTTTTTCTTATAGGTAAGAAAAATAGTTTATGTCTGGAGTATCCCCTGATGTTTTATAATTATTTTGAAAAAATCGCGCAAACTGGTTACAAATATCACCACTATTAGTTCCATCACCACTATTAGTTCCATCAGTTCCATCAAATCTTCAAATTGCATGCGGGATGAATAATTAGAAGTTTTCATTTTTTCGTTGACGAAGCTAAAAAACGCTTTCGGATCGGATTTTATGTTGGCTTCTACTTTTGCATTAAAACTCTCATATGCTAAGGAAATTTCTACGTCAAGTGCCCTGCAAATTTCTATATAGTTATTCAAATTCTGAGAACTTTTGTCTTTCTTATAAGCTTTATGTGCCTTTTGTTTTCTGTTTTAGAGATTTCTAATTTCTCGTGTGTACCATATCGGATATTTATAGCTTGCCTGTATCCTTTTCTTTCTCTTGGGCACGAGTTCATCTATCAATGAGTAAAGGCTGTTACTAAATATACCGACAGCTTTGTTTATATCTTTTTCATTTTTCAATAAATTTTGCCAGTTTACATCATTAAGTCTCCTATCACATTCTTTATAATTTAGGTTTTGAAAATTGTGAACAAGCTCAAAGTCGGTATCGCCGGGACGCTGTCTATGAGAATCAGTGAACAGTGAATACTCGACGGCAGTATGACATTTTTCGTTTCTCCATAATGGATCTACGGCGGCATCAATACGAAAATCTTCAGTGCAGTTGGTGAATAAAAGTGTTCTAATGGAACTGTAAGTTCTTTAGAAAGACATGGATGCAATTTCGTCAGGTCCGGCCCCTTTTGTTGCGTCTAAGTTTTTGAGTGTCAAGGCTGCGTGTTGACAAAGTTGATTGACTGTCATGGTTGAAGATTCCTAAAAGAAATTCGCAAAAATATTAAAAAAGTCGGATTAGTGGAAATGCATTCGTAACGAGAAATTGAAACTTTTCGATCCAAAAATGGTCATTTTGAGGACAAATCGCCAAACCAAATAAAAATTGGCTCGCTGTAGTAAATGCATTCGCTACGGTTTTATTTATTTGTTTCTATGGACATAAGAAGCCCCAGTGGAACTTGTGGCTAAAGCCCATTTATTACCTAAAACCCTAAAAATAGCCTCTTGAAGTAATTTTATGTACTTCGAACCAATAATTATGAGATCTTGTTCAAATATTTAAAGGATTCCTCAATTTAGGAACATATCCCTGAAAAAAACAAGTTTCCGAGAATGAGGAAAATCTTTTTTGACACAACTAACGCTTAGTTATGTTGCCGAATCTTTTGTTGCTAAAGTTATCGAAATTGAATTAGAATTGCTAAAGTAACAAGAATTTTATTTGTGGATATCCGAACTAATTCCTTTTTTTTTGTCTTATGATTTCAGTTTAATGTTACTAAAGCGGGTAATGTATGGAGTTTTAGGAGGATAGGAAAATGAGCTAGAACAGAAGGTGTGATTTAGAGCTGAACATTTTGTTTCTCATTCAAACGAAAACACTCGAATCCGCAATCTTCGATGTCTTAGGCATAGTGTTTTTGCCAATATAACTTCTGGGAACTTACAAGACCAATATCGAATCACTTTCTACTATTGTGTCCCGCTCCGAGCATGCCACGATTAACCCGCACATTGCCTTGTGGGAATTATTTTTGTAGCTAAGCGAATGTGTCTCTTCACACTTATTCGTTCGCTATGAACGACTTACCTTATCTATGGCTTGTGTCTAGTCGACACGCTCAATTAGTGGCGAACCCCCACCGAAAGCGTTTCACGGAAAACCTCCGTTGTGCTGAGATTACTAATTAATTCCATTTTTTTGTCTCATGAATACAAATCCAACTAACATGTTCTGTTTTTGCTTATTTTTAGCATTTTCGTAAAGTTTTAGACAATGCCCATTTCACTAAACGATAAATTATTGTTTTTTCATCCAATTCCTTCAATTTATGGACGAATTCAATTTAATTTTTCTTGCACGAGGTTTTTTTGCAGAATGGTTAGTAGAATCTCTTAGGTCAGTACATTAACAATGCGTACTGCCATCAGTGGTGATTTGGTGAAACTGGGGAGTCGAACTAAGAACATTTAAAGTGCGAACTAGGAAAAAAAATAATTTTGTATTATTAAAATAACCAACAATCGAAGAGTTTTCTCAATAATAAAACGTACTGGTAAAATATAGATGAATCGATGCTTTTGCTGTAAAAATGTGCAAACTCACTTCTTCGGTGTACTGCCCCTGTTTACATAGTTGACGTAACAACCAACACCGTCATTGCGAGAAAAACACGTTTTTGTTATTTTAAACCAAATCATTATATTGAGATACAATTTCAACAAAATAGTCTGTCAATTTTATGAAGATTGATGTTTGAATAGAGGCCCCCTGAATTATACGAGTTTGCCCGTGGTAATTGATCCAGAAAAACCCCGCTACGCCAGTTTATGCGAATAAACATGCATTTTTCTCGCAGATTGTTCGCATAGCTTGGCGTAAAAACTCGAATACTTCCTACTCTGCCTCGCAGTTGAATCAGTTTTATCAATCATGTTTCGGTCAAACGTCAGTTTTTGTCCATCGGCAGTTTCAATTAGACAAACACGCACAAACACACATACAAACATACACACATACACAAACAAACACATTCACAAAGTCTCACATTCAGGCTAAGGTGGGTAATCGTTACATGGAAAATAGGCAAACTTTACTTGAGCCAGGACAAACATTTTTTTTTGTTCAATTTAGGCCCCTAGACAATGCTAAACCTGCCGGATATGGACTACTCGTGCCTCTGATTGGTGCATTACATATGCATGTACATAAATTTGTATGAAAATTAGCATAGGAAAACTTTTTCGCATGTTTCTTCCTAGAAAGTGTTTGTAAAAATATTAATATACAATACAAGAATTCAGTCCCCCCTTTCCCTTTTCCCCTTTCCATGGAATATTTGTCGAATTAAACGACTTAACTTAGACAAACAGACAGTAGTTAGACAGTCGAATAAAACGACTTGACATAGACAATTTCACATTGTATGGAGTGACGCCAGTTTTTGCAACCAATTGGCAGTTACGCCAAAACGTTTTTTCAATATTTCTCAAAAGTTTCAAAACAAAATAGTTTTCTTTTCGTTTGTAGTGTATGTATCTTAGGGAAAGGAAGCTGAATCAACGAAAAAGTGCATTTTGGTCATTTTGGCTCTTACGTCAACTATGTAAACAGGGGCAGTGTAGGCATTGTCATGTGAATTTACATATTTTATTAGCTCAACTAACTCAAGCAAAGCTAACTGAAGTAGTTTCCATAAAAAAAAATAAAAAAATAGAAAATAATATTTATCGGTAAAAAAAAAAACATAAGTATCTTTAAAAATGATTTCAATTTAAAGTGTCTGAGTATTCAATAGTTTATCAATAATTAGGTTGATAGCTCGAGCCAGAATCAGTTTTTGAATAGTGCTCTAACCACGATCAATCATCCCAAGTCTTGCACATCCACAAAGCTTCATTAAATTCGGAGAGAGTGCGACCAGCCCTCTTTGTCGAGTGGGCGCGAAATCCGTCCATAGCTTTTTTTGTATGTGTACAAATTGAGCTGGTTTGGCTCTGTATTTTTAAGTCTGCCTTAACTTTTATAGCAACTCCTGGAGCTTTGAAGTTTTGAAGGTGTCAAAGCGGGCTTAAGCTTAACCTAACTAAAGTCGATTTCCGTTGCGCCTGGAAATATTTACTTATACGCTTTGTCGACAAATGAAATTTTACGGAAGCTTTCTGGTATGAATATAATCGAAGCTTTTAGTGATTTTTATATGCTGTGTTTAACTTTTAAGATTGGCATTACGATTTGCTTTAGGATCTAGTTCCTGGCATTTGTTTTAGAAACAACGTTCGGACATCTATAAAAAAAAGTTATATTTATCTAAACTCGTACGAAGTTATCATCAAAAGTCTTGTTGCAAAGTGAAGGCTCAGGTAACAAACACAGACCGCAATTAATTATATTTCATCATTTCTTGAATGTCAGGCAGGCGATTGATCTGTAAAAATTTTAAATTAATTGAACCATTCACCATGCTTGCTACCACGGAAGGAGTTCTGTAATATTTGATAGCACATTTAACTTTAGGTTTTAGCAAAAAATAGTAGGAGGGTGGTATCCAAGACACGACCGCATAGTTGACGTAGGACTACAATAATTTTATATTTTTATTTTGAAGCTATGTTTGATTTTAAGCTCGTTTTACTTTTGTAGTTTGCTTGATTTATTTTAATCAATTTAAGCTCAACATCTTCCAAAAGGAAGGTATTTTTGGTTCGGGTGGTAATATCAAGTATCTAGGTCGTCAGTCCAAACTCATCAAGAGACACCTCAAACGCCTTGGAACTAAAACTAGTTTATTGTTGACCATTTCTACGGTTAAGGTAGTCTTTCCCATTCAAATAGTCAAAAAAGTCATGAAAAAAGAACCGTTTATTATTGACATGGTTCGATCTTGGCAACAGAAAAAATTCTGGCGTGTTGCCAAAATCTAACGGGGTCTGTATTTTGATTATTTCTTTACAGCACTCTATCTTAGAAGAAAAAATATTCTGTTTAACATTCATAATGGTCCAGAAACCAAATTTCGGGGGAAATTTGGGTCTAGAGCTCTAAAGCAATGTTTTAGAGAAAAATTTTTTTTTACAAAGTTGCCTAAAATTATTGGAGCTATAAAATTGTAGAACAGGGATTTCTATCTACAAAAATAAAAAAGTTAGATAGTTGATAGCATCAAAAATTTTGGTCACCCTAATTTTTGATACTTTTTCAATTAGTGCTTTATCATATGTAAAAACTTTGTAAAAGAAAGTTTTTCTCTAAAATATTGCTATAGAGCTCTAGATCCAAATTTTCCCCCTAAATTTGGTTTCTTTTGGAAGAAGAAGAAGAAGAAGAAGACAATTCAAACGGCAATTCGATTGTGTTCCACGCCCTACTGTGTGTCAACAGCAGCAATGTAGTTTTCAATTGGCTTGACTGCACAAAAATGAATTTCGAGTTTTTCTGCACTGCTAGACGACAAGTAACCAGCGCTCTGTTCGTCATAGCTCGGCGCAGTACTGTTGCCTGTGCCATCATATTCTCCTTCAAGACATCAGTTTTATTATCATTAACATATTTATTAACAGCAAAACGTAATACTGTCTGATAGTGGAGGTGGTTACGAACTTTCCCAAAAAGCTTCACCTTCAAGACATCAAAATAGTCTAGGCTCATGGAAGCTAACATTAATTGACCTATTGAGACGGGGAGATTCTGTCAAATTTTTTTTTTGCCACTGCTATACAGGATATCACAGCAGGCAGTTGGTGTCTATTCATGAAGTCTGTGCCAGGCGTGCTCGCATATGATTGGTACATTGTTGGTGAAAATTCGACCTTGAAACTTTTATTCAATTTTCACTGTTTAACAATGAAGTGATAATGAAAATTGAAGAATCACAAAATTGTCCATCATTTTATCAATCCAACGACATATTGATTATTGTGATCCATCATGTGGTTACATCAGTATTAACGTTTGAAATCTTTCATTCCGACGTTACACCTTGGGTTTTATTTTTCGCAGAATGCATCTAGATATAGTGCGGTTAGACGTAGTCCTACGTCAAAAAGTGAGTTGTATAGCCATTCTATGAAACCAACGATTCCTGAACTACAATACTTTAGCTAAAGCGGATCATATTCTGATTCGTTAACTAAATAAAGGATTCATTTGAATAAAGAAGTTCGATAAACATTTTTCGACTTTTTTCTCAAGTTAACTAGAAACGTTCTATTGCAAAATAAATATTTCTTAATAATCAAATATTTTTCTGCAGTCTTAATGGAATTATTAGTTCTGGCAACGTTAACCTGTTTGAATGAATATTGATGAATCAGTTTCGTTCCTATCACATTTGCAACGTTTCGGAAAAGCTTGCATTATATAATCGAATACCGTAAATTGAAATGGTAATTAAAAGATATGCAGAGGGAAAGGCGAAAAAGTTTTTTTAACCAAAAAAAGACAATTTATGTGTTCACGGTACACTTAGGGGTTTTTTTATTCGACGTAAAAATATGGCAGTCGGCGTTCGTACAAAGATTGCTTTCTTGTAGTTTTTTTGTTTTCTTTATAGTGGCACGGCATATCTCGCTGCGAGTATGGTAACCTGAGGTAATTCAAGTATGGTTCAAAACCGTCTTGAAGCGGATATAAACCAAAGGTTCTATTTACAAAAATTAAAAAATCTTTAATCTGTACACTTTACAAGCATGAAACTTAGATTCATTTGAGTATTTTCAGTTGCTTCTCTGGTGGAGGTTATTCTTCTTAGCGTCGTAGCATCCTATCATCGACGAAACTGTTGCTGGTGTGCGACTTTAGAGCGGCTTGTTGATTGTTGCTATCAGAGTCTTAAGCCTTCGGCAGATGAGCGCCTTCCGGTTGGAATCCGTTTTCGTCGGCGATGTAGTTCACGGTGTAAACCTGTCCATCATCGCCGGTGTACGAGTACGATCCACGAACGACCAGGGCTGCGACTTCATCAGAAAATTTCTTCAGCTCTCCCTGCTCCTGGTGGGCCTTACCGTCACTGGTCTCAAAGCTGTAATGTACAGTGGGGGAGAAAGAGGGACGAACGATCGTAAATGTTCACTCAAGTTGCAGAGAACGTGATGAACGAGGATTTTTTTCTTTAAAAGTACCAATTAGATGGATAAATAGTAGCCCGGAGCTAAATGAAGATCAAACAGCAATTAACATAATTTATGTGTAAAGAAACGCCTTCAAAGCTACACGCGATTACTCAATTAAAAATAGTACGTAAAAAATGTCACGAAGAACTCTGGTTTAAATCCACACGCAAAACTTGTTTGACAATCGTTTCGGTTCGCTATGAGAAAACCTTCAGCACTCAAGATAAAAGTTCGTCGCCAAGGTAAGCATTTAAATCAGTGTGGCCGAATCAAACAATTTCATCACTGCGGGTTCATCACTTTCGAACAATATGCGTTTTTCTAACGGCTCAATTCACGTGTCCAGTGGGAAAGTACTCACGCCCATTTGTATCCATCAACTCCAATGTTATCGTTCTCGTATCGCAGGATTTGAGCGGTTTTGGAGTCATCCAACGGAGCGGCCAGGGCCAGAGCGACTACGACGGCAAACACAATTAGGGTCTTCATTTTGATTTTGAAAGATTTTCAGTAGTTTCTGTTAGAATGTCTAGGCGGTTTGAATACCGAATCTTGTAGAAGCAAAAAACACACTGAAGAGATAATGAGCGATCGGCTCTTTTATATGGTTCCATTATGGCTCAGCCGCGTCTTCGCGGTGTGTTCCATACAAAGAACCGATGCAGCATCCGCAGGTGGTCAAAAGGTTGAAGATCATCATCGCGGACCACCGCCCTCTTTCTTCTACAAACCCCGTTCCGTATATAGTAGTATGTATATACGCCGATGATTTGAAGATTAATATATCAGTCCACATAATGAATGCAGAATAGTGTCTGGTGGCTAGTGTTCTCTTCTTTGCATGATAATGAAGACGAATTAGGAGTTTTCTAATATGACCATTCATTTCATCATAAAATTAAAGGTTGACGTGATTATTCTTCAAGCGAGTTAAGCATAGCCCAAGTAAAACTGGTAACTAAGTATGAAAAGAAAGTGTTTGTGCGTAAAAATGCTAGATGTTTAACTTCACTATCGGAATTTGAACATTTGTTTATGAAACACTGGCTCTGTCTTTTTGAAGTTCTCCATTCCGATTTTCACTGACCGGTGCACAGTTATTTCGAAAGAGATATATTTTTATGATGAAAGATGTTTTTTTGTGAAGGATTGTTTTTACGGAAAATAAAAAAATATATACACAAAAATAAGGTGGTTCATTTAAATCACCAAGTTGCAGATGATAGAAATTTCATGTAAGTTTATGGTCCTTTTTTGAAATGGGGACTTGCTTTTCACATGCCATTTCCTGTCTTAGAAAAATTATAAATTGCAAGTTAATTCGCATAAAATCTCAAAAAAAAAAGTCATTACGTCAAAGATTCCAACATTCAAAAAAGTGGAAAAAAAGGTGCCAACTAGTCAAAAAGTCAAAACGACGAAAAAATAAAACATTCAAAAAATCATAAATTCAAAGTAAAAAAATAAAAAAAATAATACGTCAAAAAGTAACAAGATGACATGAATAAAAAGTCAAGCAGTCGAATATTGAAGAAAACTAGAAATCGAAAAATCAAAGGCCGAAAAGTCATAAAATAAGGAAAACAGAAAAAAGTTAAAATCCAGACAGTAAAAAACGGTTAAGAAACTTACTTACTTTACTTTACTTTACTTTTTTTGGCTAACGGACCGTTCACCGGTCTAGGGCCGAACGAATTAGAGATGTCCAGCTTCTTCTGTCTTGGGCAGCCGTTCTCCAGTCTCCCCGTACACCAGCAGATCGTGCATCTTCTTCCACCGCGCACATCCACCGCGTGCGAGGCCTACCACGGAGTCGACGGCCTCTTCCTGGTTCTCTACTGAGGATAGTTTTGGCGGCTCTCTCGTCAGGCATCCTGGCTACGTGTCCAGCCCACTGAAGCCTGCCCCGCTGTATTACCTTCACTATATCAGCATGTTTGTATACCTGGTACAACTCGTGATTCATGCGTCTGCGCCACACTCCACTTTACAATTTACCGCCAAGTATCGATCGCAGAACTTTACGCTCAAAAACTCCGAGCACTCGTCGATCAGCTTCCTTCAGCGTCCATGGTTCATGTCCGTAAAGGGCCACCGGGAGTATCAGCGTCCTATACAGCGCTAGTTTTGTGCGAGTTTGAAAACTACGGGACCCTAGCTGGTTACGCAGTCCGTAGCAAGCCCTGTTCGCAGCTGCAACTCGTCGTTTCACTTCACGGCTCATATCGTTGTCACATGTCACAAGCGTACCAAGATAAACGAATTCGTCAACCACTTCAAATCGTTCCCCATCTATCTTCACCTCAGCACCAACACCACGGGGACTCCCACGCTCTCTGCCAGCTACCATGTACTTCGTTTTGGCAGAGTTAATGACAAGTCTTAATCTCGCTGCTTCTCTCTTAAAAGGTACGAAGGCCTCCTTCACGGCCTTACGGTTGATACCGATGATATCGATGTCGTCTGCAAAGCCAAGAAGCATGTGAGATTTCGTGATGATCGTACCGTTTCTTTCGAGGTTTGCTCTTCGTACTGCACCCTCAAGAGCGATGTTAAACAGTAGGTTGGAGAGCGCATCCCCTTGCTTCAGTCCATCCAACGTTACGAAAGCGGCTGATGTCTCGCCAGCTATCCGCACGCACGATTTTGATCCCTCCAGTGTCATACGACTCAGCTTTATTAGTTTCGTAGGGAAACCGTGTTCCAGCATGATCTGCCACAGCTCGTTTTTTTTCACTGAGTTGTATGCCGCCCTGAAGTCCACAAACAGATGGTGAGTCGATAAGTTGTACTCCCGGAACTTATCGAGGATCTGTCGCAGGGTGAAAATTTGATCCGTCGTGGAACGCCCTTGTCGAAAACCAGCCTGGTATTCGCCAACAAAGGATTCCGTTACGGGCTCAATCTGAAGAACAGGATACGGGAGAGCACTTTATATGCGGAGTTGAGCAACGTTATCCCTCGATAGTTGCCACAATCCAATCGATGGCTCTTCTTACAGATAGGGCATATGAGGCCTTTCAACCAGTCGTTCGGCATTTGTTCGTCCTCCCAGATTCTTAGTATTATCTGGTGGACCGCATAGTACGGCCGCTCGCTTCCTGCTTTTAGAAGTTCGGCCGGGATACCGTCCTTCCCAGCGGCGTTGCCGTTTTTCAGCTCACTAATCGCCTTTTTCACCTCCTCCTGTGTCGGTGGCTCCACAGCTTGTTCGTCACTCATAATCGTCATCCTGTTCCTGCTCTGCTCATCCGGCTACTCACCGTTCAATAGCGCCTGAAAATGCTCCTTCCACCTGGCTGCAACCATCGGTTTATCAGTAAGCAGGTTGCCGTCCTTGTCATTACACATGACTGGCACAGGGAAATTCCTGCTTCTGACTCTGTTGACAGTTCTATAGAATCTCCGCACGTCGTTTTCAGCATAGCTGTCCTCTGCGCTGGCGAGCACCTGCTCCTCGTACTCGCGCTTCTTCCGACGGTGAGTTCTATTTTCGGCAGCTCTCGCCACCCTGTACCTCTCTCTGTTCTGACGCTGTTCTGAGAAGAAAAGAAGCAACGGTTAAGAAAAGGAAAATTAAAAAAGAGTTTAAAAAATAAAAATCTCAGAAAGTAAAACTAAGAGACGAAAATATAAAAAGGTTTTTTGAAAAGTTAGGAAAAATTTCAATAGTTACATAATAAAAATTGAAAAAACTCAAAAAGTCAATCATTGAAAAGTCAGAAGGTAAAACAGAAAGATGAAAATTCAACAGGTTAAGATATTAAAAAAATCTAAATGTCAAAATCTCAAACAGTAAAAATATTTTAAAAGTTAAGGGTTAAAACAGTTATAAATTCA